>NC_137332.1:96754050-97496550 GCF_965287045.1 Carcharhinus amblyrhynchos | reverse complement strand
TTTAGATAATATAGAACATGTTCAAAAGAGTTATTGCAGTGTAAACAACTGAAAGGAGTCTAGATTGCGACAGTCAAGATCTTGACGGCTACAGATAGATTAAATAGTGAGAATAGTGTTTTTTTTATTCGTACATCAAAAACTAGAGCGTACAAAAGTAGTAAAGGTGAGATCAGGATTTTGTTTTCAAACCCAGAAGGTGTTTGGGGTCTTGAACACAATTTCTGAGAGGGTAGTGGAGACAGGTTCCATCTAAGTTTTCAAAGGGGAATTGGCTTGCTATCTGAAAAAAAATGTATGCAGGGTTATAGGGATAAGAGAGCGGAGTGTGACTGGGGAAAATACACTTTGAGAGAGACAATACAAAGCTGATGGACCTGATGGCCTCCTTCCGCACTGTTAAGATTCTATGATTCTGTGGATTGTGTGTTTACAGGAGGTAGAACCAATAGTGGTATTGATCACAGCCAAATAGTGAATATGTGGAAAATTATATATAGAGAATATATTGTACACACTAGCTGAAAAATTGGACAATAATCTTAGCAATGAAAAACTGGGAATCGGAAAGGAGCAAACGAATTTGATTTTCCTGGAACAAGAGCGACCAACCCTCTGCACATCTCTATTTATATATTGTATATAGTCAAAATCTCAATTTCTATCCAATCGTTTCCGAGGCACCACGCATTCTTGCTCATTTTTGACTTGGATAACTCTGTCGAAATGGCAATTACAAGCAGTCCCCACGGCCTCTCTTACGAAGCAGCAATGCAGCATTGGAAACAGGAACTTAAGGCCCTCCATTCCAGACGAACCCACTTGTAATTATTGTATTTGCAACGTTTCCTTGTTTTAGCCATTTTCGTTTATGTTTGCTGTAAATCTGCAGAGCGCAGCCGGCGCTGCTGTTTTGAGTAACAGCGGTCCCTTCTGGAGAATTGCCGCCCTGAACGTTCTACGTCATTACGTCACAGATGATAACGGGCTGACGTTAGTGATGCGTCCGTGCGAGAGGTCGCGTATACGCCATTCAGTTATCGGCCGGGCCTGGATGAAGATAGTGTTATCAAGTCGGCGAACAGCTCTACTGGGCTTTAGAGGGCGCTGCTGGGGGAAGGAGGGGGTGGTACCAGCCTCGGAAGTGGACTGGCCACCCTGTTGTCCTGGAACCTGGCCCTGGAACGGGCTTTGTGAGATCACAATGGCTGAAGGCGTAGATGTGGATGGTCGCACGAAAAGCACAGGAACAGGAAGGAATCCCACATTCTGTCCCCAACCCTTTCCTCACAGCCCTGTAAATATTCTCCCTTTCCAATCCTTTATCTGAATTTCTTTATCAAGTTGCAGATGACTGTGCTTTCCCCATCCTTTCCAGCATCCCAGACATAAGAACTACTTCTAAAAAAAGAGCTACTTATGTAGAAAAAAATCAATTTCCGACCCTACTTCAGGTTATCTTATCCAGTCCTTTCTTGTTTTGCAGACCGACTTTGGGAGTTACAGAAGATGGTGATTGTCGATTAAGGCCAGGAGGAAGGCTGCCTGTGACACAGACTCTGTAGTAAGATCCATGATCCTGTCTCTTGTTCCAGCAGTTCATGTTTGTATCTGACCTCACAGACAGAGCCTGCAGACCTATTTGCTGCTGTGGCTTTGTTTGTCACTCCACAAGAATCAATGTTTTGTCTTCCTTCACGCAGCAATGGACAATAAGTTTTATGTATTTTTGTCAGAAGTAGCCTTACATTAACACAAAAAATGAAGTTACTGTAAAAGTCCCCTTGGTACCACACTCTGGTGCCTGTTTGGGTACATCCCAGCTTGCTGTGGAAAGAAAGGCAGAAAATAGCAGGGGCGTTGACGTAAAATTTAAATTCCTCTCCAGTCAGGGGTGCTGTGCATGAAGGAATGCCAGATGGCTCATGTGGCTCTACTTTTCAAGAAGTTTAGTTATTTGTATTATTTTCATAAGTAGGCTTACTTACACTGCAATGAAGTTACTGTTAAACTCCCATAATAGCCACACTGCTGTACCTTTTTGGGTACACTGAGGGAGAATTTAGCATGGATAATGCGCCGAATGAGCACGTATTTCGGACTGTGGGAGAAATCTGGTGTAGCCGGAGGAAACCTATGCAGATGCAGGGACGATGTGCACAGTCTGCATAGGTATTCACCAAAGCTGGGAATCAATCCCAGGTCCCTGGCACAGTGGTTAGCACAGTGCTAACCACTGTGCCACAGTGTCACCTTCAGTGTCTGAGAATGTGATACTGTATTAGCTTCCAACTCTGGAAAAGTCTTGATTTTAGCATTTGTGTTCTCATGTTTCAATCCCTCTAAGGTCACAATTTGTTATCTTCATTTCCTGGGGAATAATCTGGTGCATGGAACATGTGTCCTTTGGTAGATTCCACTGTTCCCCTCATGTTTATATCTTTGATAAAAAGTTCTGCCTCTTAAACATCTAACTTATATTGTCCAAGAACAGCAATGTGGTGCAGTGATGAGCACTGCTGCATCACAAGGCCAGGGACCCATGTTCAATGCTCAGGTCACTCACTATGTGTGGAGTTTGCATGTCCTCTCTTTGTCTGCGTAGCTTTCCTCTGGGTGCACTGGTTTCTTCCCACACTCAAAAAGTTATGTTGATTGGATGTGATAAATTGCCTCTTAGTGTCAGGTGGACTAGGAGGGTAAATATGTGGGGATATGGGGATAGGATCTGGTTGAGATTGGTGTTAGTGCAGGTTCGATGAGCCAAATAGCCGCCTCCTGCACTGTAGATTTATGATTCTATGTAGTTCTCATGGATTTTGCTCCAAATTTGGGATCCAGCAGAAAATATTTCTGTACAATTTCAATCTCAATTTACAAAGCTGCTTGTTATCAATCTGCCAGTTTACAGTGAGATTTGAAAGTCTCACCTGGTGACAAAATTACAGTGGAAGGTGGAGGATCCAGTGCTGTTTGACTTGGTAGGCACCAATAACATATGTGCAGTGAGAAAGGCAGTTCTGTGTAGGAAGTTTGAGGATCTAGGCTTTAAATTAAAGAATAGAACCTCCAAAATTACAATCTCTACATTATTATGTGAGCCACACATAAATTGGCAGTGAGTGTGTAAAATTAGAGAGATGAATGTGTGGCCCAAAGTGTGGTTTGTGGGACATTGGCATCAGTACTGGGGAAAGCGAGCGCTGTACTATTGGGATGGCCCACACCATAACCATGCTGGGCCCAGTGTTTTGGGACCGTATAATTAGTGATGTGGAGAGAACTTTAAACTGAAGACTGAGGGTGAGGTTTCAGCTGCTTGCATAATTGGGAAGTCGGAGTTAAAGAGAGACATGCAGCTGAGTGATCAATCTTAGTGTCAGCAGAAAACTACAGATACAGCCAGCTCATGTAAATGTTATATTACAGCAAGGGCTCATACAACAGCCCAAACTAGAGTGGAGTAGGGTTTCAAGAACAGAAAGTTAAAAAATTAGGCATATATGTGGGAGCAGTGGCATAGAATAGTGAGATGTGATGCCTGGGCAGGAAACAAATAAAATAAGAAAAACAGCAAATCCACGGTTGTAAACTATTGTAAAAAATCAAACCTAGATTTTTTTTTACATCTGAATACACAAAGCATTTGCAACAAGATAGACCAGTTGATAGTATGGAAGATATGAGTCTGTGTATTAGATATTACACAAGTGTGGTTGCAGGAGTTCTTGGACTGTGTACTCAACATTCCAAGGTATACAATGTTCCAGACAAACTGGTGGAAGTGGAAAGGAGGTGGGGTAGTTTTGTTAATCGAGGCAGGCTTCTGAGTAGTTCTGAGTCATGTAAAGGTAGTGGATAGTGATGTAGGATTGGTTTCAGTTGAAATCATGAATAGCAGCAGAAGACAAGAGTGGAAGTAGTCTGTAGACCATCAAAATTTGAAGTCAGAGCAAAAATGGGGAAATTGCAAGGGCATTTTTGAAGGGAACTGTAATTATGGGAGATTTTAACCTGCGTATTGATTGGCCAAACCAAATCAACAAAGGTAACATAGAAGCAGAATTTGAGGGGTTTATCAGTGATTGCTTTTTAAGCATAGTACATTGTGGCACCTGTCTGTGAATGGGCTATTCAGATTTGGTTTTGTGAAATGACAAAGGCACATAAGGAATCTTGTGTGTAAGAACAATATGATAGAATTCAAGATACAGTTTGCAAGTGAATACCTTAGGTCCATAGCAAGTGTCTTCAACTTAAATAAGGCCAATTCTAATGTTGAGTGAGGAGTTATCTTAAACTGAAGTAGGTAAATTAGCTAAGTTACAGGTCAGAAGATGAGCAGTGGCAAATATTCATACAGCTGGTCCAAAATGCTCAGCAGGAGTTTATTCTAATCAGGAAGAGTGTTTCCACAAGAAAGAGGCAAAAATCCATGGTTTACACAGGCTATAAAGGATAATGTTAAATTGGAAAGTAAGAAACACAAATGGTAAGGCTTAGTGGTAGACCAGAGAAGACTGGGAGGTTTTTAGGATCCAGCAGTAAAAGATTCATAGGAAGGAAGAAAATGAATTTTGAGTGGAAACTTGCATATAGCATTAAAACAAACAGTAAGAATTTCTATGGATATATAAATAATAAGCGGTTGGCTAAGTTACATCCACTGAATGATTGAATTAACAACATCAAACAAAGAATTGGCATGGTGGCTCAGTGGTTAGCACTTTTGCCTCAAAATGCTAGTGACCAGGTTTCAATTCTGGCCTTGGGTAACTGTGTAAAGTTGCATGTTCTCGCTGTGACTGTGTGAATTTTCTTTGGGTGACCAGTTTCCTCCCACAGCCCTAAGATGTGCAACTTTGGTTAATTGGCCATGCCAAATTATCCCTAAATGCTCCAAGATATATGGGTTGTGAGATTGGTGAGTTAAATGTGTGAGGCTATGGGGATAGGGGCTGGGTGGGATACTCTGAGTTGGTGCAGACCCACTGGGCCGATAATCTCCTCCTCCACTGTTGGGATTCCATGACATGCTAAATAACTTTTTTGTGTCATTTTTCACAGTGGAAGATATTGCAAATATCCCTAGTTATCAGATGGACTAATTTCAAATAACATGGTAAAACTTGCAATAATCCCAATCACAAGGAATGGAATGTTAGTAAAACTCAAAGGGCTAAAGGTAGACTAGTCAGCAGGACCCATTGACCTGTGTGCTCGGGTTTGAATTCAAGTGACTGCAAAGATAGTGGAACCATTGGTTGAAATCTTTCATAACTCACTAAATTTTGGGAGGGTTACAGCGATTGGGAAACAGCCAATGTGATGCCCTTTTTCCAAAAGGGAGAAAGGAAGAAGGCAGTAAACTGTAAGCCAGTTGGTTTAACATCTATTATTAGCAAGATAGAGTCATTATCGTAGATTCATAGCGGTTTACAGTATGGAAATAGGCCCTTAGCCCAATTTGTCCATGTGCCCTTTTTTTTAAACAAGGGCTAGTCCCAATTGACCCATTTGACCCATATCCCTCTGTACCCATCTTACCCATGTAACTGTCTAAATGTTTTTTAAAAGACAAAATTGGACCTGCCTCTATTACTACCTCTGGCAGCTTGTTCTAGATACTCACCACCCTCCGTGTAACACAAAAGAAAATGCCCCTCTGGGACATTTTATATCTCTCCCCTCTCACCTTAAACCTATGCCTTCTAGTTTTAGACTCCCCAATCTATGGGAAAAGATATTGACTACCTAACTATGCCCCTCATTATTTTCTAGACGACCACCCTTTAGCCTTCTACGCTTCAGAGGAAAACGTCCCAGAACAAATAGCCTCTCCTTATAACTCAAAGCATCAAGTCCAGGTAGCATCCTAGAAAATCTCTTCTGCACTCTTTCTAGTTTAATAATATCCTTTCTATAATAGGGTGACCAGAGCTGTACATAGTATTCCAAGTTTAGCCTTACCAATGTCTTATACAACTTCAACAAGATGTCCAAACTCCTGTATTCAGTGTTCTGACTAATGGAACCAAGCACACTGAATGCCTTCTTCACCACTCTGTCCACCTGTGACTCCACTTTCAAGGAGCTATGAACATGTACCCCTCAATCTCTTTGTTCTGTAACTCTCCCCAGCATCCTATCAAACTATTAAAATGCATCATCTCACATTTATCTAAGTTAAACTCCATTTGCCATTCATCAGCCCATTGGCTCAATTGATTGAGATCCCGTGCAATCCAAGATAACCTACTTCACTGTCCACTATGTCACCAATCTTGGTGTCGTCTGCAAACTTACTAACCATGCCTTCTATATTCTCATCCGAATCATTAATGTAAGTAACAAATTACAGTGGACCCAGCACTGATCCCTGAGGCACACTGCTGGTCACAGGCCTCCTGTTTGAAAAACAACCCTCTATAACCACCCTCTGGATTCTGTCATCAAGCCAGTTTTGTATCCATTTGGCTATGTTATTCTGGATCCCGTGAGATTTAACCTTATGCAACAACCTACCATGCAATACCTTGCTAAAGTCCTTGTGGACAACATCAACTGCACTGCCCTCATCTACCTTCTTGGCTACCTCTTCAAAAAACTCAATCAAATTTGTGAGACATGATTTTCCACTCAAAGAGCCATGCTGACTGTCCCTTATCAGTCCTTGTGTCTCTAAATGCCTGTAGATGCTGTCTTTCAAAATACCTTCCAATAATTTACCCACGACAGACGTGAGGCTCACTAGCCTGTAATTTCCAGGCTTTTGCCTGCAGCTCTTTTTAAACAAAGGCACAATATTTGCCACCCTCCAAACTTCAGGCATCTCACCTGTGACTATCGATGATTCAAATATCTCTGATAGGGGACCCACAATTTCCTCCCTAGCCTCTCACAACGTCCTGGGATACACGTCATCAGGTCCTGGGAATTTATCTACCTTGATGTGCTTAATTACATCCAGCACCTCTTTCTCTGTAATATGTACACTCCTCAAGACATCACTATTTATTTCCCCAAGTTCCCTAACATCCATGCTTTTCTGAATGGTAAATACTGATGAGAAGTGTTCATTTAGGATCTCATCCATCTCTTATGGATTCACACATACTTGACCTTGTTGATCCTCAAGAGGTGCTACTCTCTCCCCTGTTACTCTTTGCCTTTGATGTATTTGTAGAACATTTTTGGATTCTCTTTTGCCTTTCCTGTCAAACAATCTCATGTCCCCTTTTTACCCTCCTGATTTCTCTCTCAACTGTACTCCAACACCCTCTATACTGTGCAAGGGATTCACTTGATCCCGGCTGCCTATACATGTGATGTGCCTGCTTCTTCTTCTTGACCAGGACCTCAATATCCTGAGTCATCCAGGGTTCCCTACTTCTACCAGCCTGATGCTGGAGTGAATAATCAAAGAGGAAATAGCTAATTGTTTTGGAAAGCTGACTATAATCAAACCTAGTCAATATGGTTTCAGGATAAATAAATTATGTTTGACAAATTTGCACAAATTCTTTGAGGATGTAACAGAGAATAGATTGAGGAGAACCTGTAGATATAGGCATTTGACAAGTTGCCACATAATTGGAGATAGTGTGTCAGCATGGATCAAAAACTGGTTGTAAAGTAGAAAACAAGAGTTGAAATAAATGGGTCCTTTTCAGAGTAAAAAGGTATAACTAGTGGACTGCCACAGGGATCAATTCTTGGCCTGCCATTGTTCACTATTTGCACTAATAACCTGGAGAAAGGTACAGAATGTAAGCTTTCCAAATTTACTTCTGATACAAAGATAGGTAAAATGGCAGATAATTATGAGGACATTGTGGTTCTGCAGTGGGATTATATTTAGATTGGGTGATTGGATGAAAACTTGGTAAATGGAGTTTAATGTAGGGAGGGGTGAGATTCTGCACTTTGGGAGGAATCAAAAGGCAAATTATTATCTAAATGGAGAGAGAAGGTGAGTGAAGCATAAATCACAAAAAGCTAGCAAGCAGGTCCACCAAATAGTTACCAAAAATGCTGGAAAATCTCAGCAGGCCTGACAGCATCTGTGGGGAAAAAAGAAAGCCCACATTTCAAGTGTAGATGGACCCTCATCAGAGCTGAGAGCTAAGAGAATCAGCAGAGATTTATGTTATGAGGGTGGAGAGGCTGTTGAATGGGAGCTGAGCTCAATCAAGCTGAGCTCTGACAAAGGGTCGTCTAGATTTGAAACATTGATTCTATTCCCTCCCCACAGATGAGCATAGATCATGGAACCCTATAGTGCAGAAAGGGGCCCTTCGGCCCATCGAGTCTGCACCGAACACAATCCCACCCAGGCCCTACCCCCATATCCCTACATATTATACCCACTAATCCCTCTAACCTACGCATCCCTAGATACTAAGGGGCAATTTCTTAGTGTGGCCAATCAACCTAACCCGCACATCTTTGGACTGTGGGAGGAAACCAGAGGAATCCCACGCAGACATGAGGAGAATGTGCAAACTCCACACAGACAGTGACACGAGTCGGGAATCGAACCCAGGACCCTGGAGCTGTGAAGCAGCAGTGCTAACCACTACTACTGTGTCGCCCCAGATGCTGTCAGCCCTGCTGATATTTTCTAGCATTTTCTATGTTTGTTTCAGATTCTGCAATATTTTGCTTTTACCAACATGCAGTTAAGACAGCAAATGGCATTTTGACCTTTATTGCAAAATGATTGGAGTTTAACATTGGGACGCCTTGTTGCAATTGCGCATGATGCTGGTGAAGCCTCGCCTGGAATACTGTATAGTTTTGATCCCTTACCTTGAAACGATATAGTAGCATTGGGAGCAGTCCAAGGGTGATTTGCCAGGCTAATTCCTAGGAAAAGACTGTTATGATATCAGGAGAGACTATATAGTCTGGGTCTGTATTCCTTGTAGTTCAGGAGAGAGAGTGGTGACTTTATTCAAACATATAAGTTCCTGAGGGGGCTTGACATTGTGGATGTTGAGATATTTTCACTAGCGAGTCTTGAACAAGGACCATAGCTACAAGATAAAGGGCTAGTCATTTATAACTGGGATGAGTAGAAATTCCTTTTTGCAAGATGGTAGCGAATCTCTGGAATTCTCTGTCCGAACAGGTAGTGAAGGCAAAATCATCAGAAGTATTTAAAGTGCACGTGGATAAATATTTGACAGATCAAGGGGTAGAGAGCTATGGGGTAATGGCACAGAAAAGGAGCTGAGGCCAGCATAGAAGATCATATTGAATGAAGAGGCAGGCTTGACGGTCCTGGTGGCCTTCTCCTTCTATTTCTTGTTATCTTGTGAAGATACATTTGCCCATCTGTCTGTGCGTCACTTTTGTTCAGACTCTGTGAAGTAACAGATGTAATACCCCATTTGCATCTCACATATTTGGTGAATGGGAGAGATTGGAATTTGCAAAAATCTATTTATTCTGAGGCTGGGAGCTCTGAAGTGATTTGTGTGTTTTCACAGCACTGGATGGTAGTATTACCAATCATACGAACATAGAAATCAGAAACATAATTAAAAATATAAAGGCAAAATCATCCGGAGGGTGGCAGCTTGGGTGCTGGGAGGAAGGGGGCATGCACAGATTGATCAGGGAGCCACTTGGTCCCTTGAGCCTGTTCTGCCTTTCGATTTGATCATGACTGATCTGATTGAATATCAACTCCCCATTTTGCCATCCTCAGTAACTCCTTTGACCTCTTTGTAGTCAAAAATGTACTTACCAACCAAAGCAAACAAAAAGTATGTTGTAATTTAATTAACACAGATGAATGACAACGTTGGCATGCTGTCCCACAACTACTTCTAGCTTTATATATCCCCAGTATTCATTACATCCCCGATTACCCCGAGTGCACCTCCACCCCCCACCTCAACCCCCAGCACCAAATCCACCAACCTTCAGGTTGATGTCACCTTTAAGTTTTTAACTGTTATTTATGTGAATAACAACAGTGATCCCACCATGGATCCCTTTGGAACACCAATTCCAGTTTTCTGTTCATTCTGCTCCATGTTTCCTGATTCCATGGACTTGCATTTGAGTCTATTACGTGGTATCTTATCATACAAAGGTCTATTTAAAATCCATTTACATTTCATCTACTGCATTACCCTCACGTGCCTTTTCTGTTATTTCTTCAAAGAATTAAATAGTTTGGTCAAGTTGACCAAAACTAATGAGCCTAGCCCAAGGGATGTGACTGCCTCCTGAAACAAAGCATACAAGTAGCTTTCCCTGTCCCTAATAGATTGCAGTGTCTGTGAAGCTCAGATTCCAGCTGATCAGGTCTGATCTGAGACAAAGTTCTTGAAACTGCAGATACTTGTTGCAGATGTGGTTGCTGTGAGTCACAAATTATTTATATATAAAAAATTCCAGTAAATCATAGATAATCAGTTATGAGGATTCAGAATGTAGAATTTGAGGTATCTCAGCCTTTGCAATTGTCCAACAGATTTGAAGTTCTTGCCTCTTTTATGGACAAGAACGAATGATGCAGGAAGGATGACCAAACTGTCATGGCACCATCGGCACCGCCCCAATTAAGTGAAAGTAGTGTGAATGAGTATTCTAGTAGTACTGGACTGTATAGTTAAGGGGATAGATACTGTTCTTTGCAGTCAAGAGAGTGATTCCTAAACACTTGTGTTGCCTGCCTGGTACTTGTGTGAAAGACATCTCAGGATTGCAGAGGAACTTAGTGGGAGAGATGAGATCCAGTATTCAGAGAAACATAGAAAATAGGTGCAGGAGTAGGCTATTTGGCCCTTCAAGCCTGCACCCCAATTCAATATGATCATGGCTGATCATGCAGTTTGAGTATTCCACTCTTGCTTTCTCTCTATTCCCCTTGATCCCTTTAACTGTAAGGGCCTCATCTTCTTGAACATATCTAACAAACTGGCTCCAACACTTCCTTTGGTAGAGAATGTCATAGGTTCACAGCTCTGAGTGAAAAGGTTCTTCCTCATCTCAGAACTGAATACTGAATGGCTTACCCCTTATTTTTGGACTATGAACCCTCATTCTGGACATCCCCAACATCTGGAACATTCTAGCCTAACCAGTCCCATAAGGATTTTATATGTTTCTATGACATCCCCTCTTATTCTTATAAATTTCATGAATACAAGCACAGCTGATCCAGTCTCTCTTCATAGGTCAGTCCTGCCATTCTGAGAATCAGTCTGGTGAACCTGCTCTGGACTCCCTCAATAGCAAGGGTGTCCTCACTCGGACTGGGAGATCAAAACTGCACACAATATTCAAGATGCCATCAAGGGTCTATTACTGCAGCAAAACATTCCTAGTCCTGTATCAAATTCTCTTGCTATGAAGGCCAGCATGCCATTAGCTTTCCTCACCGCCTGTTGTACCTGCATGCCAAGCTTCAATGAGTGTTCCAACATTACATCCAGGTCATGTTGCACTTCCCCTTTTCCTAAACTGCCACCATTCAGTTAATTTCCTGTTTTTGCCATGAAAGTAGATAATTTCAAATTTATCCACATTATATTGTATTCGTCAGGTATTTGCCCACTCAGTCAGCTTTTCCAAATCACACTATCTCTTAGCACTCTTCTCACGACACACACTAACACACACTGCCACTCACCTTAGTGTTGTCTGCAAATTTGGAGATACCGCATTCAACTCTTTTTTGCACATCATTACTGCACATTGTGAACAGCTGGAGTTCCAAATCTGAATCCTGCATTACGCCACTAGTTATTGCCTGCCACTCTGAAAAAGACCTGTTTATTCCCACCCTCTGTTTCTATCTGTCACATGGGCACCAACAGTTGATGTTTTCTATATGGACTTTAGCAAAGCCTTTTGACAAGTTCCTACATAGGAGACTGATTGAGAACGTTGAGGCACATATAATTCCGGAAATTTGATAAAATGGATCTGAAAATGGGTTAGTAATAGGTTGATGGGAGAAGGCTGTTTTGATTAACAGGAAGCCGGTATCCTGTAGCGTACCACAAGGTTTAGTGCTGGGACCATTATCATTTATGCACATAGCAAATAATATAGAGGATTATGTGGGGGAATTAAAAGCAGGCTTGCAAAAGACGACAACATTGGTGCAGTGGTTAATAGAGAAGAAGAAAAAAGTCATAGATTACAGGAAGACAGAGTTGAGTTTATGAGATAGGCAGAATAGTGGCAAAATGACAAATAAACCCATTGATTCCTTGCCTCTGAGGTCAGTTTAGAAAGCTTTAAGGAAACGGTAGTGAGGAAAGAAGTTGGGGCTGTTGTTGTTTCAAGAATGATCTTGAAAAGTGAGCAGTTCTGTCAGAGGAGAGCAGGGGCAGGTAGTGCTTGATGTGTGGGGCATCTGCTAGGCCAATGAACGGCTGAACCAGTTGTGACAGATATATTCAAGTCTGAGTTCTTTGCACTTGAGGAGTTGTAAAGGAGGGAAGATGCAGTGTTTCACTGAGAAAGATATCAGAGGTTGAGGGGATGATTGAACAGATGGCTGGTCGAAGAAATGTTGTGACAAATGTGATACAGTTAGAAGTTTGAAAGGGAATTGTAACTTATTTGGGTAGGGACCTTTCCAGGTTGGACATTAAAGTAAGAGGAATGGGAGTGGTGGGAGATGTAAGGAAGCAACAAGGAGGTCCCATTGCCTATAATTAAGACACTGTTAAGGTTAAGGTTATACTTGGGAGTTTTCTGCAATTCACCAGTTTTCCTGTTGTGGGGATACATTTGAATCAGCCTCAAAGACAAATCCTAAAATTTAACATGAAAATTTTACAAACGGAACTTGCATTCATTTTCTTCTCTTCATACTTCTTCCTGATATTTGTTTCAGCGTGCTGAATATCAGTAGTGTAGAGTTTGGCCTCCCACGAAGACTAGTGGACAGTGACTGTAATTTAGCAGAAATAACTGGACACAGGTCAGCATGTCAGTTGCACAGAATGCGGTTTCTTTCAGTACAATATTGTTGCACTTGAATCTAGCAATAGTTAATCTGGACTTTTTGCCATCATATCCAGATATTAATTCTAACTTTTTCCATTCTTGCCAAAATGACTCACTGGATGTTAGAAATGCCCTGTTAATAGAAAAGAGGAAAATTCTGAAGGCATCTTGTCGAGGACTCTGATCTCTATTATTTATTTCTCGAAGAGCAGAACTGAATGGGGCACTTCCAGCTGTATGAAAAGTACCAATTAGACCTGTTTACACTCCAGCTTTAAAATTCCAAAGGGTTTGATGTGCAGTCACTTCATCCCTACTGGGGAGAGAGGACCCACCTGTTGATACACCAGTGAGTTGACATTTAAATTCAGGTGTGGATTCTGTTATTATTACTGATGTTAACTTTCCAGGACAGCACATGGAGGGCCCATGCTTTCTGTATGAAATAAATTATTCCTTTTATGGTTTGACCTGCTTATTCCAATCACAATTGAATCACTAAGCGTCAACTCAATTTTTCTGGTAACCATGCAGTATATTGGAAATTTGACATAAATTGGAAAATGTGTGTCAGGACTCTGTGGAAGTCCCGACATGCATGTACTGAAATTGTCCAAGAAGGTGAACCTTCCCATAGGCTGATTTGTGTGGCCTGGGGATCTTTTATGAATATCCAATTTGAGCTCACTGTCATTGTTTTGTGCCAAATTTTCTTTTATTTTTTTCATGAGGTGTAGGCGTTGCTTGGTGGCCAGCATTTATCCATGAGTGCATTTAAGAGTCAACCACATTGCTGTGGATCTGGAGTCACATGTTGGCCAGACCAGGTAAGAGTGCAGAATTCCTTCCCTAATGGACATTAGTGAACCAGATGGGTTTTTAACAATAATCAACAATGGTTTCATGGTCATCATTAAACCTTTAATTCCAGATTGTTTTCGAATTCAAATTTCACCATCTGCCATGGTGTATTTGAAACTTGATCCCCAGAGCATTATCCTGAGTCATTGGAATATTACTCCAGTGACAATGCCACTATGTTATTTTGGAACTGACCTGGATAATTACCCTTGAAATGTTACAGAATTTAATACCTAGACTAACTCACAGATTAGACAGCATGATTGACCTGAGCACTGCAGTTGCCCCAACTCAACAATCTGTCTGACCTGACTATCTCTCCCCCTCTTCCCCCTGCCCCAATCACTCATCTACTTGACTGACCTTGCAATTAAATCTCAATCTCCTGACTACCACTCAACCACATAACCTGACCACTGACTACCTGCAGCCAATATACAGTGACTAACACTCACCCATCCCCCCTCCTTCTGACTACACACACCCCCACCCAACAAGCTACTGACTATCTTGTCAGATGCTTAGTATATCTCCTGACTCAAGTACACCCAGAGTGCCTCCCCACTCTCCCCCCCCCCAACCACCTGTTGACTGAACTTGCCCTCTAGTATATCCCTTAGCCACCAGACTAAACGTTAAATTCATAGAATCCCTACAGTACAGAAAGAGGGGATTCAGACCATCGAGTCTGCGCTGAACACAATCCCACAAACGCCCGACCTCTATATCTTTATCCACTAATTCCTCTAACCTACACATCTCAGAACACTAAGGACAATTTTTAGCATGGCCAATCAACCTAACCTGCACATCTTTGGACTGTGGGAGGAAACCAGAGCAGCCAGAGGAAACCCACACAGACACAAGGAGAATGTGCAAACTCCACACAGATGGTGACCCAAGCCGGGAATCAAACCCAGGTGTCTGGAGCTGTGAAGCAGCAGTGCTAACCACTGTGACACCATGTCATGCCTTGACTAGCTGATGACCCAGCTAGACTGCCTGACAACTGGCTACACCACAGCTACCCCAATAATCGACTAGCCCTCACCCTGCTCACTCTCTGACCATCTGACACTCCCTGACTAACTGTCTACCTGCTCGACCACCTAACTGTGGGACTCTACCTGAGTACAACTTGAACGCCCCTTTCCCAGCCCCCAACTCCGTGTACCTTTGTCTTATGTAGCAACCTTTTGTAAGGCGCCTTATCGAATGCCTTCTGGAAATCTAAATACACCACATCCACTGGTTCTCCTCTGTCAACCACACTCGTTATATCTTCATTAAATTCCAGTAAATTCGTCAAACATGACTTTCCCTTTCAAGCTGAATCCATGCTGCATCTGCTTAATTGAACCATTCTTTTCCAGGTGTCCTGCTATTTCTTCATTAATGATAGATTTCAGCATTTTTCCAACTATGGATGTTAAGCTAACCAGCCTGTAGTTACCTGCCTTTTGTTTACCTCCTTTTTTAAACAGTGGCGTTACATTAGCTGTTTTCCAATCAGCTGGCACCTCCCCAGAGTCCAGTGAATTTTGATAAATTACAACTAATGCATTTGCTATTACTTCTGATGTTTCCTTTAGTACCCTGGGATGCATTCCACCTGGACCTTGTCTACCTTTAGTCCCATTAGCCTACCCAGCACTACCTCTTTAGTGATAGTAATCATTTTAAGATCCTCACCCCCTACAGTCCCGTGACAGCCAATGATTGGTATGCTATTTGTGTCTTCCACTGTGGACCAACACAACAAACTTGTTTAAGGTCTCGGCCATTTCCTTATTTCCCATTATTAAATCCCCTTTCTCATCTTCTAAGGGACCAACATTTATTTTAGCCACTCTTCCGTTTTATACTTGTAAAAACTTTTACTATCAGTTTTTATATTGCGTGCTGGTTTACGTTCATAATCTATCTTTCCTTTCTTTATTGCTTTCTTAGTAGCTCTTTGTTGTTTTTTAAAGCTTTCTCAATCTTCTAGTTCCCCATTAATTTTGGCCACTCTGTATGCATTAGTTTTTAATTTGATATTCCCCTTTATTTCCTTAGTTATCCATGGCTGGTTATCCCTTTTCTTACATTTCTTCTTTTTCACTGGAATATATTTTTGCTGAATACTGAGAAAAATCTCCTTTAAAAATCCTCCACTGTTCCTCAACTGTCCCACCAATTAGTCTGTGTTCCCAGTCTACATTAGCCAACTCTGCCCTCATCCTATTGTACTCCCCCTTGTTCAAGCAGAGGACACTGGTTTGGGACCCTACTTTCTCACTCTCCATCTGTATTAGAAATTCAACCATGTTGTGATTACTCATTCCAAGAGGATCCCTCACAAGGAGATCATTAATTTTACCTGTCTCATTACACAGGACCAGATCCAAGATAGCTAGCTCCCTCGACTGGAGCAAGCAGAGAGGAGCAATTTGTGGCGGGAGTGTGAAGGGTAAATGATTCACTTTTTTTCTTAGTTTTTCATGGGGTTTCTCTTTTTTTTCCCCAAGTATTTTAATGGTAAAGGGGAAGTAGGCTGAGGGGTGACCTGGGAAGGGTTTGTTAGCGTGCGAGATTTAAAAAGCAGGCCGCAAAATACGGGGGGCAGCATCATTAGCGGGCAGCCGAGTGTGCAGGTAGCAGAGTGAGAGCTGAAAGGCTTTGGCTCAATGGACTTAGGCGAAAACGGTAAGGCAGAATAGGTTTAGTTCTTGGTTTGTAAAAACTTAAGAACATAAGAACATAAGAAATAGGAGCAGGAGTAGGCCATCTGGCCCTTCGAGCCTGCCCCGCCATTCAATAAGATCATGGCTGATCTGTCGTGGCTCAGTTCCACTTTCCCGCCCTCTCCCCATAACCCTTAATCCCCTCTCTTATCAAAAACCCATCAACCCGCTTCTTAAAAATATTTAGCGAGGCAGCCTCCACCACTTCAACGGGCAGAGAATTCCAGAGATTCACCACCCTTTGAGTGAAGAAGTTCCTCCTCAACTCCGTTCTGAACCGCCCCCCCTTTATCTTGAGGCTGTGCCCCCTAGTCCTACTGTCTTTTTTGAGCGGGAAGAGTCTTTCCACCTCTATCCTATCCATCCCATTCATCATCTTATACGTCTCAATGAGATCTCCCCTCATTCTTCTAAACTCTAACGAGTACAAGCCTAGTTTATTCAGCCTCTCCTCATAGCTCAACCCCCTCAACTCCGGTATCAGCCTAGTAAACCTCCTCTGCACTCCCTCCAGGGCCAAAATATCCTTGCGCAGGTGCGGCGCCCAAAACTGCACACAGTACTCCAGCTGCGGCCTCACCAATGCCCTATACAGCTGCAGCAAGACCTCCCTACTTTTATATTCAATCCCCCTCGCTATGAAGGCCAGCATCCCATTCGCCTTCCTGACCACCTGCTGCACTTGCAGGCTGGGTTTTTGCGACTCATGCACAAGGACCCCGAGGTCCCTCTGCACCGTCGCCTGCTGCAGTTTTTCGCCACGTAAGTAATAGTCCTTCCTACCATTCTTCCTACCAAAGTGGACCACCTCACACTTGCCAACATTAAATTCCATTTGCCATTTCCTGGCCCATTCGCCCAGCCTATCTAGATCCTTCTGCAGACTCTCCACACCCTCCGCACAATTTGCCTTTCCCCCAATCTTGGTGTCATCAGCAAATTTCGACACCCTACACTCGGTTCCCTCCTCCAGATCATCTATATAAATGGTAAATAGCTGAGGCCCCAGCACCGACCCCTGGGGCACCCCACTAGTCACCAACCGCCAATCCGAATAGCACCCATTGACCCCCACTCTCTGCCTCCTATTTGACAACCAATCCTCTATCCACGCTAACACCCTACCCCCAACTCCATGTCCTAAGTTAAAAACTAAGTAAATAAAATAGGGACATGTGATGTGTTGTTCCTGCATGAAGTGGCAGCTGGTGGACCCCCAGTGTGATTCCCAGTGAGCATGTCTGCACTAAGTGTTGGTTGCTTGAGGATCTCCGGCTCAGGGTTGATGAGCTGGATTCTGAGCTTCGGACATTGCGACACATCAGGGAGGGGGAGAGTTACCTGGACGCTGTGTCTCAGTCACACCTCTTAGACTAGCTAACTTGAATTCAGCCAGTGGTCAGGGACAAGAGGGTGTGACTAGGAGTGAGGCAGGTAGACGGATCCACGAGGTAGAGTTCCAGGAGCCCCAGCCTCTGAACCTGTCCAACAGGTTTGAGATTCTTGCTCCCTGTGTGGACAGGAACGGGAACTGCAGGGAGGATGAGCAAACTGACCACAGCACTGTTCTACAGGAAGCTGTTCAAGTGGGAGGAGAAAAAAGAAATGTATTGTAATTGGGGATAGTATAGTTCGGGGCATTGACACTGTTCTCTGTGACCAGGATCAAGAATCCCGAAGGCTGTGTTACCTCTCTGGCACCCGGGTTCAGGATATCTCATCTGGGCTGCAGAGGAACTTGGAGTTCAATTGTTGTGGTCCATGTAGGTACCAATGACATAGATAGAACAGGAACAGAGGTTCTGCTGAGGGAATATGAAAAACTAGGAGCTAAATTAAAATGCAGAACTAAAAAGGTATTAATCTCTGGATTACTACCTGAGCCACGAGCAAATTGGCACAGGATCAGTAAGATTAAAGAGGTAAATGCATGGCTCAAAGATTGGTGTGGGAGGAATGGGTTTGAATTCATGGGACATTGGCACCAATATTGGGGAAGATGGGATCTGTTCCAATGGGATGGTCTTCGTCTGAATCGTGCTGGGACTAGAGTTCTGGTGAATCATATAACTAGGGCTTTAAACTAAATAGTGGTGGTGGGGGGGGCGGGGGGGTGGTGGGTTCAGTGATATGGGGAATTACAAAATCAAAGGTGAAGGAGAGGGTAGGAGTTCAGGTTAACAATGAGGACTTTCAACTAGATAAAGGAGTCGAGGGTTCAGGAGAGGTTAGTAAAGTTTCCAGACCACGTAATACAACAGAGAATATAGAAGGTGGCAGGAATCTAACCTCCAGACAGAGTAAAAAAGGTGACAAGCATGAGAAGGGAGGTGGTCACCGCAGTGCAGGGAGATGGTTTGGGGAAGAATAATAAGTCTGTGACAGGAAGGGACAGTGCATGCAAACAAAGGTCCACGTAAGAAAGACTAACATAAAGACACTTTACCTGAATGCACGTAGCATTCAAAACAAAGTGAATGAGTTGACGGCACAAATCAGTACAAATGGGTATGATCTAGTGGCCATTACAGAAACGTGGTTGCAGGGTGACCGGGCCTGGGAACTGAATATGCAGGGGTATCAGACAATTTGGAAGGATAGATAGGAAGGAAAAGGAGGTGGGGTAGCTCTGTTAATTAAGGGTAACATCAGGGCCATACTGAGAGATGATATAGGCTCTAAGGAACAAAATGTGAAATCAATGTTGTTGGAGATAAGGAATAGTAAAGGGAAAAAGTCACTGGTGGGTGTAATCTATAGGGTCCCAAATAATAAACTTTGAGGTGGGACGGGCTATAAACAAATAAATTACAGATGCATGTAAAAATGCAACAGCAATAATCATGGGGGATTTTAACCACCATATTGATTGGTCAACTCAAGTCGGACATGGTGGACTTGAGGAAGAGTTCTTAGAATGCTATTGAGATAGTTTCCTCGAACAGTATGTTAATGTTTTGAATCAGACTGCGTTTACTGCTGTTGTGCTCTGCCAATGATGCCTTTGATTTTCCAGACCCATGTGAAAAAATGCACATGTGCAGATAAATGTCGGTAGCCATCTTGTACATTTTGCATTGACAAGAAATACAATGTATTCATGAATTCTATAAGGGAAAAAGAAGAGATTTATTTATTCAGAGATTAGTGATAATTATGAGCTTGCTCACTCAGGAAGTGATTGTAGGAATTGATCTTTTTGACTGCATGCAATAAAGGGGAATAGAAGGATAGGCTGAATGTGGTGGGTGAAATGGGTGGAGTTCGGATGGATTACAGAAAACCAGTAGCTGCTTGCTGAATGCCCTTTTTGTATTATATGTTCTATGTAACTCAATGTAAAATCTTTTACAGGACATTAGAAGAGGATTTGTAGAATGAAAGGTGAAACCAAATATCACATCAAGAACATCAAAGTTACTCGATCCATAAGAAACTGAATATCAGCAGCTTTTGACTGTCGAACAAGAAATGTTGATCTATTCTGTCTAAGGGAAAAGACTCCAGAGGTCTATTTGACTGGAAAAGTACTAAGAGACAGCCATCTGAGTGAAAGTGTTCTAGTGGTTACACAGTGCAGAGAAAAATATACACACAATTTAGTTCTGGTCAAGGCTTCAACTGAACATCCAACCTGGAGAGACGCAAGGACACTCGCACCACGGGGAGACTGTGGAAGTGTGGAAATTGTGGGAAAGGATTCAATTACCCGTCTGAGCTGGAAACTCTCAGACACAGTCACACTGGGGAGAGGCCATTTATCTGTTCCATATGTGGGAAGGGATTCACTCAGCCATCCAGCCTCTATACGCACCAGCGGGTTCACACTGGGGAGAGACCATTCACCTGCCTTAGATGTGGGAAAGAATTGAATGTTTTATCCAACCTTCTAACGCACAAGTGAGTTCACACGGACAAGAGACCATTTAAATGTTCTGACTGTGAGAAGGGTTTCAAAAGTAAGCATGATCTGCTGACACATTTGCGCATGCACGCTGAAGAGAGACCATTCGCCTGCTCCATGTGCGGAAAGGGATTCAGTCGCTCATCCCACTTGCTGAGGCACCAGCGGGTTCACACAGGGGAGAGGCCTTTTATCTGCTTTGTGTGTGAAGAGAGATTCACTCAGTCATCCCACCTCACTGAGCACCACCTTGTGCACACTGATCAGAAACCGTTTCAATGTCCTGCCTGCGAGAAGTGCTTTAAAAGCAAAAAGGATTTGCTGAAACACCAGCAGGTTCATACCGGAGAGAAAACCTTTACCTGTTCCATGTGTGGGAAGGGATTTGCTCGTTCATCCCAGCTGCTGAGGCATGAACAACTACATATCTGACAGAGGACACTGGCACTGGATTCTGTCCTTACTGCTGGCACTGGATTTTGTCCTTACTGCTGTTGCTAATCAGCCAGCCTGAATTCTGCTCATTCTGACAGATTATTTTTGAACTGAGCTTGAGCCTAAATATGGGCAAATGTCGAATAAATTTTCCTTTAAGCAGATTGTTGCAGACTTTTGTCTTTCCCACCATAATGTTTAAAATCACTTGACTGGAGCTCAGGAATAACAGTCTGGGGGCAGGATTAAGTAGGAGTGACACAAGCTGAGCCTAGGCACCATCCTTCATGTTGAGTGGGACAAATAGCACATTGCTGTAAGCAAGATGAGAAACAGCAAAGAGGTTAATTGTGTCAGAAATGTGATATAGTCACTCTATCTTTATTCGTAGCCCCCAAGCAGACAATGGAAGGCCCCTTTCCGACTGTATTGCAAGTCAAGCAAATCATTGGTTAATATTGGAAACATACTGTCAAATCAGATTGATGTAAAACTGGTCTACTCCTAATAGCTCACTTGCACTAAAATTTGATAATCAGATGAGTTTCGTCCATGGATACTGAGACGAGTAGGCTTGGAATACATGGTCAGGAGTGGTGCACTCAGTCCATTGAGACTTTTCCACCATTCAATATGATTGTGGCTGATCATCTATTTCAATGTGTTTTGTCCACACTATCCCAATTTCCTTTTACATCATTAGTATTTAGAAATCTGTCAATCTCTAATTTAAACACATTCAATGACTAATCTTCCATAGCCCTTTGGGATACAGGATTCCAAATGTTCACAACCTTCTGAAAAAAAAACTCTTTGGAAAGCTGGGTGGGGGGAGATTTTCCAATCCTGCCTGTCATGGGAATCGTGGCAGTTGGGGGGGCGGTGGGGAACCATGCAAAGGTCTGTTGACCTCGGGTGGGATTTTCTGGTTTTGGAACGAGCATGACTAGAAAATCCTGCTCACCACCTTTGTCCAAAGTAGCTACCCTCTTATGTTTAACAATAGGAAACCTCATCTGTCCCAGACACGTAAAGGATTGACAGACTGGTAGGCCTTCCCCTATTCTGTGGGTGATGGTACATAGCCGTTCTCAGTTGGTGGAGGAGTTTGGTTAATTCCAATAACAAACGAGACTCCATACTAAATTGTTGTGTGACCCCAATGCAGCTCTGTTCTCTCTCCACAGATGCTGTCAGATATACTGAGATTCTCCAGCATTTTCTGATTTTGTTTGGACTACAGTAATTTGCTCCTCCCTTCTGAAATTATGTCAACTGATTCTAGACTTGCCAACCAGGGGAATTATTTTACCTGCATCTACACTGTTCTTGTAGGTTTCAATAGGATTGCATCTCATTCTTTGAAATTCTGTAGAATGTAGGTGCAATTTCCCCAACATCACTTCAATGCATAGTCCTGCCATCTCTGGAACAAGTTTGTTGTATCTTAGTTGCATTTCCTCTATGTCAGTAATTTTTTTTCAAAGTTAAGTGGACCAAGACACCAGGTGTGATCTAACCAAGATTCTGGGTTTTTCTACTGTTGTGCTCAAATCCTCTTGTGACAAAGGCTAACATACCACTACCCTTCCTCATTTTTGCTGTACCTGTATGTTAGCTTGGTGGGCAAACCCCTTTGCTTTCATCATCATTTTCAAATGCACCATAGATAAAGGAGTGATGCCATAGGATTAGAGATTTGCAGGAACATAGAACATAGAACACTACAGCCCAAACAGGCCCTTCGGCCCACTAGTTGCACCGATCACTTCTACACCTACTAAGCCATAGGCCTATCTATAACCCTCAATCCCATTAGATCCCATATACTCAACCAGAATTCTTTTAAAAGACCCCAGCGAGTTTGCCTCCACCATCACCGACGGCAGCCGATTCCATTCACTCACCACCCTCTGAGTGAAAAACTTACCCCTAACATCTCCTCTGTACTTGCTTCCCTGCACCTTAAATCTGTGTCCTCTAGTAGCGACCATTTCAGCCCTGGGAAATAGCCTCTGAGAATCTACCCTATCTATTTCTCTCAACATCTTGTAAACCTCTATCAGGTCGCCTCTTAACCTTCGTCTCTCCAGGGAGAAGAGTCCCAGCTCCCCCAACCTATCTTCGTAATGCATGCCTCCCAATCCAGGCAACATCCTTGTAAATCTCCTCTGCACCCTTTCAATAGCTTCTACGTCCTTCCCATAGTGAGGCGACCAGAACTGCGCACAGTACTCCAAGTGAGGTCTGACAAGGGTCTTATAAAGTTGTAGCATTACCTCCCGACTCCTAAACTCAATCCCTCGATTAATGAAGGCCAGTACACCATACGCCTTCTTGACCACATTCTCCAATTGCGAGGCCGATTTAAGAGTTCTATGGACCCGGACCCCAAGATCCCACTGCTCTTCAACACAGCTAAGACTCCTACCCTTGATATTGTATTCCTTCATCCCATTGGTCTGCCAAAATGGACCACTACACATTTATCTGCGTTGACATCCATCTGCCACTTCTCCGCCCAGTCTTGCATCCTACCTATGTCCCGCTGCAACTTCTGACATCCCTCCAGACCATCCACAACACCGCCAGCCTTCATGATTTGTTAAAAGAATCCTGTTAGGGTAAACCCAACAGCTAGAGGCTGGTTTGTTGAATCTTAGTATTTGGGCAGCTTGTAGAAACAATGTGCTTCTCTACAAATAGGCTGCACAATTAATCATATATCCTGCTCCTGAGGTCATGTCACATCACCCCAATAAAGCAGGGGAGTAGAATTTGAATTGTTTGAAGTTTATAGTATTGGCAACACTTTTTCCCCTGAGGAAATGTTGGAAGCTTGAAAGTTTAACCCAGTTTTCCTATCCAGACCTGTTGAATATTTCCAACATTTCTGTTCAGTCTTGATTTCATGCTCACAGTATATGGGATATTTAGCTTTTGCATGAAACCAGGCATTATTTAGCAATGTCTGCTGACAAGGTTCAACAATGGCTCAAAACACCTCTCTCAAAACAAAAATAGTACTCCTACCCAGATAAATTGCATCATAAAGACAAAACTTAAAAGAAAAAGGCATTTATTCTCTCCACCACCCAACCCCCCACCCCCTGCAAATCTGGACTTGATGGGTAGTCTATCAGAAAATTTGCTTTCAGTTCACAGGCACCAGCTTTGAAACTTACTTCAGCTATCTCCAGTAACCTAGCCTCATGGATACATGATGAAGAAGAGTCAAAAAGATTCAATGTTCATTTTGTTTCTTACTCCACAAATGCTGTCAGACCCATTTAATCTTCTCAATATTTATGTTTTGTTTTTATAAAGGGTGCAAAACGCTAGTTTAAACTTGTGGTGTGCATTGAACTTTATCCCCACTGTAATCTTTAAAGCTTTTATGTTTTGATAAAGGTAGGCAAAAAAGTGAGTTATGGTGAATCAAGGGAGTGGGCTTACTGTTGGAAGAAATAGAATGTGGGAAGGTGCAAGATATGAAGAACTGAACTGCAAAATGTTATTCAGGTGATTAGGTACAACAAACTGCAGTGTTGCACAGGGATTTGGGCGTCCTCGGGGGAACTGTGTCATAGAACATCAACTTGCATGTACAGCAAATAACAAGTTAAGAAAGCACTCCATAAAACTCATCCCTTTACTACATTGTACTAACTTATCATCATCACAATCAACATTATACAGTTTTGCCTTAAGACATTTACATGCCTGGTTGATGCTTTATAACTGTAATGATGAACAAAGTAAACGTTCTGTCTCACTAAGGAGGCTTCATAGAACCATAGAATTCCCTCAGTGAAGAACAGACCATTTGGCCCGTTGATTCTGCATCAACTCTCTGGCAGAGCATCTTACTAAGGCCTTCTCCCCAGCCCTAACCCCTAGTCACATTTCCCATTGTTAATCCACCTAATCTACACATTTTAAGGCAGTAAGGGACAGTTTAGCAGAGCTAATCCACCTAACCTGCACATGTTTGGACTGTTGGAGGAAACTGCACTGCCCAGAGGATTACCACACAGGCACAGGGAGAATATACAAACTTCACACAGACAATCACCCAAGGCCAAACTGAATCAGATTCCTGGAGCTGTGAGGCAACAGTGCTAGCCACAATGTCACCATGCCACTTAAAGCCAATCCACATCCAACAACGTGTTGTGAAAACACTGATCACATGACAGATGTGACAAATTCCAGCAGAGCAGCTGTGCAATTGACAACATTCAAAAACAAAAAAAAATCTAAATGGAACAACTCACAACATTGAAAAAAAAAGTCAATTCAAACTATCTTGGTTTTAACCGACCCTTAAAAAAACAAGATTCAGATTTGCATCTTTACCAAAAAAGACCTAATTCTTGGGCTTGGCTACCTGTGCACCAATTTCTGATACTGTTTAGAGATAAACCAACGATTAATCTGTATCCGTGCCCACTTTCATGGATGAGCGTAAGAAGGAGTTTTCAATTTGAAAAAGGCGATGAAGAGGAATTTGTTCTTTACCAGAGTTGCTAATCTTTGGATTACTCACCCCTCGAGAAAGTGGAGACGGCCTCACTGAACATATTCAAGGCTGAATGAGACAAACATTTCATCTGAAAGGGACTCGAGAGATGTGATCATGGTCAGATCAGCTATGATATAAATTGAATGGTGGAACAGGCTCAATGGGCCGAAAAGCCTACTTGGATATTGGTCCTGCCATGGAAAAAAAATGTTCCAGGCAGTGTGAGCGACTCGTTTGCTGCAGGCAAGAACTTGCATCAGAACCGAAGTGGGGGTGCCGCGATCATATAGTGATTAGTATTCTCCATTGTGGCCGAAGCAACCTCAGTTTGAATCCGATTCACAGCAAGCTTATTTTAACCATGTCAATCCCTGTAGTACCTCATGCAAGCAAACAACGGGAAATCAAAATTCTTGGCATGAAGACCATATATGTGACAAAATCCATTTATTGCTTTAATCTCTCCTTTAGTTAATTTTATTGTCACCCTGCCGCGGCGTTGCTGATTCTGACAATCATCTTCGAGACTTACATTGTTCCTCTACATTTACATCGATGTTCGCGTATATTCTTTGAAACCTTGGTCAAATCATTTCGATTTGTGTGACCTCAGGCAAAGGCGGGCCAAACTTCGGGAATAGCCGAGGGCGGGGTGGGAGGTGCGGGAACAGGAGACCGAATCGCTCACAGCAGTTTTCCAAGAATCTCCTGATAAGAGTGGAATGCACAAACTGAAGAATTGGGGTTCTTTTGTATCATAATTCGGAGCAAAAATACGGTGGATGCTGAATCTGAAATGAGAACTCGGCAGGTCTGACAGCTTCTGTGTAGAGGGAAACAGAGTTAACTTTGGTTCTTCTTCATAGATTTTTTCTTTCCAGAAGCAGTAGAGGTGCATGGGCGATTGGGCTGGCTGGCTGGCACTGTACGGTAAGATTGAAACGGCAGTATTTGTGGAAAAGCAATAGAGATGATGGTAGACCTGCAGAGATTTGCCAGCATTTTCTGTTTCAAACTTATCACACAGCCCCAGACAGTTAGCCCAATAGCTCATGCACTCCAACTGGAATCTGAAACAAAAGTAGAAAATGCTGCAAAATCTCAGCAAGTCTGACAGTATCTCTCTCTCTCTCTACAGATGCGGTAAGAGGTCTCACAAAACCAGGTTAAAGACCAATAGGTTTATTGAGGATCACGAGCTTTTGGAGCGCTCCTCCTGATGACTTTAATCTGGTGTTGTGAGACTTCCATTAGTGCCCAGCTGACTCCAACACCACTATCTCCACCTCATGGCTTCCACAGATATTGCAAACCTGCCGAAATGTGTTTCAGATTACAGCATCTGCAGTATTTTGCTTTTATATTATCATAAGATGAAAAGTGTTTAAAATCCATCGTATCTGCTGGAATGTGCAGTAGAAACGGGGGAGTGATAAAAGGCTACCGGTGGAGAAAAAAGATGATGAAAGAGGTTGGCGTTGAAAGAAATGTCTTTGGAATCTCAATGGTTTTGAATGCAGAAGTTGGAATGGGACACCTTAAACTTGTGTGTGTGCGTGTGGAAATTTAAACTGTGCTCAACCAGTCGCAGCATTTGTGAAGAGAAATGCTGAAATTACGTCTCAGCGCTTTTGTCGTTCCAATACTGTGCTGTCAAGGAACTTGGATGGCAATGTTTGGTGAAACCTGACCATTCCAAGATGAAAGTTACTAAAATATGTTAAAAAGGTAAAAGGAAGCTATTTTAAATGTTACACACAGCAAACTCCAGCAGCCGTCTCCTTTTGTGCCCTTTAATTTGCACTGGCAGTTATCAGCCAGCAACAGATTAAAAGCCATGAACCTCGATAAATGATAAGAGAAGATTTAAATCATCAGCAGTTACCTCAAAACAGTGTAGTTATACTGTCAAAATAAAAGATACTTGCAAATCTTGAAAGAAGAGTTCTTTTGTTAGAAATGAGTGTTTTCATCAGCTCAGAGTATAGAGTAAACGTTTGGCCGAAATGCTCATTTGGAAACAAGGTGATTTATAATGAATTGAGACTGGTTTCAGTCAGCAGAAGTCTCAGCTCAAGTAGAGTGAGTTGAGAATGACTGCCCTTAACACCATGGCAGAATTTAACCGTGTTTGGCATCAAGGGAATCCAGCAAAACTGGAGTAATTGGGGATGGGGAAGGGGTGGGCGGAAGTCTCCACTGGTTGGAGTCACAGCTGGCACAAAGAAAGATCGTTACGTTTGTTGCAGGTCAATCATCTCAACTCAAAGGTATCACTGCAAGAATTGCTCTGGTAGTGTCTTAGGCTCAAGCAACCTTTATCTGCCTCACCAATGACCTTCCTTCCATTGTAAGTTCTTCAGAAATAGGAATGTTTGTTGATGGTTGTGCAGTATTCAGCACTACTCACAAATGAAGCAGTCCTTGTCAAAGTACAGCAAGACATGGACAAAATACAGGCTTGGGCTGACAAGTGGCAAAATTTATATGCATAGGTGCTAGACCATCACCAAGAGAATCTAGCCATCCCTTCTTGACATTCAATGGCATTATCATTAATCATGCTTTCCCACTATCAACATCCTGGGGGTTGACACTGACCAGAAAATGAATTGGATTAGCCAAATTAATACAGTGGCTACAAGAGCAGATCAGAGGCTAGGAATCCCTTGCTGAGTAACTTATCTACTCACTTCACCAAACCTGTCTTCTACAAGACACAAATCAGGAATGAGACTGAATACTCTCCAATTGTCTGACTGCGCACAACTTCAACAATACTCAAGGAAATTGACACTCAAAGACAAAGCAGTCTGTTTAAAACCCCATTCACATTCATTCCTTCTAACGCTGATGCATAGTAGCACATGTATACCATCTAAAGATGCAGTGCAGGAAGTCACCAGGGCTCCTGAAACAGCACCTTCTGCCCATTTGACCACTACCATCTAGATGGACAAGGGCAGTAAACAAATGGGAACATTACGATCAGAAAGTTTCCCTCCAAACAACTTTTACCATCTTGGCTTCGAAATATGCCACTTCACTGTTGCTGGGTCAAAATCATGGAACTCCCTCCGTAACAGCACTATGGGTGTACCTACACTACATGGACTGCAATGGTTCAAGAAAACAACTCTACCACCTTTTGAAGGCCAATTAATGATGAATAATACATGCTGATCTAGCCAACAACACATATCCCATGAAATATAAAATAAAAACAAATATGACGAAAAATCCAGCTAATTTAGTTAAAGGTGATCAAATTAATTTAGTCTATATTTATATAAATATATGTATTGCAATGTTGAAGATTGGATGTGTCCATGTTCTCTCTATAGTTCAACCATTCCACAGGTCACAACATATATTCAAATTATATCTTCAGCTGGTACATGACCAAATATGTGCTTTACCTATGAATCTGAGAATGATTGCTCAATGTCCAGGTTTCTTCAATAAACAACAAAATCATTTGTTTATTATACAACCAACATTCAATTTGAAGGCAAAACATATTAATTTACAGCAAAACTATGAAAGTATAATAGTTACTCTAAATATTCTAACTCACACTTAAACATACCAGGAAAGAGAGGAATTCTCCCAAAAGATTAAAAGTCCACAGTTGAAGGGATAAGGATAAATAATGGGGTCCTTGAAATAGACTTCAGGTTATAAGGTCGGTCTCTCAGCACTGGTCTATAAAACAATTGATGACTTAGGCACCACTTTTCAGGTGGACTTGATGAAAATTTGTAGTCAGTCGATCTCAGAATATAGAGCAACTTCCATTCATTCTGCTTTAGGATTGGGTCTGTGGCTTTGGGAGCTGATGTGTTCTTTATCAAAGCAGCTGATCATTCTATTGTTCCCAAAGTAAAGCCTAAATGAGCTTTTGAACAAAATATACCAAAAATGTTTTTTTTTCAGAACCATAAACGACCATGTGACCCATTTGTAAACACTCCACCAGGGTCAAGAAATTTCCAGCTTCTTTAAAACATCTTTTTTTCTTCTTTTCTGGTGACAGGGACCACAGCAAACAAGGTTTTTGCCTTTTAAGATAGTGTCTTAAAAAAAACAAATTCTTCCAGTGTCTTGAAGACAAACTGAGCCATTTTTTCTGGGATTGACGCACTTATGACAATATTTCTGTGCATACATTTACTGAGAAGCTTAAGATGACTTCAGAATAATTGGTGCAGGTGGAGAAATAGTTTGATTCCTTTGATAAATGAAAGAACATTTGGACTGCCAAGTTCTAGCTCGGGAGTAAAACGTTCATGATCTGACCAAGATGAGTGAATAAGGAATATTTGTCTTCCATGGATTGCCCCAGTGAAACAAAACATTATCTTTAATTATATTTAATTATATATAATTAAAAGCTGATCAAATTACCCTCACAATAGCCAGAACCAATCACTTGGTTAACGTTACATAGCCTGACATCATATCCACTAAAGAGAATAAAAGCAGACCTCAGAGCCCCACTTTGAACAAATCATATTTGAATGATAAGGAGATAGCAAGAAGGATCAATGATCATGGCTTTGTCATCCATTGAAAGTCATGAAATCTATTGGACTTGGTAAATATGTTTCCATATTTTGAACTTTTTTGTAACAACATAGTACAGAAAAAGATAGTGAATGGTTTTAATTAAGGCACATGTTCTGTGCCGTGAGACTGAGGGGGCTTATTTGTGTGAATACATGACCCTCATACATTTTGCTGTTAAGTAATTATATATTAAATCCCTGAATTGATTCATTTTGTTTTTAATTAATAAGTCTGAATTTACTGTTGGGAGTGTCTTACCCTATCATGTGGTCTCATTCAAATGGGAAAGAGTTAAAATGAATCACCAAGCAAATTGGGTTCATTGAGCTCTATATTTTAATGCACTCTCCAAATTGATATCTTGAATTGCAATGACATCTTTGTGTTGCACTTTGTGGGAGCTCCATCCCTGAAGATCTTTAGTTGAACAATATTTCCAAGGTTTTGTAATTACTTTTTGTGTGTTTGTTATGTGTCATAAGGAGTTACACTGCAATAAATCTCAGAGGATTTTGAATAAAACATCAAAAGATACTGGCTGTACTCTGCAGCTGCAGAAACCTTTATGGGAGTTGAGGAAAGCATAGTATTATCATTTCAAATCATTGTGCTGTCCTCCAAACTAGGATTATGCAAAATTCCTTCAAAATATTTAATATCATTTCAAAAAAAACTTATTTGTATGTAAACATGAAAGTTTACATTCTTGTATTATTAGCATCTGACACTAGTTAGTGTCTCATACAACTTGCAGTGAGCTTTTGGCTTGTACTGTAGACATTCTTCATTCCACCTCAAGCTACCATGAGAACTTCCTGCATTTGCTTCTCTACAGTTCACACTGTTAATCTTACCCTCACTCCTGAGGTTGTTTCTCATCATTTTTTTGAAGCTGGGGGTAGGCTAGAGAGTTGCAGATGTGTGTGGATGTGTATGTTTGTGGGAGTGGGTCAGGGAAATGTAAATGAAATTCTGAAAATAGCCAACAAGAATGTCAGCTTTGATGAAATTTCACAATCTCAGATGTTAAATCTGTTTCCCATTCAGCAGATGCTGTGAGAGCTACTAAATATTTACAGAAATTCACATTTTTAATTCAGATTTCTGGCACCTGCATTTTTTTCCCTAGGTGAAACTGTGCTATCTTTGGTAATATTTGATGTGGAAGATTTATGATGAGTTGCCCAGGGGTCGGTGTGAGGACAGTTGCTGATCTTGGCATGTATCACTGACCCAGGCTGATGTATTTTGGGCATAATTTCAAAATTTGCGCTGACATGAAATTTGTAAGTATGATGAGTTGTGAGGAGGATGGTATTAAACTTGGAAAAGCAGGCTTTTGGGCAAGTTGCTGATGACATTAAATGCAGAGAAGCATGAAATGATTAGTTTTTGTGGGGAAAAAAAAGGCGAGAAGCAAAGAAACTTTATCACATTGATTCCTGTGAAAAGAAATGACTAATTGCTTGTCAGAAAAACATCCTTTTGCTGCTATTTTATGTCTTCTGTGACCAAGCCAGTTCTGTATCTGTCTTACCAGTTCACTACTGATCCCGTGTGACTTCACCTTCTGAATCAGTCTGCCATGACGAGCCTTGTTAAAGGCATGGTTAAAATCCATGTAAACGACATCCACCATGCTGCTGTCATCATCATCTTTGTCACTTACTCAAAAAACTCAGTTTGTGAGACAAGACCTCCCTCTTCTATTTCACTATCACTTTTCTGCAGTTTGCTGAAGATAACATTCACTTTCAATTCATACATCCAAAGTATTTATGCTACGATTTGTGTTTTTAAGGCCACATGATCCATTCATACCAAAGACCATCTGGACCTTGCAAACAATCAATGTATCATGTGTGTGACCGACAAATGGATATCCATGGCCAAAGAAAGGATGGCCTTAGGAAGAGAAGCAATTTGATTGCTTGTGATGTCTATTTGGGCATTTAGTTATGCAGTTAACACTGGCTGAAAAAATGGGTTTTGCTTGAATAGCTGATAGTGGTTGTCCCTAAGCTGTGTAAGTTCATGATCTGGCAAGCCGGGGTGGCTCAGCAAGATTGAAAATGGTTCCAAAGTCATGTAATCTGTTGCAAAGTGTAATCAAATTGAAAGGAGGATAAAGGAAAAATCTGCTATCCTTCCAAATTACCGTCACATCTTCAACCTCTCATTCCTCTCCAAAAGTCATTACATGTGTTGATAAAATCCAAATCTATGTCCAGCTCTCTGCGACATGTATGAACATTTCCACATAGTGCTATCTTTGCCACAAAAATGAATGGTTTAAATCTATGTCACAAAGGACATCCTCTCTGCTTGTGGGCCACTTTCCCACCTTGCACGTCTTGACCTCCCGATTGACCATAGCATCCTCCAATGCCTCTTCTCCACTGTCAATCTAAGTAGGACTGACCTCAATTTGCTCCACTTAGCGGTCTATCCAATAACCTTGAGCAATGGCTCAATCCATTACTTTTGAAGTCCCACAAGGGCCTATTGGTGGATCCTTTCTGTTCTTCAGCTATCTGTTACACCTTGGTGCCACCATGCAAGACATGACATCAGATTACACATGGATGCTGATGACAGCCATCACTGTATCCCATAACTGCTCCTGACCCCTGCATGTAGAGTAGGTTGAATTGAACAAAGCTCCTTGGGTGACAACACATGCCATTAATGAGCAGAGCAAAAAGCTAGCTCATAAAACTAGCAAGAGAATGTTCAGCTGTACAGGTCACTCCTTCATAAATGGGCAATGGTGGAGTAGCAGGCAAGCAAATAAAGGTGCAAGGCAGCTTCACCAGTCTGCATTGATTTGGCCGTTAAAAGCATGGTGCCATTGTTTGCCTGTGGGATTGAAGTCAATATTTATAGGGACTTTATGTGAGAAGATCAATCAATAAAACAGGACTACAGTTGAAGCATGCTGATTGAAGTATTCAAATTGCTCCATACCTGTAAATGAAGTGTCTGCTGTATATTTATACCAGCAGTTAACAGGGTTTGTAAACTCTTACATCTGTTATTTTAATTCAAAAGTTAACCAATTATATTCAACAGAAGGTACGCAGAGAACTTCCACAAAAGCACATTACATATCTGTGGGAATATTAACAATCATTGTTAAGTTGGAAATTCAAACCTGCCATTTCACTTTCAGTCAACACAATTTTTCACACTCTGGTCCAACAGCATATTTCCAGCATTCCTTGTTCTTCCTGACTCTAAACACAATTACAAAGTATCCTTTTGTTTTGTGGTTAAAAGCAGTGAGCTAGGGCAGCACATTTTGCATATGTCTCAGGATTAACCTGCACAGGGATTTTGCTGTTAAGGAAGCGAGACAAGAAAAATCAAAGTGCAATCTGTCACTTTCTGTGTGGCCCTATGTGCTGTGTCTCGGCTCATGTTCTGGTCCTCTTCTAAAATCCTTCCCACAGATTTTCTTTTCTGAGCTCCAGCCAGGCAATACTGAAACTGTGAAACAGCTGAAATCTAGAGCAATGTGTTCAAAACAACATTGACTTATTTCACACTGATCCAGAATCTTAAACTCCAATCTCAAACTGGAATTACTAACATTGGAAAAAGTGTAACCCAATTGTAAAAATGGAGCTAGTTCAATTATGGATGTGATTAACAGCAGCCAATCTGGCAGAATACAGAGTTTGCAATCACTTGTGAACTCTTTGGTGTTTCAACAGGTTGGATGATACAGTGAATCCTTTTCCACATGTGGAACAGGTGAATGGCCTCTCACCAGTGTGAACTCGTTGATGTTTCAAAAGGTTAGATGAACAAGTGAATCTCTTCCCACACACTGAGCAGGTGAAAGGCTTCTCCCCACTGTGAACCCGTTGGTGTTTCAGCAAGTAGGATGAACAAGCAAATCCTTTTCCACATTCAGAGCAAGTGAATGGTCTCTCCCCATTGTGAACCAGTCGGTGTTTCAGCAGGTAGGATGAACGGCCAAAGCCTTTCCCACACACAGAGCAGGTGAATGGTCTCTCTCCAGTGTGAACTCGCTGGTGTGTCACCAGATGTTTTTTGCTTTTAAAGCTCTTTTCACAGTCAGAACACTTAAAAGGTCTCTTATCAGTGTGAACCAGCTGATGTGTACTCAGCTGGGATGACTGTGTGAATCCCTTCCCACACATGGGGCAGATGAATGGCTTCTCCCCTGTGTGACTACGTTGGTGCACAGTGAGGTCAGATGATCGCCTAAATCCAGTCCCACAGTGAGAGCACCTGAATGGTCTTTCGTCAGTGTGCACACGTTGATGGCATGTGAGTTCCCACGAACTTTTATAGCTCTTTCCACAATCTGAACACTTAAAAGGTCTCTTGTCAGTGTGAACTCGCCAGTGCTTTCGGAGGGCAGAGAAATGAGTGCATCCCTTACCACACATGGAACACGTGAATAATCTCTCGCCGGTGTGCATGCGCTGATGAATTTCCAGCTCAAATGGGTAACTGAACCCTTTCCCGCAGTCTCCACACTTACATGGCTTTTCACTGGTGTGACTGTGCTTGTGTCTTGATAGGCCAGATGATCGGCAGAAGCATCGACCACAGATAGTACATGTGTATGGTTTCTCTCCACTGTGAATGGTGCTTTTTGTTTCCATGTTCAAAGGCTGAAGATATTCAGTCAGATTGTGATGTTCTTCTCTGAAATTCCTCCTCTTCCAACACTCTATAAAATCAATTTAAATGAAGAAGGGGTCAAGAGAGAGATCCAACAAAAATGCCAAATGCAGGCTGTCAAAAGGCAGCTTATCTTATACCTGGTAATTTGTGGGGCCTGGATCAAAAAACAAAAAGGTTACAATGAAAGGTGAAGGATTGTTATAAAAACCGGTGGTGATTAGCAAGAGGCAAAGAAATGGGTTGGGAATTGGGGAAAAGTGAAGGAATTTGTGCAGCTGCAGCTTGAGCAGGACTTTGCAAAACCTTTCAACAGCTAGGAGAACAAGGATAACAGGTGAATGGGAAAGCCAACACACCCAAATTCCTCTCAATGTCAAACATTATCTTGACTTGAACATTGAATGCCATTTCTATACTGTCACTCAATTAAAATCTTTTGACTTTGATTGTACTGGATCAAGAAGAAAGTCTTGCATTAAATAAAATTACTAATTTACAATATGTTATTGGTCTTGCTAGTGATACCCACACTAATGTACTAAATAATAAGTAAATGCATGGGTTAAAATGGATTAAAATCTTCTATACGAATAGCTAGTCCTAACAAAAAAAGCTAGAGCTTTAAATTTTTCTGCATTGCTGTTTTGCAGCCAAAACTCCCATACAGATTTCCTCTTTTAGCTATTTAAAATCAGACATTGTTGTGCTTTACTATGCTAAAGGTACTCAGGAGTTAAACTGTGCATTTTTTCCTCCTTGCCCTTGCCAGTTGAAACATGCAAACAGATTCTGTAGGCCAGGGTTCGTCTTCCATAACTAACTGCAGCCTAATGAAAAGAGACTTTTAACTGGCCTGTGTGTGTCTGGGCACGAATCTGTGGGCAATGCCTGAAATCAAGTAACTGCAAAACACAGTAGATTTTGGAAATCTGAAGTGCAAGACATAATAGGAAACTTGGCCAACAGATCAATGTACGATCCGCAGTGAGAAATAAACTCATGATTTCAGGCCAGAAATCTTCCATCAGCCTGAATTAAAATATTTACTTACAGTTGGTAATGGCGGTGGCAGTTCCCACAAATCTCCGCGCTCGAGTGATCGCTGTATCCAATGAGCTCATTTCCCTAGGGCCTTAGTGCGCATGCTCCTGAGAGCCAGACGCGATGCATTCTGGATCACCCCTTTGTTCCGAGGCGGACTCGGTGGAAACCGGAGGAGAAACCGGGCAGTGACGGGTAGGATGGAGAAGGCGCTGTAACATCGGGTTAATAATGCTCCTACGCACCTCAAGCCTCTAATTATACGCCCGCTGAGCCCGGCGGCTCTGATTTAGGCCCTGAAAGTCGCGCTCCTTATTGCTCGGGCTGCACTCACACCCGCTCAGCTCACTGGCGCCACACCGCGCATGCTCTACGTGGACATTGCTTCTTCAGGGGCGGTGCTTTCCTACGCCTGCGCGTTGCCGACCTTCTCACAGAGATGGGTCCTGGTCATCGTTGCAGCGGATTCTGGGTAGTTTTACAAGCCATTGATTGAGAATTGTGTGTATTCTGATGGAAAATTTGAATGGCATGAAACATGAATATTATTCATTCCTACTGCACACATACAATGTTAGAGTCCCTACAGCGCTGAAGAAGGCCATTCGGCCCATCGAGCCGGCGGCAGCAACATTTGCATCCAGGCCCCATGCCCAGGACCTTACGTCCTTACCCTGGTCCTTTCCCTGACAGTAAGGGCACTTTAGCATGGCTCCCAACCTAATCCACAGAACTTGGTATGTGTGAGGAAACCCACACAGGCACAGGGAGAATGTGCAAACTCTACACAGACATGAGCCGAGGCCCGAGTTGAAACCTTGCCCCTGCTTGTGTGAGGCAGCAGTGTTAACCACTGTGCTGCCCATCCTTCATTGTGGACAACTGCAACATATTAATAATTAATAGACTATCAGCACACTAAGAGGCTCTGTGCCTCATTGTGTCCATGCTGGCCATATAGCATTTATCTATTCCAATCCCATTTTCCAACATTGATCCATAGCCTGGTGTGCTACGACAATAACATGCTTATTGTGACATTCAATTGATTTGATTTTAAATCGCTGAGAATATAAATAGAATCATGTTTCTCCAGTTTTATTTCACAACTCAGATTAGTAGTCTCATTTTATCTTATTCTAAACCTCATCTGCGAGTGTGGTGTTGAGGAATGGTAATTGATTGCCTGTGAAAAATCAGGAAGACACCCAGAAGTTGAAGGGCCAAGGGAATACTGTGTACTTCTGGAGTGGAGCCTGAGTTTAAACCTCTGCCAAATCATCTGTCCTTTTAAAACTAATTAAGGTTTGTATTCTCAAAAAGAAAGTTTAATTTGTTAGTCATCTGTTTTTGTGCTTTTCTTGTTATGAGTTTGTCTTATTGCACACATCAGCTAAGAGCAGTGGAATAATGTCTTGATACTCACTTTCAGTATTGACATCATAGATAATCAGAGTTTTGCTCATAGGAAAGAATGTGGTCAGTAAAGAATGGTTCCTAGCCTGAATTGGCACTTTCAGGAGAGGGAGAACATTCAATTGAATTGAAAAAAATGGGGGAGATAATACAGTGGTTTTGAGTTTCAGCACAGCAAGGAGGAAGAATGTCTGGAATTAGGTTTTAGTCTTTGGGGAAACATGTTTCTTAGAAACTTGAATTGCCCTTTCTGAATGTGTACTTACAAGCTTTTCTTAATTACTTTACAGGCTTTAGAATGTTGAGATTTGCTGACAGGAAACTCAAATAAAACTTCACAACAGGACCCGGCAGCACCAGTTCATTCATCAGGCCTGAAAACATTAGACATTTATTGTCAAAGGAGACATATTTGCCTGTTTTATTTGTGGAAAATGATTTCAAACATCAGTGTGACCAAAAAGCACAGAGCCATAATCAGCACAGTTGAACTGGTCAAGTGCACTGAGTGTGGAAAGACCTTTATTAGTTACAGAGCGTGAAAAAAAATTGCAAAATTCATAGTGGAAAGGACTTGTATGCGTGCTTTGTGCGTGGACAAGACTTCAGTTGATTGCTGAACCTGGAGAGACACAAGGGCACATGCACCACGGAAAAACCGTGGAAATGTATGGACTGCGGAAAGGGATTCAATTATCCCTCCAAACTGGAAACTCATCGACGCAGCCACACTGGGGAGAGGCCGTTTACCTGCTCTCTTTGTGGGAAGGGATTCACAGAGTTATCCAAGCTCCATGTGCATGTGCGAGTTCACACTGGAGAGAGGCCCTTCACCTGCTCCATGTGTCAGAAGGCATTCACTCAGTTATCCACCCTTCTAGCACACCAGCGTGTTCACACTGATCAACGGCCATTTAAGTGTTGTGAATGTGAGAAGAGCTTTAAAAGCACAAGTGAAGTGCTGACACACCAACGCACTCACTCTGGGGAGAGACCATTCATGTGCTCAGTGTGTGGGAAGGGCTTCACTCAATCATGCTCCCTAATGAGACACCAGCGTGTTCACACTGGGGAGAGACCGTTCACCTGTTCTGTATGTGGGAAGGGCTTCAGTCATTCATCCACTCTGCTGAAACACCAGCTTGTTCACACTGGAGAAAGGCCATTCACCTGCTCTCTGTGTGGGAAGACATTCACTCGTTCATCCAACCTACTGATACATCAGCGAGTACACACTGGGGAGAAGCCATTCACGTGTTCCATGTGTGGAAAAGGATTTGCTCAATCACAACATCTACTGAGACACCAGCGAATTCACACGTGATGCAGCCTTCAAATTGTACTCTTAGTCACATTACTTGTTTGCTTCTGCTGCTGGTAACAGCACTATAACTGTGCTGGGATTTAATCTTCTTCTTATCTGTCAAATAAATCAATTTTGCTGGAAATACAGTGTATTGTGTTATTTATTTCTCCCAACATAAGGGGATACAAAATAAGAATTAAAACTGAAAATGCAGGAAATATCCAGCAGGTAACACCACATCTTTGGAGATAGAGTCATGATTTCAGATTTTTGAACTACTTGGAAAAGGTGGAAGTTTTTTAGTTTTGAGCAAGTGGAAGGGTTGGTCGGCTGGGAAGAAATCTTTGAAGGGTGAAAGATAGGAGGGATTTGAAGAGAGAACATACCTGCTTATTGTGAAGTGTCACACTGGCCTTGTAAATAACAAACTCTTGCTTTATTAAATCAGTCTAGACTGGACTTGGCTAAATGCTGTCCTTGTTTGAAGGAGATAACATTCACTTTATGGGCAAAGTAACATCCCAAGATATATATGAGAACGGTTGCTATCTCACACTGGAGCAATGGTGGACGTGCAGTTTCAATGGCAACCGGGAGTGGGGGGTGGTTTTGACATTTTTACTCACATACTGTATTTGTACTTACTTTCGCTGTTTCTAAGCACGTGATCTGTGTGAAGTTATACTGCGTGTATGTGACAAATTGTTGTAAAAAGAGTAAAAAGGGGGAGAATTCCCCCGGTTCAAAAGAGAATTGTTTGGCTAAGCTCAGGACATTGTGCTGACTTAGTAAAACAATCCTCAGAGTGCTTGTACTTGCTTGAGAATAAAGGACTGGGTTTTCTTATACAGATCAGTGTCTTGTTCTTGAATCAAGTACATAAGGGTCTCTGAAAAACAAATCTGACAATTTGGTGCCGAAACCTGGGATCCAAAATATACTGCTGTCCTCTGAGGCGGACTGAATAAGTGATCGCCTGACTGTTGGTAACATGAGATGAACGGGCCCACAAAATAAGATTATACCTTGATGTCTCTCACTGAACCTATTACTCAGTTGACCCTTTATCCACTGAGGCTCTGTGTTGATGGAAACCTGAGACGACTTGCGTCCTTGAACACTGACTTGTCCTACACCGAATGGTTAGAGTCCCCCGAGTGTGCCTGGTAGTTATCGTCCCCAGGTTTATTCAGTAAGAAAGTGGAGGGTTAGAGTCCCCCACATGTGCCTGACAGAGTCCCCAGCTTTACTTAGTAGAAAGTGGGTGGTTCGACTCCCCCACATGTACCTGGCGGTTAGAGTCCCCAGGTTTATTTAGTAAGAAAGTGGATGGTTCAAGTCCCCCACATGTACCTGGAGGTTAGAGTCCCCAGGGTTTTGGAAAATTAAATCCGGGAGGTTTGAGTCCCACGGTGGCTGAGGTTCGAGTCCCTAGGTGGGTAGGATTTGAGGTTCAAGGCTTCTGAGATGTAGTAATGAGTGGGAAATAGTAGGGAAATATTATGAAGTAATTGGCAAGATGGAAAATTGATTAGATACAATCTAAATTGATTAGCGAAAATTTTAAAACCTAAAAAAAGAGTTGTTTTTATGTTCCAGTGTGTTTGTGTGGTCTGGTTACTTGTCGAATGTAGGTGGTTGCTGTTACATTAGACTGACAGCAGGAGTTGTTAATGCCTGTTTGTCCTTGTGGAGTGTTTATTGTGGGCAGTAAATACAATGTTTTACACTTTGGTTTAACTTCAAAGGTGCTGAGGAAGTGTTAAAACTGTTAAAAATTTAAGTATAAGATTTCTTGTATTTACTTTTGTTTTTGAGTTTAGTTACAGTTTGAAAGAAAGAAGAATGAAGGCAACTGTCTTAACCGATTTTCTGTATTTTTTAATTTTTTTTTATCCCAGTTTAAAATGTTAAGTTTGAATGAAAGAGGAAATGCTATGCAATGAAGGAAGCTTCCATGAGTGTCTGTGTGTGTTTAATAAAGAGGTTGATTTAAACTAATTGGGGGGTGGGGGGGGTTGGTGGGGGGAGGGTGCGGGGGTGGGTGGGTGGGGGGGGGGGTTGGTGGGGGGAGGGTGCAGGGGTGGGAGAAATTACAAACTGTAAAGTAAAGGAGAGGGTACGGGTGCGGGAAAATTTTGAGGATGTCCCGATAATAAAAGGAGTTGGAGGCATGAGAGAGGTTAGTAGCGTTTCTACAAATAAGGTCCAGATAAAGGCTGGTATGAAGATACTTTACCTGAATGCACGAAGCATTCAGAACAAAGTGAATGAGCTGATGGCACAGATCAGCACAAATGGATATGATCTAGTGGCCATTACGGAAACGTGGTTGCAAGGTGACAGGGACCGGGAGCTGAATGTCCAGGGGTATCAAGTGTTTAGGAAGGATAGATGGGAGGAAAAATTGGGTGGGGTAGCTCTGTTAATTAAGGATAATATCAGGGTGGTAGTAAGGGAAGGTATAGGCTCCAAAGAGCAAAATGTGGAATCGTTGTGGTGGAGATAAGGAATAGTAAGGGGAAGAAGACACTGGTGGGTGTGGTGTATAGGCCCCCAAATAATAACTTTGAGGTGGGGCAGGCTATAAACAAGCAAATAATTGATGCGTGCAGAAATGGAACGGCGATAATTATGGGGGATTTTAATCTGCATATTGATTGGATGACCCAAGACAGTAGCGGTGGGCTTGAGGAAGAGTTCTTGGAATGCTGTCGGGGTAGTTTCCTTGAATAGTATGTGACAGACCCTACGAGAGAGCGAGCTATCTTAGATCTGGTGTTGTGTAACGAGGCAGATAGAATTAGGGATCTTCTTGTGAGGGATCCTCTTGGGACGAGTGATCATAGTACGGTTGAATTTTTGATGCAGATGGAGGATGAGAAAGTAGGGTCCTGAACCTGTGTCCTCTGTTTGAACAGAGGGGAGTATGATAGGATGAGAGTGGAATTGGCAAATGTAGCTTGGGGGCGTAGATAGGTTGGTAGGACGGCTGAGGAACAGTGGAGGATTTTTAAGAAGATCTTTTTCGGTACTCAGCAGAAATATATTCTGATGGTAAAAAAGGACTGTAGGAGAAGGGATAACCAGCCGTGGTTATCAAAGGAAATAAAGGAGAGTATTAAATTAAAAGCTGATGTGTTCAGAGTGGCTAAAAATAGTGGGCGATTAGAAGATTGGGAAAGATTTAAAAATCAACAAAGAATGACTAAGAAGGTGATAAAGGAAAGATAGACTATGAAGCTAAACTAGCACTAAGTATAAAAAAATGACAGTAAACATTTTTACAAATATATAACGAAGAGGAGGCTGGCTAGAGTGAATGTTGGACCCTTGGAGGATGAGAGGGGGGATTTAGCGGTGGGCGATGAGGAAATGGCTGAGGCTTTAAACAAGTTTTTTGCCTCAGTCTTCACGGAGGAGGACACAAATAGTTTGCCGGATATTAAAGATAGAAGGATGGTAGGAGATGAGGGCCTAAATGCGATAACTGTCACTAGAGAGGTAGTGCTTGATAGACTAATGGGACTGAAGGTGGACAAGTCCCCAGGACTGGATGGAATGCATCCCATGGTTCTGAAGGATATGGCAGAGGTGATAGTGGATGCCTTAGTAATTATTTATCAAAATTCACTGGACTCCAGGGAAGTGCCGGATTGGAAAATGGCTAATGTTATGCAGCTGTTTAGAAAAGGTAGCAGACAAAAGGCAGGGAATTATAGGCCGGTTAGCTTAACATGTGTAGTTGGAAAGATGCTAGAATCCATCATGAAAGAAGAGATAGCGAGGCTCCTAGAAAAGAATGGTTTGATCGAGCAGATGCAGCACGAATTCATTCAGGGGAATTCGTGTTTGATGAATTTATTGGATTTCTATGAGGATGGGACTAGTGTGGTAGACAGAAGGGAATCGGTGGATGTGGTGTTGTTAGATTTCCAAAAGGCGTTTGATAAGGTGCCTCATAAAAGGTTGCTACGGAAGGGTAGGGTTCATGGGGTTGGGGGTTGGGGGTAAGGTGTTAGCGTGGATAGAAGATTGGCTGTCTAATAGGAAGCAGAGAGTGGGTATCAATGGGTGCTATTCTGGTTGGCAGTTGGTGACTAGTGGAGTGCCGCAGGGATCGGTGCTGGGGCCCCAACTATTTACCATTTATATAGATGATCTGGAGGAGGGGGCTGAGTGTAGGGTGACAAAGTTTGCTGATGGCACGAAGATGAGTGGAAAAGCAAATTGCATGGAGGGTGTGGAAAGTCTGCAGAGAGATCTGGATAGGCTGAGCAAGTGGGCGAGGACCTGGCAGATGGAGTATAACGTTAGCGAGTGTGAGGTTATCCACTTTGGCAGAAATAATAGCAGGAGGGATTATTATTTAAAAGGTGAAAAGCTGCAGCATGCTACGGTGCAAAGGGACCTGGGGTTCCTTGTGCACAAGTCGCAAAAACCCAGTCCGCAAGTGTAGCAGGTGATCAAGAAGGCGAATGGAATGTTGGCCTTTATAGCGAGGGGGATAGAATATAAAAGTAGGGAGGTCTTGCTGCAACTGTACAGGGTACTGGTGAGGCTGCAGCTGGAGTACTGTGTCCAGTTTTGGTCGCCGCACTTGCGGAAGGATATATTGGCCTTGGAGGGCGTGCAGAGGAGGTTCAGTAGGCTGATACCGGATATGAGGGGGTTGGAATATGAAGAGAGACTAAATAGACTGGGTCTGTACTCGTTGGTGTTTAGAAGGATGAGGGGGCATCTTATAGAGACGTATAAGATAATGGAGGGGATGTTTACGGTAGAGGTAGAGAGAGTCATCCTGCTTAGAAAGGACAGCAGTACTAGAGGGCACAGCCTCAAGATAAGGTGGGAGGGGCAGTTTAGATCAGAGTTGAGGAGGAACTTCTTCACTCAAAGGGTGGTGAATCTCTGGAATTGTCTGCCCGTTGAAGTAGTGAGGCTACCTTGCTAAATATATTTAAGTCACGGGTAGATAGGTTTTTGGTAGGCAAGGGAATTACGGGTTATGGGGAGAAAGCGGGAAAGTGGAAATGAGCCACTTCAGATCAGCCATGATCTTACTGAATGGCGGGGCAGGCTCGAAGGGCTGGATGGCCTATTCCTGCTCCTATTTCTTATGTTCTTATGCATGTATGTTTTTGTTGTTTCTTTTAATGTTCTTCCCCTAATTGTGATTTTACAACAGTGGGTTTGATAGAGTTTAAATAAAAATTGGGAATTGGATTGGATCAAATTGAAATTTGAAATAACCAATTTGAATTTTGAATAATCCTGGATTCAAATTTTGTTAAGAAAGGATTTAAACCTTGGAGGGAACCATATGCCTTTGTCTTGAATAAATCTTATTATCACATTGGAATGTGTTTTATTGCTTGTGTTTTTTTAAAGAAGCAAAGATTTCACCATTTTCGATTCCTAATTTGGCAATATATATAGATACATTGGAGGTTGTAAATTGTATTTTTGTTTTTAATCTGACAGATTTTGAGACCAAATAATTGATTTGGCTCCAAGCCAAATGCATTTTTTTTTGTGTTCTGTTTTAAATAGACTGAAAATTTTAATGTCATCTTGGAAAAAAAACGAGCTGAGGCATTAAATGAGAAGTTAAAGTTGGCCAGTTGGGCGGACAACATACATAGAAGAGGGATTAGCGCCTGTGATAATGAGGGGAACCCAAAAATTGGAAGGTTTTGAAGTTGCCGTGTGAGGATCATGAAATGAATGAAAGGGAAAGGGTTAAACACGAAAGGTAGGAAAGGGAAAGATGAAACAGAGAACAGGGATTAAAACGGCACGCCAAATAGATGAAAGAGAAAAAAATCGGAGGTACCTCCTGACATATCTGGTCTGCCGATGATGTTCCAAAATAATGATATGGATGAACAGGAGGGGGATTGGCAGAATCGACCCAGTGCCCTACTAGAACCAGCACTGCAATCGTTGTATCCATTTCTGCCAAAACTAACTCAACCCCCATCCCTACATAAACTTCAACTCCAGCCTCAACTCCCACCCCAAGATATTAAGACTCAACAGCCAGATTTGCCCCTACTTCCACCACTCTGTGCCCCTCAGACCACTGCCCCTGCTCAGACGCAGACCACTAACGTGCCAACTCCGACCCCAGTCTTCCTCCAATTAAATCATGATGGTCTGAGTCGTGTGTACCAGGCAATACTAAAGATAGGGCTGGTACCTTTTAACAATTTGAGCTTAAACTGGAGAGATTGTAAGAAAGGGCAAAAGACTTAACTTAGTAGGGATATTTAAAAGTGATAAAAATAAATCTTATTTTGGATTATCTGGATCAGGCTTTTTTTTAAATTTGAAAATGTATTCTTGATAGAACTGACAATGAAAAGATAAATGGAAAGAATTATTCCAGGGTGTTCAAAGTGATGATGTCAATCTGAGTGAACTTATCCCCCACCCCTCTGCTGAAACAAGCAGAGAATTAACCCATTCTGTCCCAGATAGGATGGATCTTTGTGTTATAAGACTTGTAGTAGTTTTAAGGCATAAAGTCTTTTCACCAGAAAAAAAGGTGTAAAACAAGTATTGAAGACTCTTTAGCTATTGTAGGAAGTTTTTGGAAGATGATGCCCAAGTGGTAACGCTGTTATAGGATTTGGTAAAGGGAGGAAGGGCTAATCAGGAGAAGATAGAGGGGGGAGATGCAAAAGAATAGGCTTTTCAGATTTGAAGTAGGCTTTGTTGCAGCCCCGGCTTTTGGAAGCCTATGACAGGCCTTTCCAGCTATAGTTAACGTTTTGGATGAATGTGCTACTGGAGTCCCGACACAGACTCATGGTGATTGCAAACAACTTGTTGCCTACTATTCGACCTGCCTGAACCCTGCAGCTCTGGGACTACCCCCTTGTTCTCAGATTCTCCCTGCAATTTACTCTTTAGTCATTGCCTTCTCCAACGTTACTCTCCATTAAGTCCTTACTGTCTATACCTCACATGCCTCATGTAGCCCTCCTCACCTCCCACCAGACTCAAAATCTTACCCAGGCACGTTTATTCTTTGAGGAGGTAACTAAGTGTGTAGACAAAGGTAGAGTAGTTGATGTCATATACATGGATTTTAGTACAACTATATCAGCCGTTGGTGAGACCACATTTGGAATATTGTATGCAGTTCTGGTCACCTCATTATAGGAAGGATGTGGAAGCATTGGAGAGTGTGCAGAGAGATTTACCAGGATGCTGCCTGGTTTGGAGGGTAGGCCTTATGAGAAATTGTTGAGGGACCCGGGGCTTTTCTCTTCAGAGCAGAGGACGATGAGAGGCAATTTAATAAAAGTTTATAAGATGATGAGGGAGATAGATAGAGTGGACGTGCAGAGACTATTTCCTCGGGTGAATGTAGCTGTTACTAGGTGGCATAGCTATAAGGCTCATGGTGGGAGATATAGGAGGGATGTCTGAGGTAGATTCTTCACTCAGAGAGTGATTGAGGTGTGGAATGGACTGCCTGCTGTGATCGTGGAGTCGGACACTTTAGGAACGTTCAAGCGGTTATTGATAGGCACATGGAGCACATCAGAATGATAGGGAGTGGGATAGCTTGGTCTTGGGTTTGGACATAGCCCGGTACAACATTGAGGGCCAAAGCGCCTGTAATGTGCTGTAATGTTCTATGTTCTTACATAATTTGCCAACATTTATACTCAATGTCTAGAGTGCCGACGAAGGCAAGCATGCCACATGCTTTCTTCACCACCTTTTCCACCTGCACTTACACTTTTAAGAATCTGTGGACCTGTACTCCAAGATTTGTTTCTGGGATCTTTAGAGAGAGGTTGATTTTTCTTTATCTCTTGTGTTTTCTGATGTGGACAAACTAGGTGTTCCAGGTGCTTCCTCACCGCACTGCAAGCCTACGGATAACCTCACAATGCTCAACTTCTCCAGCTCCCACCCTAAACATGTTAAAGAAGCCATTTCCTACGGACAAGACTTCCATATGCACAAGATCTGCTCAGATGAGGAGGATCGCAACAGACACCTCCAGACACTGAAAGATGCCCTCATAAGAACAGGACATGGTGCTTGACTCATCGATTGACAGTTCCGACGCGCCACAGCCAAAAACTGCACCAACTTCCTCAGAAGACAAACACGGGACATGGTGGACAGAGTACTCTTCATCGTCCAGTGCTTCCCTGGAGCAGAGAAGTTACGACATCTTCTCCGGAGTCTTCAACATCTCATTGATGAAGATGAACATCTTGCCAAGGCCATCCCCATACCACCCACTTCTTGCCTTCAAACAAACACACAACCTCAAACAGACCATTGTTCGCAGCAAACTACCCAGCCTTCAGGAGAACAATGACCACAACACCACACAGCCCTGCCACAGCAACCTCTGTAAGATGTGCTGGATCATCGATACGGATGCCATCATCTCACGTGAGAACACCATCTACCAGGTACACGGTACATACACTTGCAACTCGGCCAATGTTGTCTACCTGATACGCTGCAGGAAAGGATGTCCTGAAGTCTGGTACATTGGGGAAGCCATGCAGACGTTATGACAACAATCACCACTCGACAATCACCAGGCAAGACTGTTCTCTTCCTGTTAGGAAACACTTCAGGGGTCATGGGCATTCGGCCTCTGATCTGCAGGTAAGTGTTCTCCAAGGTGCCCTTCATGACACACGACAGCGCAGAGTCACTGAGCAGAAACTGATAGCCAAGTTCTCCACACGTGAGAACAGCCTCAACTGGGATCTTGGGTTCATGTCACACTATCTGTAACCCCCACAACTTGCCTGGACTTGCAAAATCTGACTAACTTTCCTGTCTGGAAACATTACTAACCTATGCTTAAAGCTCTCTCCACTCACATTGTCTGTACCTTTAAGAATTGATTAGCTTTAAAGACTCACATTCCAATCATTATGCATGTAAATTGAGTTTGTGTCTTTGTGTCCTTTTTATGAGCAGAACTCCCAGCCACCTGATGAAGGGACAGGCTGTCCTGAAGGGTTGCAGCTTTTGGTGCAAATAAACCTGTTTGGACTTTAAGCTGGTGTTGCGGGATTTCTTTCTAATGAAACATATTTATTTTCATATATCTGGAGCAATGAAGCAAATCCGTGGCCAGAAGATGAACTTCCATGAGCTGGCAGTTTGATATGTATTGTTCTCTTCTTGCAATGAACATGCTGACGATGTCTGATATTTCCTTCAATGATGTGTCCAAAAAAAGAGATGAAGGAGCAGACGTAGGCCAGTTGGCCCAAAGAAATCTGCTTAACCACTCAGTGAGATCATGGCTGACCACAAGTGATAATCCACAACTCCACTCCCCTACCCCTCACCCCCCTCCCCCACCAATCCCCATAACCCGAGATCCGTTTACTGATTAAAAGTCTGTCTATCTCGCCCTCGAACATTCTTAGTGATCTAACCACTACAAACCTCTGTGGTCAGAAATTCCACAGGTCCACTACTCTGCAAGAATAAATTCCACCTCATGTTGCCTTAAATAGGCAAGTCGTTAAGTTGAGATTATTTCCTCTGGTATTAGACTCTCCAGTAGGGGAAACGACTTCTCAGCATTCACTCTGTCAAGTCGCTTGGGGACATTATATGTTTCAATAAGGTCGCCACTCATCCTCTTCAATGTGCACTTGTCCAAAGTACTCAATGTCTTCTCATAAGAAAATCCTTCCATGCCCTTGATCAACATGCGGCATGGTAGCACAGTGGTTAGCACTGCTGCTTCACAGCTCCAGGGTCCTGGGTTTAATTCTCGGCTTGGGTCACTGTCTGTGTGGAGTTTGCACGTTCTCCTCGTGTCTGTGTGGGTTTCCTCCGGGTACTCCGGTTTCCTCCGGGTACTCCCACAGTCCAAAGATGTGTGGGTTAGGTTGATTGGCCATGCTAAGGAATTGCCCCTTAGTGTCCAGGATAGCTGAGGTTAGAGGGATTAGTGAGTATAGTATATGGGCGTAAGGCCTGGGTGGGATTGTGTTTGGTGCACACTCGATGGGCTGAAGGGCCTCTTCCTGCACTGTAGGGTTCTATGACCTAACAGACCGACACTTTTCTGGACTACCTCCAATGCCAGAATACTTTGCCTCAGATAATAGGGCAAAACTAATTGCAATTTCTAGATATAGTCTAATTAGTGCATTAGGAACATGTGAATATAAAACAGAGGAAAGGGGTAGACCATTCAGGCCTTCAAGCCTTCTCCACCGTTCAGTACAAATATGGCTGATCAGACATTTCCACTTCTTTATATCCACTATTCCCATAGTACTTTATATTAATGTTAATCCGGAATCCGTCAATCCTTGTTTAAACATAGTCAATGACTGAGCTTCCACAGCCCTCGGGAAAAAAGAATTCGAAACATTAACAATTCGTGTCAAAATAATTCTCCTAATCTCTCTTCTAAGTGGCATCCCCATTAATTTGAAATTATGCCCCCTGTTTCTAAAGTGCCCACTCAATGGAAGCATCCTAAATATACCTTCTCTTTCTATCCCTTTAACCATTTTGTAGGTTTCAATGAGACCACCTCTCATTCTTCAAAACTTTGCAGAATAGTAGCCTATTCTGCCCAATTTCTCTTCAGAAGACAGTCCCGCCATCACTGAAACAAATCTCGTGAACCCTCTTTGCACTCGCTCTATGGCAATCACGTCATTTCTGAGTTAAGGTAACCAAACGTACATATAATACTCCAGGTATCATTTTATAAAACTTATATGCCATTGAAGCAAAAATTCATTAATCATGTATGCAACGTCTTTTGCGATAGAAGCTAGTATTCCAACTGCCTTCTCAATAGTTCCACCTCGTGTTAGCTTTCAGTGAATTATGGACACGGGCAGCCAGGTTACTTTGTACATTTATACTTCGAACTTTTTTCCATTTAGGAAATACTCTGCACATCTGTTACTTTTGCCAAAACAAATCCACGTTATATTTAATCTGCCACGCCCTTGCCCACTGTTGACGGGTGTTTTCTCTTGAGGCTGTGTATTGCTAAACTTAAGATAAATACAGAAATTCATGAAACTCTGTGTATTGATTTTAAGATGTGTTTTTATTAAGCAAATCATCAAATGGGAGAATGATATAAAGAAGCCAAGCACTCGAGGCAGAGCATGCGGGCAGCCCAATATCTTATTCAAATACAATACCCCTGAGAGGGCATATATATATGTATATATATATATAAAATCATATTGCCCCAATGAGGGGAATAAATCAACTAGGTAGTCAATAACTTTTCCCAACGGGAGTCTAAAACGAGAGGGCATATGTTAAGGTGAGAGGAGAGACACGAAAGGTTCAAAGAGGCATTTTTTTCACACAGAGGGTGGTGAATGTCTGGAATAAGTTGCCAGATGTAGGAATAGAAGCGGGTACAATTTTGTCTTTTAAAAAACGTTTGGACAGTTACATGGGTAAGATAAGTATAGTGGGATATGAGCCAAACACGGGCAATTGGGACAAGCTTTAGGGGTTGAAAAAAGGCGGCATGGGCAAGTTGGGCTGAAGGGCCTGTTTCCATGCTGTAATGCTTTATGACTCTATGACCCATCTTTCTGTTGGGCATAATCCAGGAAAAAAACATAAATCAGTCAATCGCCATCACTGTCATTAACTCCAACAAACAATTATACAAACACTGACCTCATGGGATCGCATTTCTAATTAATTACCAACGTTCCCTCCGTCTTGTTGCCCAGAAATACAGGACTCTGGATAGTGAGCCAGGAGAATGACTCTCAACGATTCGAACCAACGTGACATTCGTCCGACCCCGACAAATCCCTTATGTCTGCTTTGCACCTGTGTTATCAGCTTGGATCTGTATAGTTCGATTAATCAAACTGGTATTGGTAGCCATCTTGTTGCCAACAACTGCTGATAAGTTAGGTGAATTCAGTGGAATTATTGTCCTCTGGAATGCATGCACTGTCTACTACCTCATCCCATCAAGTCCTGCTGTATCTTGCCATTGAGTGAAGGTTCACAAAAGGTATCCTAAAAGCAAACTGCATCCATTTTATAAATGCAAACTGCATGTTCTAAATGAGAAATGCTTGTCGTTCATATTGAACTGTCATCTATAGCAACAACCTTTGTCAGCTCGCTGCATAGTCTAAGCTATTCACTCTTAACCCAGTATTGAGTAAGTGTCCTTAAACTCATGATTATGCATTTTGTTCGCCTATTCGAGAACATGGCAGTGGCTAGTGGGGTACTTCAAGAATAAGTATTTGATCCCCATCGGTCCATCTCTTCACGTTTATCGATTTGTTAATAGAATATTCAACCAACTCTAACAAGTACATCAAACTTTAACTTCCACTTCGAAAATCATGCTAATTATACCCAATCAGATCATGAATTGTCAAAGCGTCTAATTATCATGTCGTTTTTGATGGTTTTCAGCATTTTTTCCTGTCATGGTGCAAGGTGAAGAGGTCTGTAGTTCCGTTTTCTCATTTCCTCCCTTCTTAAATAATGGAATGAATTTTACTACCTTCCGATGTTCAAGATTCATTCCAAAAGCAATAGAATTTTGGAAAACGCGTCTACTATTTCCAGCAACTACATTCAACATCCTCAGTTACATACAATATCAGTGCTTGGGAAATTATCAACGTTCAGTCGAAATAATTTCTTCAGTGCAACCTTCTTATGTATATTAACTTCCTTCAACCCCTTTTCTCCATATCTCACTGGATCTCTACACCCGGGAGATTCCCTGTATCTTAATCAGCAAAAACCGATGCAAAGTCATCATTTAGCTCCCCAAGAGTTCTCTATCCCACGTTGTGAATAATGTTGACTCTTTGTCTATATGAGGAAGGACCCTCTTTTATATTCCTTCCCATGTGAAATGAAGACCGACACTACATTTGTTTTCCCTATTAACTGCTGAATATGCCTGATAACTTCTTGTGAATTATGTACGAGGGCTCACAGATCCATATATGCTGCAGGGCTACGCAGTCTTTCTCCATTTTAATAACATTCAACTCATTTATTCTTCCTTCCAGCGTGCATAACTTCACATTTTGCTATATCATATTCGGTCCACACTTATCACTTACCACAGAGTGTGTATCCACTTGGTGTCATCCACCATCTTGCCAAAAGTACATTAACTTCCCTCTTCCAAGTTATTACTATATATTGTAAATAACAGTGGTCCCAGCACTGATCCCTGCGAGAACCCACTACTTCCAGGCTCCCATTCTGAAAATACCTCTTATACTCTAAATTCCTATACTTTATCAGTTGGGCAATGCTCTAATATATGACCCCAAATACCAAGTTTTTTTTTCAAAAGACTTAGCAATCTGTTTTTGGGAAAACCAGTTGGGATGCCATTTATGGATCGATGAAGGCAGGACAGGAACTCAAGTGGTATATGATTCGAATCATGAGTTTTGCACAATTATTTTCCTTGTTTAACCAATTTGCATGTGTTTGTCAGTGCACTTTATAACCATTCCTTCAACTTCTCTCAGATGTTTTCTGAGTTTTAACAACAATGCAGACGTTTGCGGAGTAGTTCAAGACAAGAGGCAAATAATTAGTTTGCTCTGCGATCGACCATCTGAAACATTTTTTTAATCATTTGTGATTCTGGTTAATGACGCAACAAAAATCACACACATCATCTATCATAGCGCTTTGAAGTTTGCAGATGCAATGAAGACTATGCAGGACTGTAGGTTTGCTTCTCTTGTTCGTGTCTAAGTCATTTTCTTTTTCCTCATTCTTGCTTCCAGAGAATCGCGAAGACTCTACTTGCTTCCAAATTGTACCTTATATTCAGAATATTGAATGACATTTCCAAAACTATGTGGAGAAATGGCGTGAAATAGCACGCATGTAGGGGAATATTGTCCATGCTGCCACTGCATAATAATGTATTATTTTGTTAATGATCTAGAATACTTTGTTTCATGGGCGTGTTTGGGGTGCCAGGGAGGGGTTGTACCTTTGGTCGGGGAACATATTGCGTCCTTTCAGGGCGGTTTGTCCATCCTTTTTCCCCACCTGACACTCAGCTCTCACCCGTGGCTCACCATAGCTGTTTGCATGAGACAGTGGCCACACCCCGGGCAACAGCCTCGACAGCTAAACCAGATGAGACAGGGAGATGTCTATCCCAGTATTTGAAGACAGAGTCCAGCGGATTGAGCGGACAAGACCAATGGAAGTTCCAACGGTCAAGGAGGCGGTCTCTTCAAGTGTCGTGGAATGCGAAGAGCAGGAAAGACACAGAAGACGTCCTGGTCATCCTGGTCACCTAGTCCCACCTCCAGCCATCTTGACTCCTGTCTTGCCACGGGTTCTAAATGGAAACTGGGAAGAGAGAGTGAGGCTGACGCTGTGCAACTCTCCCTCACTTTAATCCAAATCAAGCGCTAGTTTTGACACTATCATCATCATCCTGTTCAACCACTGAAGTCCTGTGGCGATGGGCAAAGCAGCAGCTGTGGATACACTGGGAGCTGTAGTCACGTACCTGTATGCAGGCGGCTCAGATCTAATGGTTGTTTTCTCCTGCTGACCGAAGCAGCATTGGAATTCGGCGTCTACCTGGGTGACTGAGCAGTCCTCTTCAGGAACACAATGGTCACCTCCGTAGAATGAGGAAGGGGCTAGAAAAAGTGCCCTAAACATTGCCTACATCACTACACTCTGGCCAGTTTACTGCAGCTGGCGGGGATCTCATCTTGCAGACAAACAAAATAAAACACAAGGTGACACCGCTCACTATTGGCACTTGGAGCGTGCTCACACTTTTGGACAACACTACAGCAGACAGACCAGAGATAAGAACAGCCTTAGTTGCCAGAGAGCTTGCAAGATACAACATTGACATTGCAGCTCTGAGCGAAACTCGGCTTGCAAACGTAGTTCAGTTGACTGAAACTGGAGGTGGATACACTTTTTTTTTCTGGAATGGTCCTGGCAGTGATGAGCATCGTGATGCTGGAGTTGGATTCACCATCAGGAGTTACCTTGTTCGGAAACTTGATAGTCTAGCCAAGGGCGTGAACGACCAGCTTATGACATTACAGCTTCCGCTACAAAACAGAAGTCAAGCCACCCTGATCAACGCCTATGCCCCCACAATGAACAACGAGTTCTGAGAAGAACTAGACACCATACTATCAGCAGTGAGCAGTACCAGCAAGCTGATCTTGCTTGGTGATTTCAATGCAAGAGTAGGGTGTGACTCTGCAATCTGGCAGGGAGTCATTGCGAGGCATGGAGTGGGCAAGTGTAACAGCAATGGCCTACTCATAATGAAGACTTGTGCAGCACATAACCTCCTCTTCACTGACACAACCTTCCGTCTGCCTACTCAAAACAAGACCTCCTGGATGCACCACCGCTCTAAGCATTGGCATCTTATCGGCTATGTCATTGTCAGGAGAAAAGAAAGGCAGGATGTCAGAGTAACCAAGGCCATGTGTGGAGCTGACTGCTGGACAGATCACAGGTCATTGTCTCCAAAATGACAGTCTGCATCAGACCCAAGAGGAGGCCACAAGGAAGCAAGGATATGAAAAGAATCAATGTGACTAAGCTAAAGAACCCCAAAATACTTCAGCACTGGCTGAGGACTTAGAAATCAAGCTTGCTGGCCTACACCTCGCAGGCAGCGCTGAGGGTGACTGCAAACTCTTCAGAGATGCCATCTGTACATCTGCACTGAAGACACTCGGGCCCTCCACCCGCAAGCAGCATGATTGGTTTGATGAAAATGATGAGGAGATACAGGCTCTACTTGTTGAAAAGCACCGTCTTCATCGGACCTGTCAGAATGACCCATCTTCAGCTGCCAAGAAAAATGCTTCCACCAGTGCTCACAGGACAGTCCAAAATAAACTGCGTAAAATGCAGGATGCCTGGCTGAGCACTAAGGCAGATTAAATGCAGGGATACGCTGACAGAAACGTCTTGAAACTGTTCTACAAAGCCCTCAACACTCTCTAGGGACATAAGTCTCTCGGGAGTTCCCCCCTCCTGAGTACAGATGGTACAACTCTCATTACAGAGAAGGCTCAGATCCTGCAGAGATGGGCTGAACACTTTGAAGCTGTTGTCAACTGACCGTCATCTATTAACGATGAGGCAATGGACAGGATTCCCCAGGTTGATATCAACAGCGCCATGGATGAGCCACTGACAGTAGCCGAAGTCACGAAAGCTGTCAGCCAACTATCCAGTGACTTGAGGCTGCTTCCAGCAACAATGCCCTGTAAGGCATCATTCAGCATGGCAGTAAACATTATGCTGAACAGTGTGAGTACAGCACAAAGATCTTTAAAGCTGCTGGTCCTGCACTTATCGAGAAGCTCACCGAGTTGTTCCAGTCCTTTTGGAAGCAAGGATCCATTCCTCAGGAACTTAAGGATGCTTCCATCATGCAACTCTACAAGAGGAAGGGCAATCAGCAAGTATGTGACAACTATTGAGGAATCTCTCTTCTTTCCATCACAGGAAAAACCCTTGCCAGAGTCGTGCTAAATTGTCTGGTCACTCATCTGGAGCTGTGCCTGCTTCCAGAGTCACAGTGTGGCTTCTGTAAAGGTCGTAGCACTACTGACATGATTTTTGCTGCACACCAACTTCAGGAGAAGTGTCAGGAGCAGAATTACGAGCTCTACACAACCTTTGTTGACCTCACAAAAGCCTTCAACACGGTAAGCCGACAAGGCCTGTGGAGGATCATGTCAAAGTTTGGCTGCCCCCCAAATTCATTCAGATGGTACGCCAGTTCCATGATGGAATGATTGCTAGAGTTCTGGATGGCGGAGAATCCTCTGAGGCATTCCCAGTCACCAATGGCATCAAACAGGACTGTGTGCTCGCACCCACACTGTTCAGCATGATTTTACTGCTATGCTGAGTATGCCTTCCAGGACAGTGTTGCTGGAATCAGCCTCAAGTACAGAGTGGATGGGAATCTCTTCAACCTGAGGAAACTTCAAACTATTACCAAAGTAAAAGAGACTGTTCTGAGAGATTTCTTCTTTGCTGATGACTGCGCCCTGTATGCTGGCTCAGAGCCAGAGATGCAAGCCAGTATGGACACATTTTCCATGGCTTGTGACAACTTTGGACTCACCATCAACATTAAAAAGACCAAAGTCATGCACCAGCCTGTTCCTCATGCACCGTACACAATGCCCATAATCACAATCAAAGGGCAGAAACTACAGGCAGTGGACCAGTCCACTTATCTTGGCAGCACCCTCTCCCAAACTGTGACTATTGATACAGAAGTTAACTGCAGAATAGCAAAGGCAAGTCCTGCTTTCGGTAGACTGTGCTCCACTGTATGGGAACATTGAGGAATCAGCCCAGCAACAAAACTGAAGGTCTACAGCACCGTGGTGCTCGCTACCATCCTGAATGCCTGTGAAATGTGGACTATGTATGGAAGGCATGCAAAACAGCTCAGCCATTTCCACATGACTTGTCTTTGCAGAATATCACACATCCGTTGGCAAGAAAAATTCAAGACACTGAAGTTCTCTCTGGAGCAAGTCTGCCATCAGCCCACACACTGCTGATGAGTGTGCAGACCTGGTGGGTAGGTCATATCATCGTATGTCAGACGAGCGCGTACCCAAGCAGCTCCTTTTTGGGGAACTCTTCTGGAAGACGCTCGCACGGAGGGCAGAATAAACGATCCAAAGACACACTCGAGGCCTCGCTGAAGTCGCTTGACATTGACACAACCACCTGGGAAATGCTGGCACAAAACAGCCTTACCTGGCATTGCCTTTTCCACAAACGCTGTCAAGATCACGAAGCAAGGTGTATTGCTGAAGCACAACTTAAGCGCGAGCTGCGCAAGTCCAGAACCACCAGCGCAACAACTACAGTGTCTACATAAGTCTGTCCAATATGTGCCAGGACATTCCATGCCTGAATTGGCGTGATCAGTCATCTTCGGACACACAGCACCCAGCCTCAAAATGATGATGGCGTCGAGGTCCTCATCGATGGCGATGGACGAACAACAAGAATACTTCGTTAATTGCAACGTAGACCTCCGCTGCAAAACAGAAAGCAGAGCAGCCGGCACAAATATTACAGATCACACTTTGGCCATACAATATCCAGTCCTTAGTTACTGTCTATACATAGCCAGGGAAGGATAAAAACGACAATCATCAATCTGGCATAATGCTATGTCAGCAATGATCAGTCGCTGCTCTGACTATCAGATTGCGAATGATCTACCTGGAAAGATGGCACTTTAGGAAGGGCAGATACGCAATTTTCAACACTTCGCGATAAAAGGGAGGGAAATGGAAACCGAAAACCGTCCCCTAACCTCGGACAAACAATGCCAGCAAACGATTCAGCAGCTCACAGGAAACCACGTGTTTATATATTCTCTACAGACGAATTGATACTTTTATCGCGAGATTCTAGATCTGAAAATTTTTCTGTTTTGCAATTGTACCATTATTTCGCACTGGTAAGTGTATAAGAATGGATTAAATATTAATAATCGGCAACAAGTAATTGGAAGATACCGTAAGGAATGTACGCACCGACATCCACACCCGCCAGCCCTGATTCGAAGACTGAAAACATCTCTGAGAACTTTTTGTCTGCCAAAGCGGGAGGCTTCGATGTCGTCATGCATAACGATAAAAAAAGTCACAGGCAGGAAGAAGATGGGATAGGAGCCACGGAAGGTGGTAAGAATGCGAGTTTGAAAGACAACAATATCCGGATTACTCTTAGTGCTCCTTTGTGGGAATAGAAATAAAATCGTATTGTCGTAAAATGCTCGGCAAAAGAAACCACATAAAGAGGGAAGACTTCAGGCTCCTTGGATTTTTTGACCTGTCCTGTGGCAGAAAGGAGATGTTCAAAGTAGACGAATTATACATAAATAGAGTAGGGACTAATGTGGCTGCAGGTGTCTATCACGTGTGGATTCAGAATAACGCAGCTGTTAACCTGGACAGTGGAATCTAGCATACCAGAGACAGAGTTAGAAATCATGAACACTCTAAAGTACAGAGGGAGACTATTAAGTCCATCAAATCCGTAATGATTCCCTTACATGGTGGCTTACGCAAACCCTGTTTCTCGCTGTATCCCTGTAACCCGCATGTTCACCAGGGATAATCCATCCCACCTATCCACCTTGGGACACGAAGGGGCAGTTTATCATGGACAATCCACAAAATGGTGCAGAAGTGGGTAGGATAATTGGAAAGCCAAAGAAAATGAAGCTAGGTTTAAATTCGTGTGATCACTTTAACCCACACGGCTTCTATGTGCTAACCATGACCGGGAGAGTCAGTGCAATAATTTAAATATCTCAGTTTATGGAGCCTAACATTAGTAGAATTGTGATTAAAGGGGTCCATCATTCAAGATTAATAATGACATCACTTCACAGTTCAGAAGGGGATTTGACATGAAAATTGGACCCTGGCACAGTGAGACAGTACTGCTAACCATTGTGCCATCTATTGCAGGGATAAAAAAAATTCTGAGAACTTTATCCCCGGATCCACCCTCCTCTCTCTCTCTGTCTGCCTGTCCTCTTTAGCATGGATCTGGAGTGCCTCTTTCTCATCAGTCTGAAAGAGGCGGCCATGATTAGGGGAATCAATCATTTATCTGTCTCTAAACCTGTTTTGGTTGATGTAAAGCTGGCGACATCACTGCTTTCATTTTGAGAAACAATGCGTCAATCTTCTACACATGTCACACTGAACATACTATTAGCAGAATAATCATCCTGACGCAATAATGAGAAAGGGGAGAGTTTGGGCTCGAGCAAGAGTTTATAGTGCAGAGAAAAGGACCGACTGCTTCGTTCGATTAAATTGCAGCTCTGATGTAGTCCAATAGAAACGGGGCAATGGATGGTCCAGAAAGATTGTGAACATTTGGAGATGGCAGCATTCACTAAGTGAGAACAGCAATGCGCTGCCGACGGATACAGGAGAGGGAGGAGCAAAACATGAAATGCACTGAGTCCCGAACAATGATCCTGATGTGGAAGATTGTTCCGTATTCCTTAATTGTAATTGGGTGGCTAAAAATGGAACATGGCGAGTTTTATCACGCCAGGCCGGTATTATATGTAGGGGTGATTTTCTGTTGATTTGGAGGAGACAATTCAGGTAGGGAGGCCTGAGCCAGTGATAATGTATGAAGGCAAGGATAAGAACTCTAAATTTAAACCATGGTGCGTTTACAGCTATCGTAAATCGATCAGTGGGAGTGGGATTTACTGTGATCTGAAAACTGATGGCTGAACATTAAAGCAGTTGACATTGACGAAAAATTGAGGTTGGGTGGATGTCTGCATTTATTGGCTGCCGCCAGCTCCAAATTCCCACCATCAATCTGGAATATCTATTTTTCTGATGCTATCGGACGGCATATGAGATGCAGTTTCCTCCAATTAAGAAGTCTCTCCATTTTTTCTCGCGTTCATCCAGGAAGGAAGTGGACTATTGACGTCAGGAGATGACAAAGTTCAAAGGTTAATGAGGTCAATAACGAACTTAGAATAGGCGGGTCAACATGAGCATTGATGTAGCGAAGGGGAAAATGTCAATTTGGGACGTTCATTGTCGGTGCCATGCCATCACTCATAAATCTATTAGGTGTCATGCCGTCTTAATGGTCTCCATGTTGAGACACATGCTTAATTTTAAATGGGAGGCGGCAAAACCGAAATCATACAGGTCTAAATTTCTCTTGAATTCGGTTAACAATGGAGATGAATGTGTGATTTAATTAGCAGAACTGAGGGTGTTATACATTTCAACAATTCGCCAAACAATGTGAATAATGCGGTTCAATCTTGTGGGATCTGTTCTGCTGAATGCAACTCTCAGTTGGACTCCCAAGGGGCACCTAACGATTTTGAAATATCCCAGTATTTTTCCACCCATTACTTATATCTAAGTCAAAGCTGCTGACGTAATGTGTTTACTTATGTGACTGTACATAATAGAACGACTAAGTGTATAACGGTATCAGTAGAGACAATCGCATTTATGTATCGGGACGAAATAGATCGCATCACTTCAGATTTCCTGCCAGAGCTCTAGTCAAAGTCAAATAAAAGTCACAGCTTCTCACAAAAAATGGGATATCCAGTAATATATCTGATAGAAGATATTTACTCTATTTTTCTAGCAGCCGTTGGAATTTCTGGTAAGTCACTAAGTTTTATGTTAACTATTCCCTTGTAATTAGTGCTATGTCCCTCTGCATGTTTTATCCTTCATCTCTATCCACTGGGTTATTGAATTTACTTATTACGTCGCCATTTGCTATTGTAGACGATATATTATTTCCGAATTGGATATTGTTGATCCATTCCTAGTGTTGTTACTCCATTATGCTACGTTCTGTGTGTTCTGTACTTAAGTAGTTGGGCTATGGGCAAACATAACATCATCAGGAGAGACTACGAGGTCCGTATTACGCTGGACTATTACTTTTGAGTGTTTTTAAAAAAATAATAATGAGATTGCTCACGCCATCAGTCTTGGACAGAGGCCGTGCAGTGACCTTTCTCATTAGCCTTACTTCAGTTAGGTTCGGAAGTCACTGTATAACAAAAATAAATCTCACAACACCAGGTTAAAGTCCAAACAGTTTTATTTGTAGCAAAAGCCGCAAGCTTTCGGGACAGCCTGTCCATTCGTCAGGTGGCTGGGAGTTCTGATCATAAAAAGGACACAAAGATACAAACTCAATTTACATGCATAATGATTGGAATGTGATCTTTACGGCTAATTAATTCTTAAAGGTACAGACAATGTGAGTGGAGAGAGCTTTAAGCACAGGTTAAAGAGATGTGTATTGTTTCCAGACAGGAAAGTTAGTGAGATTTTGCAAGTCCAGACAATTTGCGGGGGTTACTGATAGTATGACACGAACACATGAACAGCAATGGGGACCAAATTCGTACCTCAATATGCCAACATCTTCATGCACAGGTTTGAACAAGACTGCTTCACCACACAGGACGTTCAACGGATGCTATACACTAGCTACATCGACGGCATTTCTTTTTTTTGGATCATGGCAAACAGTCACTGAAACAACTATATGAGGACATCAAGTTACATCCCACCATCAGAATCACCATGGACTCTACGTAATTAGTTACATTCTTGGACACACGCACCTCCATTAAGAAAGGTCACCTCAGCACCTCACTGTACCGCAAGCCCATAGATAACCTCACAATGCTCCACTTCTCCAGCTCCCACCCCAAACACCTTAAACAAGCCGCGCCCTACGGACAATCCCTCCGTAAACACAGGATCTGCTCAGATGAGGAGGATCGCAACTGACACCTCCAAACGCTGAAAGATGCCCCCATAAGAACAGGATATGGTGCTCGACGCGTCGATCGACAGTTCCGACACGCCACAGCCAAAAACTGCACCGACCTCTTCAGAAGACAAACACGGGACACGATGGACAGAGGACCCTTCAACGTCCAGTACTTCCCCGGAGCGGAGAGGCTAAGACATCTTCTCCGGAGTCTTCAACATTTCATTGATGAAGGCGAATATCTTGCCAAGGCCATCCTCACACCCCCACATCTTGCCTTCAAACAACCGGACGACATCAAACAGATCATTGTTCGCAGCAAACTACCCAGCCTTCAGGAGAACAGTGACCATGACATTACACAACCCTGCCACAACAACATCTGTAAGACGTGCCGGATCATTGACGCGGATGCCATCATCTCAGGTGAGAACACCATCCAACCAGATACACGTTACATACTCTTGCAACTCGGCCAACATTGTCTACCTGATAGGCTGCAGGAAAGGATGTCCCGATGCATCGTACATTGGGAGACCATGCAGACGTTACGACAACTGATTAATGAACGACGCTCGACAATCACCAGGCAAGATTGTTCTCTTCCTGTTGGTGAACACTTTAGCGGTCATGGGCATTCGGCCTCTGATCTTTGGGTAAGCATTCTCCAAGGTGGCCTTCACGACACATGACAGCACAGAGTCGCTGAGCAGAAACAGATAGCCAACTTCTGCACACATGAGGACGGCCTCAACCAGGATCTTGGGTTCACGTCACACTATCTGTAACTCCGACAACATGCCTGGACTTGCAAAATCTCACTAACTTTCCTGTCTGGAAACAATACACATTTCTTTAGCCTGTGCTTAAAGCTCTCTCCAGTCACATTGTCTGTACCTTTAAGAATTGATTAGCTGTAAAGCCTCACATTCCAATCATTATGCATGTAAATTGAGTTTGTGTCTTTGTGTATTCTTTATGATCAGAACTCCCAGCCACCTGACGAAGGGACAGGCTGTCCAGAAAGCTTGCATCTTTTGCTACAAATAAACCTGTTTGGACTTTAAACTGGTGTTGTGGGATTTCTTTCTGTTTTATCCCAGTCCAACGCCGGCATCTTCACATCAAGGATTGGTTATCACTGTTAGGAAAAAAAAAATCCTTGTCTGTGTTTCCGAAGCCACTTCAGCTGCTTGACTACCAAATTGAATTTGTTGCTGACTCCACATTCCCTTCTCTATCTCACTGCATATAATTTTAAAAAAACTAATTTATGGAGTCTGAGAGGCCCATCCGCCCATTCTGTCGTTGGAAAACTGGTGGAAGTGGTTATGAACAGCACTATCTATGTCGCACAGTCAAATTAAACTGTGCAGTGATGCTCAGTTTGGGTTCTGCCAGGATCACTTAGCCTGGTCCAACCAATTTGCTGGCTTGGCTTTGACCTGCCAATTTATAACCCAAAATCTGCACGTTGTTCATCTCTTGATGCGTTTGAACGTGGACTTCTTGTGTATCAGAGGACCTCTGAATTGTTATAAACATGCTGCAAACATCAGCGAATATCCTCTTAAGGTGGAAGGAAAGTCAATGATGAAACAATTGAAGATAGCTAGGCTCAGAGCACTTCCCTCAGGGATTTCTGCTGTGACACCCTGGAGCTGAGGGCAACAACTACCGCAACAATATTCCTTTATGCCAGGTACGATTCAATTAGTGAAGGATTTTCTCCTTGATTCTTATTGCCTACATTTTTTTGCAGGCCTCATTGATGCTGCAAGGGTTCAATTGCATTCTTGCTGTCAAGGACATTAATTCTCTCTTCACCTTTGGAGTTCGAAAGAATAAGGGGGAATCTCATAGAAACATTAAAATTCTAACAGAATCAAACATAGTCGGTGCAGGAAGTATGTTCCTGATGCGGGTGTGTCCAGAATCTGGGGACTGAGCCTCAGGATATGGGGTAATCTTTTCAGGACAGAGGTGAGGAGAATTTGTTTTTCACCTAGGAAGCAATCAGCTATAGAAGTCATTGCAACAGAAATTATTTGAGGCCAGAGCATTTTATGTTTTCAAGAAGGAGTTAGATATAGGTCGGGGGCTGATGGGATAAAAGAATATCAATCCGGAATTTTACTCCAGCGTCAGACAATTCGTGGCCTACAAACGGCAAGCTGATCCTCCTCGACACTACAAGGCGAGACTTAAATGGATATTAATCTGTGGGAAATGCAATAGGCAGAGAAGGACTAGGGGAATCCAACACCAACATGAGTTTGCTCCTGAGAAAATGCTCAGAACAGAGCTTTGCCATAATCAATATCGTGTCCTGTCAGAGGACAATCCGAAGCATCATGATAAAATCTCCGCTCCAAGCAACGACAATCGTTTGGTTACGTCATTATTCGAGCGAGGGATCACAGGAAGTTAGGTGTTATCCGCACCATAACAAGAGAAAACGAGTGCTGGACAAAGCATTGTCTAATTTGCTCCGTGTCCAACATAAATGTAGCCGCAAAACGGAGGCAGTAACAGGAGCAAAACCGCAGGGATTCAATGCTGAAGCACTCAAAAAACCCTGAAACGATACTGCATTCAGCCATAGTGTCGCTGCCAATCTGACAGCTCCAGTGGACACAGAGACACAGTATTTGAAGCTCCTGGTCTGCCCTTGAGGCTTCCAAAATCAGCACCTGAGAAGAGACCCTTGGTTACTGGACCTGGATATACCAAACGATAAACAGAAAATTCTGGAAAATCTCAGCAGGTCTGACAGAGAAAGAGTGCAGTCAGCGTTTCGATTCCGGATTTCCTTCCGTCGAGTTGGAGAACAGTCGTCCTGACACAAAACATTGGCTAAAGTCTCGCTTGCACATGCTGTCAGGCCTGCTGCGATTTTCCAGCATTATCAGTTTTTCTTTCATATTGCAGCGTCAGTAGTATTTTGCTTTTATCACGATACAACAAGGAAGGATCGCTGACTATGAGTGTGAGATCAACTAGATGCAAGTATAAGGTCCTTCTGAACCTGGAAAAGCATCGATATTTGAAGTTAAGAAATCAGCTCTACAAATGGCTGAAAGGCTGAAGTCCAGCAAAAAAAAAGTGTAAAGAATAGGCATCCAACACATAGCTAACAACTAGGGTTATTTAGCGACGTCAAGTCCACTTATGGCCGAAGCACCTGAGGACTCACAGAAAGATACCTGTCAAGAACAAAGCACAAGTCAGCGCCGGGTGGAGGCAACACATGGACAACGTCCTGAATAATAACTCTGTCTTCAATGTGAGTGCACTCGATTCGAATCCACAGCATACTATTCGCCATCATTCCAGCACAACCCAACCTCACCCGAGGTGGAAAAAAGCATCCAAGAACTTTAAAACAACAAGAGGTCTTGTTGGAACCCTCAACGAACAACAGAAACATGGCGACGAACACTACTGACACGAATACATGCCCTCATTTCACTTGGCTGGAAGGAAGATAACATGCTACAAGACGTGATGGATGCCTTAATATTGCGCATCTCCGATAAAAGGTCCGACTGCAGTAGCTACAGTCGATTTGTCTGCTGAAGGGACGACCATGGCAGGAATGATCCTTAATTATTGACTTCAGGTGACTAAAGGTCTCCTCACAGATCACAATGCGGATTCCAGCCAGTAATGGATAGGGTGCAGCATCTATGAGGGAAATGCAGTGAAGAGACTTTGGGACATGGTCTTCTTTGATCTCACTGTCAAAAGCACTGTCAATTATGAAAGATTATGAAGCACCCGCTCTGTTTTGGGTGCTTCCAAAGTATTGTTCACAACCTCCACCTGTTCCAAGATGACGTGAAAATCCACGATCCCGATCAACGGATCCAACATAGAACCACTTTTATTCGTTGGACATGGCGTTGCTGGTTGGCCAACATCGATTGCCCACCCATCGTTGTGTTTGAAAATGTGTGGAGCTGCCTTCTTGCAGCGTTGATGCACGTGCTGTGGGTTAACCCACAATGTTTTTAGAGAGGGAATACCAGAAATTTGACCCAGCCACTGTGGAAGAATGCTATCATGTTTCTGATCAGGATGGTGAATGACTTGGAGGAAAAGTTCTAGTTTTTTTTGTCCCATGCATCTGCTGCCCTTGTCCTTCTAGATGGAAAGAGTGCGTCTTTTAGATGGTAAACGCTGCTGCAACGGAGCAGCGATGCTGCAAGGAATGGGTATTTGTAGATGTTGTGGAAATCAAGTGGACTGCTTTGGCCTGGATTGTGTCAAGAGTTTTGTTGGAGCTGCACCCATCCTGGCAATTTGACAAGGGGGTATTCCATCACACACCTGACACGTGCCTTTTAGATTGTGGATAGCCTTTGGCATATAAGGAGGTGAGATACTCATCTCAGTATTCTTAGCCTCTGGCCTTCTTTTCTAGCCACTATGTTTATGTGACGAGTCCAGTAGTTCTTTTCTTGAATGTAAACCCCAAGGATGATGACAGTGGGGGTTCACTGACTGTAGCTCCACTGAATGTCAAGAGGCGGTGTTTAGATTGCCTCTTATCGGCCCTAGCCTGATTATTTTCCAAATCTTATTTCATTTGAACATTGATTGCTTCAGTACCTGAGGAATCACGACTAGTGCCATCATCAATGAACATCTCAACTTCTAACCTTATGATGATGAAAATTTGATTGATAAATTAGCTGAAGATGGTTAGGCTTTGGAGACTACACCTGAGGGGATCCTGCAAAGATGTCCTGGAGTTTTGATGACTGCTGTCCCCACAACCACAATCTTCTTTTTTTAATGCCAGATATGAATCCAACTAAAGATGTTTTAACCCATTGATTCCAGCTTTTTCCGGCTCCTTGATATCACAGAAGGTCGAATGCAGTCTTGGTATCAAGGGTCGTGACTCTTACAACACCTCTGCAACTCAACTCTATGTTGGAACCACAAATGTAATAAAGTCGGGAGCTGTGTGAACTTGGTAAAACACAAACTGGGGATCATTGACCGTGTTAATGCTGAACAGGTGCTGCCTGGTAACACTGTTGATGATGACTGCTTCCATAACTTTACTGATGATCGAGAGCAGACTGATGGGGTGGTAATTCGCTGGGCTGCATTAGTTCTGATTTTATAATGTATAGGGCATACCTGCACACATTTTCGTATAATCAGCTAGATGCCAGTGCTGTTAGTGTGCTCGAGGAGCTTGACTAGGGCAGCAGGCAGTTCTGTAACATGTCCTCCGCACTATTTTTGGCATGCATCAGGACCCGTTGAGTTTACAGTATCTCGTGCCCCCAACTTTTTCTTGGTATCACGTGGAGTGAATCAAATTGTCTGGAGACTAGCAATTGTGTTTCTGGGTATCAGTGAGCGAGGCTGAGATTGGTGATCCCCTTCTGGGTGCGAATACAGTGAATGTGTCAGCCGTATTTTGTACTGATGCGTTCTTCACCGAAGATAGGGATGTTTGTGGCCCTCCCTCCTCCAGTGAACTGTTTAATTCTGCATCATCACTAATGGCTGGTTGTGGCAGGACTGCAGACCTTGGCTCTGGTCCAGTGGTAGTGATATCACTTCGGTCTGAGTGCCTCTTTATCTTTAAGCTGTTGGGATGCCAGCAGTGCTGTTTTAAAGCTTTAATAGATTAATATCTTTTTTTTTAAACATGCGTGGTGCTACACCTGGCATGCGTTGCTGCACCCTCCATTGAAACGCGGTTGAAGCTCTGGCATGATGGTAATGGTTGAAGGGAGGTTAAGCCGAGCCACGGTGTTGCATATTGCGCTGGAATAAGTTCTGCTGCTATCGATAGATAACAGTACCTCGTGGATGCCCGATCTTGGGTTGTTAGATTTGTTCACGTTTTTTCCCCCATTTAAAACGGCGAAACTGCCGCAAAACACTAGTTGTTATTTCTTTGTGAAGGCGAGGCTTCATCTTTACAAGGCCTGTGCGGTGGTCACTCTTACCAATACTTTCATTGGCAGATGCATCTGCAGCCGCCAGATTGGTGAGTATGATGTCAAGTATATTTTTTCCCTCTTGTTAGTTTTCTCACCACCTGCCGCAGTCCGAGTTAATTCGTTACATTCTTGAAGACACGACTAGTTTTGCTACTGAGCTGCGTTGCTGTTGAACATTGAAATCCCCAACCAGAGCATATTTTGCGCCAAGGCTACCTTCAGATTTTTCCTCCATGTGTTGTTCAACCAGCGGGAGGAAGAGCGGGTGAGAGAGAGAAAGAAGTCATTCCGTGTCTCAGCAAGGAAATCAAGGATAGCATAAAGACGAAAACGAAGGCATAAGGTATTGCAAAGGCCAGTGGCTGAGTAGATGATTGTGAGACTTTTAGGGACCCAGAAAAGTAGTAAAGAAGGACAAAGCAAGTCAGGAAAGAAAGTTAGAGTAAAATAAAAGCAAACGGACAATATCAGGAAACATATATAGTTAAAGTAAAGATGAGTCCAATTGCAGATGAGGCAGGGGTGTTTATAGTGGGGAATGCGGAAGTGGCTGAGACATTGAATGAATATTTTTCATCAGCTTACACTGTGGAGCGCACGAGTATCATCCCAACAGTAACAGAACATGTAAAGGTTATAGAAAGGGAGGAACTTGGAAGTTCCATCGTCTATCGAAAAAAAAACTGCGCAATCTATTGAGATTGAAGGCAAGGAAGCCCCCAGGATCTGGTGGCCTACATTTTGGGGCTTTGCAGGAAATTGTATCAGAGATAGTGTATCCATTGCTTACAATATTACAAAATTCAGTGGATGTGGAAATGGTTCCAGTAGATATAAAAACGATACTAATGTAATGTTTTCATGCAAAAGGGGAGGGAAGGAAAATGTCACAATCTATAGGCGAATTTGTTTAACATATGTTGTCGTGAAATATCAGAATCCAACATAAAGGAAGACACTTTAGAATGCCAAAATTCAATCCAAAGGAGTCAGAATGTTTTCATGAAGTGTAAATCATGTTTGATTGTTTTGCTTCAATTCTTCGAAGATCTAACAAGCAAGATGGATAATGGTAATCCTGTAGACATAGATATCAGCTTTTCCAGAGACACTCCATAAGGTGTCACAAAAATGGTTAATACACACAATTTGTTCGCTTGTGTTTAGGGGTCATGAGGATTATTGATATAACCATTATTGAAGTTTGGCTAACTACCAGAAAGCAGAGATTCAGAATAATGAGCCTTGATCGAGTTAATAAGATGTGGCTCGTGAAGTGCCACTGGGTCAGATCATCGGGCCGCATCCAATTAAAACCTACATGAGTGATTTGGATGGAGGAATAGTAAGCACCACAGCCAAAATTGCAGGTGACCGTTAAGTAGTTGGGATACTAAGTTGTGGTAATGAAAGAAGAATTTTGCAAATGGATATGGATATGTTTAGTAAATGGAATAAGATTTGGCTGATGGTGTGTGAGGTTACCCATTTAGTATGCACATTTCAAAGGAAATTTCTGATCTAACTGGGGAGATACTTCCTAGTGCTTTGTTGCAGAGGGATCTGGGTATCTTTGTGCATGGCTCGCAGAAAGTTAATGGGCAGATCAGCAGGTAATAAAGAAAGCAAATCGAATTTACACATTTATTCCTAAAGTAATAGAACATAAGTGCAATGAAGGATTTTTTCCAATTGTACTAAGAATTAGTGAGACAACGTGTAGAATTTTGGTTCGCTTACTTGAGTAGGGATATCGTTGCACTGGACGGACTTTAGAGCAGGTTCACTAGATTGCTTCCAAAGACGATGGATTCGACTTACTAAGAATGGTTGGAAGGTTTGGCCTATACTCCATGGAATTGAGAAGACTGAATGGAGTTCTAATTGAAGCGGCCAGATTGATAAGGGGGATTGACAATGTATACGTGGAGGGGATGATTCTTCTTGCAGAGCAACCTAGAGTATAAGGTCATTAGTTTAGGAAAAAGGAATAGCAGATTTAAAATCGCAATGAGGAGAAATTACTTGTTCCAAAGGGTCGTAAGTGTAGGGAATTCACTACACCAATGTGTGATGGATGCTGGGACTTTGAATACATTTAAGGAGGAGGTAGACAGATTCTTGATGAGTCTCGACATGAAGGGTTATGGCGAATACGCAGGTAAGTGGAATGAAGGCCGAGTTAACAACAACCATTATCCTATTAATTAGTGGCACAGGCTTGAGGGACTGAATTGCATAATCCTGCACGTAGTTCATATGATTCTTAATTTGGATAAATATTTCATAAAACCTCTTCTCCATTCCTGATGGAACGTTGCCAGCTACTTACTTATTAATGCTTTCAGTTTATGATTGATAATTGCTTTGAAGACATTTCCAAAGCAGGAAGTGCTTCTAAGTCAATTCATATATTGAGTTCAATTCAAACTGATGATGCTGCAAATAATTTGGAAGTCTCATTCGACACCCTGATAAGATAATGTTTGGCTCTAAATGTGCTGGTTTCGTTTTCTGATTTTTCTTCTCTTCCTTCCAGTTAATCTGATCACCATTGTGATCCTGTCCCGAGAGCTATGTGGTCTCTCCAAATGCATCAATCGCTACCTGGTTGGAATGGCAGTGGCAGATCTCCTGGTCATTATTACTGATCCTATATTGACACATATACGTAGGGTGTTTCTCCAAGATACATTCCTGCACATTACTCCCGTCTGTTGTCTCACAACATTTCTGAGATTCGCAACAACCGTGATTTCTGTTTGGTTCACAGTTGCGTTCACGTTCGATCGATTCATTGCCATTTGTTGTAAGAAGCTGAAAGCAAAATATTGCACCGAACAAACAGCGACAGTTGTTCTCGCAGCAGTGAGTGTGCTGAGCTGCTTCGAGTGTGTCCCCTGGTATTTTATATATGAATCAAAGCAAATAATTGATAATGTCCCTTGGTCTTGTGTCCTTATACAAAGCTTCTTTACTTCCTCCGCCTGGACTGTGTTTGAACTGTTCCACCGCATTTTAACACCTTTGCTTCCATTTTTCCTCATTTTACTATTCAATGCTTTGACTGCCAGAAGTATTTTAGCTGCCAGTAAAGTACGCAGAATCCTGACAAGCGGCGTGAATGGTGAAAATCGCAAGGATCCAGAGATCGAGAACCGTAAGAAATCCATTGGTCTGCTCTTCAGCATCTCCGGCAGTTTCATATTGTTATGGTTAACGCAGGTTGCATATAACATTTACCGACGCATAGCAGATGTTCGCTACTACTATTCCACCAGTGACCCACGATTGATCACAGAACGCACCGCAGCTATGCTACAGCTGCTCAGTTCCTGCACAAACACATGCATTTACGCTGTGAGCCAGAAGAAGTTTAGAGAGGAGTTCAAGAACACCGTGAAATATCCGCTTAATCTATTTATTATATTAGTTAAATCAAAGAAACAGCATTGAATCTTTGCAGAAATTGAACTGAATCCCTTTACCTATCTCATTTGGGATCCTCCCTATGATATATTTACTGTATGTTATATTAGCACAAAAGAAGTCTGACATAATCTTAAGTCTGTTTCTGATAAAACAGTGTACTAAGACATGTTGAGCCGGGTGTTGCACTAACGCTTGAAATGTTTTTTGTTTAAATGTGGCGACACCAGAATTCAATTGGAATCTCCAGACAGATACAGAGTAGTCGACACATATGACAACCTGTGTCGTTAATGTGGAAGTGACCAGCATGGGGAAAGGTCAATTCATTGGTGAGTAAGAAAGAGCGAAACGCAGAGAGAGACAGAGAGAATAAAACAGAGAAGCACGATAGAGTGATAGCACGGCTGAAGCACTTAGAGCACGAGAAAAATCATACATCAATCCCCTTGTTTTTTTGCCTCGATCAATCTCCACAAATATCTGCCTTTTTGTGTTTATTGATTTATTTTCATATTTCTATATCCTGTCCCATTTCTTTCGACCTGCCTCCATTGTTAGACTCACGGCAAATGTCTCGCTATTGATCCACTTTGTCTCTCAGTTTATCCCTCATTTCTCACAAATCAATTGTCATCGACTTCAGAAAGCGTAGCAGAGAACTTGCCCCTGTCTACATCAACGGAAACGAAGTAGAAATGTTCGAAATCTTCAGGTTTTTTTTTTAAGTGTCTAGATCACCAACAGCCTTGCCTAGTCCACCCATGCGGAAATTGCAGTTAAGAAAGCCAACCAACGCTTCTACTTTCTCAGAAGTCTGATGAAATTTGGCATGTCAGCTACGATTCTCACCAACTTTTACAGATGCACATAGAAAACATTCTTTCTGGCTGTATCACGGCTTGGTATGGTTCTTGCAAGAAACTAAAATAAAACATTGTGAATGTAGCCCAATCCATCACACAAGCTATCCTCCCATCCATTGATTCCGTTCACACTTCATGCTGCCTCGGCAAAGTAGCCGATATAATTAATGATCCCACGCATACAGAAATAGTCTCTTTCACTTAGTTTCGTCAGGCAAAAATACAAAAAGTCTGAGGTGACAAAGCAACGGACCCAAGGACAGTTTCTGCCATCAGACTTCTGAATGGACCTATCTCGCATTAAGCTGATCTTTCTCTAGACCCCAGCTATGACTGTAGCGCTACATTCTGCACGCTCTCGTTTCCTTCTCTATGGATGATATGCTTTGTCTGTATCACACAGAAGTAATAATGCCTTTCACTATACGCTAATAGGTGTAACAATAATAAATTAAACTAAATCAAATCAAAATGAAATCAACAGGCCTCTTGGTATTTTATTTCTCTGTCTCTCATTTTCTTAATTTCCCTACGCACACAAGTCTCCCGCTCTCCTTACATGTCCCTTCATCTCTATTTTTTGTGGTCGCAATCTTTTATCTGACGGCCTCTCTCTTCATTCAAACGTTCTTCCTTCTATCTCCCCAAGTAATGATTCTGTTGCTCCGTCTCCATTTCTACCTCTCCTTTAAACATGCCATTCTTATTGCTGCATCTGTCCTTCTCCGCTCATTCTTCACCTTTCTCGACATGACGTTCCTTTTTTATCTCTGAAATTAAGTTAGTGTGTAACCCACACGCTCCCCTAATTGTTCTTCCTGAGCCTCCCTCTCATTAATATCGTAGTTGCCTTCATTCTTGACAAAATATTGTTTTTCTCACTGTGACTATTGTTCATCTCCTTTTACTTTTCTTGGATGACAGTGGATGCATTCTGTTGCAGAGCAATAGAGAGTGAGTTGCAGAAGGACCTGAATATCTAAAATAGAGTGAAGGAGAAACTGGATAAGGAACATATGAAAATAATAATTAGGAGCAGGAGTAGACCACTGAGATTCTCGAGGCTGCTTGGCCAGGTTACTGGCTGTCCACAAGAATGTGATAGATTCAAAATTCACGACAGATTGACTAATATAGCAATAATGTATTAAATAATGAACAATGAGCAGAAGCTAGCGAGAAGATGGTGAATTTTTCTCAGCATATTAAAAGGAAGAGTGAAGTAAAATTAAACACTGGACACCAAGAGAATAAAGTATTTATTGCGACCAAACTAATAGCAGAGGAGATAAATACATATCTTGTCTCGGTCTTCAGTGTAGGGAACAGTACAAATATCATAGTAATATTCAAACAATCACAGGGATGAATGTTTGGAGTACAGATTTTCAATATATCTAACAATGATTTGGATAAAGGACGAAGTGTATTGTTGCCAAATTGCGTGTGATATACTGGTGGGAGAGAATACACGTTATATAGAGGATATAAATAGGTTAAATTGAATTATTGACAGGTTCAATGTGTGGTCAGAAATTTGATAAATTGCATTCATTATAGGTAAATGTTGGATTCTTCATTTTGGAAAATAAAATAAAAAGGCGAACTTTTTTTTGAATGGAGAGAGACTGCAGAAATCTGTGGCTCAAAGGGAATTGGGGGGTTCCTTGTTCATGACACCGAAAATCTAGCATACAGATACAAAATCTGATAGGGCAGGCAAATGGAATTCTTGGTTTTATTTCAAGAGGGCTGGAGTGGAAATGGAAAGAGTTATTGCTGCCAAGTTGCCAGGTTATAGTGAAGTTACCTTTAGAATCTTGTGTGCAGTTGCTTATTTTTTTAGAGAAAGATATATTCTGATTGGTGACAGTGCAGTTGAAGTATTATAGATGATGTCACGTATAGAGGGAATGCCATATCAGGTTATGTCTATAGTCCTTGAAGGTTAGAAGATTGAGAGGTGATATGGCTGAAAAAAGTGAGATTCTTATGGACTAGGTAGCCCAAATGTTGGGACAATATTTAAGAACATAAGAAATAGGAGCAGGAGTAGGCCATCTGGCCCTTCGAGCCTGCCCCGCCATTCAATAAGATCATGGCTGATCTGTCGTGGCTCAGTTCCACTTTCCCGCCCTCTCCCCATAACCCTTAATCCCCTCTCTTATCAAAAACCCATCAACCCGCTTCTTAAAAATATTTAGCGAGGCAGCCTCCACCACTTCAACGGGCAGAGAATTCCAGAGATTCACCACCCTTTGAGTGAAGAAGTTCCTCCTCAACTCCGTTCTAAACCGCCCCCCCCTTTATCTTGAGGCTGTGCCCCCTAGTCCTACTGTCTTTTTTGAGCGGGAAGAGTCTCTCCACCTCTATCCTATCCATCCCATTCATCATCTTATACGTCTCAATGAGATCTCCCCTCATTCTTCTAAACTCTAACGAGTACAAGCCTAGTTTATTCAGCCTCTCCTCATAGCTCAACCCCCTCAACTCCGGTATCAGCCTAGTAAACCTCCTCTGCACTCCCTCCAAGGCCAAAATATTTCGACTGATGGGACAGTGCAGAACGACGGCATTGACGCAAGATAAGTGTGTGCTCAGCGAAGATGGGTTTGAGGAAAAATATCCCCCTGTGGTGATCCTTTGGAATTTCTTTTTAACCCCAGAATGCTTCGAAGGCCGGGTGCTTCATACTTTAAGGCTGAGATCTATAGGTTTTAAACTAACAGCGGAATTAATGCTTAGGGAAAGAAGACAGGAAAAAGGATTTAGTTTTCGATCAACCTGTATTTTGTTAAATAGCCTGGTAGGTTCGAACGAATTATTCATATTCCTAGTTGTTAGCAGGAGACAATCTCAGAGAAATCACTCAATGCTTAGGCTCTTCGCATCAAAGAGTTTGTTTTCTCCGGCAAGGAGATAGCTTCTGCCTCGTGCCTCTCTCCGATGAACAACGGAAAAACATCAATTCTCATACATTTTTTCACCGCCCATCACGGCTGGATCTTATCCAATAATATTAATTGCAGATTACATACATTAGCCACATATCCAATGAAAAAGGCATTATGTAAGTTGGGCCTGCACATATTCAGCTCGTGATCTTATGGACACGATTCTCGTGGCACCTTATTAATGTTATCTTCTTTTATCTCATCTTGAGTCATTGAACTTACAATCCTGTGTACCTGAGAGACTGCTCCAGCCTAGCTACCCATGAACGAATTTACTCCCTTAAACAGCAAGCTTATGATTAAACGTGTTTTCGTGTATCCAAAAACAGATAAGAGAAGTAGCTGTCCCTGTTGTTGTACACACGGTTATGATTTTCCAACCTAATTGTTGTCTGGAATGTGGCTAACTCAACTAGTCTTCATTTTGCGTATATTAATATTATGTGCTTCTATTTAGCATGGTGGAGCTTACATGCGTGCCTTCTGTCATCGTATGACAATAAGTTCATACATATTTATGATATACTACTTATCCCTAACGATATAAATTGCTATACGAATATGAATTGTTACACAGGCACCTAAACCAATGATATTATTTCCTCTGATCCTATTCTCTAAATCTCCCTTCAACACCAGTTCACATGGTCTCGTCGACCTTTGTGCTGTAATGTATCCGTTGGAATCATCAGTCCCTCCTAATATTTATGACATATACATGGATTGATATTGTAGACCGACATCAGCGAGGTGATCGGGGCACAAAGAGTGAGAATTCAACGAGAATCACAGTCTATAAAGAGCGGAATGTCATGTAGTAGAGCGGTGTGGACAGAAAGAGTGATCAGTGGGTAGGGCAGGAGCCCCTTCAATATATGAACCCCAGGGAGAAAGGTCCTATGGGAATGAAAAGAACGGTCGTTGTGGTAGATGCCTGTGTCTTTCAGGCTCAAATAACGGTGTTTAATATCCAGTTGCCTTCACCTCCTTTGCAGTTGGACAAAAACATTACTCCTTCACAACCCGTAATAGATGATGTGCAACGGCCACCCCACGTTAAATTATTTAACATAAAGTCATCTTCCACATCTTCCGTCATGCAATCTACCAGAACCCATGAACTTCAGAACTAGGAGCTTGAGTAGCCACCGAAGCCCCTCAAGCTTACTCCGACATTGAATACATCATGGCTCAATTTCCTGCTTCCTCCCTGCATGTGGTCTATCCAACTCTATTTGAATTTTATGTATTTGATTAATATCTCGTCTTCTCTTTCTAAACTGCGGTGATCAGAGGACCTGGAAAACAAATCAAACAAGACCAGTATCACACATAAGGGTGAGATTCACTTTGGGAGACTGAGGCGATGATATGATTTACAGCCAAGGATAGCAGCTCGATATTTAAGCCATGCTTCAGTTGAGGCCGATTGCAAGTCAGTAACTGTTAGCGGGATTTGGTGGGGATCTGAAAATTGATGGTAGAGTATTGAACCACTTGGCATTGATGGATAGTTGAGGTTGGCGTCCAGTCAGGAGCGAAGTGGAATGATGAAGTAAGGCAATAACAAAATATAAAATGTATTGTGGTCAACAACCAACGTAAAATAAACGTTTATATCGGCATTAAAATAGCAAAGGCAAAAATGTCAATGTGTCATTTTCTGTGCAGCGGCATACCATTGTTAGCCTGTCGTATTCTATGATATTTTTAACGGTTTCTGATACACTATGTATATTTCTAACTCGGAGAAGATGAACACGAAGCAAAACAGGCTTTTTCTTGTTGAATTCTGCATGCACTGTAGAAGAATTTATAATTTAATCGGTAGAACAATTAGCGAAACAATGCAATTAAAGCAGATTTTTCTTGCAGGAACTCTTCTATTCAATACAACGCTCAGCTGGATTCCCAAAAAAGCATGTAACGAATTTGAAATATCCTTTATTTATTCAACATATTAATTACATAAGAGTCAGAGCTGCCGACACCTTTTTGCAGCAGCGATTCTATTACTTACACTCACATTTGTTCATGTGAGTGTAACTAACAGAATAACAGGTGTATAAAGATGTCAATGGAAATACATCGCTTTATATATCAGGACCAGTGCGTTACATCAACTCAGATTTCTTGCTAGTTTTACTTGCACAGATCAGCAGAAGTCATTGTTTCTCACAAAAATGGAATACACATTAATATTTCTGCTAAAACATATTTAATTTCTTGTTCATGCAGCCGTTGAAGTTTCTGATAAGCCTGTAAAATTGATGTTAACTGTTCCTCTTGGTGCAATTTCTCACTGCATGCCTTATCCTGCCTTCTGCCTCGTCCCTACGAATGAGTTATTGAGTATTCTCATTTCCTGGTCATCTGGTGTTATAGACGATGCATTATACCTGTATTTGCATTATTGACCCAACACTGATATTGTTACTTGATTATGGTCCATGCTGCGTGTTTTGCACTTCGGCAGTTGGGCTAAGGGCACAAAAAGATCATCAGGAGATGGAAAGAATACCAGATTCACAGACTGCACTGTGATGGAATGTTATTTCTTGGGATTCATAATCAGACAACTCGCACAATCAGTCTTGTCCAAAGACTTTGTACCGCTGCCCTTCTCCAAGACATATTTCAGAATATCTCGAATGTCACTTATGGATTGATTAATACTATTATGAAATATTGTTTAACTGCTTGTGAGTCTGATGCAGCGTCAGCTGAATGATTACGAAACTGACTTTTCAGGTGGCTTTTCGACATCCCCTCTTCATTCTATTGCACATCAGCTTTCTTTAACTCATTTACGAAATGTGTTTCGCTATCAAGGCCAGCATTCATAGCCCATGTGTATTTTCACTTGTGAAGCTGGTGGTAAGCTGGATTCTGGGGTGGAGTATCCAGAAACTGGAGCCCAATCTAAGTATACGGGGAAAAACCTTTTGGATATAGATGAGGAATACTTTCTTCACCAATATGTGGAATTTATTGTCACAGAATGCAGTTGAAGCCAAAAAAGTACACCACTGGTAACTGGCCTTCAGTCTGAAAAACTTTCCATCCACTACCACACTATGTCTTCTATTAGGTAGCCAGTTACTTATCCAATCGGCCAAATTTCCGTCTATCCCACACTTACTTAATTTCTTCGTGAGCCCACCATGGGGAACCTTATCAAACACTTACTAAAATCCATGTATACAACATCAACTGCTCTACATTCATCTACACACTTAATTACCTCCTCAGAGAATTCAATCAAATTTGTGAGGCAAGACATACCGTCACAAATCTGTGCTGACTATACAGATTAAGCTGCACCTTTCCAAATGGTCACAAATCCTATCCCTCAGGACCTTCCCATTAACTTACCAATGACCAAAGTAAGACTAACCAGACTATAATTACCAGGGTCATTTCTATTTCCTTTCTTGACAGAGGAACAACATTCACCACTCTCCAGTCCTGTGGCATTATCCGTGTGGACAATGAGGACTCAAAGATCAAAGCCATGGACTCTGCAATCTCATCTCTTACCTTCCAAAGATATATCCCATCTGGCCCAGGGGACTTATCGATCCTCAGTTTTTTTTAAAATTGCTAATACATCTTCCTTCAGAACATCTACCTTCTCCAACCTATCAGCCTACATCACACTCTTATCCTCAAAAACATGGTGTCTCTCCTTTTTAAACACAGAGGTATTCAATCACTGCCTCTCCTATCTCTTCCGACTCCAAGAACAAGTTCCCATTACAATGCTTGACTGGCCCTAACATCACCCTAATCATTCTTTTATTTCTCACATAAGAGTAAAAAGTCTTGGGGTTCTTCTTGATCCAAACTGCCAAGGACTTCTCATGCCCCCTCCTATGTCTTCTAAGGTTTTTTTTAGCGTATTCCTTGCTACCTATTGACCCTCAAGCGACCCAACTGAACCTTATTTTCTCATCCTTATATATGTTTCCTCTTTCCTCATGACAAGGCATTCAACCTCTTTAGTGAACCATGGTTCCCTTACTCAGCCATTTCCTCCCTGCCTGACAAGGCAAACCTATCAGGGACACACAATACTTGCTCCTTGAACAAGCCCCCCTTTTCATTTATGCCTTTCCCTGACAGGTTCTGTTCCCATCTTATGCTCCCTAATTCTTGCCTAATCGCATCATAATTACCTCTTCCCCAACTATAACCCTTGCCCTGCCATATGGCCCTATCCCTCTCCAATGCAATATTGAAAGACACTGAATTGTGATCACTATCTCCAAAGTGCTCTCCCACAATCACATCTAACACTTGGCCTGATTCATTACCCAGTACCAAGTCCAATGTGGCTCCACCTCTTGTCGGTCAATCCATATATTGTGTCAGGAAATCCCCCTGCACATACTGTACAAAAAACTGCCCCATCTGAACTATTCAACGTATAAAGGTTCCAACCAATATTTGGAAAATTAAAGTCCCCCATGATAACTATCCTGTGACCTCCACACCTATCCATAGTCTGCTTTGCAGTTTCCTCATCCACATCTCTACTACTCTTTGGGGTTCGACAGAAAACTCATAACCACGTGACCACCATTTTCCTATTTCTATCTTCAGCCCATATTCGTCAGTACACAGATTCATCTCGAACTGCCTTTCAGCAGCCGTTAAACTATCCTTGATTAAGAATGCAACTCCTCCACCTCTTTTATCACCTTCCGTATTCTTACTGAAACATCTATACCCTGGAACTTCCAACAACCATTCCTGTTCTAACCACTCTCTGTAATGGCCACAACATTGTAGTTCCAAGAACCAATCCACACTCCACGTTCACCTACCTTATTTCGGATGCTCCTTGCATTGAAGTAGGTACACTTCGACCCATCTTCCTGTCTGCTGGTACACTCCTGCGACCTCGATACCCTCCTCAGTACTTCACTACACGCAACACTGGCTTCTGGACTACAGCTCGTTTTCCCATCCCCCTGACAAATTAATTTAAATGCCCCCCTGCTCCGAAGAGCCGTAGCAAATTTACCTCCTAGGATATTGTTGCCCCTCTGGTTCAGGTGCAAACTGTCCTGTTTGTACGGTTCCCCCCTTCCCCAGAATGTGCTCTCATTATCCATGCAATCCAAACCCTCCCTCCTACACCATCCCTGCAGCCACGTGGTTATTTTCACTCTGTCCCTGTCCTTCAACTCGCTAGCACGTGGCACCCGCAACAAACTAGAGATGACAACATGGTTTGTCGTGGCTCTCAGCTTCCATCCTTGCTCCGTAAATTCCTGTTTTAAATCCTCGTCCCTTCTCTTACTTATGTCGTTGGTACCTATGTGTACCACGACTTGTGACTGTTCCCCCTCTCCTTTAAGGATCCTGAAAACATGGTCCGAGGTGTCATGGACCCTGGCACCCTGGAGGCAACATATTATCCATGAGCCTCTTTCGCTGCCGCAGAACCTCCAACTGTCCCGCTAACTATCAAGTCCCCAATAACTATCGCTCTCCTGCTCTCCCCCCTCCCCTTCTGAGCCACAGGGACGGACTCAGCGCTGGAGATCCAGTCACCGTGGCTTATCACTGGTAGGTCTTCCCCCTTAGCAGTATCCAACGCGGTATACTTGTTGCCAAATGGAACGACCACTGAGGATTCCTGCACTGACTGTTTCCGCCAAGCCCTTCTCAACGTCACCCATCTATCTTCGTTCTCGGAGTTATTACTTTCCTGAAGCTTCGATCTATGACCACCTCAGCCTCCCGAATGGTCCGCAATTCATCCAGCTCCTGTTCCAGTTTTTGAGGAGCTGGAGACGGGTGCACTTCCCACAGGTGAAATCAGCAGGGACACTGACGGCGTCCCTCACCTCAAACATTCTGCAGGAGGAACGTTGAACTGGCTTCCCTACCATCCCCTCTAGATAACTTGCGGAAAAACACGGAAAAGAAAGCAAGAGCTTGCCTGATATTCACTCACTCCTTTAGGTTAGAGAAGGTGGAACGGTAGTTTTATCTCTCCACCTGCTCATTTGTCCTTGCAGCATATTTACTATCTTTGCTTCAATTATTCTGATTACAGCAATGTTATTACAAATAGATTGTGCTCCGTACTGTTTCTATTGACATTTTGTAGTTAATGATAATGTGGTTAATGATAGAAATGCGGTTATCCGAAGATACCACAGGTTACATGTTAAGAGACTGCCCTCATTTTGTGGAAATGTTTTGATCATTGGTATTTAGAGAATTCGTGCATTCAGATTGCGTAATGCAGTGCTATTCCTCCGTAGCATATATTTCAGATTAATTGAGATTTCAATTTAAAGGCTTGATATCATGGTTTGGGTTTTATTTAATAGTTTGTGCGTCTGCTGCCAGTTAGAATATTTGACCACTGAACTAAATTTGCTGCAGGCCGTTTCAAATCTTCTCTATTTCACTGTGTATTATGTGCTGCTCGTTCGATGGTAAAGTAAAAAGAAACATGTCGATTTTTTCTCCAATGCAGTGGTGTTTGCTAGTCCTTCTGAGAAGACATCAATTTGTAAGGCAGGGGAATGCGTATCTGAGCAGGGAATTTGAGGAGTGGAAAACTGGGTAAGAGACACAAAGTAGAATAAGCGACAACAAGGCGTAAATCTTGGAATAAAAGGCCAACAGTAAAGTGTATCTTTATTTTCTCAGGAGATTTTTATTTTCGGAACAGTGGTAGAAAATAATCAAATGAACTTTTTTGCCTCTTAATGAACGTAGCATAAAACGTCCCATTCTCCAATCAATGATCAATGAACTGGTGGCAGAATTAGCCTTAAATGAGCATGATCCCTTGACTTTTCTGCGATATTGTTGCAAGGTGATCAATGTTGGGAACTAAAGATTCGGGTTTGTTTGACATTTTAGAAACAAACCGAAATGTGAACGGTTGTAAGATAGCTCTATTAATAAGAGAGGAAGCAATTCTATTTCTATGGGCGATCTAGGAGGAGGAGATCTGGAGACTTTTCGGGGAAGTTACGAATAAGGAATGTAATAATAAGGAATGTCCGTAATCCTAGCAGTTGACCAGATATAAAAAAAAGACAGAAAGCAAGGGATGTCCAAATTAAACTGCATTTATTTCAATGCAAGAGACCTGATAGACAAGACTCAGGCCATGGATGGGTAAATGAACGGTGATAATATAGCAATTAGTGAAACGTGGCTCAGGGAAGGGCAAGACTGTCAGCTCAATGCTCCAGGATAGCGATGTTACAGGGAAGATAGAACAGGAGGAATGAGAGCAGGGGGAATTGCACTTTTGATTAAGGAAAAAATCACGTCAGTCCTGAGAGGGGATATATCCAAGGGTTCACCCACAGAGTCTATATGGGTTGAACTGAGAAATAAGAAGGGGGATATCACTTTGATAAGGTTATAATGTAACCCCCCAAGCTGTCAGAGGGAACTAGAGGAGCAAATATGTAAGGAGATTTCAGAAAGCTCCAAGAAAACAAAATGGGTGGTAATGGGAGGGGATTTTTAACTTTCACAACGTTGACTAGGCAGCCACAGCATAGGACGAAGAGACATGTGTTGAGTGTATTCAGGAGGAAGTTCTCATTCAGTATGTGGATGGCTGTACTAGAGAGAGCAAAACTTGACCTCCTAAGAGAAATATGGAAGAACAAGCGACATAAGTGTTAGTCAGGGATCATTTTGGGACCAGTGACCATCATTCCTTTGGTTTTAAGATAGCGATGGAGAATGACAGGTCTGGCTCAAAAGTAAAAATTCTAAATTGAGGCAAGGCAAATTTTGATGCTATCAGGGCAAAATTTTCAACAATTAATTGGGGAGTCTGTGGGAAGGTAAAGGGACTTCTGGCAAGTAGGAGGCTTTCAAAAGTGAGTTAACCAGGGTTCAGAGTAAGCACATGCCTCTTATAGTTAAGGGCAAGGCTGATCAAAATAGAGAATCCGGATGACTCAGCATATTGAGGCCCTGGTCAAGAAGAAGAAGGGGGCACATGGCATGCACAGGCAGCTGGGATCAAATGGATTCTTTGAAGAGTATAAGAGTAGAGTTAAGAGATAAACCAGGAGACAAAAAGGGCACATGAGAATGTTTTAGTAGATAAGCCAAAGGAAAATCTGAAAACCTTCTACAAATGCATAAAGGTCAAAAGAGTAGCTAGAAAGAGAGGAGGACCTCTTAAGGATCAACAAGATTTTTTTTGTGTGGATACACAAGAGGTGGGTGAGATCATAAATGAATATTTCTTAAATGAATATTTCATCTTAAAAGAATATTTCCAAACCCCTGGATGTTAGTGATCTTGGGGAAATAAATAGTGATGTCTTGAAGCGTATACTTAAAACAGAGAAGAAGATGCTGGAAGTCTCAAAGCGCAACAAGGTGGATAAATCCCCGAGATCTGATGTATCCAAGGACACTGTAGGAGGCTAGGGAGGAGATTGCACGTTCCCCAGCAGAGATATTTGAATCATTGAAAGTCACAGGCAGTGTGCCTGAAGATTGGAGTGTGGCAAATGTAATGACTTTGTTTAAGCAGGGCTACAGGGAAAAGCTTGGGAACTACTGGCCAGTGAGTCTCACATCTGTAGTGGGTAAGTTGTTTGAAAATATATTGACAGACAGGATCTACAGGCACTGGCACTGGCCAGAGACACAGGCACTGAATGGGGACAATCAGCATGGCTTTGTAAATGGAATATCATACCTCACAAAGTTGATTGTGTTCTTTGAAGGGATAGCCAAGAGAATACGCCTTCAAAAGGAAGATGAGGGCAGTGGCGTTGATGTTGTCTACATGGACTTTAGCAAGGCCTTTGGCAAAGTACCACATATTAGGTTTAATCTCATTGGATCTAGGGTGAGACAGCCAAATGGATACAAAAAATATCTTGATGACAGAAGACAGAGGGTGGTTGAAGAAAATTGTTTTTCAAACTGGAGGCCTGTGATCAGTGGTGTGCCTCAGGGATCGTTGCTGAGACCACTGTTATTTGTCATTTATATCAATGATTTGATTGAGTATTTAGAAGGCATGGTTAGTAAGTTTGCAGATGACACAAAGATTGTTGGCATAGTGGACAGTGAAGAATGTTATCTTGATCAACTGGGCCAATGGGCTGACAAATGGCAATGGAGTTTAATTTAGATAAATGTGAGGTGATGCAATTTGGTCAATCGGAACAGAACAAGACTTAATCAGTTAATGGTAGGGCATTGGGGAGAGATACTAGCAAAGGGATATAGGGGTATATGTTCATAGCATCTTGAAAGTGGAGGCACGTGTAGACAGAGTGGTGAAGAAAGCATTCGGCATGCTTGGTTTCGTTGGTCAGAACATTAAATACAGGAGTAGGGACGTCTTTTTGAAGTTGTAAAATACACTGGAAAGGCCACACTTGGAATACTATGTACAGTTCTGGTTACCCTGTCATAGAAAGGATATTATTAAACTAGAAAAAGTGCAGAAAACATTCACGAGGATGCTACCAGGACTTGATGATTTGAGTTAAAAGGGGAGGCTGGGTAGACTGGGACTTTTTTCTATGGAGCATAAGAGGCATAGGAATGAATTTATAGAGGTCTATAAAATGATGAGGGGTATAGATCAGCTGGATAGTCAATATATTTTCCCAAAGATCGTGGAGTCTAAAACTGGAGGGCATAGATTTAAGGAGAGATAGGAGAGATACAAAAGGATTCAGAGGGATATTCATTTTATACAGAGTGTCGTGAATATGTGGAACAAGCTGCCAGAGGTAGTATTAGAGGCGGGTACAATTTTAAGAAATGTTTAGATGGGTATAGAGGGATATGGGACAAATGCAGCCGGTTGAGACTAGCTTAGGTGTTTAAAAAGGGGGTGGTATGTACAAGTTGGGCCGAAGGGACAGTTTCCATGCTGTAAACATCTATGACTCTAATCCAAAAGCAACGGAAATCAATATAGGAAGAACAGTTGTATTGGTCTCCCAGGCCCTGATAATATGATATATTCTTCAGTAGCTTCACTTTAAAGCTGCCGACTTCTGCTTTCCCAGGAAAAGTGTCTCCACTCTTGAGCATGTTGAGATGCTTAGAATCTGTCCCCTGATACTTTATATGTGAAGTTGAGAAAATAATTAATGATGTCCGTTGGCACTGTGCCTTAAAACAGTAAGAAGTCTGACAACACCAGGTTAAAGCCCAACAGGTTTATTTGGTAGCACAAGCCACTAGCTTTCGGAGTGCTTGGTGCTCCTTCGTCAGGTGAGTGGGTGTTCTATTCCCAAACAGGTAATATAAAGACACAAGCTCAATTTACAAATAATGGTAAGTCTTTACGGGTAATCAAGTCTCAAAGGTACAGACAATGTGAGTCGAGAGAACGTTAAGCACAGGTTAAAGAGATGTGTATTGTCTCCAGTCAGGACAACAAGTGAGGTATTGCAAACCCTGGCAAGTCATGGGGATTACGGATAGTGTGACATGAACCCAGGATCCCGGCTGAGGCCGTCCTCATGTGTGCAGAACTTGGCTATCAGTCTGCTAAGCACTGTCGTGTGTCTTGAAGGCCACCTTGGAAAACGCTCACCCGAAGATCAGAGGCCAAATGCCCGTGACCGTAGAAGTATTCCCCAACAGGAAGAGAACACTCTTGCCTGCTGATTGTCGAGCGGTGTTCATTCATCTGCTATTGTAGAGTCTGCATGGTCTTCCCAATGTACCGTGCCCAGGGATAGCCTTTTCCGCAGCATATCAGGTAGACAACGTTGGCCGAGGTGCAAGAATATGCGCTGTGTTACTGGTGGATGGTGTTCTCACGTGAGATGATGGCATCCATGTCTATAATCCGGCACGTCTTGCAGAAGTTGCTATGCAAGGGTTGTGTGGTGCGGTCACTGTTCTCCTGAAGGCTGACGACAAAAGTCTATTTGAGGTTGTGCAGTTGTTTGAAAGCAAGAAGTGAGGGTGTGCGGATGGCCTTAGAGAGATACTCGACTTCATCAATGACATGTTGAAGGCTCTGGAGAAGGTGCCATAGCTTCCCCGCTTCAGGGAAGTACTGGATGACGAAAGGTACTCTGCCTGCTGTCTCCCATGTTTGTCTTCTGAGGAGGTCGGTGTGGCTTTTCGCTGTGGTAAATCGGAACTGTCAATTGATGAGTCGAGTGCGATATCCTGTTCTTATGAGGGCATCTTTCAGCATCTGGAGGTGTCTGTTGTGATTCTCCTCATTTAAGCAGTCCTGTGTATACGGAGGGCTTGTCCATAGGGGATGGCTTCTTTAACGTATTTAGGGTGGAAGCTGAAGAAATGGAGCATCGTGAGGTTATCCGTTAGCTTGCAGTACAGTGAAGCGTTGAGGTGACCATCCTTGTTGGAAATGCGTATGTCCAAGAATGTAACCGATTCCGGAGAGTAGTCCATGGTGAGTCTGATGGCGGGATGGAACTTGTTTATGTCATCATATAGTTGTTTCAATGATTGTTCACCATGAGTCCAAAGGAAGAAAACGATATCAATTTATCTAGTGTATAGCATCGGTTGAAGGTCCTGTGTGGTGAAGAGGACTTGTTCGAGCCTGTGTATGAAGATGTTGGCATATTGAGGTGCGAATTCGGTCCCCATGGCTGTTCTGTGTTCTGGATGAAGAACAGAACTGTTGCTGAAGGTGAAGTCATTGTGGCCCAGGACGTTGCTGACGTGTTGTAAAATTGCACCAGGAGACTGGCATTTGTCGGCGTTGAGTATTGAGGCAGTTGCAGCAATGCCATCGTCATGGGAGATGCATTGTATAGAGTGTTGAGACATTCGTTGTGACCAGGAATGCTCCTGGTTCAACTGTTCCATGTGTGCTGAGTTTCATAGGAAGTCCATAGTGTTGCGATGAACGCTGGGTGTTCTTTGTATAATGGGTTTCAGGACGCCCTCGACGTAGCCGGAGAGGTTCTCACATAAGATCCCATTGCCTGATACGATGGGACGATCGGGTGTGTTTGCCTTGTGTATCTTCAGGAGGCAGTAGAGATCTCCAACACAGGGAGTACGTGGGATGAGAGCATGGAGGGTGCTCAGAAGGTCCAAATTAAAGGTCTTGATCAGTTGTTGATGGGTGTGCTCTTTAGTCGGATCTGCGGGTAACTGTAGTGTTTCTCGTTGTTCAGTTGTCAGTAAACTTCTTTGATGTGATCCATTCTGTTCAGTATGACGGTGGCCACTCCTTTGTCTGCTGGTTTGATGACAATGATGTTGTTAGTCTTGAGAGTGCGAATGACATTGCTTTGTGATTGAGTGATGTTTGGGGCTGTCTTTTGAGCGTGGTTGATGAATCTGGTGTGGTTGAACCTCCTGACAGCTTAAGTATATGTGTCAAGTCAACGGAAGCGGCCTTCAAAGGTCAGTTCTGACGCGACACAGCGAAAAACCAAACCAGCTCCTCGAAGACAAACATGGGAAGCGGTGGACAGAGTGTCCTTCATCATCCAGTACTTCCCTGGAGTTGAGAAGTTGTGACATCTTTTCTGGAACCTTCAATGTCATTGATTACGAATATCTCACTGTTGTAGGTAAAGATACCTCTGAGACTAATTGTGAGTCAAAGTACAGCAGTTTATTCAAAAGCTTTTGGGAGACACACCTGACACCTAACAGCAGTTCCCCAGGCGTCCCTGCGACAAGTTAAGAGCATATATTTATTTATACCGCCCCCCCCCCCCCACCCCAGTCACGTACGCATCCTCTCATTCTCAGCAAGTTCCCAGGCTGTGGGTTGTCGTCCATCATGGGAACAAGGCTGCCTCGGCATTACTTCATGGTTATCTCAAGGCCGCAATTGACATGTGTGATTAGCCCTTAACTAACGTACAGGCCGACAAGGCAAGTTAAAATTAACGGGCCGGTATGACAATCTATGCTCACAAGTTGTATAATATATATATGTATAATGTGTTGGTACATGACACATATGCAGTATATAATGAAAATTTATATATGCATATGAATATATTTAGGACATGCAAGCTTCACTATTTTAGGCGAAAGTCCACGAAATTAAGGACACAACTTAACTACAAGCTGGGTCAACTACATTTCTAAGCAGGCTTATCGTAAAACTTGTGTAGAATAGCAAGAACAGCTGCTGTCTCCCTGTCTGGGTCACGTGAAACTTGTGTACAACAGCAAGCTGCAAACTGAGCGCACAAAGACAAAGTTGCGTTCATCTGAAATATATGAAAACAGACTTCATATAGACTACTGGATATTTTTTCTCATTCTCTCAAGTATTACAAAGATCATTAACTCATTCCCTACTACATCTCCCCCCTTCTGGTGACGGGGCCATTCAGTATTGCCCCGAAGACCAATTCAGAACCAATTGTTCCTGGCATAAGGGCCTAGCTCCTTCGTCAGGAGGTCCAGTCCCTCAGCTTGTGCACTTGCACTCGGTATAACTTGGGCTGTTACTGTTTTACAATAGGTGTTCAATAATGTTATACAAACACAGCAAGTGATAATAATTGCAATTAATACAACTATTCCATACATCATGTATGAACCCCACGACCCAAACCACTGTCCCAGCCAGCTCAGAGGGTTATAGTCATGATATTGGTGTCCTTCATCTTGTACCGTCTTGGCTATTTTTTTGATATCATCTGCCAAAAGAGTTATATTCTCTGAGGCGTCGGGAATATATATACAGCATTCGGAGCCAACTATAGCGCATGTTCCTCCTTGAGAGGCTAGCATATAATCGAGGGCCAATCGATTTTGTAAGGCAACGGTCTGGAGAGCTACAACCTCTGCTGATATCTCAGAGATGGCTGTGCTTACTTCCTTGAACCCTTCTTTAATCTCGTTTCCAATTCTCTCTAGGGTCGAGGCCATAAGTATAAGTTCCTGGGCTGTCTTTGCTGTCCCATAGAGTAGGTATGCTAGCATGAGGAATTGTTCTGGCCCACTAACAGCTCATCTGATCTTGAGCAAGTGTATCTCGGGGTGGTTTCGTAAGTCGCAGACAACATGACCCCGGCCAGTCCCACGGAAGCCGAGAGTAGGCATTGTTTCCACACAAAAAATAGGTGCTATTATAGGCAGTCATGAGGCTAACTGAGACGTTGGTTGTGGGACAGTGACTGTAACCTGTTGTATCAGAGTCCAGGTGCTACTGGTAACGTTAATCTGCTGAATATAGTAGCTGCGGCCAACAGGTATGGAACCATTTCTTACCAGGCAGATATAACCTCGCTGTTGATTTTTTACAACAAGGTGGGGTGGGTCGTCTGGTCTATTATAGCTAGGCTGGTAAAAGGGCCAAGGTCGTGAGAAACAGCAGGAGAATCATTTTATTACTTAATTATAATCCGTGTGACTGTTATACAATGGTTCAAAGGTCCGCGCGCAACCTCCCGTGAACCCGGTCGCCCGCACTGACACGCAATTTCGCATGAACCCGATCGTTCACGCGCAACTTCCCGCAAACCCGATCAGCTTGCTTGGAGGTCAGCTGTCTCTGTGAATTGAGCACATTACATATTTTCAATTGGTGCTGGCATACTTTTTCAATCAAGTCCAGTGTTTCCAGACACCTCTGCCTTGCATATCTATGGTGTCACCACTGATGATAACCTCGTATGGGCCATTCCATTTGGGGGTAAACCCGAGTTTTCCGGGTAATGTCTTTACCATAACCTTGCTGCCCATCGGGGGTACCTCAGGGGTCTGTTCTCGTTCAGTTTGCTCATCACTGGTTAATTGGTTTTCCCTTACTGTCCTTTGCACACCCTTCAGTTGGGTGCTTAACTCTAAAACATATTGTCTAATTCTACCTCGTAGAGGGACTACATCTGTCCCCCCGGTAATTATGAATTCGGGAAATTGCATAGCCCTTCTGGTCATTAACTCGTAAGGGTTACTCCGGTTTGTGATAGCACTTAGCCTCACGAGTATAGGGGGCAATATCCCTGTTCACATTTTTTCCCATGTCTGTATGGCTTTAGCCAATGCATTATACACTTGATTACATACCCCCCTTCCATTGAAAGCTTAGTGTGAATCTAATATCACTTTGCACTGGCTGCAGCTGGACATCCATTCATTTGTATGTAATCCCATCAAAAAACATCGCTTTCCCCATTAAAATCACGTGCCATACAGCTCCAATCTTTATATGATATACTCTTACATCATATCTCATTTGATCATTTGTTTGACCACATTTGATGTTTAAACAGAAATGATCCTTCTAGAGAAGATTTTCTCATGAGGCAAATAGTAGTGTTTCGTGGTTACAGGTGCCAATTGTTTATGTAGCCAGACAAGTTTGTACCCAGCTCGTTACAAACACAGATAACCAAAAAGTTGTAATGAGCTTTCTGTTGTGTTCAGCCGAATGCTGCAAGGTTTTTGAGCTGGCTGCATAGTCAGTCTCCAAGTCTTTCTCTCTCTCGTAAGTAATCTGATTTAACTTCCTGTCATGTTAATGAAATTGGTTAAGGCTTTTCAGGATTTGATTTTATTCTGGGGTCTGTATGGCAGTGTGATACTGTATAATAAAAATAGTCACACGACAGTTGTACCAAACTACTTTACATATCAAAACCGTTATATCCAAACCGTTTTAATTTGAATTGTTTCTATTTTTAAACTAAGTTAAGTTTTGCAGTTCAAAGCAACCCTAGATGGCGCATAAAATTCCAATGGCAGGCATTCGTAAATTGTCAGACATTCGTAAATCGCGATATGCTGCGGACTTCACTGACTTGATATATTTTAAACTGACTCATACACAGTATATTTATTATTTCATTATTATTACAAAATAATTCTTTTGTTCCTGCTTTTCTATCTTTCCACAAAGTTACTTATTCTCTTCTCTTAACTTCTCAATTAACTGTCGCGTAATTTCTACTTCAAGACAAAGGAAAGAGCGCATGGTTCCCTCCAAGGTTTACATCCTTTCTTAAACTTCAATTTACTTTCCAAGTTTTATTTAACCTCTGTATCAAACCCACTGTTGTAAAATCACAATAGGGGAAGGACATTAAAGCAAATAATAAGGAAATATCCACGCAACCAATTTATTAAACACACGCACAAACATACTTAGAAGCTTCCAACATGCATTCCAAAGGGATAAAGTCGTCTTCATTCGGCTTTTTTCCTAACTGTAATTAAACTCAAAAACAGAAGTAAATTCAAGAAATCTTATACTTTAACAGTTGTAACAATTTCTCAGCCCCTTTGAAGTTAAACTGAAATGTAAAGCATTGCATTTATTGCTCGCAATAAATACTCCACAAAAAGATAAGTGACCAGACTACACGAACACACTGAAATACAAAAACTAAGATTATAACAGGGCGAACATTGGGATCAGCTGTACTCCAGGTTTGTAGTTGATTCACTACTTGCACATGTTTTAAACACACGCTCCTATTCTACCTTATGTAACTCTCTTTTCTGTTAGATTTATTGACTTTATGTCCTAAAATTACTGCAAGTCTTATAACCCTAAGATCCATCCTGTCTGGGACAGAATGGGTTAATTCTCTGCTTTTTTCAGCAGAAGGCTAGGGGGAGTAAGTTTGCTTAGATGGACTCTTCAAACACTTAGAACTAATTCTTTCATTGTCAGTTCTATCAAGAACACATTTTTAAATTTATCAAAAGCCTGATTCAGAAAATCCAAAATAAGCTTTATTTTTTATCACCTTTAAATGTCCCCACTAAATTAAGACCCTCACGCATTCTTACAATTCTGGCACAGTAAACAAAACATTTCACAAGAGCACACAACTGGATCTTATCACTTGGTGCTTGGATGCACAAAGAAATACTGAAAGCATTTTAATGTGCAGCAATCTACATGATTAATTATTTCTCCAGCTCTGCCTTTGCAACGAACACAGGCAAATACAAAATCTACTGTGCCTAAATGGTTAACTCACCTGACAACTTTTCAGATATACTTTAATGCCACCTTTCCCGAATGGCAGAGCTCAAACCTTTGTCCGATCCCTACATAATTTATTAAATTTGAAGCAATTCACTTTGATTTGCTATACCCTATTACACCACATGAGGCTCTCGATTGCACAATTATTCCCTCCCACTCTCTCTCTCTGTACTACACAGAGTCAGCCTGCTTGTTTCTTCTTAACCCTTTACTGATGGGAGCTCACTGGCCTGTAATAAATCTGGCCATGTTTGATTCGGGTGCCTCCCCTTCTCCACCGAACGGTCGCACAGTCGTGCACAATTCCAACTACATATCTGCCATTGGTGTAACTGTTCTCCCTGCACCTCAATGAAAGCCTATGTCAGGGCTGACACACCTCCCTCTACTCTTCCTGCTCGGACCACTTGTAGGGCTATCCCATCCATGGTGACCCATCTATATGTTTTGTGACCCATCCACAAACTCTGGTGCCTCCAGGGGCGCCTCCCTTATTCTACTTTCCTCTGCTCCTTCATCTACATTCCCACATGTGGTGTTCCTTAACCTAACCTTCCTTTGGCGGGGTTCTGTCTCATGTCTCATATGATGGTGATGCTGTGGGAAAGGAGCACTGCCTCCCACTCCGCCCTTCTCATTGGCTCTGTCAATTTAGCAAACTCTGGCATGAAGTTGCAGCTATAATTAAACAACCCCAAAACCTTCCTTACCCCCGGACAGTCATCAGCCTAGGCATTTGTTATATGGCGGCTTTACTGTCCACAGGCATCTCCTTGATCCCTTGGGATATTAAATGTCCCATATATAACACCTGTGTCTTTCCTATTTGGACCTTTTCCAGATTTGCCTTTAAACCTTGATCTTCTAAGTGCTTCAAGATCGAGGATAATGCTGTCTGAAGTTCCACTTTAGTTTCAGAGACTATCAAAATATTGTCTACATACTGTAAGATTGTGCTCCCTTTCAAGAGTTCCAACTGTTCTAGAAGTTGTTCATTGCTTGGTGAAATGTAACCAGGCTATTACGGAATCCCTGTGGGAGTCTAGTCCATGTATATTGCTTATCACCTATTATGAAGACAAATTTATCCTGTGAGTTAAAGTTCAAGGGGATGGGCTAGAACTCGTTAGCGACATCTACTATTGTAAATATCTTGTGGGACGATGATAATACAAAAATTTGGCATTTGCACTCCAGGGCTGGAGTTTTCCCAGCGGCACAAGGATCCGATGTCTTTTTCCTGGTGCGAAGGATTTAAATCGGTCAATGGGATTATGTATTACTCCTCCCCTCGTTACAGGAGCAAGGTCGCAGACTTCCTCCTCAGTATCAAAGTTGCCCCCAGGCACTGTGAGTTTCGTGGTCATACTGCTGGGGTAGGGAGGTAATGTCCTCCTGCAGTAGTCTTCCAACGCTTGGTTTTGTTTCTCCAGTTCCCTTACTCTGAATTCTAATTCCCTATTTTTTTTATCCTCACTCCACTTCTTAGTGGAAGTGACTACTTGTTCAATTAGTCCAGCTAACTGATGTATTAACAATACTGCTATCTTCTTTGTCTTGTTTCTCTTTTCTAACTCTCCAATCTGTGATTCCGATGTTTAATTCTCTCCTTGTCGTCAGCCCATTTGTTACCCAAGACTGAGATGTGTTCAATTAAACCGGTTTAAACCTGTTTAATTAATTCAAACTAAGAGAATTCCAATTTCCTTAGTTCTGTCCTTTTTTTCCCCAATCATTTCCATTGTTGATCTAGCGGGTGAATGATCCCACCCCTCTTTTCTCATCTGTTTAATGAATTTGTCCCTTTCCATCGTATACTTGTTTATCAGGGATCCCGGGTCCCCATTGTCCTTGTCCCACCTGGAGTCCCGTGTTCTCCTTCCTCGCTCTCCCACTCCTAGGTCGCTCTTATCAGAGTCCGGTGATACCTGTCAGGGGTGATCAGTGCCCTCCGTACCACCGCTTACACTTGTGAGCTTACACCCTTAAGCTCAAGCTATTAAGCAGGCTTTTCCTTCTACACCAGCGATCACTCAGACAGATTCTTTCTTACTCACATCTGAACGTCACATCCCAGGCATCCTTCTCCAGCCTTTACACCCATTTCAAAATCCTGAGCTTCGCGTGGCGGGGCTACCCCTCTTAACAACCAGTCTAAGGCTGGGTGTAAAGACAGATGCCTCCTTGTCCATACGGGTTCAGTTCAGACCTCTCACACACTCTCACATTCTTTCATCACAGATGAGCACCTACTATACCTACTGTACTTTGACTCACTCCCTTAAGTTCCGTGATCTATTCCAAAGCTCCGGTTGTGGCCATTCAACCGGACCCGTAAAGAGATCCCGGGTTTCGGCACCAATTGTTGTAGGTAAAGATACCTCTGAGACTAATTGTGAGTCAAAGTACAGCAGCTTATTCAAAAGCTTTTGGGAGACACACCTGACACCTAACAGCTGTCCCCCAGGCATCTCCCCGAACACAAGTTAAGAGCATATATTTATATCCCCCCAGTCGCGTACACATCTCATTCTCAGCAGGTTCCCAGGTTGTGGGTTGTCCTCCATCATGGGAACATGGCTGCCTCGGCATTACTTCATGGTTATCTCAAGGCCACAATTGACGCGCGTGATTAGACATTAGCTAACATACAGGCTGACAAGACAATTTAAAATTAAGGGGCCGATATAACAATCTATATATATATGTATAATGTGTTGGTAGATGACACATAAGCAGTATATAACGAATATATATATATATTAGGACATGCAAGCTTCACTATGTTAGGCGAAAGTCCACAAAATTAAAGACACAACTTAACTACAAGCTGAGTCAACTACATTTCTAAGCAGGCTTATCATAAAACTTGTGTACAGTAGCAAGAGCAGCTGCTGTCTCTCTGTCTGGGTCACTTGAAACTTGTATACAACAGCAAGGGCAGCTGCAGACTGGGCACACGAAAGGAAAGATACATTTATCTGAAATAAAGGAAAACAGGCTGCATATAGACCACTGGATTTTTTTTCTCATTCTCTCAAGTTTTACGAAGTTCATTAACTCATTCCCTACTACACTCACCAATCCCATCCCCTCACCCCCACTTCTTGTCTTCAAATAATCACACAACCTCAAACAAACAAAGGAGTCTGCAGTCTCCAGTCCAACACCGGCACCTTCACCTCATTGTGCCTTAAAACAGGGCAGTGTTGATTCCCCTGCCAGGACCGTGTTTGAAAAGTTACACTGCATTTTAGCACATTTGTTTTCTTCAATTTGGTCTGATTTTTTGCACAATGCTCTAACGGTCATAACTATTTTAACTGCCAGTAGCATATCTCTCACACCAAGAAAAATGTTGAAAACTGCAAGGATCCAGGGATTGAGAGTCGAAAGAATGTCATTGTCCTACTCTTCAGCATCTCCAGCACCTTCATACTTTTATGATTGAGCCAAGCTGTTTATAACATTTATTGGCATGTTACAAACATTCACTATTACAACTAATTCACAGACAGACGACTGATCACAGAAGGCACTGCAATATGCTCCAGCTGCTTAGTTCCTGAAGAAGCACTTGCATTTATGCTCTAAATCAGACTAATTGCAGAGGTCAGAAGAGCGCCATGGAATACCCATTGAATTTCATTGCTAAATTACTTAAATCACAAATCAAAAACGAAGGCAATCAAGAAATTTAACTGAACCCCTTCAAATGTCTCAAACGTTTTGCTCTGTATGATCAGTCAAGTTTATGTTATATTAAAATGTATTAGAGTTTGGTTAACCAGGACTTATATAGACTTATATTAACTCATTCCCTACTACACTCACCAATCCGATCCCCTCACTCCCACTTCTTGTCTTCAAATAATCACACAACTTCAAACAAACAAAGGAGTCTGCAGTCTCCAATCCAACACTGGCACCTTCACCTCAGATTCATAAACAAAACGCTATTTTTTTTCTCCGCGACCAAGGAGCATATTAAGCCGAACATCAAATACAGCTGCAAATAAGAACATAAGAACATAAGAAATAGGAGCAGGAATAGGCCATCTAGCCCTTCGAGCCTGCCCCGCCATTCAATAAGATCATGGCTGATCTGTCGTGGCTCAGTTCCACATTCCCGCCCTCTCATGTTGCAACTGTACACAACTCTGGTGCGGCCGCACTTGGAGTACTGTGTGCAGTTCTGGTCCCCACATTACAGGAAGGATGTGGAGGCTTTGGAGAGGGTGCAGAGGAGGTTTACCAGGATGTTGCCTGGTATGCAGGGGAGGTCCTATGAGGAGAGACTGAGGGATTTGGGGTTGTTTTCACTGGAAAGAAGGCGGCTAAGAGGGGATCTTATAGAAACATATAAGATGATTAGAGGTTTAGATAGGGTGGATGGTGATAGCCTGTTTCCTCGGATGGAGAAAGCTAGCACGAGGAGGCATGGCTTTAAATTAAGGGGGGGGGGTAGTTATAGGACGGATGTCAGGGGCAGGTTCTTTACCCAGAGGGTGGTGAGGGACTGGAATGCCCTGCCTGCTGCAGTTGTAAATGCGCCTAGTTTGGGGGCGTTTAAGAGATTGGTGGATAGGTTTATGGACGAAAAGGGATTGGTTTAGATTAGTGGGTCAATGTTTTTTTTTAAAAATAAGACTGGTCGGCGCAACATTGTGGGCCGAAGGGCCTGTTCCGCGCTGTAATGTTCTATGTTCTATGTTCTATGTTCTCCCCATAACCCTTAATCCCCTCTCTTATCAAAAACCCATCAACCCGCGTCTTAAAAATATTTAGCGAGGTAGCCTCCACCACTGCAACGGGCAGAGAATTCCAGATATTCACTACCCTTTGAGTGAAGAAGTTCTTCCTCAACTCCGTTCTAAACCGCCGCCCTTTATCTCGAGGCTGTGCCCCCTAGTCCTACTGTCCTTTCTGAGCGGGAAGAGTCTCTCCACCTCTATCCTATCCATCCCATTCATCATCTTATATGTCTCAATGAGATCTCCCCTCATTCTTCTTAACTCTAACGAGTACAAGCCTAGTTTATTCAGCGTCTCCTCACAGCTCAACCCCCTCAACTCCGGCATCAGCCTAGTAAACCTCCTCTGCACTCCCTCCAAGGCCAAAATATCCTTGCGTAAGTACGGCGCCCAAAACTACACACAGTACTCCAGCTGCGGCCTCACCAATGCCCTATACAGCCGCAGCAAGACCTCCCTACTTTTATATTCAATCCCCCTCGCTATGAAGGCCAGCATCCCATTAGCCTTCCTGACCACCTGCTGCACCTGCAGGCTGGGTTTTTGCGACTCATGCACAAGGACCCCGAGGTCCCTCTGCACCGTCGCCTGCTGCAGTTTTTCGCCACGTAAGTAATAATCCTTCCTACCATTATTCCTACCAAAGTGGACCACCTCGCACTTGCCAACATTAAATTCCATTTGCCATTTCCTGGCCCATTCGCCCAGCCTATCTAGATCCTTCTGCAGACTCTCCACACCCTCCGCGCAATTTGCCGTTCCACCAATCTTGGTGTCATCAGCAAATTTCGACACCATACACTCGGTTCCCTCCTCCAGATCATCTATATAAATGGTAAATAGCTGAGGCCCCAGCACCGACCCCTGGGGCACTCCACTAGTCACCAACCGCCAATCCGAATAGCACCCGTTGACCCCCACTCTCTGCCTCCTATTTGACAACCAATCCTCTATCCACGCTAACACCCTACCCCCAACTCCATGTCCCCTGACCTTCTGCAATAACCTCTTGTGAGGTACCTTGACAAACGCCTTCTGAAAATCAAGAAAGACCACATCCACCGGCTCTCCTCTATCCACCGCCCTAGACACATCCTCATAGAACTCCAGTAAATTTGTCAGACACGACTTCCCCTTAACGAAACCGTGCTGCGTCTGCTCTATCAAGCAATTCCCCTCAAGATGCCTTGTTATTTCCTCCTTGATGACGGATTCTAACATTTTACCTACAACAGACATTAAACTAACCAGCCTATAATTCCCTGCCTTTTGCCTGGCACCCTTCTTAAACAATGACGTAACATTAGCCGTTTTCCAATCATCCGGCACTTCCCCGGAATCCAGCGACGTTTGGAAAATAACCACCAAGGCATCCACTATCACCTCCGTCATTTCTTTCAGAACGCTCGGATGCATTCCATCCGGTCCTGGGGACTTGTCCACAATCAGTCCCTCTAGTCTGTCGAGCACCGCCTCTCTAGTAACAATAATGTCATTGAGACCCTCCAGTCCTACCACCTTTCCATCTCTAACACCCGGCAAATTATTCACATCCTCCTCCGTAAAGACCGAAACAAAAAACTTATTCAAGACCTCAGCCATTTCCCCATCCCCTACCACTAATTCCCCTTCTCATCCTCTAAGGGTCCAACGTTCACCCTAGCCAGCCTCTTCCTTTTTATATATTTATAAAAACGCTTGCTATCCTTTTTTATATTAAGTGCTAGCCCAGCTTCATAGTTTCTCCTACCCTTCTTTATCAACTTCTTTGTCAATCTTTGTTGACATTTAAACCTCTCCCAATCCTCCTCTCGCTCACTACTCTTAGCTACTCTAAACGCCTAGAGCTACAAAAATGGGAAAACTGTGACAAATAATGCTGTCAACGTGAGAATAATCAGAAACGTGTATCTCACTTCGTTGGAGAGGAGGAAGGTCAAGAGGGCGGTGGGAGATAGATAGTGCGGGGTGGGGGGGGGGGAGAGAGAGTTAACTGGAGAAGCATAGATCAAGAGGGTAGCGATACGCTCAAAACACCCAGCAACTACTGGAACTCAATGCGTCTCATGCTTTTTTTTGTGTTTTCTTTCTCGTTTGATGTTCATAAACATTGTTCGTTGTTGATGCTTCCTTTCATTCTATTTTTCTTTCAACATCCATCTGTTCGATTCACTCTCAATTTTCCTTCTTTTCCAACTCTGTCCTGATGTTTCTCCCCACTGCGTTTAATAAAGTGTTATGCTGTAACTCAATTTTCTTTGCTTTTACTGTCCTCCTGTTATTTGAAGTTCCATTCCATCTCCAAGTCTCGCACTCGCCGTCCCTTATCTCTCTGTTTCTATATTTAACCAAGTATGTCTCTCTGTCCATGGAGGTGAACACATTTGTTTCTCTCCTTCACTCTCTGCCCCGCTTTGATAAAGACCATTATTACCGCAACGTATGTCCTTCACTGAACCCATTATTATTTCTCTCACCATAAATGCCATTTGCAATATCCTGAATTATTGTTGACTGGACTCTCGATCGACTAATTAATATTTATTTTTCACCCAAGTTTGGTTATTGTCTTTCCCTCCATTATTGACTGTATTACTATTACTGGAATTGCCCTGTTGCACCGGCAGGACCCAGCAGAGGTGGCGACGCAGTAGTATATAGTCGGGAGAGAGTTGCACTGGGAGTACTCAACATTGACTCCCTACTTTATGAAGCCTTATGACTTCAAGCGATGGGCGACCCAAGAAGCAGCAGGTGCAGGTACAGTGGGAGCTGTCGGCACGGAACTGAACACAGGCCCTTCAGGTCTAATGGTCGTTTTCTGCTGACCGAAGCAGCAGCGAAACTCGGCGTCTACTTGGGCGACTGAGCAGTCCTCTTCAGGAAAGCGCTGCTCACGTCCCTAGAATAAGGAAGGGGCTAGAGAAAGGTACCCTAAACATTGCTTGCTTCACTACAGCCTGGCAAGTTTACCGCGGCTGGCGGGGATCCCAACTTGTGGTCGAAAAAAGCAAAATAAAACATAAGGTGACGCCACTCACCACTGGCACTTGGACTGTGCGCACGCTTTTGGACAACCCGAGAGCAGACGGACCAGAGAGAAGAACAGCCTGAGTTGCCAGGGAGGTTGCAAGATACAATATTGACATTGCAGCTCTGAGTGAAATTCGTCTTGCTGAAGTAGTCCAGTTGACTGAAACTGGAGATGGATACATTTTTTTTCCTGGAGCAGTCGCGGCAGCGAATAGAGTCGTGATGCTGGAGTTGGATTCGTCGTCAGGAGTCACCTTGTTTGGAAACTTGCTAGTCTAGCCGAGGGTGTGAACGACCGGCTTATGACATTACAGCTTCCGCTACAGAAGAGAAGTCAAGCTACCCTGATCAGCGCCTATGTCCCCACAATGAACAACCCAGACATGATGAAAAACAAGTTCTACGGAGAACTAGGCGCCCTACTATCAGCAGTGAGCAGTACTGATAAGCTGATCTTGCTTAGTGATTTCAATGCAAGAGTAGGTTATGACTCTGCAATCTGGCAGGGGGTCATTGGAAGGCATGGAGTGGGCAAGTGTAACAGTAACAGCTTATTCTTAATGAAGACCTGTGCAGCACATGACCTCCTCATCACCAACACAATCTTCCGTCTGCCTACCCGTAAGAAGATCTACTGGATGCATCCCCGCTCCAAGCTTTGGCATCTTATCGCCTTTGTCATTGTCAGCAGAAAAGTCAGGCAGGATGCCAGAGTGACCAAGGCCATGTGTGGTGCTGACGGCTGGACAGATCACAGGCTCATTGTCTCCAAAATGAGGCTCCGCATCAGACACAAGAGGTGACCACAAGGAAGCAAGGTTATGAAAAGAATCAATGCGGCCAAGCTAAAGAACCCCAACATAGCTTCAGCACTGGCTAAAAAAATAGAAATCAAGCTTGCTGACCTTCACCTCGCAGGCAGCGCTGAGGATGACTGGAAACTCTTCAGGAATGCTGTCCATTCATCTGTAATGAAAATGCTCGGACCCTGTACCCACACGCCGCATTACTGGTTCGATGAGAATGATGAGGAGATACAGGCTCTACGTGTTGAAAAGCGCCGTCTTCATCGGGCCTGTCAAAACGACCCATCATCAGCTGCCAAGAAAAATGTGTTTACCAGTGCTGGCAGGACAGCCAGAATAAACTATGTAAAATGCAGGATGCCTGGCTGAGCGCCAAGGCAGATGAAATACAAGGATACACTGACTGAAAGAACTTGAAACGGTTCTATGAAGCCCTCAACACTATTAACGGGCCTCAATCTCTCGGAAGCCCCCTCCTGAGTACAGATGGTGCAGCTCTCATTACAGAGAGGGTTCTGATCCTGCAGAGATGGGCTGAACACTTTGAAGCCGTCCTCAACCGACCGTCATCTATTAATGATGAGGCAATAGACATGATTCCCCACGTCGATATCAACAGTACCATGGATGACCAACAGTACCATTGGCTGAAGTCACGAAAGCTGTCAGCCAACGATCCAGTGACAAAGCCCCAAAGAGAGCTGCCATACCCACAGAGATCTACAAAGCTGCTGGTCCTGTACTTATTGAGAAGCTCACCAAGTTGTCCCAGACCTTTTGGAAGCAAGGATCTATTCCTCAGGAACTTAAAAATGCTTCCATTGTACACATCTACAAGAGGAAGGGGCAATCGGCAAGTATGCGACAACCATAGGAAGCTGTTAACCTGAGGAGACTTCAAACTATTACCAAAGTGAAGGAGATTGTTCTGAGAGACTTCTTCTTTGCCGATGACTGTGCGCTATATACTATCTCAAATGTGGAGACGCCGGCGTTGGACTGGGGTAAAAACAGAAAGAAGTCTCAGACGCAAGCATTAAGTCCAACAGGTTTATTTGTAGTAAATGCCACAAGCTTTCAGAACATGTTGTTCCTTCGTCAGGTAAGTGGGAGTTCTGATCACAATCAGGACACAAAGACACAAACTTAATTTACATGAATAATGATCGGAATGTGAGTCTTTACAGCTAATTAAGTCTTAAAGGTATAGACAATGTGAGTGGAGAGAGCATTAAGCACAGATTAAAAAGAGTATGTAAGTTAGTGAGATTTTACAAGTCCAGATGTGGGGGTTACAGATAGTGTGACATGAACCCAAGATCCCAGTTGAGGCCATGCTCATGTGTACAGAACTTGGCTGTCAGTCCCTGCTCAGCGAGTCTGCGCCGTCGTTTGTTGTGAAGGCGACCTTGGAGAACGCTTACCCGAAGATCAGAGACCGAATGCCCATAACCGCTGAAGTGTTCCCCAATAAGAAGAGAACAGTCTTGCCTGGTGATTATCGAACGGTGTTCATTCATCCGTTTTCATAACATCTGCACGGTCTCCCCAATGTACTGTTCCTCTGGACATCCTTTCCTGCAGCGTATCAGGTAGACAGCGTTGGCCGATTTACAAGAGTATGTACCGTGTACCTTGTGGATGGTGTTCTCACGTGAGATGATGTCATCTGTGTCAATGATCTGGCACGCCTTACAGAGGTTGCTGTGGCGGGGTTTTGGTGTCGTGGTCACTATTCTCCTGAAAGCTCGGCAGTTTGCTGCGGACAATGGTCTGTTGACGTTGTGCGGCTTTTTGAAGGCAAGAAGTAGGTGTTTGGAAATGGTCTTGGCGAGATGTTCGTCTTCATCAATGATATGTTGAAGCCTTCAGGGAAGATGTCGTAGCCTCTCCACTCCGGGGAAGTATTGGACGACAAAGGGTACTCTGTCCACGGTGTCCCGTGTTTGTCTACTGAGGAGGTGGCTGCGGTGCAAGACCCTCTCCATCTACGCTGAGGGCATCCTGAAACCCATTGTGCAAAAAACTCACAGCTTTTGTCGCGACACTACAGACTTCATACAGAAACTCAGCACCCAAGGAACAGTTGAACCAGGAGCACTCCTCGTCACAATAGATACCTCAGCACTCTACACCAGCATCCTCCACGATGATGGAATTGTTGCAACTGCCTCCATACTCAAACGACAACTGCCAGTTTCCAGATACAAGTTTACAACTGATCGGCTTCATCCTGGACTACTATATCTTCACTTTCAACAACCAGTTCTTCATCCAGATACACAGAACAGTCATGGGGAAAAATTTGCACCTCAATATGACGACATCTTCATGCACAGGTTCGAACAAGACGTATTGATTGCACAGGACCTTCAACCGATGCTATACACTAGATACACCGATGACATTTTCTTCCTTTGGAGTCATGGTGAACAATCACTGAAACAACAATATGATGACATCAACAAGTTCCATCCCACCATCAGACTCACCATGGGCTACTCTCCGGAATCGGTTACATTCTTGGACACACGCATCTCCATTAAGGACGGTCACCTCAGCACCTCACTGTACCGCAAACCCACAGATAACCTCACGATGCTCCACTTCTCCAGCTTCCAGCCTAAACATGTTAAAGAAGCCATCCCCAATGGACAAGCTCTCCGTATACACAGGGTCTGCTAAGATGAGGAGGAGTGCGACAGACATCTCCAGACGCTGAAAGATTCCCTCATAAGAACAGGATATGATGCTGGACTCATTAATCGACAGTTCCGACGCGCCACAGCCAAAAACCTCACCGGACAATAAACGCTGACCCGTCAGCGACGCCTATGTCCCATGAGTGAATAAATCAAGGTCCAACTAACTGCGTAGCTCAGACGTCCTGGGAAAACAAAAGACTATTTAGTTTCGTCAATCCATCTACACTGCACTTGTTTGGACTGCAGGTTGAAACCAGACCACTCGGAGGAAACCCATACTGACATAGGGAGAACGTTCAAACAGTCACCCAAAGTCGAAATTGAACCTCGATCCCTTGCACGTGTAAGTCGGTCGTGCAAACCTTTAATTCAATTTATTTTCCCATTATCAATCCTTTACTTACATCATTTTTATTTAATCACTTTTCCCGATCCATCATTATTTTCCTCCAGATTTTCGACCAGTTAGCTCTCTTTTCTGTTGCAAAAACTGAGACAAAGTAATTATTTAACATGCATGCTATTTTGCCTTAGTCATTGACAATATTCCCATTATTAGGGAGCGAACATTACTTCTTGACTATTGTCTTTCCCTTTATGTAATTCGAATATTTCTTCTCGTTGATCCTAATGTCTCTTGCAATTCACTTTTCGTCATTTTTTTTATTATTCGCTCTTATAAGTTGCTTTGTGTCCCTCTGCTGGTTTCACATTTGGTAGGTTTTTTTTTGCATTTTGTAATCCCGTTCTTCTAGGTAAATCATGCCACGTAAAATTAGTGATTCGTGACGGTTTCCTTTTCATCTATGAAGTTGGAGGTTTTTCCTTCTCATGTCGGTCCGTATTGCATTAGTTGTCTGTTTAAAGATCCTCCAATATTCTTCATCTGTTATATCCATTATGATTTTTTTCTCCCAGCTCAGTGTGGACAGTTTCCGTTTCATTTCAGTAAAATTGGCTTGACTAAATCTCCAAACACAACATTAAAATCGAACAAGTTGTGATTACGTTTTGGTAAATGTTAATGCAATATTAAGTTCCTAATATAATTTGGCACATTACTCGTTACTGAAGACATCATGGTTATTTCCGGTGTTGCACCTAGGACATATTTCTGCATGAACACTCCCAGATGCACTCCAGCCATCCAATACATTTCTGTCAGCTGCGTGTCTATACCTCCCAATCTATGCCAAACTTAAAATTATCCATTTATACGGTTGAGCCTTTGCAGTACATTGGCCTAATTCCTGCATTAAGATAATTTAGCACTAACTAGATTGGATGCTACCTGGTGGTCTATGCGCAACTACTATGGTAGTTTTAGATCCTTTATTAGTCTGCAGCAACACTCGTTAGGCCTCAACTGGACGGTTTGTGATCAGGAATATTTCTAATCAGGAATGTTTTCCCACACTCTGCCACCATCCCAATACGTCTTTCAACCCTCAGCAACTTCGCATGTTTAGTTCCCAGTCCCGACTATCCTGCAGCCATGTCGCAGTAATAGCTATTGTATCATATCTGCATTTTGAATTTGCACTCGCAGGTCATTAACGTATGCCTTAGACGTAGTGCAATTATATCTTGAACTCTTAATTGTGCCATATCTTCTATTCTGTCCCTCAACTCTGATGTTTTATTTACCGGGTTATCATTTCCTTCTGATTTAATCAATATATTACTAATTATGTTGCCACTGCCTGCCGTAGCAGTATTTGCTTTCATGACTGTTTCTAGCTCGACAGCTGTTATAAGTTTTTGACATTTTATTAACTTTTAGTTTCCTGGCGTTTCCTTCCAAATTCCCCATTGTTCTCCGCTTTCAATTAACTCAGATTTGCACTCATTTTCTCAATTTATTCCTTATAACTCACTCGTTGAACTCTATGTTTCACTCAACTGAGAGCACTCATCACTACTCCAGTCAGTCAATACTCTCGTGGAGATAGGCATCACGAACAATCTCGGAATATAAATGTTACAAGTTGAAACTCAATGAGTTACTTCCATAAACAAAAACATATTTACCCAAATTTAAACTATTTAAAAACAACTCAAAATAGCAGTTTCTCATCAGCCATTAAAGATACAGATTTCTGTGATGTCAGTCCTGATTTAAACTGAACAAATGAATCATTCCAGATTTAAACCTGGCTTTAAACTAATTAGTGGTGGTGGTGGTGGGGGATGGTGGGGTCAACTTATTGGTGAATTAGGAAAAGAAAGTTAAAGAGAAGGGTAGAAGTACAGGTCAATGATGATGACATTCAACCAGTTAAAGGAGCCGAGGGCTCAGGAGAGGTTAATAAAGTTTCCAGACCACGTAATAGAACAGAAAACTTTGACGATGACGGGAATATAACCTCAAGCAGAGCAAAGAAAGTTGACATGTAAGAGAAGGGAGGCTGTCAATGCAGAACTGAGGGAGTTGCACCTAAATGCGCTCAATATAAGGAACAAGGTAAATGAACCTGTTGACTACATTGAAATTGGCCGGTAGGATGTTGTGGGCAACAATGACACATGACTGCAAGGGGATCAGGGCTGGGATCTAAATATACAAGGATATGTGTCCCATCAAAAGGACATGCAGATCGGCAAAGGTAGCAGTTTTGTATTGTTAGTAAGTAATAACGTTAAAATTATTACAAGCAGAAATATAGGATCAGAAGGCGTATCATCTCTGTGGATAGAGTTGAGCAATCGCAAAGATAAAAAGAAAAGAGCTGACGAGATTTATGTACAAGCCCCCTTGCAGTAGTCAGGATGTGGGGCAGAAAATAATTCAGGAGACAGAAAAGGCATAAAGAAAAAAATCAATACTCCGATAATCATGGGGGACTTCAATATCCAGGTGGACAGATAAAATCAGATAGGTTATGGATCCCAAGGAAAGGAATTTGTGGATTGTCTAAGAGATTTTTTTTTGAGCAGCTTGTGTCAGAGCCTCTGAGAGAACAGACAACTTTGGATTTGGCGATACGTTATGAGGCAACTTGATTAGGCAACACAAGGTGAAGGAACCCTTAGGAAGCAATGACCACAGTATGATAAAATTAACTGCAGTTTGAGAGGGAGAAGATGGAATCCGACGTAATGGTATTTCAACTAATTAACGGTAACAGCAAAAACATGGGGGCTGGGGGTTGGGGGGAGAGCTTGATTCAGTTGATTACAAAGGGGGCCTAGCAAAGAAAGAAAATGGGACAACAATGTCAGGAGTATTCGGGAGGCACAACTGAAAATCGTCCAAAGGAGAAGAAAACATTCTGAGGGATGGACAAGGCATCAATGGCTGACCACGGAAGTCAAAGGCAAGACTAAAGCAAAAAAAAACTACAAAGTGCCGTGGGTTAAGAAAAGCCAACAGATTGGAAAGCTTTTAAAAGTGAGCAGAGGTCAAAAAAAGAAAGCAACAATTGAGGAGGGAGGGCTGGGAAGTGGAATGGGGTGGGACTGTTGGTGGTAGTTGGGGGGGGAAGTAAATATTAGCATAAGTTGGGTAATAATATAAAAGAAAATAGGAAGTTTTTTCCCAGTATGTAAAGGTTAAGAGGGAGAGACAAAAATAGACATCGCACCGCTGGAAAATGAGGCTGGTGAATAATAAATTAGATAAAAGAAATTGCAGAAAGATTGAGTACTATATTGCATCAATCTTCATGACGGAAGACACCAGTGTGATACCGGAGCTCCAACAGAATCGGGGGGTACAGGTGAGTGCTGTGAACATCACTTAGGAGAAAGATATGGGGAAACTGAGAAGTCTGAAGATGGATAGATCACCTGGACCCCAGGGTTTTAAAGGAAATAGCTGAGGACATTTTGGAGGCTTGATGGTAATCTTTCAGGAATCACTGCAGGCAGGGAGGGTTCCAGAGGACTCGAAAATAGCAAAAGTAACACGGCTAATTAAGAAGGGAGAGAGGCAACAGACGTCAAATTGTAGGGCGGTTAGACTGACGTTTTTCATTGGTAAGGCATTAGAAACCATTATGAAAGATGAGATGACAGAATATTTGGCTGTGCATGATAAAATAGGACTGAGTCAGCATAGCTTCGTCAAGGGAAGGATATGAGGACATGTCTCACAAATCTGTTAGAGTTCTTTGAGAATGTAACAAGTAAAGGAAAACCAATGGGCGTGATTTATTTAGATTTTCAGAAGGCGTTTGACAAGATGCCGCAGAGGATACTGGTAAATAAGGTAAAAACCCATGGTGCTAATGGTAAGACCCTGGCATGGATAGAGAATTGGCTAATTGGCAGAAGACAGACAGTGCGGATAAAGAGGTCTTTGTCAGAATGGCAGCCGGTGACTAGTGGGTTAGGGGTCAGTGCTGGGACCACAGCTTTCACATATACATTAACCATTTGGGGAAAAAAAAGTAACTGAACATATTGTTGCTAATTTTTCAGATGATGCAAAGACATGCAGAGATACGTTGTACTGAGGAAACAAGGGAGACTACAGAATGAGTTGGACAGGTTAGGAAAGCGGGAAATAAGCGGCAGATGGGATACAATGTAGAAAACTGTGAGGCTATGCTCATTGGAAGGCGGTATGGAGGCAGAGACTATTTTCTAAATGGGAAAATGTTTAAGAAAGCAGAACCACAAAGGGATTTGCGATTCCTTGTTCAAAATTCCTTTCAGGTTAACGTACACTTTCAATTGGCAGTTCTGAAGGCAAATACAATGTTAGCATTCAATTCAAAGACAAGAGCAGTGATGCACTTGTAACGCTGTATAATGCTCTGGTCAGACATTGTTTGGGGTATTGTGGGCAGTTTTGGTCCTTTATCTAAGGACGGATGTGCTGGCTTTGGAAAGAGTCCAGAGGAGTTTCACAAAAATGACACGTGAAATGAAGAGCTTGTCGAATGAACAATTGTTGTGGACTCTGGGCCTGTACTCGTTCGAGTTTAGAAGGATGAGAGGATCCGTTTTTGAAACTTACAACATCCTACGAGTCCTGGGCAGAGTTGATGTGCAGAGGATGTTTCCACAAGTAGAAACAACTAGAACTGGAGGGCACAATCTCAAGCTGAAGGGATGAACCTATAAAGCAGAGATGAGGTGGAATTTGTTTAGCCAGTGAGTGATGAACCTGTGGAACTCTTTGCCGCAGAAGGCTGTGGATGCCAGATCATTGATTGTTTTTGAAATAGAAATAGCTAGGTTCTTGATTAATAAGGGGATCAGAGGTAATGCGGAAAATACAGGAGAATGCGGATGAAAAAAGTACCTGTCATGATTGAATGGCGGAACAGACCCGATGGGCCGATTGGCCTAATTCTGCTTCTGTTTTAATTACTTCCATATTCAGCCCGTTGCCTCAGTGCAATCTATCCCTCGCAATTCAGGATGTCTCCGTTCTGAAGAAGTGAACTGTGGGTCCCGAATCCAGCTCACATTTCACTCGCTCCCCAGTGCACTGTATCCATTATGCTTCCTGCTGTTTCAGCTCCCGAGAAAACAACTCGTGCTGCCGCCATCTAGAAGCCGAATTGACAGAAACTGTCAATGTATTTGCAACCGCTTTGTGCGTTCCTCACAATTTTCATTAAGATCAAACATTTTATCATCAGAATAGTTAAACCCAATAATCTCGGTTTCGTCGCGTAATGCATTAATTACAAATAAAAATTCAGGCCCCAGCACTAATCGTTGCGGCATTCCATAAATTACCACTGGCAACTGGGTAATAGCCAGATTGTTGCCACTCCATGCTTGTGAACCAATCATCTTCTCATGCAAATATGTAACCTCAAATCCACGGGTCCTCTCTTGAGTATCAAGTTTCTGTGGCTCAGTACCGCGTTACTTTTTTCTTTGCAAACAGATATAATACACATATCGTTTTGAATTCGTTGAAGTTACTCATTAAAATCACAAAAAAATGAAATCTCGGGTTTATTTTCTGTCTTTCTCGCGTTCAATGTGTATACAGGAAAAGAAAATGGGGAGTTTTGCACCATTTTGGAACAGGTGGATTCCCCTGTATCAGCGACACATGACTTCAACAACAGGGAGGAAATAATTCAGACTGCATTTCTGCACAACGTTACAACTTTGTTTTCTCGTGCAGCTTGAACGAATCAGACTTCAGTGTGTTTTGATTTCGTGTAAAATGAGTTATAATGTTTCAAACCACAGGTTTTTGAAATCGATGTCCCACCGTTGCATCCCCAACCACATGATTGAACGTTGACAATGCGGGATTTTTTACACGGCTCAAGTGGCCATATCGGAGCACATTTCAAAGTCACTGGATTGACCTTCCCTGGATGCTCTCAAGTATCCAAGGACACCAGCCTGCCAAATCATTGCATTTCTTCTTTGTCGATCTAAACGCAGAGTCAAATGTGGTTAGTGATAAAAAGGGGTCAAGATTTCTCGATGATGAAGATGATATGGGTGCGTTGACTATTGCATGTGAAAGCCAATGAAGTGTTTTTGGCCTCTGGCGTCATGCGGCAGCAGAGATATGAAAATTGGAGAAAACCAAGACTAGCTTATTGAGGGCATTCTGAGGTTTGGCGTGGGCGCGAAAATGGGAGTTATGGATGCAGAGTGAATCAATTTAGGCGTCAGACTGTGTAAGAACTCTTCGCACATACACTGTATTTCTCAGCCAAGACGGAGTCCTACTTTGGAACACGTGCCCCTGTTCACACTACGTGTACCGCACAATGCAATGTTAGACATTCCTTCTTTCACAGTTCGCATCTCTTACAAGTGAAAAGTCAAACTCCGTAGAAATGGCCCAAGAATGATTTAAACCCCAAATGTTTAAAAGCTAATGTTACTGCTCTCGGATACTGAATCAAAGTTTGCACGAAATTTTATGTTTGGTTGTTCCCTCTTTTCATCCAGATCTTCAGATAACACTCCAAAGTTTCAAGGAAAGTAACAAACATTTGAGTGCCAATTCAAAGAAAAGAAAAACGTAGCGTCCTGTTACTTTCATCAAAATGGCGAGCCGTATCTCAGTTCAATACCTCATTCAATACAACAAGGTGGGATGACATCCTGTTCAAAGGCGCCTCCTACTACGGTGCGAATCATCGTTGTGGCACGATCAGTTAACTGAAAAAAAAACATTAGCTGTCGTTCTGAAAATGCCGTTAGTGTCCGCAATAATTATGGCATAAAAGAGGGCTGCCAGCTCATGGAGTCTGCTCCGGCCAAATAAATAATACAAAAAAAAGTCATTCATTTATTCCAGCTTTCCAGCATCTGCCCTCTAACGTTGCAGATCAAGCAATTAAGTTATAGCTCTAGAGAACCTTTGTACGAGTTGGGCGTTTCAAAATGAAACGCCAATTTTGACATTGAATTGCAGACGCTGTGCGTACTCTAATGAAATAAAAACGTTGCCTCATGTCCTTTCTAATTATTCTGCCAATCACTTTAAATTGATGTCGTATTGTCGTTCCGATGATCTCAAGGAAAGAAGTCAATTTAAATAAACGAATAACAGATGATATTACCAGTCAGTTGAAAGAGATGAAAATTTGTTGATTTCTCATGATGGAAATACATTTGCAACAACACGCGTTTGTCACCAATATAATACCGAAGAACTGAGCCCTTGTAGTCAAATTGATCATCAACTGATGTCTACGACGTCGCCTCACGAAAAAAAAACAGTATTTAGTTCCTGGTGTGGATTCATAGGTTTAGAAATACAGATATTATAAAAGCATGTCGGAAATAACAACAGAGTTTCATTTTGCTTTGTAAATTTCATTTTAATTGCGATGAGATAACCTTAATCTGTCATAAATTAGCAAAGAGATAGACATAGTAATATATTCCATTGTATTTATGTGAACATCAATAAAACATTTGATAAAGACCCTCGTTAGATGTTGGTAGTTTCTATTGAAGCTCTAACAGTTGGAAGGGAACTATTAACCTATTTTGTGAATTGGCAGAGTTAAATGATATAGCGTGTGATGATGTGGGACAGGTACACCCATTCGCAGGATGGGCTCAGCAATGCGTAGGAATAATTTGTGTTGTGGCCTCAACTCTTTACCTTATGGATTGATAACTTAGATGTCGGAATAGAAAGGAACGAATCCACTTTATAAGATGCCACAGTTGTAGGCGGCATGACGAGCAGAGGTGATGGAGTCATGAAATGACAAAGAACTATTGACATGTTAAGACGAGAAACTGTACAGTTAGACAGTCTATGATGAAGAAATATAATAAAATGATTAGATGCAGACGTTTCAGAACGTGCATTAGAGTGTTTACTGTGTGGCAGCGGTTGTAGTTAAACGAATTTCAATTGCATTGAGATGATTGCCCTGAAGATAACACAACAGCGCAAATTAATGATGTAACTGAAGTTAGTAATTGACTGATAATTAATGCAGAACGTTAATTAGTCCATGATCTCAGCGGAATACTGTACCACACGTAAGTTGCACGTATTGAATTACCACGTCAAGCACCATGGCTCTAAAAAGTAATTATACTGATGTAGACAATGAAACTCTTCCAACAGTAGAGGACCCAACCTAATATTCCAGTCTTGTTCTGTCCCACAAACACATATATTTTTCATCTGTTCCTGATTGACGCCTTGCTGCCAATTCTCTTTTGAAAGCTGGGATCGAAACTGCCTCCACCATGCTCTCCGTACATTCGTTCCAGACTCCAAGCGTTGTCTGGGTGAAATAAAATCCTCTCATCACTTTTAATTATTTTGTCAATTATGTTGAATCTGTTCCTTCTTGTTCTTGTTGTTCTCTTGAATGACAGCAACTCTTCCCATAGCATCGGGCTCGTTATTATCACTACGTAGTTATGTCATTGCATTTCTCCAAGGAAAACAGTCCTAAACTCTCCAACACATCCTCATCGCTACCGTTCTTTATCCCTGGAATCATTTTTGTCAACCTCCTCTATGTTCTTTGCAACCTTCATATTGTTCCTCAGTTGGGCGCAGTGGTCCAGATGAAACCTAACTAATGTGCTACAGAAGTTCATCATGGCCTCCTTAATGTTGTAGTCGATGCCCATCGTAATATCGACGAATATACTATAAATTGTTAACTGCTCTCTAACTGTGTCCGACCATCTTTAATAATTTGTGCACACGAACACCGACGTCCCTTTATCCGAGCACTTACTTTAGTATATCTCCTTTCATTTCATACAGTCTTTCGACATTCATACTCCTTAAAGAATTCCACCTTTTTTATACAAAGAAACATATATCACTTTATTTATTCAGAATCTTCTCTACTCGACCGAATATTGTTCTACTGTCTCTGTGCTATCAGAAGGCTTTTTGACTTATTTTTGCACTATTTTCCAAATCTTACATTTTCTCTCCTTATAAATCACAATTTCTTCTTCACCTCTTTTCTCAACCGACTGTCGTTGAATTTGTTCCCTCTTGAGTTGACCTATCATGCACCATATCACTTATTTTGTTACTTAGTCTAAGACACAACCTCCCTTCTCATCCAATAGACCATGTTTTTGGTTCCAATATTTTCCCGACTTAGAACATATATATCTCTGTGATTTTTCTTCAGCTATGCTCCTCTGTATATCTCTTTCGCACACATGTAACATTTGGCAGTCAATCGACAACACAAAGCAGTGTTGTCAGAACTTTCTTGTATCTCAATTCGAATGAAACGAATTCTGACCTTTCCCCCAAAACGACATATTTCCTTTCCAACACAAAAATCTCAACATTAATTCTTAATTTCCATTCATCTTCCCTTCGTCCCCTGGACACTTTCTATCGTTCCAGGTTGAACACCCTGTTCTAGCGATGGTAAGATGTGTTTCGTTTTTGCCACATAATCCTAATCTCCACATGACTGTTTACATTTGCAGCTCATTAACGTTATTCAGTAGACTATGTGTGTTTAATTAAATTCTATTAATCCTGTGTTTGAATTGCTGGTAGTATTTTTGTACCTTTATATTACTGAAATATTTATTCCAGCACTGCATTACATCTTTGTTTTATGCACATATTCCACTTTTCTACTTCAATTTTCGTACCAATTTTGTTGAAATCATCCTAACCAAACCACGCCTGCCCCGGCCCGCCACCCCACTTCCGAAAAAAACACACTGCGAGGATACTGGTCCAATTCATATTCATGTGGGTTCAGCCGATTAGGCCAGGTACCTCCTGTCTCTAGATTGTTTAAAACACCTCGAACAACGTGAAGTATTATGTGCTGCACCAAGTCATCTATTGATTAATCCTTTGTTGCTACCAGTTTGAATACTATATGGCTCTAGAAGCAAATGAGTAACGAACAGTTTACAGATATTCGTTTGAACGTTATACTGAAGTCCCAAAAATTTTAATTTAGGACCTCAACAACGGATCACTCTATTCCATTGGCAACAACATGCACCTCGACATTTAGCTTAATACCTTTCACTTGCAAAATATTCTGCATGCTGTCTGCAATGTCATTTCACTTGACACCGATGAACACAAAACATCTCAAGACGGCTGTTTGACCAGCACTGTCTCTCTGTCTGTTATGGAATTGCCTATAACTGCAAAATGTTCACTCCTCGTTGTGTCCTTCTGTGCAGCCCCGACGAAGTTCGTGTCATTATTTGGACGGCACAACTTCATGGCGGCGTCATTCCAAGCAGCCTTCAACACTGAAGTTGGCAGACATTTCGAGGACCAGCGTATTCCTGATCTTTCCAATTTCCAGATGGCCACCATGCTCTTTCCTGAACGCTCGCTTCCAGAGAATCCAGGAATGAATGCTCCAGGAAGCTCTGATAACTCTGAAACTTGGCAGCCAGGGAATTCCCCGGCTTGGAAATCCTCACCTCAAGCTGATGTACATGTAAACATTTACTTCAGAGGCAGATCACCAATTCCCATCAAGGTTTCTGAAGTTTCCACAAAGTGCATAAATTACATACAGTGGGGCACATATGCACAGCTAAGATGCGCAACAATCATTTTATTCCCTCTAATACAATCTAATGAATGACCTGTTGAAAACATCAGTTTTACTTTATAGACTGTAAACGTGCACTGTGCGGACATTCTTTTTGAAAATAAAAACGTTTTGATGCTGATTCGGTTTCGTTTTTATTATTTCGCTGGCCGTATTGACCTGTGAAAAGTCCAGAGAGGAAAATATGAAGAATACTTAAAATTAAAACAAATATTCGACATCTTCCCTGTGATAGCGAACTTAGATTATTTGCCCAAAGCCATAGCTCTGCTGTCTACACTGCGACGCTCCTGATTCCAGCTTTACACTGCTGCGTCTCTTGTTTTCCGTTCTTTACCGCAGATTCGTATCCCCACCGTTGAAAATGTCACCGATTTGCATCCCTGCTCTTTACACTGCTGCCGATTTTTATTACAGATTATTACACTGTCGTCCACGCTTATTTCCACTCATTGTTCTTCCGAAACTCTTGTTTCCCATTCTTTACATTGTCTCTGCTTACGTTTCCCGGCATTTACCGTTTGTGATCCAGAGACTGAAATTGAGATATTAGCTCCATTTTTGCCTCTACATTTTGGTTTAACAATCTCCGTATCTTCTTAGCACCCCCTACTTGCTGTGACCCGGATTTAAGTTCATGTAGCTGTTCCAAGTGACCATACAAATCACTCTTATCAAAATTGGTTAGCACATATTAATACCTTTTCTCCCAGTTTCTCAATTACCCTTCCATTTTTCCTGCATCTCTTAACAATTTATCTTCCATGTTCCTCGGACGCTTGTAAACATCGTAAACGAAGATTATCAATTCACCGTTGTTCCGTTCAACCCTTCTCCCCTCATTCGATATTTCTCCGGGAATAGCATTTCTCCTCACAGCCATGATTGTTTATTAACTGTCCGAAAGTTCTGCAGCAGAGGACAATGAGCTAACTTCGATCATCCCCTAGAACCCGTTCGTCTTTATTTATTAAGATAAAATACTCTCAAATATTTCGGCGTTTACCTTGAAATCATTCCCCTCATTCAATAGACATCTTCGCATTGAAACACATTACAAACACGTCATAAACAATCAAGTAAAATCGAAGGCGAAAACAAAGTGCTTGTGAGAAATGTATTTACTTTTTTGCAACAGTGGTGACTTGGTAAAAGTTAAATGGGACATTTAGAATTCATGAATAGTTTGGATGATGATTACCACTTTAAAATGTTTCCACTTGTGGGGCTTTCAAAACTATGGGACAATGTTGCTGCTTAGACAGTGAATTGTTTTAATTCTTCAGCGGAAGAACAGTCCTGCGTTTGTTGCCCATGCTAACATCACTTGCACTAATTGACTTCCTATGACATTTTAAAGAGCAGTTCAGAGATAAACGCATTGGTATGGGCGTGCAGAAACATACAGGCCAAGACAGATAAAGTTCTTGGATTTGTAGTAGCCAATGAGTCCCGACAGGCTGAGTTTCATATATGCAATGCATGGGTAGTTCTGTGGATGCACGTGATCTGTGTATGGCCATTTGTGTTGACATACATGCCGGCGCATGTAATTCCCTAAAATGCAGCTCAAATTTTTCCACCTATCCATTGACAAGGATCCTTCTCAAGAAAACTTCAAATATATTTGAATACAAATAGCTGAACTGACTTTATAAGAAAGAGTTCAAATTAAAATGCGCCCATTTGCTGGACATATAACAAATTCCATTTGTAGATGTATCAGTAAAAAGAACATAATTCATAAACAAAATGTTTGCCCATCCCTTCCTTGTAATGGCAGATAAACAGAATTTCCTGGTGTAAATCTGCGAAGCCAAATTTTATATTCATGGTCTAGAAATAATGAAACAATCGTCAGGTCTCAATTATTTTGCTTATTGATTAATTGGACAACAAAGGTAAAGGGATATTTCACCACAATCTTGAACTGTTCTCTCAACTTTGACTGTGTTACGCCATAAATGAATGTGTTTGTGCAGCAACTTAAACTTCGCATCATAATTCCGACTTGTTGAAAAATGTAGAGAGAATCAGTGTAGCCTGTAGGATCTGTTCCGGTTACATAATAATATAGGAACTCTATAACATCAATGAACCACAAGAGTATGAAGTTACCCGAAATGGCAAAAAGTAAAATCATGGACTTCCGCCGGCTTTCCATCTCTGAATCGCGCTGTTTTTCACTCTTGTTCTGAGCCCTTAGTCTTTTACGAACGCGACTGGCCACTACTATGTGCTTCACCGTCAGGAAATTGAGCAATAAAATCAACACAAATGGAAACAATGGATTTAACACTGTGTCAAACCAGTTAAACCCAACCCAACCAGGCTCAGCAAAATAACTTGGCTTTGTAAAACAGTACCATGGCACGTTGTTGATTATTTCTGAGGATTCGACTGTGAAATAAAAGGGGACATTTTTGAAGCAAAGCAGCGTGCCAGTTGTCGCTAGTGTCACCACCACAGTTTTCTCAGTGCAATAATTTGCTCTCAACTTCTGGCAACAAATAGCCACAAATCGATCAAAAGAGAAAGCGACGGTGAACCAGACAGACCAGTCTGAGGCTGCACAGCCGAGGAAAAATATAGTACTGCATAGCGGAGTGATTTCCAGGAACGATCCCGGAAAGAAGTAATAACTAATTCTCCAGAGTATGACTTCAAAAACAATGACCAACAAATCTGCGAAAGCCATTGCCACTAGATAGCGAGTAGTGCACTTTGAGAGTCCACACTTTCTCCGTGACAGAATCGTAATCACCACTAAATTAGCTGTAACAAAAACAAAGGGAAATTGTATTGTAAACAACTGGTCAAATATAATCTGTTTCGGAATGCAGCATTACAGGATGACATATTAAGCAGCTATAAACAAGTGGATTGGGAAGTTTAGTGGCCCGAAAATTATTCGAACTCTATGCAATAAACCGAAACCGCCAATTTAATAATTAACAGAGGCCGAAGATGTGGCCGATTGCCAACAACGCATGAGAAATGTGTATGTTTTGATGAGGCGTACGTTGTTCCAAATTACTATTTCGCTGTTTCTCTAACCTTCTGCACGTTTCCTTGTCCTCGGGATGCTGGAGTTGAAGGATATACGGAGAAACTTTGGAGAACGCAATGTGATTTCAAAACCATGTTTGAGGGCCGGAAAATACAGACAGCTTTTGCCGGTGGACCAGCACCCCACCCCCACCCCCCAGCCTCCCCCCACAGCCGTCAGAATATAGCCCCATCCCATTATTGCATGCAATCCAGTTCGGTCACTTGTATTCAAATATGTTGTGAGAAACACGGACTCGGAAGTGAGCGTAGTGCAACTGGGAATCTCGGATGACATCTGCGCTCGCAAAAGGGGTTTGGGCGGAATGTTGATGCAAATAGCTGTAACAGTCGACTGCCATAAGATAGATGCCGGTGGAAAAACCTATTGGCAGAAACTAAACTTGAAATTTTGAGAAAAAGATGGAAACAGTCAGGGAGGGACACTCAGAAGTCAACGGAAGAATGGCAGCAGCAAAACTTATTTATTGTGCCAGTTGGGGCTAAATATTAGAACATTACTGAAACAGTCATCAATTTTCTAAAAACGAGTTGAAGGAGGGGCCATGCTAGGATTGGATTAGAGAACATTCCACATATACGAAAACATTGCACAGTTAGGACAATTAAGAGTTTGATAGCCTCATAGCCTCACCACATGATTGTGTGAGGAGAGGAGGGAGCAGAGGTGTTGGGCATACACTAGTGTTGACATCGAAACTTCATGCAACCGTAACTGGGCCATGCTTGGGCTCCAATTATCGAGAATACATGTATATATATCAGTGATTTGGATATCGGTATCAGATATGATATTCTATTTTTAAAGACGGCTGGAAACCTGGTGGAATGGAAATGGTGTGGAAGATGGACAGAGGTTTATCAGGCATATCAGTAACATGAGTTAGTTAGCACATCCAGGACAACATGGATATGTGTGAACGTTTGCACTTCGGCATGAAAAGCAGAACGGCTGTGCATGAAGTAAATATTGCTGGACTGGGAAATGCGGATTTATGAAGCGAACCCAACCTCTCAGAACAACAATCACTAAAATGAAACACGTTGGGAAAGTAAGAAGAAAGCAGACAAATGGTATGTTGGCCTTCATTCCAAAGCATTTGAGTACTGGAGACCAGTTATCTTACTGACCCTTGGTGTGACCATTCTATACATGTAATGCACAGTTTTCTTTTTCTTATCTAAGAACAACGGCTAAACATGTTATAGAGAGGGTGCTACTGAATTCGCCAGATTAGCCCCTGGGATGGTACGATTATCCCTTGAGGAGAAGTTGGTCAACTCGGTCCATACGCTCCAATTTAGAGGAAAGAAGGGTATCATGTTGAAACATATCGGTGCTGCCGGGCCTTGCAGAACGAATGCAGGGATGATGTTTCCTTTAGCTGGAGGCGAGGGAATAAGGGTCAAGTTTTCTATAAACAGAGGAGACACTTTTCGACTCAGATAAATAGTTTATACTTCACTCATAAGCTAGTGAACCTATGGAACTCAGAGTCGGCAGTGGATGCGAAGTCATTGAATTAAGAAGGAAATTAAAGCAAGACGAAAGAGGCACATGACACGCATAGACAGCTAGGATCAAGTGAATCCCTTGAAGAATGTAAGGCTGTAGAAATAGAGTTAAAAGCGTAATCAGGAATGTAAAGGAGGTGGGGTGGGGGACAAGATTTTTTGGCAGATAAGGCAAAGGAGAACCCAAAGAGCTTCTACAAATACATGAAGGGCAAAACAGTAACAAGTTAGAAGATATTTTGAGAGGCAGGATCTGCAGGCATTGTGAGATGCAAGGACTGATTAGCAACAGTCAGCATGACTTTGTGAGTGGAAAAATACGTCTCACAAATTTGATTGAGTTTTTTGAAGGAGTAACCAAGAAGATAGATGAGGGAAGTACAGTTGATGTTGTCTACATGGACTTTAGCGAGGCCTTTGACAAGGTACCACCTGGTAGGTTGTTGCATAAGGTGAAATCTCACGAATCCAGATGAGTTTTCTAAATGGATACAAAATTGACTTCTTGTCAGAAGTCAGAGAGCGGTTGTAGAGGGTTTTTTTTCAAACTGGAGGCCTATGACCAACGGTGTGCTTCAGGATCAGTGCTGTGTCCACTGTTTTTGTCATTAATTTTAATGATGTGGATGAGAATTTAGGAGGCATGGTTTGTAGATGACATCAAGATTGATGGGTTGGTGGACAATGAAGGCAATTATGTCCTATTGCAACGGGATCCTGATCAATTGGGCCAGTGGGCTGATGAATGGCAGACGAAGTTTAATTCAGACAAATGTGACATGATGCATTTTGGTAGATTGAACCAGTGCAGGATTTACTCAGTTAATGATAAGGCGTTGGGCAGAGTTACAAAACAAACAGATCGAAAGGTACACGTTCATAGCTCCTTGAAAGTGGAGTCACAGATGGACAGAATTGTTAAGCAGGCATTCAGCAGGCTTGGTTTCATCAGTCAGAACATGGAATACAGAAGTTGGGACGTCTTGTTGAAGTTGTACAAGACATTCGTAAGGCCACACTTGGAATATTGTGTTCAGCTCTGGCCACCCTAATATAGAAAGGATATTATTAAACCACAGAAAATGCAGAAAAGGTTTACTAGGATGCTACCGGGGTTTGGTTGTCTGAGTTATAAGGAGAAGCTGGGTAGATTGGGACTTTTTTCTCTGGAGCTAGGAGGCTGAGATCTTATAGAAGTCTATAAGATAATGAGGGGTGCAATCCACCAGTCAATACAATTTCTCAAAGCTAGGGGAGCGTAAAACTAGAGGACATAGTTTTAAGGTGAAATGGGAGAGATACAGAAGTGTCCAGAGCAGAACTTTTTCGAACAAAGGGTGGTGAGTGTCTGAAACAAGCTGGCAGGGTAGAAGGGAACAGAGCTTCTCGTGAAAAGGGACTATAGGGAACTGGGTAGGCAGCTGAGGAAGAGATAAGCGAAGGTAGTAATCTCAGGATTGCTGCCTGTGCCACGGGACAATGAGGGAAGAAATGAAAGGAGGTGGAGGCTGAATGCGTGGCTGAGGGACTGGTGTAGAGGGCAGGGATTTCGGTTCCTAGATCATTGGGACCTCTTTAGGGGTAGGTGGGACCTGTACAGTAAGGATGGGTGGCACTTAAATCCCAGGGGACTAGTATCTTGGCGGGAAGACTGGCTAAGGCTACCGGGGGGACTTTAAACTAGAAAGGATGGGGGGAGGGAATTGTGATGGGGAAACTGGGACGGAGGAGGTTAGCTCCCAGGTAGGGGAGGACCGCAGGCAGTATGGGGGGGAGGTTAGACAGGGGGTGGAGAAGGGAAATGTCCAGACTGAGGGGCTGAAGTGTATATATTTTAATGCAAGGAGTGTAGTGAATAAGGTAGATGAGCTTAGGGCGTGGATTGCTGCTTGGGATTGTGATGTGGTGGCCATTACGGAGACTTGGATGTCTCAGGGAAGGACTGGGTACTTCAGGTGCCAGGTTTCAGATGCTTCAGGAAGGACAGGGAGGATGGCAGAAGAGGTGGTGGAGTGGCACTGTTGATCAGGGACAGTGTCATGGCTGCAGAGAAAGAGGGTGCCGTGGAGGGACTATCTACAGAGTCTCTGTGGGTGGAAGTTACGAACAGCAAAGGGACGAAAACTTTGCTGGGTGTATTCTATAGGCCACCCAATAGTGACAGGGAAGTTGAAGTGCAGATAGGGAAACAGATTCTGGAGAAATGTATTAACAACAGAGTTGTCGTGATGGGAGACTTCAATTTCCCAAACATCGACTGGAATATCCCTAGGGTAAGCGGTTTGGATGGGGAGGAGTTTGTTAGGTGTGTTCAGGAAGGTTTCCTGACACAGTATGTGGATGAGCCTACGAGGGGAGAGGCTGTACTTGACCTGGTACTGGCGAATGAACCTGGGCAGGTGATGGATCTCTCGGTAGGGGAGCATCTTGGGAATGGTGACCATAATTCTATCTCCTTCACAATTGCATTGGAACGAGATAGGATCAGGCAGGCTAGGAAGGTGTTTGTCTGGAGTAAGGGGAGATACGAAGAAGTCAGGAAGTTACTTGGACAAATAAACTGGAAGGAGGCATTCTTAGGGAAAAGTACCGAAGGAAGGTGGCGGATATTCAAGGAATGTTTGTCTGGAGCTATGCGTGACAACGTTCCGATGAGACAAGGGGGTTTTGGTAGGTCGCTGGAACCGTGGTGCACGAAGGCTGTGTCGAACCTAGTCAGGAGGAAAGGGAAGGTGTACAAAAGGTTCAGGGAACTAAGAGAGGTTAAGGATCTTGAGGAGTATAAGGACTGTAGAAAGGAGCTTAAAAGGGAAATTAGGAGAGCCAGAAGGGGTCATGAGAAGACCTTGGCGGGTAAGATTAAGGAGAATCCCAAGGCCTTTTATAAATATGTGAAAGGTAAAAGGGTGAGAAGAGAAGGGATAGGACCTATAAAAGGTGAAGGGGGTAAGGTCTGTGTGGAACCAGAAGAAATGGCAGAGGTGCTTAATGAGTACTTTGCCTCAGTATTCATGGTGGAAGCTGATCTGGGAGATTTTGCTACGGATTTGCAGCAGATGGAAAAGATTGAGTTTGTGGATATTAAGGTGGAGGATGTGTTAGAACTTTTGAATTCTATCAAGATAGGTAAGTCGCCGGGACCAGATGGGATATACCCCAGGATACTGTGGGAGGCGAGGGAAGTAATTGCAGAGCCCCTGGCGATGATCTTTGTGTCATCAATGGAGACGGGAGAGGTTCCGGAAGATTGGAGGATTGCGGATGTAGTCCCTATTTTCAAGAAAGGGAACAGAGCCCGGGAAATTACCGACCGGTGAGTCTGACCTCAGTGGTTGGTACGCTGATGGAAAGGCTTCTGAGGGACAAGATTTACGAGCATTTGGAGAGGTTTGACATGATCAGGAATAGTCAGCATGGATTTGTCAAGGGCAGGTCGTGCCTTACGAGCCTAGTTGAGTTCTTCGATAATGTGACTGAACACATTGACGAAGGAAGTGCCGTGGACGTGGTGTACATGGACTTCAGCAAGGCGTTTGATAAGATCCCCCATGCAAGACTTCTTGAGAAGGTGAGAGGGCATGGGATCCAAGGGCCTTTGGCCTTGTGGATCAAGAACTGGCTTGCCTGCAGAAGGCAGAGAGTGGTTGTGGATGGGTCTTTTTCTGAATGGAGGTCAGTCACCAGTGGAGTGCCCCAGGGATCTGTTCTAGGACCCTTGCTGTTTGTCATTTTCATAAATGACCTGGATGAGGAAGTGGAAGGATGGGTAAGTAAGTTCGCTGATGACGCGAAGGTCGGTGGTGTTGTGGAAGGTCTGGAAGGATGGCAAAAGTTGCAGCAGGACATAAATAGGATGCAGGACTGGGCGGAGAAGTGGCAGATGGACTTCAACGCGGATAAATGCGTAGTCGTCCATTTTGGCAGAACCAACGGGATGAAAAAGTACACTATCAAGGGCAGGAGTCTTGGTAGTGTTGAAGAGCAGAAGGATCTTGGGTCCGGGTCCACAGGACTCTTAAATCGGCCTCGCAGGTGGAAGAGGTGGTCAAGAAGGCGTATGGTGTACTGGCCTTCATTAATCGGGGGATTGAGTTTAGGAGTCGGGAGGTAATGCTGCAACTTTATAAGACCCTTGTCAGGCCTCATTTGGAGTACTGTGCTCAGTTCTGGTCGCCTCACTATAGGAAAGACGTAGAACCTATTGAAAGGGTACAGAGGAGATTTACAAGGATGTTGCCTGGACTGGGAGTCATGCCTTATGAAGTTAGGTTGAGGGAACTGGGTCTCTTTTCCCTGGAGAGACGTAGGTTGAGAGGCGACCTGATAGAGGTTTATAAAATGTCGAGAGGAATAGATAGGGTGGATTCTCAGAGGCTATTTCCCCGGGTTGAAATGGTCGCTACGAGAGGACACAGGTTTAAGGTGCGTGGAGGAAAGTACAGAAGTGATGTCAGGGGTAACTTTTTCACTCAGAGGGTGGTGAGTGAATGGAATCGGCTGCCGTCAGTGGTGGTGGAGGCGAACTCGCTGGGGTCTTTTAAAAGGCTCCTGGATGAGTATATGGGGTTTTATGGGATTGGGGGTTATAGATAGGTGTTGATGTGATCGGCGCAACTCGTGGGCCGAAGGGCCTGTTTGTGCTGTAATGTTCTATGTTCTATGTTCTATGTTCTAAGTAGAGGCTGGTACAATTTAGTTTTGTTTTTAGAAAAGCATTTAGATAATTACATGGATAAAATGGGTTTGGACGGATATGGCGAAATGCGGGCAATTGGGATTAGCTTAGGGTTTTTTTTTAAAGAGGTGGCATGGACCATCTGGGCCAAAGGGTCTGTTTCCATGATGCAAACCTCTCTATAATAGATTCCTAAATTCTAAAGACATCATCAGCTTATAGAGAGATTGTGTGGTTATGGCTTTGAGATAGAGGATCAACCAGAACCATACAGAACGGAGAATCAGTTTCTACGACCTGAAAGGCCGATTCCTACTACTGTTTTCTGTGTTTTCATGACTCAACATTGCAGCAGGAACACAGTATTGTGGTTGAGATTAAGAACCTGTCTTGCTTTTCTTTTCCCAGTTGTTAGTGAACAGAAGATCAAGTTTGAATCGTAAGCAAATGGAAATGGAACACGTATTTCAAGTGCTTTGGTCCAACAAGACTTGCATTGCCATAATTAAAATATGAAGAACTATCTGGAGCCTGACTCGGAAGTGAATTGAAAAAGACTCGCACTTGTAATGGAACAGAGGCAGAGTGAAAAAGAAAAAGAGTGAATGTGCATTCAGAACATAGTGGGAGAAGGAAACAAACAGTGAAACGTTAATTGGACATATCAATAATTCATTATGTGCAAGGAAGAGGGGGACGAAATTATTAATAATTCAATCAAATAAATAATAACACTTTTGATTGGAATGATTGAAACAATACACGCTGAAATTAATAATAGAGGAGATTTTACAGCTTGAAATTGCGGAAAAGAAATGATGTAAAAACACTGGAGTAGAACTAATTTTGTAATACTGTTAGAAACCAGTTAGTGCAATTCCCAGTAACAGTAGTCCACTTACCATAAGCCCATGACAAGCAAAACATTCAGGCACACAGAAAAAAATAGACAAAAAACGCAAGAGCGTAAGAATTAGGGGCAGAGTAGGCCATCTGGCTTCTCGAACCTGCTCCACTATTTAATAAGATCATGGCTGATCTGTTCGTGGGCTCAGTTCCACTAAGCCGCCCGCTCATCATAACCCTTATTTCCTTTATCGTTCAAAAAGCGATTTGTCCTTATCTTAAAAACAATCAAAGAGGTAGGCTTCACCGTTTCAATTGAAAGGGAATTTCACAAATTCACACCCATTTGTGTGAGGATGTTCTTCCAAAATCAGTTCCCCCTATTTTGAGGCTATGCCCACCCTCCAGTTCTTATTTCACCCGTCAGTGGAAATAACCTATTTACTTGTATCTTAACTATTTCCATCGTAATATTATATGCTTCCATCAGGTCCCCTCCTCATTTGTCTGAATTCCAATGGGTATAGTCCCAGCCTTCTCTGTATTTTCACATAAATCAAACCTTTCAACTACACAATCAAACTAGTGAACCTCTTCTGTACTCCCTCCAACACCCTCAGAACCCTCCCCACACCCACCCATCCCCCCTCCCCAGTACGAGTATATCCGTTCCGTGGTAAGGAGACCAAAATTGGATACAATATTCCAGGAATGGCTTCGCCAGCGCCTTCTACAGTTGCACCATAACCCCCATGTTTTTAAACTCCATCCTTACAGCAATGAAAGACAACATTCCAGCTGCCCCCTGAATTACCTGCTGCACCTGTAAATCTTTTTTTTCTGCGATTCATGCTGAAGGATACCCTAAAAAAAAGTGATCTCGCATGTATCAACATTGTTCTCTATCTACCAGGTCCTTGTCCAGTCTCTTAAACTTCCTACATCCCTTTGCAAACTTTCAGTGTCCTTTATACGCTTTACTGTACCACTCACCTTAATGTTATCGGTGAACCTGGACGCACAACTTTCTGCCATCAATTACAATTTATCGACGAAAGTTTTAAACAATTGTGGCCCCAATACTGATCTCTAACGCATACCACTAGTCACTGATTGCCAACCAGACAAAACATTCATTTGCACCCGCTCTTTCCTTTCTATTATTTAAGCAGTTCTCTGTCCATGCTGACACGTTGCCCTAAAACTTTGCATCCTAATCTCATGCAGCAATCTTTGGTGTGGCACCTTGTCAAATGTCTTGAAATCTAGTTGCACGACATCCATCGGTTCACCGTCATCCCCCACGCTCGTAATGTCCTCAAAGAGTTCCAGTAAATTAGTTCAACCTGACCTACTTCTCATGAACTCTCACTGTGTCTTCCCCATGGGGTAATTAACGAGGTGCCTCGTTTCTTTCTTTCTTGATGATTTACTCCAGAATTTTCACAACTACAGATGTTAAGCTAACTGGACTATAGTTAGATGCCCTTTGCCTCCCTTTGTTTTGAAATAGTACTTCACCTTTGTTGCTTTTCAATCCGCCGGAATCGGAGCAAATTTTGGCGAATTATCACTTGGACGTTTGTTATTCCCCCCGCCATCTCTTTTATAACCCTGGAATGCACTCCATCAGTGCCGGGTGTCTCATCTACTCTATCCCCTTTTGCTTGCCCAACGCTAATTCTATAGTGATAATTTTCGTTTCTATGCATATCCTGGAAACATGCCTGCCATATCCTTTTTGTCATCAATTTTTGGCATGTGATTGATGTCTTCCACTGTCAAGACTGACGCAAAATAGCTGTTCAATGCCTCTGCCATTTTCGTCATTTTCCGTTGTTAAATCCCCCTTTCATCCCCTAAAGTATCATTGCTTACCTTAAGCAATCCTTTTCGTCAGGAAAGACGTAAAATGTAGTTAAAAGTTATTAAAAAAGGAAAGGTCACATTTTCCCAACTTTACTGAAATCTCTGAATGTCATCAAGAGGATCACATTTCATTTTCTGGCCACCGTTAATAAAACGAATTGAAAAGGCAGGCAGCATCATAGATAATATTCAGACTCACAATTTAGCAAGGGAAGTTGGAGAACTTTTATGGATTTTAGATCTGCGTTGGTACAAGTGTTATTAAACACATATCCAAACAACATGAACTGTGCAAGCAGAAGCACAATGATTTCCAGATGAATACAAACTGGTGGTTCATTTAATATAGGTAGAAATTTCAAGACGATCACTGAAGTTCATTTGAAATTTGCAGAATATGTTTTGCAATGTAAATTATTTCAAAATATACACCATGTGCTGCTTAATTTAGCATTTAAGAAAAAGGTCTCCCAAATATTCCTTGGAAAACAAAAATCCTAATGGGAGAACGATGAATATAGGTCCAGATAGACCAATTTAAAAGTCATTTAAAAAAGCAAAAGTTAAGACGACAGCAAAATGCAATACAAGTACTGACGTTTAATTCCAGAGTAAAATATTTAAAATGCATAGATACATCAAACAACTATTTCCATGGCACATTGATAGTGTCGTGTACATTTCTAGTTTTCATATTACAAAACATATTTTGAGGCACTGGGGATTTTACAAGGATGACATCATGACGAATGTATTATAGCTATCGTGAAGAATTGAACATACTGGGGCTCTTTTATGTTGAGCAGAAAAGGCTGAGTGGTGAGCGTGCAGAAACCTTTGAAATGACGAAGATAATTTGAGAAGATTTCTGAAGAGTAGGTTTTACTTTACATACAAACAAATCTAACTCTGGTGTTCGGCAACATCACGAAAAAAGACAAGAAATTAACCTCAAGAATCTTTTTTTTACTCTGAAGGTGTTTAGAATGTGAACTTTCCACAACCTGGAACTGTTCTGGGACGAATATTGGAGCGTTTCAGCCTCGAGGACAGCTTCTTGGATGAACAGTTCGCAGAATATCTGCTGTTCGGATGAAATGGTAAAGAATGAAGGAAGCGTGTGCATACTTCAAACTTCATCATTATCTGGTTTAGTTGAAGGCCACTTTGTGCGCTTTGTATCTGAAGCAATTAGCTGTACCTTGAATATTAATTAATCACGTCAGTGCTTCATTTCGAACATTGCAGAAATTGGAGCAGATTATTTATTTTTCAATCGGCGTACTACTTATTTTGTTATGATATGCCCATAAATGTTATTGTTTGCTGCGCCAGAACAGATCTTTCCATTGAGGAACACTCAATTTTACTTCTCCTCGCTTCTAGTTGGCCCTTTGTTCCTAGATTAGAATCCCTACAGCTGAGAACGATGCTATTCGGCCCACAAAGCCTACACCGACAACAATCCCGCCCATGCCCCATTCCCGTAACTCCACGCATTTACCCTGCTGATCCCCCTGATATGAAGTGGCCATTTAGCACGCCCAATTACCCTAACCCGTATATCTTTGGATTCTGAGAGAAAACCGGAGCACTTGGAGGAAACCCACGCAGACAATGAACATGTGTAATCGCCACACAGAGAGTGACCTAAGGCTAGAATTGAACCCGTGTCCCTGGCGATGTGAGGCAGCAGTGCTAACCACGTATTCATATAACTGAAGTAAAGGTAGACACCGTTAAAGGTTACATGAATAAAGCCACTGACTCATGAAGAAAAGCCGATCCGTCAAACAATCAAATAAGTGCTTGAAATAATCTCTCTCCAATATTCATTCCATAGCCAGATCACGGAACAAAAGCGCAAGCAGTCCACAAATTGTGCGTGCTGAGTTTAAGCATGGGTTAATCACTTACCATTTTAAATTCCTCAGCGTAACTGTAAGAAGAGAAAGACTGGGTCACCGACCAGACCATTTATTCACGCAGGGAGACGTAAATGTAGTTGTGGAGAACACTGGGTTACAGGGTTGTAATCTGGATAGTATTGCAGTAGATAAGGAGGATGTGCTAGATATTCTTGAGGGTTGTGAGGCATTGGAGAGGGTGCAGAGGAGGTTTACCAGGATGTTGCCTGGTATGGAGGGAAGGTCCTATGAGGAGAGACTGAGGGATTTGGGGTTGTTTTCGTTGGAAAGAAGGCGGCTAAGAGGGACCTTATTGAAACATACAAGATGATTAGAGGTTTAGATAGAGTGGACAGTGATAGCTTTTTTCCTCGGATGGAGACAGCTAGCACGAGGGGACATAGCTTTAAATTAAGGGTTGGTAGTTATAGGACGGATGTCAGAGGTAGGTTCTTTACCCAGAGGGCGGTGGGGGAATGGAATGCCCTGCCTGCTGCAGTTGTAGATGCGCCTAGTTTGGGGGCGTTTAAGAGGTCCGTGGATAGGTTTATGGATGGAAAGGGATTGGTTTAGGTTAGAGGGTCATTGCTTCTTTCTTAATTGGTCGGCGCAACATCGTGGGCCGAAGGGCCTGTTCTGCGCTGTAATGTTCTATGTTCTATTTAAGCAGTATTGCAGTGCGGGCTGCTCTTCAACTGCGAGCAACGTTTTTATTTAAAGATGTATTTCACTTTCAGCTATTGGAAAGCACTCCTATATAAATGCATTTCACATTATATTTGTCTTTATTAACAAACATCTTCAAGCAGCCACAAAATATTTTCATTTGCTTTCCATTACTTTCGCAAATAACGAAGACAATTGCAAGGAGTTGTGAGTTGTCACCCAAACAAAGGCCTCAATGTCGAACCAAATTCTTCAGTATCGTTTCGTGAACCAATCTCAATACAGTGACAGCATACTCTTCTCTCTTTTCCCTTTTCCACACATAGCTGACTGAACTAAGGTCGTTTTTTTCCCGTAACAACAAATGTTCTTGCACAGCCATAAGCTTGATCATTCAACGCGAAGGAAAGTTAGAAACCTTGTCACTTTCACGTTCAGTAATCGAATAAAAAGAAGTAACAATTCAAGACTTCTGGCTTAAAATGCTATCGCTAATCGGGAGTCTGTACTCGTCACCTCGTCTACAATTCCTCATTAATCCAGCATGCGGTATCATTCACATAGGAAAACCAAAAACCAGCGAACGCATGGGATAACGAAAAATAAACAATTACTCTCGCTTACCAGGAACACCAGTGACGGCTAGAATCATGTAGTACATTTTCCTGATAGTGTAAAATGTTTCACGCATTTTCTCTATGAATGCGTATCACCGTTGGCGTTGCTGGCAACCTCTGAAACAAAATCTGAGTCTATTCAGTCTCAATGCTTTCCATTTATACTCTGTTAGATCTCCACTGGGACATTAAGGTTGCAGCAATATTCAAATCAGCTTTGTATAGGAAAAAATGAATACACAGGTTATGAAAAATTAGATACGATCCTAATGTGATATACTACCTGTTACGATTGTACGGCGAATATTGAACAAAGGGCTTGTTTCGTCAAAGAAAAAACTATCAGATCCATAACTATATTTCATCGTTTTTGACTCTGTAATGCCTTTTCATTCTATAATAATACGTCATACATCTGAGCGCAGCTCTCCTAAATTCTAGGATGTGGATCACAACTTTCTTTTCTCTTGTTACGAAGGATGTGGACGCCTTTGGCTTGACCAGCATTTATTTCTAGTGCGTTAACTGCCATTTTGAAGCTGTTGGTGAGATTCTTTGTAGAACACTGGAGTCTCTGTGGTGCACGGACACTCACTCTGTTGCGAGGGAGGAGTTCAAAGCTTTTGGCGCAGTGACAGGGAAAATGCAGGCGAAATATTTTCACTACTGGATGGTGGTTGGCGATGATGGCGTCCTCTATACGGCGGTGTACCCATCGGTCTTTTGTCCTTGTCATTCTGGAAGTTCGCTGTCGTATAGTTGGAATGCACTGAGGCAGGATAATTTGCAGAGTTCTGCAGTTCATCTTTTAGATGATACAACCTGATGCACTACCTCAGCATCGGTAGTGAAAGGACTGAATATCTGAGATTGGGATGTCAATGAAAGAGTTGCATTCTCCTAGATGTTCTCAAACGTCTTGCGTATTGTTGGAACTGCATTCATTAAGGCAATTGGAGAGCACTCACCTGACTGTTTGATGGTGTCAAGTCTTTGGGGAGTCATGATCTTAGTCAGTCGTCGCAAGATAGCCTAAAATCTGACCTGTTTTATTCGCCAGAGTTTTTATATGCCTAGTGCAGTTTGTCTTCTGGATTCTGCCAACAACGCGATGTTGATAGTGGAGAATTCAGCCATTGAATGCCAAGGGGCGGTGGTAGATTCTCCTTTTCTGGAGATGACAATTGGCTTGTACTTCCATGCTCTGACTGCGACTTGCCACTTTTCAGCCCAAGCCTGGATATTGTCCATACCTTGCTGCATTTGGGCCAAACTGCTTTAGTGCCCGTGGGAACACAAATATTTCTGACCATTGTGTATTAATGAGCGGCTACCCCTACTTCTGATGTTGTGATAGAGGGAAGGTTTGTGATGACATGCCTGAAGATGGCTGGGCCTTCGGTCATTCACTGAGGATCACCTGCTGTGTTTTTTTTTTGAGCTGAAATCATTGAGCCACAACCATTGTTGCAAATGTGACCCCAACCACAGAAATTTCACACCGCGCACCACCACTCACCCCACCCCCTGCCCATTAAAAGCATTCTTCACATTTATTCATTTCTGCTCAGTTTCCTTGCTGATACTGTGCGTGAAGGATTGGCTTGATATCAATTGCATTTTGTCACCTAATTTGTGGAATTTAACACGGTTATGCAAGTTCAACCCAAAACTTTATTGAAAAGAATTGCCAATTGATCTTCGCAGAATCCTAATTGAGTGTCACGAAGCAGAATATTGTTAAACAAGTGCCGCTTGAGAAGTCTGTTGATGGGCGTTTTCATCACCTTAATGAAGATCAGGTTGATAATTGTCCAGGTTGGATGTGTTCGATTTTGCGTAAAGGTCATAGGCAGGCATTTACCCAGATTGAAATGTATCTATGAGTGATCAACACTTTAATTCGAATTTTACTTGACCCTTTCAGGTTTGCCTACGATGCACTGCAGAGTCATTTCCCTCTTCAATTGTGTGTTTTTTTCAGTGACACAAAATGTCTGTTTGCATTTACATCCATTAATCGTAGAATTTGACAATCTTACTGTGGTCAAACAAATTGGATGCTCGTGTTCACGACATGCCAATTGTGTCGATAGAGTGAGAGACAGGTTAAGGGCAATGTACAATTAAGTATGAGGAACAATTATAAATAGAACTTCCTGGGAAGTAGATACAAGGCATCGTTCTTAATGCTGCACTTTGTAAATTAAGATATTGTCAAACAAATGATAGACACATTGTCCCGTACCTCACCTTCTGACATGGATCAATTTGAAATTGAAATTCAAGTTAAGGTGTTAATTACATTAGGTAGTGTTGCCTAAGTTCGATTTGTAATTTAAACAGTGCTATTATTGTTACAATAAGAACTTTGTTTCAATTATTTGCAAAAAGTCAAACACACCTTTCGAATGAAGCAACAAAAAAAACATCGAAAGCACAAGGTACCTAACATAGGAATAGTTTGATCGACTGCAGCATGTTAACCAATACAATACAAGATATGCAAAATTCATCCCAATAAGTAATGCAACAATTGAAACTCACCTGAATTGATAAAGCACATTAATCAATAAAACCGGATGTGACCATCCTCAAACTAATGCAGCACCCAAATCCACCTCAGAATCACAATTGAAACAACGACGATGTAAACAAAACCATCAGCAAGAAAATAATTGAGAATGTGACCAAAGTCTGAGCTAACAACGTGGCAAGTGACCAAAAGCTGTTGAGCTCCAAGTCAATCAAACATCCAAAAACTGGAGATTTGATCACAACCAGCAACTTACCCCGCTCGCCCAATCAGAACGTTTTGATTCACACTAAATGAGTGAATCCCAGGAAGTGTACGTTGACTGTAACAAAAAGTAAAGAGCACCAATACCTAAAAAAAAAGTAACTAGAAACAGGCACAGGATTTGATCAGCTCACCAAAGTCTAAACGAACACTAATTAACATGATATTGAATATAAAGCGACAGATCAGGTAGAATCTGAATAACTGACCTCAACCTGACCTTCTCCTAAAAGCTTAAAAATACACCACAGTATCAGGTGATACAGTTCAACCAAAAAGCTGATTACATGCAAGTCGATAATAATAATTGACAATCTAGCAAAATATTCACCCTTTGTTCTTAAATTATCAGCTGAGCAGTGAAACACAAAACCTGTGGGGAGTATAGACTGAAATACCAGAAGCAAATATTTGACCATTGACTGATCAAAACACTAAGGATGGACTAATACATGATTTTGTAAAAGTTACAGAAGTTTAAAAATTACACAAGCTGAAAAACAAACATTTCATTTTAAGTGCATTCACAGACAAGTATCAAGGTCATTCGTCTGGCAAAGAACATAAATTACGCATCTGTAACTGGAAAATCTGAATGATCCACAGGTGCACAGCCGAGCAAAACTGCGAAGTTTTTACACTGATTGGGTATTACAATGAATGAAGCGTAAAACGATAGCGATTGGTTTATGCTAATTAATTGTAATCGATTGTGAAAATTATGGTTTCCTTTGTACCTTGGAGTACAACACTCTGGCTAGCTCCGGGGAAGTGAGCTCCTTGTAAAGCTTGCGTTGAAGCGACTGTTTTATGGAACTCTGTGAATTGTTTGGTTACTCAAAGAGTAAAGTTCTGGTCAATTAAAAGGCTGAAATCAAAATCCGCAAAAACATTGATGACGGGGATGTGTTTTCACTCAGCCAATTGGTGACAGCAGCGAGTGTGAATCACACCTGATTCATGCTCTCAGTTGAGTGCTATTAAAAAAACAGCAATCAATTTGCCGAGTGAAATCAGAACCCAGAATAAAGGAGAGAAAAAAAAGAAGGAAACGAGTGCTTGAAGGTCAACTGAAAAGTGATCAACTGCAATCATGTGGAGTGGTCAAAAGAACGTAAGTCATGGCAAAGGCTCAGAAGTCTGTAAGTCGGCAGCTGATAAGCCGAATAGGCAGAAAGCCCAAAATGTGGTAAGCCAAAAGGCATATCTTCGATGAATGAGGAGAAGAAACTGCATGCAAGGATCCATAATATGAACCTGAGACAACTATCGTTCACTTCCCTTTAGCTAGCTAGAGCGGCATTCTCTAAGGTACAAAAGGCAGTTGTAATTTTCAAAATCGATTACAAATAATTAGCATCAGCCAATCACAATCATTTTTCACTTATTTTATTATAATATCCAATCAGGGTGAAAACAACTCGTCTGTCTCTTTACGGATCACTCCCGTTTTCCGGCTATAGACGTCTGATTTATGCGCTTTGGCCTTTTTGACTAAGCTGCACTGCAGTGATAAAATCAGCAAAACATAACTTTTTAAAAAAGTAGCCAACTAATATCTGTCGGAAGGTAATGTGATTGTGTTGAAATTTTATAGTTTTGCGTTTGATGTTTGAATTGCAGATGCAGAAGTAAATCGGCCATGGATATCAGCTTTAAAACAACTTGTTACTTTAAGAAGCTGGAAGTGGAAAACGAGTTTTTGAGCTGTGGATATCTCCATATTGTATGCTAGATTCTGTTTGGGTGTTGAGGAAAATGTAACCATTTGAGCAAAGAGTTGATTTTATTTTAAGTCGCTCTGAAACTTGTGCCACTGTTAATTTGTAATTGCAAATTTGTGGGAAGAAATCAAATGTGCACATTTTAAGTGTAAGCTGAAGGGATTCAACAGAAATGTGAAAACGTGAGAGCCTTAATTTGATAGGGTTAATTAAAATTTCGGGTATTTGAAATGATTATGAAAAACCCTAAGTTGGATTGATCTTGGATCTAAACAGTTTGTCAGGTTGAAAGATAAATCCCAGATATGAATGGCAATGAAAAAAATAAAATCTAGAATTAGTTTATGCAAAAGGAATTAGTCCTGGGTCCCGCATGCTTGCTAGATTAAAAAAAAGAACGATGATGTAATGATGTTCATTTGAGAACTCTTACTCTGCCGCTTTTGAAACTCGGTAAGAAGTCTGACAACACCAGGTTTAAGTCCGACCGATTTATTTGATAGTAAACTCACAAGCTTTCGGGGTTTGCCCCTTCTTCAGGTGAATGGAGAGTTCTGGCCTCAGGCAGAGCATATAACAGCACAGACAGTTTACAGATTACTGATTAGAATGCGAGTCTTTACAACTAACCTGCTATTCAAGTCTTAAAGAGGCGAACAATGTGAGTGGAAGGAGCATTAAACCCAGGTTAAAGAGATGTGTATTGTCTCCAGATAGTACAGTAAGTGAGGTTTTGCAAACTCAAGCAAGTCATGGGGGTTACAGGTAGTGCGACATGAACTCAAGATCCTTGTTGAGACCGTCCTCATGTGTGCGGAACTTGGCTATCAGTCTCTGCTCAGCGACTCTGCGCTGTCATGTGTCGTGAAGGCCGCCTTGGAGAATGAACATAAGAACATAAGAAATAGGAGCAGGAGTAGGCCATCTAGCCCTTGGAGCCTGCCCCGCCATTCAATAAAATCATGGCTGATCTGAAGTGGATCAGTTCCACTTTCTCGCTTTCTCCCCATAACCCTTATTTCCCTCGTCTATCAGAAACCTATCTACCCGTGACTTAAATATATTCAGCGAGGTAGCCTCCACCAATTCAACGGGCAGAGAATTCCAGAGATTCACCACCCTTTGAGTGAAAAGTTCCTCCTCAACTCCGATCGAAACTGCCCCCCCTTATTTTGAGGCTGTGCCCTCTCGTCCTGCTATCCTTTCTACCTCTCTACCTCTACCCTATCTATCCCCTTCATTATCTTATATGTCTCTATAAGATCCCCCCTCAGCCTTCTAAACTCCAACGAGTACAGACCCAGTCTATTCAATCTCTCTTCATAGGCTCATCTCTGGTATCAGCCTAGTGAACCTTCTCTGCATTCCCTCCAAGGCCAATATATCCTTCCGCAAGTGCGGCGACCAAAACTGCGCGCAGTACTCCAGCTGCGGCCTCACCAGTACCCTGTATAGTTGCAGCAATACCTCCCTGCTTTTATATTCTATTCCCCTCGCTATAAAAGCCAACATTCCATTCACCTTCTTGATCACCTGCTGCACCTGCAGACTGGATTTTTGCGATTCGTGCACAAGGACCACCAGGTCCCTCTGCACAGTAGCATGCCGCTGCTTTTCGCCTTTTAAATAATAATCCCTCCTATTATTATTTCTACCAAAGTGGATAACCTCACAATTGCTAACATTATACTCCATCTGCCAGGTCCTCGTCCAGTCACTCAGCCATGGCACTCACTCAGCCATGCTTACCCAAAGGTCAGAGGCCGAATGCCCGTGACTGCTGAAGTGTTCGCCAACAGGAATGTCTGAGGCCAGAACTCTCCGTTCACCTGAAGAAGGGGAAAACCCCGAAAGCTTGTGAGTTTACTATCAAATAAATAAGTTGGACTTAAACCTGGTGTTGTCAGGCATATTGCTGTGTTTACCCCAGTCCAACGCCGGCATCTCCACATCATGACTGCTTTTGAAACTAGCAGAGACAAATGAAGATGAATTTATGTTCGCAGAAATTTGTAATTTCAAGATAATTTCAGTGTTGAGTTATCAGGTTTGTTCTCATGAATTAACCCATTCTGTCCCAAGCAAGATTGTTCTTTTTTTGTGTGGCAGCTAATTGCAAAAGGGACAGGGTTTACAGTTATTTTAAGATATTTGAGAATGCATTTGTATTCAAATCCTGGATTGTGCTGCATAGACAGAGTAAATGAACCAATTGCAATTTTGTGTAAGTAACTGCTCACAGAACACAATTTGGTGCAAGTTCTGAACATGCAAAAGTCGAAAACCATGTCGGCCTGAGGCGGAAAGTTAATGAAAAAGCCTCCCCCTGCCAGAAACAGGGCAAATTTCTATAATTAAGGACTATGGAAATAATCCAGTGAGATAGGTAAATATTGACAGAAAGGAACACGTATGGGAAATACATGTGGGATATAAAGAAGTGAACAGCGTAATAGAAAAAAAATGTTATAGAGCAGCTGATGTAAACCTGTGGTCAAAGGATTTAACTAAAATGAATGGAGAGCCAAGAACAGGTTGGACAATAGTTGAACGGGGTAGGACAGAATTACATGTGGCATTCATTTGATAGTTAGGGTTACGATGATATGGTTAAAAACAAAACAAAGGGATTCAGAGGATATGGATGCAGGAACAGTTTTCTTTTAGGAGATAAGATAAACATTAATGGAGACTTGAAAGGCCACAACACTGTTCTTTGAATTTGGGAACATTCTGAGATAGGAAAAAATGTGCCGTTAGCAAGCTACATTTATAACGATCTATGCAGGACAAAGAACGAACAATCAAAATTAGCTACTGCCCGGAATTAAATCGAAAGTTTTGATTTCTGTTTTAGAAATGTTATGAAGCAAACTGTTTAGGATGAATCAATTGAGAAGATGGAGGCTGGAAATTAAACACGGAATGGGAATTGGGGATATTGAGTTCAACTCAGTTCATTGGAATACTTCGAGTTGGTACTTCTATTGAAAGAAAATTATAAATGGGGAAGTAAATTGAAAGCTGTCTCTTGATGTTTGTGTCCATAGCCACGTTTTATTTTAAACAGCAGAACTTGATACTCTGATCGCCATCCGAAGCATCTGTACCGTACGTGAAGTGACGGAAAAAACTTATAAACCTTTTGACAAGGTCACCTGAGACTCACAAAGGTGTTGGCATGATATTGATAAACTGAACAGGTATGCACGAGTTACATATGAAGTAAATAATAGGCAAGAAACCAGGAGACCAATTCAAGGATTACATGTGCTTGAAATTATACCTTGAAGAACGGACCACAGACATGCACACTACTTAACCGCCAACTTGGCATGAAATGGGAAATGGGGACTTGTTGCCCCAAGAAACATCAGGAGATTATTTTTGGAGATTCACCACGGGACACAGCATACCGGGTAGAACAATATTTTACATATATAAAGTGCTCGTGGTGAAATGAAATGGAAGAATAAACTGCACAGCTGTGCCAACAATTCACTATGTGTCCTCAGTGAACCCTAGGAAAGAAACAATAATAAAACTATATCGGCAGACTCTTCCTTGGGACCAAGCAAAGTAGACCTTGAGAGAGATATAGATTGGCTTTATGTATCTGTTGCCCCCATAAAAGCAAAGAAAAACAATATTGCCAAGTTACTATGGATCAAAATACTCGATAGGTGGAAACTTTCCACACGAGAGATTACTCGAATTTAACAAGTAATAGTCTGGGGACTAGATTTTACAGATACCAAATATTACCAGGTAAATGCCGATGGATATCAAAAACATCCACAATTTCTAAACATGATTGAACTTCCCAGTTGGGTTAGTTAGGTTTAGGAGATTAAAACTTTACTACAATGGCAATGCTCGCTCTCGGAGTAATCAACGATGTTTTGGGTAATTAATCATACCACATTTTAACATGCCATAATCATTCTTTTACCATTAAATGGGCGGACATGCAATTGAAGACAATAATTGATTATATTTATATATTTGGCCCTGAACTACGAATACGAGATAAAGGAGCATAAATGGAGGTACCAGGTATTTGTTTAGAATGCAAATTCGGTATTTATTTTTCTGAAAAGAATTGCAAATCATTCTGTGTTGCGACGGAAGTGAAAAGGTAATACACTCTGGAGCCTATGGAACCGAGCATTAGCTCACGTTACTAGACGTAAGGAGTGAGGGATTCCCGGAAATATTTAATCACATAATTGAAGGGAAGATTAGGACTACTAAGGCCCAGCCAAATGAAGGGCGTGTAAAAATCTCGCCAGGGACTTGATAGGTGAGATTTGATATGACGTTGAAGATTTGAGATAAGGAAGCACTCCTGGAAATTTGATTCCCTGCATATAAGAAATTTTTTTCTCAACTTTCACGGGACTGACATTAATTCGTAAGTCATTCAACCAAGAAAACCAAGGGGGCCCAACGTTCTTCTTGGTAGTATCTCAGGAAAGTGTGTCCAATGAGATATTTAATGATAGCTACAAATTCGAAAAAGATAGAGACAGAAGAAGAGGGAAGGGTTCACCCAACCTAACCTGAAATGATATATGACAAATAAGGAGGGCCTAGCATATATGAGCCCGAGAGAATGCTGTTCAGAATCAAAACATTGCATTGTGTGGGCTTGTCGGATCTCCAGCCTCTTGGAAACTACAGCAAGTTTATCGTTGATATTACACCATTGAAACAGGCATTAAAAGCGGTCCATGCAGTGATGCATAACCACCCGGGAAACAAAGGTCATATTGTGGAGTTTACTTCGTCAAAGTAGTCACCCTTTTAGTCTGCAAATTTTCTTTATGGAAGGGTTCCTCCTGCCTGGGAAAAATACGTCAGATGAGGCATTTAGCGCCTGGTGGAATGATTTGTTGTTCACTGACGAGAATGAAGAAATGTGGTTCGACGGCCATAGAAGATGCAAAGTTAATCCCCAACGAATATGCCAGGCACTTCAAAGAACATATCATAAGGGACTAAACACATTGACGAAGGAAGAGTGGTAGATGTGGTTTATATGGACGTCAGCAAGGCGTTCAATAAGGTCCCCCATGCAAGACTTACTGAGAAAGTGAAGGGGCATGGGACCCAAGGGAAGCTGCTTCGTGGATCTAGAAGTGGCTTGCCCACAGAAGACAGAGAGTGGTTGTAGATGGGTCTTTCTCTGCATGGATGTTGGCACCAGTGGAGTGCCCCGGGGATCTTTTCTGGGACCCTTGCTGTTTGTGATTTTCACAAATGATCTGGATGAGGAAATAGAGAGATGGGTTGATAAGTTTGCAGATGGCACGAAGGTTGGAGGTGTAGTGCATACTTTGAAGGGTTGTCAGAAGTTGCAGCATGACATAGATGGGATGCAAGTCTGGGCGGAGAAGTGGCAGATGGACTTCAACCAGGGGTAAATGTGTGGTGGTTCATTTTGGCAGGTCAAATGGGATGAAGCAATATAATAATAAGAGTGAGACTCTTAGCAGTGTGGAAGATCAGGAGAATCTTGGGGTCCGGGTTCTTAGAACTCTCAAATTGGCTTCGCAGGTAGAGGATATTGTTAAGAAGACACGTGGTGTACTGGCCTTCATCAATCGAACAATTGAGTTTAGGAGTCGGGAGATAATGCTGCAGCAATATAAGACCCTGGTCAGGCCCCACTCAGTTCTGGTTGCCTCATTATAGGAAGGATGTGGAAGTCATTGAAAGGGTGCAGGGAAATTTACAAGGATGTTGCCTGGATTGGGTGGCAAGCCTTATGAGGATAGGTTGAGAGAGCTCGGTCTTTCCTCCTTGCAGAGACCAAGGATGAGAGGTGAACTGATAGAGGTGTATAAGATGTTGTGAGGTATTCATCAGGTAGATTCTCAGAGGCTTTTTCCCAGGGCTGAAATGGCTGCCACAAGAGGACACAGGTTTAGGGTGCTGGGGACTAGGTACACAGGAGGTGTCAGGGGTAAGTTTTTTTCACCCAGAGGGTGGTGGGTGCGTGGAATCGGCTGCTGGCGGCGGTGGTGGAGGCAGATTCGTTAGGGCATTTTAAGAGACTTCTGGATGAGTGCGTGGAACTTAATAGGATTGAGGGTTATAGGCAAGCCTAGTAGTTAGAGATATAATCGCACAACTTGTGGGCCGAAGGGCCTCTTTTTGCTGTAAGTTTTCTATGTTCTATATTCTAACGGACGTAAATGGTTGAAGCAAGCAATCCAGACAGTCAACAGACTGAATCAATCAGGATCACACCATTGGTAGTATGCAGTTATTCAGGAAACGATACAGAACCACCTGACAAATTGATGGGAAGTAATTAAGATGGTGATAACTTTTGGAACAGAGGTAGTGTTCCATGGCACGCTGAATAAAAGGGTATAAATTAACAGCTGAAATTTACAGCAGCATAGTTTCGGATACCTCTCAGCAGGTGGACGGCAGGCCACCCGAAATATTGAGAACGGCATTCTCAACATCATATTGGCATTTTTGGGTAGTCATCCAATGGCCAAACAGGGGACTGAAAGGGTGACTACTCACACAAGTTTAAAAATCGCAGAAGCTGAGAAAGAAAGGTCTTCATACAACAGCCTTAGCAAACAGACACCAACGTCATTAGCCTGGCAATCGCACAAATCAGACAGCTATAAATGGACAATTGGAGTGATCTGCAGATAAAGAAAATAACTGTTTCTGTGAAGTTTACTTGTTGTTGGGTTTTATAATGAAGCAAGCATAAATTGGCTGTGGTTATTTTACTTGTGATCGATTATGTAAACTATAATTGCCTTTGTACCTTGGAAAACACCTCTCTGGCGAACCACAGGGGTCTGAGCTGTTCGGTCTCAGTATCCTTACTATTCGTTTGTATTAAAACAGTTGTTTAAGAGAACGCTGTGATTGTCTGGATAATCGAAGGGTGAAGGTGTTATAAATTAAAAGGCTGCCGTCAAAATCCGGAAAATATAGTAAGCGCAAATTGAACATAGCATCATAAACGTGGAGCGATGACCAATTGGCCAAAACCTGACTGAGCACCCGTACATGATCCCTGGGCCAAATTTAACAAAATATTAACAAAACGAACATATACTAAATGCTGCACCATTTCATTTCGTTACCATAACTGCATTCTACGAACTGTATGCTTTGTCTGAATAGTGCACAAGTTACAACCATGTTCACGGGATACTAACACATGAGCATTTGATGTAAATTGGCCTTGTTATCATGGATATTAGTAGGGGAAGCAAATAAAGTAGATGGAGTTCTGGTGATAGGGCATCCTGCCCTGCTGGGTTTCTGTGATTCTATGACAAGTCCGTGTGACATTAATAAATCAATTCAGCAAAAAATCAAAATCAAACGAAGTGGTTCCCCAAACAAGAAAGCACGATTGTAAATTGAAACATATAAACAAAGGAACCGTCACGCAACTTAGAATAGTTGCGTTGTATTCTTTTTATTCTTTGGTTGGGCCAGCATTTATTGCGAATCACAAATCGTTCTTGAACTCAATGGCTTGTTAGAACAATTCAGAGGGCAGCTGAGAGTCAACGACATGGCAGTGGATCTATGGCACATGTAAGGCAGATCAGTTAAGGATGGCAGGTTTCCTTGCTTTAGAGACATTCATAAGAACATAAGAACATAAGAAATAGGAGCAGGAGTAGGCCATCTAGCCCTTCGAGCCTGCCCCGCCATTCAATAAGATCATGGCTGATCTGTCGTGGCTCAGTTCCACTTTCCCGCCCTCTCCCCATAACCCTCAATCCCTTCTCTTATCAAAAACCCATCAACCCGCTTCTTAAAAATATTTAGCGAGGCAGCCTCCACCACTTCAACGGGCAGAGAATTCCAGAGATTCACCACCCTTTGAGTGAAGAAGTTCCTCCTCAACTCCGTTCTAAACCGCCTCCCCTTTATCTTGAGGCTGTGCCCCCTAGTCCTACTGTCTTTTTTGAGCGGGAAGAGTCTCTCCACCTCTATCCTATCCATCCCATTCATCATCTTATACGTCTCAATGAGATCTCCCCTCATTCTTCTAAACTCTAACGAGTACAAGCCTAGTTTATTCAGCCTCTCCTCATAGCTGAATCCCCTCAACTCCGGTATCAGCCTAGTAAACCTCCTCTGCACTCCCTCCAGGGCCAAAATATCCTTGCGCAGGTGCGGCGCCCAAAACTGCACACAGTACTCCAGCTGCGGCCTCACCAATGCCCTATACAGCTGCAGCAAGACCTCCCTACTTTTATATTCAATCCCCCTCGCTATGAAGGCCAGCATCCCATTCGCCTTCCTGACCACCTGCTGCACCTGCAAGCTGGGTTTTTGCGACTCATGCACAAGGACCCCGAGGTCCCTCTGCACCGTCGCCTGCTGCAGTTTTTCGCCACGTAAGTAATAGTCCTTCCTACCATTCTTCCTACCAAAGTGGACCACCTCACACTTGCCAACATTAAATTCCATTTGCCATTTCCTGGCCCATTCGCCCAGCCTATCTAGATCCTTCTGCAGACTCTCCACACCCTCCGCACAATTTGCCGTTCCCCCAATCTTGGTGTCATCAGCAAATTTCGACACCCTGCACTCGGTTCCCTCCTCCAGATCATCTATATAAATGGTAAATAGCTGAGGCCCCAGCACTGACCCCTGGGGCACCCCACTAGTCACCATCCGCCAATCCGAATAGCACCCATTGACCCCCACTCTCTGCCTCCTATTTGACAACCAATCCTCTATCCACGCTAACACCCTACCCCCAACTCCATGTCCCCTGACCTTCTGCAATAACCTCTTGTGAGGTACCTTGTCAAACGCCTTCTGAAAATCCAGAAAGACCACATCCACCGGCTCTCCTCTATCCACTGCCCTAGACACATCCTCATAGAACTCCAGTAAATTTGTCAGACACGACTTCCCTTTAATGAAACCGTGTTGCGTCCGCCCTATCAAGCAATTCCCTTCAAGATGCCTCGCAATTTCCTGCTTAATGACAGATTCTAACATTTTACCTACCACAGACGTTAAACTAACCGGCCTATAATTCCCCGCCTTTTGCCTGGCACCCTTCTTAAACAACGGCGTAACATTAGCCGTTTTCCAATCTTCCGGCACTTCCCCAGAATCCAGCGACGTCTGGAAAATAACCACCAAGGCATCCACTATCACCTCCGCCATTTCTTTCAGAACCCTCGGATGCATTCCATCCGGTCCTGGGGACTTGTCCACAATCAGCCCCTCCAGTCTGTCGAGCACCACCTCTCTAGTAACAGTAATGTCATTAAGACCCTCCATTCCTACCACCTTTCCATCGCTAACACCCGGCAAATTATTCACGTCCTCCTCCGTGAAGACAGAAACAAAAAAGTTATTCAAGACCTTCGCCATATCCCCATCCCCTACCACTAGCTCCCCTTTCTCATCCTCTAAAGGACCAACGTTCACCCTAGCCAGCCTCTTCCTTTTTATATATTTATAAAAACTCTTGCTATCCTTTTTTATATTAAGTGCTAGCCCAGCCTCATAGCTTCTCCTACCCTCCTTTATCAACTTCTTTGTCAATCTTTGTTGACATTTAAACCTTTCCCAATCCTCTTCTCGCCCACTGCTCTTAGCTACTCTAAATTCCTCCGCTTTTAATTTAACACTTTCCTTCACCTCCTTCGTTATCCACGGCTTATTACCTCTCTTCCTACTGTCCTTTTTAACCATCGGAATAAATTTCTGCTGAGCACCAAGAAAGATCTCCTTAAAGATCCTCCACTGCTCCACAGCAGACCTACCTTCCAACACATTCCCCCAGTCCACATTCGCTAATTCTTCTCTCATCCTACCATACTCCCCTCTATTCAAACAAAGGACGCGCGTCCGGGAACCCACTTTCTCCTCCTCCATCTGCACCAGAAACTCCACCATACAATGATCACTCTCTCCAAGAGGATCCTTCACCGCAAGGTCCCTAATTCTACCCGCCTCATTACATAGCACCAGATCCAAGATAGCTTGCTCCCTCGTCGGCTCCAACACACACTGTTCAAGGAAATTATCCCGGCAGCATTCCAAGAACTCCTCCTCGAGCCCACCTCGTCCAACATGGGTCGACCAATCAATATGTAGATTGAAATCTCCCATAACTACTGCCGTCCCATTCCTGCACGCCGCACTTATTTGCGTGTTAACAGCCCGCCCCACCTCCAGATCATTATTCGGGGGCCTATAGACGACACCCACCAGCGTCTTCCTCCCTTTGCTGTTCCTAATCTCCACCCACAACGATTCCACGTTCTGCTCTTTGGCTCCGATATCATCCCTTGCTACCACCTTGATACTATCCTTAATCAGCAGAGCTACGCCACCCCCTCTTTCCTCCTGCCTGTCCTTCCTAAACACTTGATAGCCCTGTACATTCATCTCCCAGTCCCTGTCACCTTGCAGCCACGTCTCTGTAATGGCCACCAGATCGTATCCATTTGTGTCGATCTGCGCCACCAGCTCATCCACTTTATTCCGAATGCTTCGTGCATTCAGATAAAGCGCTTTCATCCCAGCCTTCACCTGGACCCTATTTGCCGTAACGCCACCACTTGGGACATCCTCAGCCTCTTCCCTTACCTGTACCCTATCCTTAACTTTAGACCTCGTAGCGTCACCTACCCTCGCACCCTCCCCCCCCCCAATTAGTTTAAAGCCCTGTCTACAGTCCTCTTTACTCGATTCGCCAACACTCTGGTCCCAGCACGATTCAGACCAACCCCATCCCGCCCGAACAAGTCCCACCTACCCCAATACTGGTGCCAATGCCCCATAAATTCGAACCCATTCCTCCCACACCAATCCCTGAGCCACCCATTCACTTCCTTTATCCTGTCAACCCTACGCCCGTCTGCACTCAGTTCAGGCAGTAGCCCAGAGACGACCACCTTGTCGGTTCTACTTTTTAATTCCATTCCCAGCTTCTCATACTCCCTCCGCAGATCCTCAGTCCGCACTTTGCCTACGTCGCCGGCACCCACATGTACTACAACGATCGGGTTCTCACCCTCCCACTCCAGGTTCCTCTGCAGCCCAGCTGTGACATCCTGTACCCGAGCACCAGGCAGACAACACACCCTTCTGTGCACTTTGTCATTGTGACAAAGGACAGTGTCAATACTCTTCACCCCACTATCTCCAATCACTACTACGTTCCTTTTCCCCTTCTCTTTGCCTATGTCCTGCTGCATCACTGTACCGTGTGCAGTTTGCTCACCAACCTCACCTGCCTCGTCCTCTTCCAGAGTGGAAGCAAGAACCTCAAACCTGTTATGCAGATTAAGAGGCTGAGGCCTCCGCTCCTCACCCCCCTTCCTCCTCCTCCCAGCAGCCCCCTTTTGTCCCTGACCCTTAGATTTAGCCAGTCTAGGGGCACCCTCTCTCCCCCTGATGAGCCTCAGTGTCTGTAGCTCAGAGGCCAGCTCGTCCACCTTGAGCTGGAGCTCCTCCAGCAACCTGCACTTACTGCAGACATGGTCACTGGGAAGGACCCTGGGGTCCACCAGTTCCCACATCATACACAAACCACACATCACATGCCCCTCCATTATTCACTGTAATTTTTTATGGGAAAAAAATTTTTTTTCCTTGTTTCTTGCTGTAGTAGTTTTGAAAAAATTTTTTTCCTTGTTTTTTTCAAACAAACTCACCTGGCCTTTTTTCCCTCAAGCCCTTTTTGATATTAAGCCCTATTAACTCACTCTGCTTCCCCCTCACTCCGCTGCCCGCTCAGACGCTGCCCGCTGTCTACACCAGGCCTCCTTTTAAACCTGGCGCTGATTTAAAGCAGGCTGGTCCACAAATGCCTTTTCACCACACCCTCAGAATTCTTAAAGCAGTAAATACAATAAATAAATGCTTTAAACAGTTCTACAAAGAGTAAAGTGCTTTAAACTTATTTTAAACAGGTTTTTAACAGGTAAAATCTTAGCTCTGTCTCTCTCTCTCTCTCAGCAGCTTCAGCAAACAATGGAAGGCTTCACCGTGTGGCCCCTTGATAATTAAGCAGGCTGGTCCACAAATGCCTTTTCACCACACCCTCAGAATTCTTAAAGCAGTAAATACAATAAATAAATGCTTTAAACAGTTCTACAAAGAGTAAAGTGCTTTAAACTTATTTTAAACAGGTTTTTAACAGGTAAAATCTTAGCTCTGTCTCTCTCTCTCTCTCAGCAGCTTCAGCAAACAATGGAAGGCTTCACCGTGTGGCCCCTTGATAATTAAGCAGGCTGGTCCACAAATGCCTTTTCACCACACCCTCAGAATTCTTAAAGCAGTAAATACAATAAATAAATGCTTTAAACAGTTCTACAAAGAGTAAAGTGCTTTAAACTTATTTTAAACAGGTTTTTAACAGGTAAAATCTTAGCTCTGTCTCTCTCTCTCTCTCAGCAGCTTCAGCAAACATGGACCTGACATGCGTCTCACATAATGGGCAATGATTCTGTGATTATATGTGTGTGTTTTTTTTTTAACTAAAATCTACCGTTTTTGAACAGGAACTTCGGAGCGTCACTCTCCATCTCTCGATGACCAATTCAGTGAAATACTGCTGCGCCACGGTTTCACCGAACGAATCGGCTGTGAAGTTAAGTAGCCAACATTTGTGTTGTAATCCCAGGACTCAGAAAAGGGGCACACGCATGACCAATTTAAAACCAGAAACAATTGTCTGAAGGTTGTTCTCTTTCTGATCAATTAACTAAATTTCTAATGTGCGCCTTCCAACTTTCAGTGTAGAAAAGGTTGGCACCAGCTAAGTCTATTTTCCTGGCTCCGCGCTGAAATATTCAATTTCACCTTCTGTACTCTGTACTCTATAGATGTGGGGATTTGACATGGTGCAATCCAAGATAGAGTTTGTGTGCCAGTTTCAAATGAACGATTGACGGCTATATTCACACTGATTTGCAAACAGTAGGACTAATTCCAAATTATAAAGGCAAACAAAAACAAAACAGCAGTGCCAACCAGTGTACCTCTGAGCCATGGGATTGATTGGAAGATTTTCAATGTTGCTGGTGAAACAATGATAGTTATTGTAATGAAATTATTGTAATGAAGATATATGAAGGCTGTAAATAAACACAGGTTGGTTAAGTGATTGCGAAAAAGGCAGACAAAGAGATAATGCAAGATCTAATTTATTCTACGTCTTGACAGGAAGAATAAAAGGGAAGCATACTACTTGAATGGAGAGCTTGTTTCAGCTGTGCAGCAGATGCACTCAAGTATATGCTTTTTCAATTATGTTTGCAAAGAATAGTGAGAATGTAAAAGTATAAAAAATGCACAGATGTCTTCTTCAAATGTAGAACTATTTTGACGTTGTTGTAAGGCAACACTTTTAAACACCAACCTTTTAACCTAGATCCTTTTGTTCCTAAAAAACACAAATTCCTTGTGCTGCTTCAACTATGAATTGCAATATATGTGAGCATACAGGATTTGTTCTGAGCCTTATCGATTCTTTAAGGCAAATTTTGATAATGCATTTTAGTCTTGCAAGAAATGCAGACGGATCTAAGTGTCCGAATACATCAGTTGGAAAATGCTAGAATTCAAGTGTAGCAATTAATTAGAAAGTCTAATAAATCAATATCATTTATTCTGAGGGTATTTCAATAAAGAGGCAGAGACGTTACGGTTCAGTTAATCAAACACCAGTGAGACCACATCTAGAGTACTGTGTACTGATTTGGTCACATTAATGAAGCACTTGTGCCAGTAATTAGGAAGGAATGAAGTGAAGTTTGACCTAGGCTAAATCGTGAAAAGTTTGTATTGTTTCATGAGGAAATGTTGGGCAGATCAGGCTTGTACCTACGGGAGTTAAAAAAAACCGTGTATACGTTGATTTGATCGAAACATATAAGTTCCTGAGGGGTCCTGACTAGATGGATGTGGAGAGGACTTTTCCTCTTGCGGATGAATTGGAACGAGGTTTTGTTATTTCCAAAATATGGAGTCTTCTAATTAAAACGGAAATGAGGCGAGTTTTTTTTTCCATTTGAGAGCTGTGATTGTTTGAAACTGATTTCCTGATAAACTGGTGGAAACAATACATTTTAACATTGTTAAGTAAGAGGAGGATCAATTCCTGGTAGGGCATGGATGGCAGATTAGAGGAGGTAAAAGGGTTGCAGATTTGAGAGTAGTATCATTTCACCTTTGAACATATTACATATCAGGACAGTCAAAAGGCGCCAAATGACCAACTCGTGCTCATTGCACCTATGTTCCTAGATTGCATCTGGTCCAGCGTTTTCCAGCACTCAACTATATGCTCATGCAAATAAAAGTGGCAAAGTGTAGTGACAATATAAAGGTATGGGAAATGTGTAGATATCATAAAAACATAAGAAACATAAGAAATAGGAGCAGGAGTAAGCCATCCAGCCCTTCGAGCCTAATATCTATTAATATCTATTAATGTAAAACTATTTTGATATTTGTGTGAGGAATGTTTCTACAACATCAGTCTTTTCACCTAGATCCATTTGTTTTAAAACAAAAAAAAACACAAATTCATTGTCTTGATTAAAAAATGAATTGCAGTTTATTTCAGCACATGCAACTTCTTCAAAGCATTATCCACTCTTTTAAGTATTGATAATGCTTTTCAGACTTGCATTGTCTACACCGCTAATCTACAAGGCATTAAGATACTATATGCTATGCAGCCATTATTACATGGTCCAAATGTTATATTTCACTTTTCAACTACATAATTCTAATTGAATATTTTACTCATTATACATAATCATATAAAGCTTTGTTGATCATAACTCATTTTCTAGGGTCCCTCATCTTTATTGAAAGTTGAAAACTCCAAAAGCAAATGCCTTCTAAATTGATAGCGCTACCCACATTCGAAAGTTGTCACATATTATCAACATATTTTCCCATTAAGTGTAAACAAATACTTCTTCCCATTCTTCAGCTCTTCTCTGAATTTGTTCTGTGTCAATCCATATATGCAAGTGTTTGTGCACGAACTCAAAAGTTGCAGCATAAATGCAACCTGCTGGGTAATATATATCGGGTTACTGTAATATTTATCTGTGTAATAAAAATTGCTTACTGGCCAGTTTACCGAATACACCAGATAGGTCATCCACAATACTACAAAATTGGCAGAAATAGTGAAAAGCAAAGTCATGGATTTCCGTCGATTCTTCACCTCTGAATTATTTTGATGCTCACTGTAGCTGAGGAGGGCCTTGCGAAATTTGTTCGCCAATGTGATATGTCTAACTGTTAGTGCATTGAACAGCAATATTAAAATAATTGGTACTAGAGGGGTCACAATACTATCGATCCACTCAAATGCACTCCACAAGGGGGAAGTGAGATAAGCGGTTGTGGGAACGCAATACCATGCAACGTTTTCAATTATAAATACAGCCTCATTCATATAGTAAAAAGGAATGGTTCTCAGGCAACTCAGGACAAATAGAGAGCCGATGACGACAGCTGCAGTTTTCTCTGTGCAATATTTTGATTGTAACTTCTGACAGCAAATTGCCACATAGCGGTCAAATGTCAAGGCAACAGTAAACCAAACAGAACAGTCCACACTTACAATGTATGCCACAAGATTTACAATGCATACTGGAGTATGATTTAGAAAACTAGTTGGGAAGTACATGATATTAATACGATGTAATATCACATGGATGACGACCACACTCAGATCTGCCACAGCCATGGCCAACAAATAGTAAGTGATGCATTTGGACAGACCACACTTTCCACGAGAAAGGATCACAATCGCTCCAAGGTTTACTGTCGGGAAAAAAAAGAAATATGCTTCTCAAGGCTGCCACCAAATATTTGTTTTGATAGCGATTGAAACATGATTAATCGAGCCACATGTTAACGATCAATTGAGTCTTTGCTTAAATGTATTTTACTTGTGGAAATATATATGTTTGGGACGGAAATCCACGACATGAGCAGACAATGACAATACCAGATGACTTAAAATGTGATCTACCATCTAATGTAAAATTGAAGTTAATGTTGTGAAAAATAAGTAAGTAAATAAATAAATAAATAAGTGGCGTTCGAGAGCAAACGGGTTGGTAGGACGCAAATGTTGCCCTATATCTGGCAGCAGCGTATGTAGAAAATAAATACAGCAACACATTTCCGCCCCTTTGCTGTATGGTCTGCAAAATATAGTGAGCGCACTTTCATCCTGTTCTGATACCTTGCTCAAAACCGGCAATCTCAGAATTTTCTGTCCTCCATCCGACAGGTTGGTTTAGATTTTAAATCTCTGCAGGGATGTGCACGGGTCCAGGGATCACTATCACCCGTTTTCTAAGACAAATTAATGTTAACGCCCATATTTACCCTCCGCTTTCCGTTGACCACAAATTTGCATTCGATAGCACTTAGAATGTTACAACCTTTCTGGGAATATCTTATCAAATTACTTAAAACAAGCCACGAAAGTTCCAGACTTGGCAGTTGGAGCTGTATTCCTGGTGAATGAACAAGGCGTTATGTTTTCCCCATTACCCACTCTTTTTAACGCCGGCTAGATAAAGCACGTAGTGAAAGAAAAGCAGAAAGTGGTGGTGTTAACAGAGAAAAGGCGAATTTTTCTCTTCACTTTAGGTAATGGTAGAAAACCAGAATCCTCGCTGACCAAAGAACAAGTGAAAGTATATTTGAAGATCAAGAAATGATATTAAAAGGCAATACATAACACTGTTCTCCCTTTGTATGTGTGATCCATTGTACACTGTTGGAAAATTGTAAGCAAATTTCATTAATGTCTAAATGTCACTACTACCTTCATGCAGAGTTTTATCCTGTAATCATTCCAGTTCCAACAATATGGTGAACGTGAACTAGGCATTATTATTTAAATTAAACATAACATGGAGCAAACAAGAAAACCTGCCCACAATTAGTTTATACCACCGGTCAGCGAACATTTTAACGGTATTGAACCTTTTCAACTGTCTTACCAGGAATAGAGATGGCTGCAAGTACTGGGTAATAGATTAATTCTATCTGGTAAATTACAGGGTATTCCATTGTTTTTTCTGTAAAGCACGAAGTTTTGACAAGTCCAAGGCACTGGTCATGCCAAATGAAGCATTTATATGTAGGAGCTCTTTTGTTAATTCCGCAGAGTAGTCTCTACGGAAACTGCCACTTCGGGATTTACGCAATAATGGTAGTTACATCTCACTGAACAAAATCAGTATTGAATTGACATTTCTCCAAGGACCTATGTGTGATATGAAATATACGTTAGAATCCATGCAAAATAAACTGCGATTTTTTTTCCCTAGAAGATAATCTCAATTTATTTGTTGTGATTTATTTTTGAAATAGTTAAACCTTCGCCTTAACAGCAGTCACATTAACAAAACGTTAAGTGTGATGACCAGATTCAGTTAAAGTGACACGATGTCGAAGCAGAAGAAAAGGCCAATTGAAAAGAAAAAAACCTTGCTTTCAGTTGGATGAAGTAACTCATTTACATGACGTTGCATGTATTGACAATGTGATATTCTCAAACATCCTTTGTTTTTGCTCTATTGCAGTAAGACACACCAACAGAACGCTATTTTCATTTAGAACATTAGTTCTTTCCGATCTTTTCCAACAAAATCACGATACGTCCTCCGCAGGAGCATTCGGCTACAGCAGTATCACATGGGTTGCATTCGTTCAGGGACATGACTCTTCAACGATATACAGCGATGGCAACAACTGACGCACTAGCCATAGGCAATCCCATCTAGTAAAATAATATAGACATGAGATGCTAAGTTACCTTGCAAGCAGACAAATAACTTCTGATTTTGAATCTCATCTCTCGAGCTCCCACTTCCTGAAAATTCCTAACGATCATTGACAAGAAAATGCAACTTCTGTCTTAATAACAAGGGGCTCTGTTCCTACTTTTGTCCTTTCACTGCACCAACACTAGGCAGCCTTTCATGCAAACCCTTGTTGAGAGCTGAATGCTTTCAAATCTTCGAAGATAAATCACTTTGTTGGTGAGATATTGTGTGGTCTGGGCTGCCTCTTCACAGTCACGGTTTGCAGCAATTGTTTCGTCGTAACCTACATTCTGCTTAGAAGCCTTATTGTGGCTGACAGTATTCCAAAGGATTCCGGGAGATATAGATTAATTCTTATTGTTGTGCAGTCCGATTTTTTTTTGGATCAGAACACAACTTGTGGACTGTTTGCAAATTATCAATTACGGTGGTCACAGCATAAAGAATGGCAATAAATTAGGAAACTGCCTCCACAGAATTGAATCAACTTGCCACCTTCTGGTATTTGGGGAAGTACCAGCAAATAGGTCCGAGTGGTACCTTTTCATTGGTTTCAGAAAGCCAATAATAGTTCTGCAATTTGTATTGAGGCTGGGACTGAAAATCTTGGATTTGGGAGATCATAAGCACATTTGGCAGATGCATTCAAACGCCGAACAGCACAAAACAAGCACTATTGTTCGCAATGGCCTGAAGTCACATCTCCATTTGATGATGGCAAGTTTCCATAAGATCGCTTTGTTGCTGCACTTTCAGTTTGCGATAATTGAACGTTAGATGTTGGTTTCTCGTTACTTAAACTTGAGTTGAGGGTGAACGCTGTCACAGGCTAGCATGTGTTCAGATCGCACTTTACAATACGACAGGGCAAAGCACACTGGGGCGTTGTTTGTTGATTGGTGAAGATGTAAACTGCATAAGTATCCTTCGAAATTTCCTGCAATGCGGAAGGGGTGCCAATGAAGCCAACTGTTATGGACTGGATGTTGTTGAGTGGTTTTGGAGCTTCACTCGTCGATGCAATTGAAGTGGATTCCGTCATACTCCTGACTTGCGCCTGTGGACAGGTTTTGGGGAATCAGGAGTGAATTACACGCCAAGTGATACTTAGCTTCTGATCTGCTCTCGAATCAAAACAAAGTGTGCTGATTTTCCAAGGCAACGGTTACGAAATTGGTGTAGTGGTCTAGAAAACACATAACCATAGGTTGAGGAATATTAACACAATTCTGACTTAAGTGTGAATGATCTTGGACGATGGGAACGCAAGCCGGGGTTCTTTCTTTAGAAGGCGCATCTGTATGATTAACGGGTATTTTTCATTTGAAAACATATCTTGAATTTATGAAATTAATGACGCCTGTTTTCGGATATATTGTGAAACTTCATCAATGGCAGAATACAGCAGGCCTCGCAGGAAAAGCATTAAGACAATAGATCCACTGAGAGCAGGTATCAGCAGTACTTAGGACAAGATGACTATCAATGCCAATTTGATGAATAGAATCATACAATTTTTTTGCATATAACGCAAGTGCCAAGTAGACGTAACGGATTTCACAGGGTCGGACGAAGGTCAGGTGGGTTCAATTCCTCCCTTTTCCTTTCCAGTATCTCTTGTCACGAGGCAACAGAGGTGTTTCGGTGTGGGGGAGGGGGGAGGGAGGTGGTGGCGAGCGGGGTTACCTCCTAAATTAATAATAAATGAAATCCCATTAGGTCTTGATGTGCACTGTTATTGGCTGGAGGTAATGATAGGCTGATCATTGACTGATGTGTGTTAAGGTTTATTAGACAATGACCACCGGAAATGTGGACAATATGATTTGGCAAATTGCCTTTATGGGGGTTCATTATTCATTAAGCATTGTTCTTCAGCTTGAGATTGGACTGCCCCATTTTGTGCCTTAAGTGCTGGGCTTCCTTATATCATTCTCCCATTCGATCGTGTGGTTTCATACAGTCACGTCTCAAATCAGTGTACTGGATCCATGAGTCTATTAGTTTAAGTTTAGCAATACATAACATCGAGAGGCAATACCTCGGCTACAGAAATGACAATATATTTAATATATAATGAATAGATAATCCATAGGTAGGGTAAGCATAAATATGATATGACCAATTCAAAATAGTTTTTTTCCTATTGTTTGGAGCTCTCGCAAACTGTATGTGCATTCAGACGAGATGAAATCTGAACATGTTCAGCCTGCTGTCTGAGCCAGCAAACAAAGCCGTCTAAACTAGTGCAAACTGGCAGTCCCCTTTAATTGGCTTCCAAAATATGTCGTCATCGTGCTCAGATCCACCACAAAACCTCACTGCAGTCCTACGATCATTTACTGACGTGTGAAAGGCAATACAGACGGGGCTGCCCCCATTTGAAATCAGAAACTCTTGCATTCAACGAAAATTCCTGAGCGAGTGGCATCCGTCGAGACCAAGAAGTTATCAGCCCTCACGTTTTCCCGCTTCTAAGTGCTTTAATTGAAACGTATTGTAGAAATCAAATGTGGCAGACAACTGCAAATCTCTGGACTATTAAAGCGAGGAAAACAGGGAGGATTTAAGTCAACAATGGAGACCTTTCTGTTTCGGAGCAGAGTTTTATTAAACTTCAAATACACGTTTTATTATTCAATGACATGTCCATGTCCAATCGGGGTCAATCAACTGTGCGTTACATTTTTGCGGAGTGAGAGAAGAAAAGCTGTGTCTGAACTGAGACGCTGTATCCGTACATTGGTCATTCCAGTTGCAGCAATCTCTGTCATGCCGAAATGTCATGAATCTGAAACATTAAATCAGTTTTTCTTCCCAAAGATGATTCCGAATAAGACACGTTTTCTGTTCCGATTTCAGATTTGCAGCATTGGGAGATTCTTGTACGAATCTACACTATATGCGACGATGTTTTCCGGAAGAAAACTGATCTTGGACGACAAAACGGGGGCTGTAATTCTACTGCGTCAAGTAGCCGAACGCATGGGGCTCTACACCCCGATTCAATGCCTCAACTCCACAGGCAAGCAACTGCAAAACCTATCAGTTTGTCGGTAGCTGACACTAGTTTCAAAGTTATTGTCATCTGAGTATGATAACATGGTCCGAAATATTGCTTTAAAACCACGAGGGCAAATATCAGACGGCACGGCAGCAGAGCAGTTAGCAGTGCTGCCTTACAAGGTAGAAAGCCGGGCTAGATTCCATCCTCATCAATCGCGTTCCACTCGCGCGTAATTCATTTTTTGGCTCCCTCCAACTGCAAACATGCAAGTTAAACATGATATCGCTTAGCAAGTTCATGCTAGTTTTCCTAAACTGACTGCGAGTTAACCACGCTACTATTCATTCTATCCTGAATTATCGTTATCAAAGTTTGCCTCACAAGATAGGGTAATCTCGACTGCACCTAGTGGACAAGCTTACAACGGCGTTTGAAGATTGCTGTAATATTTACAGTTCTTCAGTCCTCTGGCACTGCCCTACTAGCTAAGGAGTATCGGAAGATGATAGCCAGCGCCTCTGCAGTTCGCATTCTTACTGACTCCAAATCTTTTGCATGCATCACATCTTGTCTTGGTGACTGGCAAAGTTCAAGTATAATTAGTTGATCTATTTCTTCCTTCGTTTTACCAAACATAAAAATATCAAGTCACGCAGCGATCCCATTTTTAACCACAAGTTAGATCACTATAAATTTATTTCTTGTCAACGATTGTCACAGAGGACTTACTCGACAGCCTTCTCGCTTCCTTGTTTGAGTCCACTTTTAGGCCTCAAATAATTTGCAACAGTCTTTTAACCAATCTACTAACGTGTGTATGCTTTTCGAACGCATGCTCATTTTTCTCAAACTATGGTTTTGCCAAACACGCGTGTCCTATCCGAACTCAATATTCTTACACTCGATTCACCCTGTATTTTCTAGAACTAAGCTAAAGCTAAAGATGAGAACTGCATGTTACCCCAATAATAATGGATGAACTTCTCCAACGCATACCTAAAAGGAGGGTCCGGTCATGTTTCTTTCCATTCTGGGTTAGAAAGAAACCGATGTAGACAATGTTTTAACCACACTTTTGGATTTCGTGTTCTCTGTCATTTACAATTCCAGTACTAACCTGGATAATCAAATTCCTTTTTAACAAATGCGCCATAAATTTTGTGCTTTCCTGAAATTGCTTTGCAAATTGATGTTCTGTGCACAAGACGTCCATGATTGCCATAACATCACGTTGCTACATGGCCAGCTGAACAATCATACCTGTAAAATTCCATGCAATTGCATACATGTTCAGCACATATAATTTTTGTAACTTCATTTTCCTTACTCCTAAACGAGTATGTGCTTCCTATCTTTTGAAACTTCCTGGGATTTGGGCAAGGATGATCACTGGACTCGAACGGCTGAGCGATCTTCGGGTTCGAAATACGCCACAGCAAAATGCTGAAATTTCGATCCTAACAAAATTTGAATTCATTACTTTAAAACCAAACTTCGCTTACTAATGTGTTTTCGGGAAGGGGATCTGCGCATTTGTGTGGCTCCTAGCAAGTTGGAGAAAACTGTTTCAAAAAGTAAACAAGTTAAAAGTCCGAAAACATCAGATTGACGTCCAACAGATTCATTTGGAGTCACGCACTTCTCCTTCATCAGGTGAGTCATAACTGGGCATGGCGCTCAACTCATCGATGGAGAGTTCCAACGAGCGACTGTCAAAAAGTGTCCCTTCCTCAGAAAACAAGCATGGGGCACGATTCCTCAGACTCGCCTGGTGAAGAAGCAACGCTCCGAAAACTCGTGATTCCAAACAAACCTGCTGAGCTTTTAACTTGGTGTTGTGGAAGTTCCTACCGTGACTACACCAGTTTAACCCCGGCATCCCCACATCAATAAAAGCATGAAATTTAGCAGGCCACTCATGATCGGCAAGGCAACAGAAACATCAGGGTGTTTCTCTTCCTAATCTTGCGGGAACATCGCTCCACAAACTAGTGAAGTAATTTGTTTAGCTATGTAGTCATACCTTGCAGACAGTTGTGTCATCCTTGGGTTGCCCAGCAGCGGGATACAGGTATTGACACACTGCAGTTATCATTATGCTAATTGGGTAACAATGAGGAGTTGTGGGCCATAAGCACTCACAATAACATTGTACTCAACTGATATTTCAAGACCAAGCATATTCACCACCCTTCAGTTACATGCAAGTCGCGTGATCAACTCTGTCCCCGGGAAGAGTTCAGATGAGAACGGCAGAAATAATGCCAGATATTCATAGAAATGGAGCGCCGAACTGATGAATATAACACCAAGGAATATCTGCGTGATAAGCAACATAAGCAGCAAATAAAGACAGGACCAAACATTTCCACAACAAATGGATCAGATCTCAACTCCGCAGTCCTATTACGTCCAGTCACGAATGTAGGTGGAGGACAATTAAACACGGGATCAGGAGGTCCACAAAAATCTTCAAGACGAAGGGCGCCACTGTAGTTATAGTTGTTAGCAGTGCCGCTTAATAGCGCCAGAAACATTGGGTTCAATTCCAGGCTTTGGTCAATGTTTGTGTGGAGTTTGCATATTCTCTCATCTCTGCGTGGGTTTTATTGCGGTTCTCCAGTTTCCTCACGCAATCTAAATATGTGCTGGTTAAATGCATTGACCCGAACACACACCTGGCTGTGGCGACTAGGGGAATTTAACCGTAACTTCATTGCAGTGTTAATGTAAGACTTTCTTGTGACAAATAAATAAACTTCTACTTTATTGCTTCCAGCTAGCAGATTCCAGCACGTAAATTATAAGCCGGAGACATTCGCCAAAATTTACAGCAAGAATGACCAACTGGATTGTCCAACATGGTCTCGCCCTGAAGTGTTATTATTGCAGACGCCAGAACGCAGAAATTTGATTCATTCCGTGTTGTTCCAAGAAACAGCTGAAATCAATCGATACTGCAAAGGCTATTGACCCAAACAATATTCAGCAAAAGCACTGAAGATTTGAGCTCTTCAAATGCCGCCCCCTGGCCAAACTGTTGTATGGAAAGAAGTCTCACAACACCAGTTTGAATTCCAAAATGTCTATTTGGTAGCAAACGCCATTAGCTTTCGGGCTCCGCCCCTTCATCAGGTGAGTGGGGATTTCTGATCACAAACAGGGCATTTTAATGCATACGCTCAGTTTACAAAATACTGGTTAGAATGCGAGACATTACAGCTAATAAAATCTTAAAGGTGCAGACAATGTGAGTGCAGATGGCATTAAGCAATGGTTAAAGGGATGTATATTACTTTAAGATAGGACAGTAAGCGAGATTTTGCAAGTCCAGGCAAGTCATGGGGGTTACAAATAGTGTGACATGAATCCAAAATCCCGGTTGAGGCCGTCCTCATGTGTGTGGAACTTGGCTATCAGTCTCTGCTCAGCAACTCCGCGTGAGGAAACCGTGTGTTCTGAAGGCCGCCTTGGAGAACATTTACTTGAAGATCAGAGGCTGAATGCCCGTGACCGCTGAAGTGTTCGACAGCAGGAAGAGAACCGTCTTGCCTGGTAATTGTCGAGCGGTGTTCATTCATCCGTTATCGTAGCATCTGCATAGTCTCGCCAATGTACCATACTTCAAGACATCCTTTCCTGCAGCGTCTCAGATAGACAACGTGTAAACAAACCGAGGTATATCATCTACTCAAAAAGCAAAACGAAGCCAACACAGCCCATCACTGCCCCATCAGTCAACTCTCGACCGTTTGCAAAATGATGAAGAGGATATGAATTGCTCTATCAAGATAGATGTTCGGTATAAAACTGATCAGTGAAGCAAAATATGCGTTGTGCCAGGTAACGCAGCTCTTGACGTTTTTGACTTGGAGTAAACATGGTGGCGGGGGCGGGGGGAGCCCTAAATTCCAGAGGTGAGTTGACAGTTACTGCTCTTGACATCAGAACAGCATTTGATCTACAAGTTCCAACAGAACTGGAGACAATAGGAATTGGCAGGAAAATCATTTGCCGCCTCCTACAAACAACCTGAACTTGCCTTGCATAAGGGAAATGGCTATAATCTTCTGATTTTCAGGCAATCACTGCAGAAATTCATCAGGAATGTGTCCCTTGCTCAACCATCCTAAATGCGCTCAATTGTAACTCCGTGCATTTAAGAAGTTAACTTACATATCTTGGGACACTAAGGGAAAGTTGAGCATGCACACATAACCTGCGCATCTTTGGTAAGTGGGAGGAAAGCGGATCTCTCAATGAAAATCTACGCAGGCGTGGGAAATGTTGCAAATCTCACCCTCCGAAGGCTGGAATCAAAACCAGGTCCCTGGCACATTGAGGCATCTTGGAAATAATTTCAAACTTCAGCTAAATAATGTAATAGAAAACAGAGGGGGAAAAAATCAGCATGGGTAAATCGGATTTGTTTTTGTCCCTTTCCTTTCAGTGGATGGGGAAATTGAACGAAATCTTCATGCATGCTATCATGGTCTCATTTCTCTGCTTGCCCACAAAATCATTAACGCGAATTAATTTGGTGTAGTTATTTTAGCATGAAAAAATCGATTTCTTATTCGATCCAGAGGACGCTTAATCATATTATTCATGTTTTCTCTGAACGTATTCTGGGAAACGGCATAAATTAACGTCCTTGTGGAGCAACTGAATGCCCGAAGGATTTATCCTCTTTGCTACAGAATAGAAAATTGGTCATTTTAGCTTGCTTCGAAAAACTGAATATACCCAACGTGCATCAATGCATGCGATACGAATGTCACCATCCATAAAAGTATAAAAGTGCCAGACGTCGTCAATATAATGGATTTCCTTCACTTGCACAGGCCTGTACCATTGCGATTCTCTTGATGACTGTTGCGTCGGAGACCTGTCCACACTCTATTGTCCTGTATATTGCGCCTGACTCTCGTACCTTGAGCAGGAGAATAAGAACAAACGGAAGAAATGGCGTTAGAGAAGTTTCCAGCAACAAGACGCCTTCGCATGCAATGAGTGGAAAGCAGCTTTCTGTTACAGAGCCATGGGAGGTTGTTAATTCTTTCGAGCAGTTCGGATACAAAATAGATCAGAACACTTTCTCGAACACTTACAGTACACGCCACTGCTATAACCAAGCCTGCTGTTTTCGGGTTGAAATAGTTTCGTGGTAGCTTCTGACAATAAGTGGACACAAATCGATCGAGGGTGAATGCAACAATCATTCACATGGAGCAATTAACGGATAAGATCAAGATTAAGACAGGAAATAGGAGTATAAGTGTAGGATGAATATGGAAAGATAGCATTTTTAATCTCATAGGGCATTTCCTCAAATATCAAGGCAGATAGAGGAGCCGCTGCCATGGCCATCAGGTAACAGGTGAAACATTTGCAGAGCTAAAAACACTCACGAGAGGAACATCAGTTGTAACCAGAGTGGTTGCAAAGGAAGAAATGAGAAATGAAAACCATCCTTACAAATTGAGGACAATAAATCGACACATGTTTGGTTTCATCATTCATGCTTAATTTATGTTGCCTCGCTGACGTTTCCAGGAGCTGAAAAAAATGACACTGTGTGCAACGTCGGTGTTACTCGCCGCCAATATTAAACTCTGTATCTTTCATGCGCAACAAAAGTCCGGAAGTGTAACAGTAGAGTTGCAGCAGCCACCAGTTGTCTTTGCCTTATGCACGGGAAGTAATGTCGGTTTGTAAAAAGCATAACTGCAAAACATCGGATTCTGCATCGTTTGTCACTAATTGACAGAGAAGTCTATTAAGTATTCCACAAAAATTGGTCCAAGGTAAATTTTTGCTAAATGCTGTTGACACTTTTACCAATTCGTATAATAAATCACAGGACCCCAACAATGCAGGAGGACATTCGACACATCGAATCTTCCCCATTCCAACATTTTTTTCATCCAGGTCCTACTCCTTAACCCCACGGTATTACCCCCTCATCTCCCTAAACTGCACATCTTGGCAGTCTAAGGGGAAAATTGACATGACCAATCCACCTCAACTGCAGATTCTTATACTGAGGACGGGAACAGGTTTACCCAGAGGAAACTCACGCATACCCGGGGAGAATGCTCAAACTCCACTCTGAAGATCGCCAATAGACGGAGTTGAACCAAGCATCCTGGCGGTGTGAAGCAGCGGAGCTGAGCACTGTTCCAAAGTGAAACCGCAAATTGAAATAAGTGCCGAACTAAAAACTGGCCTCGGTAAATGATGTATCCAAATGGGTATCAACACAGTTTCGAGCAAATCCAATGATGAATTTGGGAGGAAGGCCGTCACTGGGGGAATAGTCAGAGTATCGAAACGGTTGACATAAAACTTAGCAGTGGAAAATGCTCTGGAGAAATTGCGAGAAAAGCACATAGGGTTCCGGGTCAGACACGTTCCTTATGGAGGGCGGTTTGGGGCCTTCAAGTGGAAATCACTACGTGTTTGGAACAATTATTTATACTGTGTTGTAATTACCTTGATTCTGTTCGCAACACATTGGGATCAAACACAAGAATCAATTGTAAAGATTGGGTCATCATTAATATTTTAGGTCTCTCAGCCTTCCGCTCAAATGCTACTTCTTGTTTCTTTTTTTTTGCAAATACAAGCTGAAAATGTGGGTACTCAAAATAATTTCAGGCGGCTTTAGTCGTCATTTCAAGATTTTTGCGCTGTTTTGCTCTGAAAATATGGACGTTCCCCAATAAAGGACGCAAAAATCCAATTCAATTTCAAAGTTCGGAATGAATTGAGCTAGCAGTTGAAATAATGTGATTTTTTTTCACACACATGGATTATTCTTGTCACTTGCTTCATAATGACAATTATTGTCAGCGTGTCTATCAGGTCAAAACAAATAGAACATATAAGTGGCTGCAGTTCCAGTGACACAGTAAAGCAAAGTTAACAATGAATCTTAACACAAGATAAGCGGCTAAACGGGAATCCCAATTGTAGCATAATCAGGGTAGTAAATATTTTCGACCTGTATGATCAACGGCTGCTGCTGTGAAGCGAAGTTCACAGTTTTCCAATTGTACAAGACATTGTCTGCTTTCAGTAGGTCGTATTATTTACAGACAAGAAAAATCTAAAGTGATAAGAGGAACAATGACCAATGATTTCAATTTTTTTCCAGCCTTTTCAGCTAACAGATTAGTCCATTTTGGCTTTGCTATTAGCCAACCAGGGAAGTTCATCATTTGAAACTCGATTCCATGGTGAAATGGACATCCTCAATAATATAGTGCTCAAAATAATGTGTAATTCCAGCATTGCAATTTTTTAAATAAAAAAAATGCTTGAATATGGGCGTTTTAAACTGACATCCAACAAGCAACCAGATCCCACAAACACACTGAAATACAAAACCTAAGATTTCTCCTTAGCGTTTCTCATTTTGTCCATCTTTAATTCTAGATGCCCATTCCACTAATTCATCGTAGTTATGGGTATTAAGAATTCTCATTTTAAGGATTTTGTAATGAACTGGTGACAACCCGGCTTTAAATCCTTGTAAAAGTGTTCTATCAGTTGGGGCAGGTTCAGACATTCCTGAACATTCTTGGTATACTCTAAAGAGTCTCTATCCAACTTGGGATGCTTCTCAAAAGTTTGGTTTCTCTTTTCTAGTTCTCTAATGCGTGATTCCAACATTTTGATTTTTGCTTTGTCGTCAGCCCATTTCTTCCCTGAGACTGAGACTTGTTCAATTAATCCAGCCAATTGGTGCACCAAGAGAACTCCAGTTTTCTTCGTTCTGTCTTTCTTTCCCTTTTCCAACCATTTTCATTTTGTCTAAAGGATGAGATGAGTTCCACCCCCTTTTAATCATCTGTTCAATGAATCTGTCCCTCTCAGTCACATATTCCACAATCAGGGATCCTGGGGGTGCCCAATGTTCTTGTGATCCCGCCATAACACAGATAAGTTTATACTCACCTCCTGGAGTCTTCTATTCTGCCATCTCGCTCTCCCACTCCTAGGCTGCTCTTATCAGAGTCCAGTAATACCTGTCAGTGGTGATCAGTGCCCTCTGTACCACCGCTTACACTAGTAAACTTACACTACTAAGCTTACACTACTAAACTTAAGCCGGCTTTTCCTTCAACACCGGTGTTCACTGACAGTCTCTTTCCCACTCACGTCTGAATATCACACTCCAGGCAACTTTCTCCAGTCTTTTCCACCAACTTCAAATTCCTGGCCATCATGTCGGGGGTTTCTCCTCTTAACAACCGGTCTAAGGCTGGTGTTTTAAAGGCAAAAGCCTCCTTGTCTGTATATGTTCAGCTCAGACCTCTTTCACACTTTCACAGTCTCTCTTCACAGACTTTCATTGCAGCTAATTCCCTTACTGTACTTTGACTCACCCATTAAGTTCAGTGATCTATTCCAGTGCCCAGATTGTGACCATTCAACCTGAGCCCACTAACAGATCCCGGGTTTCGGCACCAAAATGTTGTAGGTAAAATAATATCTCAGAAACTGTTAGTGAGTCAAAATGCAGTGGGTTTTATTTCAAAACTCTGGCGTTTATTCCAGATGTTTGGAAGAAACTGGTTCCAACGAGGACTACCAGACTTCTCATAGAACAGAAACGCAAGTGGGCATTTATACATTATGGGTCTGAGTGTCAATCACGACACAAGTTTCCCATTAAGAACATAAGAACATAAGAAATAAGAGCAGGAGTAGGCCATCCAGCCCTTCGAGCCTGCCCCGCCATTCAATAAGATCATGGCTGATCTGTCGTGGCTCAGTTCCACATTCCCGCCCTCTCCCCATAACCCTTAATCCCCTCTCTTATCAAAAACTCATCAACCCGCGTCTTAAAAATATTTAGCGAGGTAGCCTCCACCACTTCAACGGGCAGAGAATTCCAGAGATTCACCACCCTTTGAGTGAAGAAGTTCCTCTTCAACTCCGTTCTAAACCGCCCCCCTCCCTTTATCTTGAGGCTGTGCCCCCTAGCCCTACTATCCTTTCTGAGAGGGAAGAGTCTCTCCACCTCTATCCTATCCATCCCATTCATCATCTTATACGTCTCAATGAGATCCCCCCTCATTCTTCTAAACTCTAACGAGTACAAGCCTAGTTTATTCAGCCTCCCCTCATAGCTCAACCCCCTCAACTCCGGCATCAGCCTAGTAAACCTCCTCTGCACTCCCTCCAAGGCCAAAATATCCTTGCGTAAGTACGGCGACCAAAACTGCACACAGTACTCCAGCTGCGGCCTCACCAATGCCCTATACAGCCGCAGCAAGACCTCCCTACTTTTATATTCAATCCCCCTTGCGATGAAGGCCAGCATCCCATTCGCCTTCCTGACCACCTGCAAGCTGGGTTTTTGCGACTCATGCACAAGGACCCCGAGGTCCCTCTGCACCGTCGCCTGCTGCAGTTTTTCGCCACGTAAGTAATAATCCTTCCTACCATTATTCCTACCAAAGTGGACCACCTCGCACTTGCCAACATTAAATTCCATTTGCCATTTCCTGGCCCATTTGCCCAGCCTATCCCAATTCTTCTGTAGACTCTCCACACCCTCCGCACAATTTGCCGTTCCACCAATCTTGGTGTCATCAGCAAATTTCGACACCCTACACTCGGTTCCCTCCTCCAGATCATCTATATAAATGGTAAATAGCTGAGGCCCCAGCACCGACCCCTGGTGCACTCCACTAGTCACCATCCGCCAATCCGAATAGCACCCATTGACCCCCACTCTCTGCCTCCTATTTGACATTCCGGCGAGAACTCCAGGTCTTCCTTCCTTGGTCGTGATACAGCCCCAGATTTAATCATGATTCACAGTTCAGCTGGCAGCTGCAGTCATGAGACAGGCTTCAATCCGGTCACGATTCAGAACCCTTCTGCATCAATACCGGCATCCCTGTTTTTGAAGTCACTTGTGCGGTTGTGGCTGTCTCAGCAGGACGCTTCCTGTTAAAAGCCGGTATCACGATCTGCCACCAGCAGCAGTCAAAAGCCGGTGTCCTAAACTATCATGTGTGTAACGATGTCCAGCTAACACAAATGGCAAATTTGCAAAGTCTACAAAATAACAACCACGTTAAACTATCTGTCTTTATAAAAAAGTTAAAACATGTAAAACATGAAGAAACAACTTATATTAATGTCAAGTGAAGTATAAGCAGTATAAGCTTGAGATGATCAGTCATGAGGAAAGGTTATGTTTGTGACATATTCTAGAATCAAAATCCATTAACCCTTTCCTTACTTCATGTGAATGCAGTAAGATAATTAAAACAAGTAACTATGATTATAAAACATGTACGTTGATGTTCTAAATGCATTTCAGGTGTTTTACTGTGATTGAGGTTTGGCTGACTGGCAGAAGGCAGAGAATGGGGATTAAGGGGACTTTTTCAGGATGGCAACTGGTGACGAGTGAAGTGTCTCAGGGGTCGGTGTTGGGACCACAACATTTAACAATATACATTAACGATTTGGAAGAAGGAACTAAACGCAGCGTTGATATGTTTGCAGATGATACAAAGATATGTAGAGGGACAGGTAGTATTGAGGAAGCGGGGCGGAGGTGGGGGGGGGGGGAGCGCGGTGGTGGTGCTGGGCTGCAGAGGGACTTGGTGAGTTTCAGAGACGGGACAAGAAGTGGCAGATGAAATACAATAAGAAAAAGTACAAAGTTATACGCTTTGGAGAAGGAATAGAGGTATATACTATTTACTAAATTGGGAAATGCTTAGGGAATCTGTAACCCAACGAGACCTGGGAGTCCTGGTTCAAGATTCTCTTACGGTTAATGTGCAAGTTCAGTTGGCAGCTAGGAAGGCAAATGCAATGCTAGCATTCATGCCGAGACCGCTAGGATACAAACACAGGGATGTACTCCTGAGGCTGCAAAAAGGCTCTGGTCAGGCTCCATTTGGAGGATTGTGAGCAGATTTGGGCCCCGAATCTGAAGAAGGATGTAGTGGCTTTGGAAACGGTCCAGAGGAGAATTACAAGCATGACCCCTAAAATGAAGAGCTTGTCATATGAGGAATGGTTGAGTACTCTGTGGCTATACTCATTGCAGTTTAGAAAGATGAGGGTGGATCGTATTGAAACTTACAGGATATAGCGAGGCCTGGATACAGTGGGCGTGGAGAGGATGTTTCCACGAGTAGGAAAAATTAAAACCAGAGGTGACAAACGCAGGATGAGGGGATGATGCTTTTAAGCAGAGGTCAGGATGAATTTCTTCAGCCAGGGAGTCGTGAATCTGTGCAACATTTGCCACAGAAGGCCGTGGTGGCCAGGTCATTGAGTGTCTTTACAACAGAGATAGCTAGGTTTTTGATTAATAATGGGATCAGGGATTATAGGCAACACGCAGGAGTCTGTGGATGCGAAAAATATCAGCCATGATTGAATGGCGGACCAGGTTCGATCTCCTAATAGCCTCATTCATCTCTTATGTCCTGTGGTCTTATTGCGCACCTTGGCTGATGCGAGGTAGCTAAAGGCATGATGGGAAACATAAGTGTTTGGAGCCTAAGTCCTGGGTACCGTTTAGTTAGCAAAGTCATATTCTTATGAGGGAACATATTTTTTCCAACATAATGACTAGGTGTACTCAGCCCAGGCACAGAACAAGTATGTCCCTGCATGCAGGAGTGCATGTCTATTCAACTTGGCAGTAAACGGATGGTAACTGCCACTTTGATTCTTTCAGTAGTGTTTGTCCGAGCCAGTCAACAAAGAAGTACGTTTAGCCAAGGAGGCACTTACGTCCGGTTTGTAATGGACAACTGAGTCACCATCATGCTGGAGAGTACAACTTGGTTAGCTGAGGTATTTCGCATAGATTTCTGTTGACATATGGACACTAAATGAAGTCAAATTTAAACTAATGAAAGACGAGGAATCAGATATAAAAAGTATGTTTTTACTAATAACATCACAACTTATTCAAACAGTCTGGGTATTCTCTATCTGCGACCAACGAGATAACTTCTCCCACTGATCACAATTTATCATAAAGTTTTATCTTTATACTGTAACATTGGTTTACTGAGCCTCATTGCCACCTCGTCGAGAATCCCGCTGACAGTACCCGTGATTAAAACGTTGCTAGGATTGGATATTCTCCGAGACCTTGTTTTTATCTTTTCTATTGAACATGAAACCATTGCCTGGAGAAGCTCCCTTAGCTCGTGGATTGGTTCCAGCTATTGGTAGAGAAATTTAATAGGTCTTCAATTATATATTTAAAGATAGCAGCTTGTTTGAAAGGGACAACTTATGCTAAAGTGTACTAATTTTGCCTTGCTACTATTAATCAGATTATCAAAAATGAACCAGGACTCAGAAGTTTGTGGTCTTTCTTATTTCCGTATGTCACATATATTTCCACAGCTAAAACAACTTTTGTTGATACCACGCCATTCTGGAATCATATTAAGATTTGGCAGTGGAAATTTTAAAATAAAATACCAATCTTCCCAACATTTATACTGTTCATCATATAGATTCGACTTATAATTTTAATCAAAGAAACTTCGTTAAAATAACCTGTTTCATGACTTCATTAAAATTTATAATCAGTCTAATTGGAAACTAAGTAGAATTAAAATATAAAATGGTTGTCAAACAAATTTATATGTTCAATTGAAAATGGCTTCCTGAATTTGTTAGCTTATTACAATAATGTAAAATGGATTTCTCTAAAAATGATTAATTTTAATGAAAATCATGCGCCATCTTGCTCACCAATGTATTGGAAAGGCATCTAGAAGCCAAAATAATTTAAAGTTGAAATGCGCGTTTTAAGGACGAAGATGATGCTTGAACCACAAAAGCGATTTTTTCTAAAAAAAACTGGAATCCATTTGCATTTATGGTCTAATAATTTCTGCAATTCTCTTCCAGTTGTTTTTTTTCATACAACTGGAAGCAGCACATTTCAAAATTGTCACAGAATTTTTAAATACTACACCTGTAAGTTATTTGAAGATAGCATCAAGTTGGACTGCAATGTTAACGTCACTTTTAGAACATGATAGGTAACAGGTAAACTACAAATGTATACCTGAGTTTCGGCTTATCTGAAGTAAAAAAATGTAGAAAAGGGTAATGCAGTGAATATAACATATTTTGATTTTCCAAAATTTTTCGATAGACACCACACAATACATTTATTTCTAAGGTCAGGGTATGTGAAGTCAGGGAATAGGTAAAATGGAAACACGCTACAAAGCAAAAAAAAGTGGGGGATTAAAGGTATCGATGAGAAAGTGCTGTTTCACAGTGATGAGTGCTAGGTTAACTGTTGTTCACAATGTCTGTAACTGATTAAAATTGGAAAGCAGAAACACAACTTCAAAATATATGGGCATAAATAAATTACAAGTCCAGTTAATCAATATTATTGCTTTTCTGTCATTACATTCTTGTATAACCAATTGGTTATAGCGGGATTTCTTTTAGTTTTGTTTTGATCGATCACATCAGCATTCAGTTTGATACAAAAAATCATTAAACAGCTCAAAATTTCAGGTGTGAACAATTGTTTTCAAAGTCCAAATCACATTCAAAAATGTGCTGAATGTAGATATTAGCTCTGTTGTCATAAAGGGAATATTCAAGAACAGTGGGCAGAAAGGTGACCTTTCAGGTCTCACTAAAAACACACAGGTTGACAATCAACTGTTAACTGTTGGAAGTCAGGATCTTGGTATCTTAAGGCAGGAAATCCACTGAAGCGTGTCAAGCAGTTGATAAACAGGGTGGAGCATAATCTTTCTTTGATATGAACCTTGCAACCAGGCAACACGAAAAGGAAATTACAGCATGACAGACAAGTTTCTTCAGATGTGAGCTATCACACTTCAGTACAACACATCTGTCAGCATTATTCACAAACCTCAGTTCAATTAGCCTTTCAGTAGCGGCATCACTAATTTAAATGATTAGTGGTTGAACATATCCATTTGTATTTCCATTATATGCATGAATGTTCACTATTCTTCACGTGTATGCCGACAGTAGAATGAACACATCAGAGTTAAAATATGTTTCACCTTTTTTTAGGTTCGGTTTGTCTCGAAGTTAAAACTGCATCTTTGCTGCCTGGCTTTCCTCCAGTGAGGGCAGACTCGTTCTCTACTATCTAATAAGGACTGTTTTCTCGTTTCATTTTTATAACAAGTGTCGCAGCGAGGAAAACAATCACTGCCTTGAACTAGATGCGAGCCGAATGTGGTGCTTCGACATACTCCCCTACACTGTCACTGTCCCGCGTATCTGCAGTCTTGGTTTCTCGTTGCTGTGTCAAATGATCGCAAGTGTGCAGAGCAAAATATGCAGCTCATCGAGTTTGCTCCGTTGTTCAAGAGCGATGCCCATCATACTGAATTGAATACCACTTGTTTTTGCAGGCAAACAGCCCTTGACCTCAGATTCAGGTTGAGAAGGCCAAAGAAAGTGAAACGGGGCTATAAGTTTATTGGGTGTTTTATTTCATTCATAAACTGTGTTGCTTCCCGGTGCCAGTTTATTTGTTCTCCTGCAGCAGCCTTCCAGCCAATAGGCTGTGAGCTGGATCACGAGATTACACAAAATCATACAATAAAACGGAATAGGGGCTAAGTACGCTTTTGAACTGAGGCGGCTCTCCGAAAGAATGATGTCATTGACGCACACCTCCAACGCAATGTCAGAGAATCTTCCAGAACCGGAGCGTCCAACTTCGAGGAAAAGGAGGACAGGCGAACAGTAAAATTCATCGCTATTAACACCCCTTCACTTCGCAATATTTACAATGGATCTTGAGCATTTTAATTCCATGAATATGCAACGGCTATTAATGCTGCCCTTTCCGCTAGGCATATGTTACGATTTGAACATTATAATGACCATGTTTAGTCGACCTGCACCACTTCACGCCAGAACGAATTCAAACCACGTAAAATTCCCTCGCTGTCACGTTCACATAATGATTCTCCTGCACTATCTATCTGACCCACTTATAACGTGTCGGTTTCTTTGTTCTCGTCAATTTAATCTGAACAGCTTCTGCGCAGGCAAAACGTTGTTCCCTATTGTTCAGTTGCAGTTTACATGTCACATTTTAGCAAACCATTTGCCAATGATTTTTTTTTCTCACGTTCTTTCGGCCCGCCGAACCTTTTGGTGACTCGATCCCAATACATAAGAACATAGGAAATAAGAAATAGGAGCAGGAGTAGGCCATCCGGCCCCTCGAGCCTGCCCCGCCATTCAATAAGATCATGGCTGATCTGTCGTGGCTCAGTTCCACTTTCCCGCCCTCTCCCCATAACCCTTAATCCCCTCTCTTATCAAAAACCCATCAACCCGCTTCTTAAAAATATTTAGCGAGGCAGCCTCCACCACTTCAACGGGCAGAGAATTCCAGAGATTCACCACCCTTTGAGTGAAGAAGTTCCTCCTCAACTCCGTTCTAAACCGCCCCCCCTTTATCTTGAGGCTGTGCCCCCTAGTCCTACTGTCTTTTTTGAGCGGGAAGAGTCTCTCCACCTCTATCCTATCCATCCCATTCATCATCTTATACGTCTCAATGAGATCTCCCCTCATTCTTCTAAACTCTAACGAGTACAAGCCTAGTTTATTCAGCCTCTCCTCATAGCTCAACCCCCTCAACTCCGGCATCAGCCTAGTAAACCTCCTCTGCACTCCCTCCAAGGCCAAAATATCCTTGCGCAGGTGCGGCGCCCAAAACTGCACACAGTACTCCAGCTGCGGCCTCACCAATGCCCTATACAGCCGCAGCAAGACCTCCCTACTTTTATATTCAATCCCCCTCGCTATGAAGGCCAGCATCCCATTAGCCTTCCTGACCACCTGCTGCACCTGCAGGCTGGGTTTTTGCGACTCATGCACAAGGACCCCGAGGTCCCTCTGCACCGTCGCCTGCTGCAGTTTTTCGCCACGTAAGTAATAATCCTTCCTACCATTATTCCTACCAAAGTGGACCACCTCGCACTTGCCAACATTAAATTCCATTTGCCATTTCCTGGCCCATTCGCCCAGCCTATCCAGATCCTTCTGCAGACTCTCCACACCCTCCGCACAATTTGCCTTTCCCCCAATCTTGGTGTCATCAGCAAATTTCGACACCCTGCACTCGGTTCCCTCCTCCAGATCATCTATATAAATGGTAAATAGCTGAGGCCCCAGCACCGACCCCTGGGGCACCCCACTAGTCACCAACCGCCAATCCGAATAGCACCCATTGACCCCCACTCTCTGCCTCCTATTTGACAACCAATCCTCTATCCACGCTAACACCCTACCCCCAACTCCATGTCCTCTGACCTTCTGCAGTAACCTCTTGTGAGGTACCTTATCAAACGCCTTCTGAAAATCCAGAAAGACCACATCCACCGGCTCTCCTCTATCCACCGCCCTAGACACATCCTCATAGAACTCCAGTAAATTTGTCAGACACGACTTCCCTTTAATGAAACCGTGTTGCGTCTGCCCTATCAAGCAATTCCCTTCAAGATGCCTCGCAATTTCCTCTTTAATGACGGATTCTAACATTTTACCTACCACAGACGTTAAACTAACCGGCCTATAATTCCCCGCCTTTTGCCTGGCACCCTTCTTAAACAACGGCGTAACATTAGCCGTTTTCCAATCTTCCGGCAGTTCCCCGGAATCCAGCGACGTCTGGAAAATAACCACCAAGGCATCCACTATAACCTCCGCCATTTCTTTCAGAACCCTCGGATGCATTCCATCCGGTCCTGGGGACTTGTCCACAATCAGCCCCTCCAGTCTGTCGCGCACCACCTCTCTAGTAACAGTAATGTCATTAAGACCCTCCAGTCCTACCACCTTTCCATTGCTAACACCCGGCAAATTATTCACGTCCTCCTCCGTGAAGACAGAAACAAAAAAGTTATTCAAGACCTTAGCCATATCCCCATCCCCTACCACTTGGTCCCCTTTCTCATCCTCTAAGGGACCAACGTTCACCCTAGCCAGCCTCTTCCTTTTTATATATTTATAAAAACTCTTGCTATCCTTTTTTATATTAAGCGCTAGCCCAGCTTCATAGCTTCTTCTACCCTCCTTTATCAACTTTTTTGTCAATCTTTGTTGACATTTAAACCTTTCCCAATCCTCTTCTCGCCCACTGCTCTTAGCTACTCTAAATTCCTCCGCTTTTAGTTTAACACTTTCCTTCACCTCCTTCGTTATCCACGGCTTATTACCTCTCTTCCTACTGTCCTTTTTAACCATCGGAATAAATTTCTGCTGAGCACCAAGAAAGATCTCCTTAAAGATCCTCCACTGCTCCTCAGCAGACCTACTTTCCAACGCGCTCCCCCAGTCCACATTCGCCAATTCTTCTCTCATCCTACCATACTCCCCTCTATTCAAACAAAGGACGCGTGTCCGGGAACCCACTTTCACCTCCTCCATCTGCAACAGAAACTCCACCATACAATGATCACTCTCTCCAAGAGGATCCTTCACCGCAAGGTCCCTAATTCTACCCGCCTCATTACATAGCACCAGATCCAAGATAGCTCGCTCCCTCGTCGGCTCCAACACACACTGTTCCAGGAAACTATCCCGGCAGCATTCCAAGAACTCCTCCTCGAGCCCACCTCGTCCAACATGGGTCGACCAATCAATATGCAGATTGAAATCCCCCATAACTACTGCCGTCCCATTCCTGCACGCCGCACTTATTTGCGCGTTAACAGCCCGCCCCACCTCCAGATCATTATTCGGGGGCCTATAGACGACACCCACCAGCGTCTTCCTCCCTTTGCTGTTCCTAATCTCCACCCACAACCCAACATGCGCTCAGGTGACCCTGAGCTTGCCAGATTCTGCAACTCGAGCACTTCGTTCAGTCGAAATCGTCCATGGCACAACATGCAGTTTCACGGAATTTGAAACCGCTGTTGAATTTGCATTTGTAAGAAGTCGGACAACAGTAGTTGTCAGACTTCTTACTATGTTTACCCCAGTCCAACGCCGGCATCTCCACATCACGAATTTGCATTTGAACAGAGCATACTGCGTTTCTTACAGGGAAGTGAGCACAAATGAGATTTCAGGTGGCTTTCGGCTATCAGCAGGGGAAGAAATTGAAGCACATATAAGTTCATCAATACGAAAACCAGTATGCTGCCTACAAATGCCAAACTGTCGGATTTGTTGCTTGATCTTGGTGAGAGATGCGGTTTAGATTCATAAGGTCACATAATTGTGCGGCACTAAAGTAAAATATTCGGCTCATCGTGGCCCAGATGGTCTTCAAACACCAAAGTGAAACGTATTTCCCTGCACTTCTGTAGCGTTGTATACAGTGCGATTCAAGTGTCCCTACCTCCACCATTGTTTCAGGCAGTGAATTCCAGTTTCCCGCATCCTCTCGTTGAAAAAGTTATTTCCTAAAATTGTCTCACCATCTCCTGTTCCCCACCTTAAAACTATTTTGGCTATTGACTCCTCCACTCGAAGGAACTGCTTATTCCTATCTCCTCTGTATGTATCGCTTCTAGTTTCGTATATGTCAGCCTCCAGCCTGCCCTGCTCGAAGGAAAACAAGACCATCTTATTCAGCTTGTCTTCATAGCTGAAATGCTCCAGCCCAGGCGACATCCTGATGAATATTCTCTGCTCCATTTCTAGTGAAATCACAACATTCTTATAATATGGTGACTGAAACTGCGCACAAGCCTCTCGACGTGGCCAAACGACCGTTCTATACAGCTCCATCATTACCTCCCTGCTCTTATATTCAATGTTAACTCAAATGCACTTATATTTGTGAGGCCTGCATCTCTGTTCCCTCCCCATAACTTTTGCTTACCCGTAGGCAACAGGCAATACAAGCAAACATCACTTCAATCTTGATGCAAAACTCAGTTAGTGAACGTTGTTGTTGATTAACTCATTCTGAGACACTACACACAGATTTAAACAGATAGAAAGCATTTCAAAACGACTTCGATTCATGCTTGAGCTGGGCAGTTTGCTCTTTGCATTGTTATTCATTTCAGTCCTTTGTAGTCATAAGGATGTGGCATGGGAAAAAGAAACATAGAATTAAGGCAGATACATTGAAACACACGATACATGAGTCATTAGCCACCTGATGAAGAATCTGCGTTGATGTCAATGTTAGACTTGAAGTTCACAGCTCACAGCCTTGCATACGTGTCAAGAGAAGGAATGAATGCAAAGCCGCTACTTACAGGCAAGGACGCGAGTGGAACCCATAATGTTTGCAATATCAACTTGGCCAAAAAATGGTCTTTTCAGAAAACTCAGAAATCCTCCAACGAAAATAACTTGCGCTTTAATTATCTTTGGGTCGATAATAACATAAACGATTATAAGAACGTCATACGAAAAATGAGAATACAGCGCAGGAACAGGCCCTTCGGCCCTCCAAGCCAGCACCGACCATGATGCCAACCGGTGTAATTAACGTCTTATTTGGAGGGCGAAATATTTGCATCAGTGGTAGTGAGAGTTCAATGATATTATTCGAAGGAAACCAGGACTATCCGAAACAAGAGATTGAGCTAAACAGACCTTCTCCTGGCGGTAGCAAGATAGGGAATGCGGAATAATTTCTTCCTTCAGCACTACACATATGCCAGAAGGCTTTCAGCGGTCAAAAGGTGAATATATTTAAATCTGAGAGCTTTGTGTTCAGTGAGGAATGCAATATAAAAGGAACTCCCCGGACGCAAAGAGCCGAAGCAGACAGAAGCTGGAGAGATAGGTAGAAAGATAGATCATGAAAAATAAATAGATAAAGCCTGGGTTACCATTCGTCGAAAATTTGTGGCGGCCATTGCAGTGCCTCTTTGGTAATAATACGTTTTCTGCGGCTTTTTGACGCTCTGTTGGTGAGTCGGTGTCACCTCGAAGGGCCGAATAGCCTGCTTTTGCACTGTAGGAATTCTAGATATGCGGGTTATATGGGATGAATTTGCTCAACCGTTCCTTAGTATCAAAAAGTTTGCAGAATCAGGGGATTAGTGGATTAATGTGAGGAATTACGGAGGTGGAATCGGGGAATGGGCCAGACTAAGATTGTCTTTCGGAGAGTCGGTGGGGACTGGCTTCTCCGCTGTAGCGATTTCGAAATTTCGAATTATGGCATGGCTGCACTTCGCGCAGAATGCCGCTCCGATGGTAGTGGGTTATCGTTGATATTTGCCAGTGCACACGCCCGAAACTAAACTGTCAATTGCATATCGAGAGGCGCTCACAGTTACAAAAAACGTATTCAGTGGAAATCAGAAAAATATAACCCACCATATACCGTCGCTTCACACTTCTGGCCAAGTAGCACACAAGGCAGAACAGTGATGTGTGGCCTGGTGTTCAGATTCTGGTTAGTATTCTGCGTTGTGGTCGCAGCAAGCTTGATTCAAATCCAAACCTGGCCATTAGTCGCTGCAGTTGGTACACGATGAAAGACATAAATGAATGCGATGCAACTATATTGATGCACGAACAGGAGTTGAACCATTGATTTTTGAAGTACCATATCAAGGCCTTGCCACTTGGCCACCGCGTCCACAGCGCCAGCGTTTTAGAAACCCTCTGAAACCGAGTATTCCATGGGGAGGAGAGTATTCCATCGTATTGCAAGCAGGTTGCAATATATCAAAAATAGTTCTTGCTTCAATTACCTCGGGCTTTGGTGACAGCAAAGAACAGAAAGTCAGAAGGCTTTCAGCGGTGAAACGTGGGGGTTGGGGTGTATTTTTAAATCTGAGAACAGCAGATTTTATTTGACCAAGGGTGAGACGGAGTACAGAAAACTAATTAAAAAACCTGGTGAAAAAGATGCTGCGACAGTAAGCTCTCACTTCGTGTCAGTAAAACGAAGGAGGTAATCATTGAATTCAGGAGGAAATGTCTTTGTCCACATCAACTGCGATGTAGTGGAAATTGCCCAGAGCTTCACGTTTCTCAGATTATGTGGAGATCATAAACATCGTATCCTGGCCCCTCCAATTGTACAATAGATAAGAAAGCGCATCAGCGCCTCTATTTACTCAGGAGGCTAAGGAACTTCGGCAGTTCAGATACGACTCTCACCAGTTTATACACAGGCACAAGGCAAAAAAATCCTTTGCATCATAGTTTTTTAAGCGCCTGCTCTAACCAAAACGCAAGAAATGACAAACGTTTGTGAACGGAACCCTGTCCATCACGCAACATCGCCTCGCATCTATTGACTCAATCGATATTTCAAGCTGCTTGAGAAAAGTACCCAACACAATCAAGGATTCCACGCACACGAACAGATACTCTTCCTCCTTCTTCGGGAGGGAAATATACAAAAGTCTGACTTTATGTACCAACCGACGTCAGAACCGTTTCGGTCTTGCAGCCACCACACTTTGATTGGACGTATCTTACATTAAGTTGATATTTCTCCACGCCCAAGCTATATGTAGCACGGCATTATGTGCCTTCTCCGGTGCCTCGCCGAGAGACAGTCAAATCACCTGGCCGTCGTTTATGGTAGTGAAAGATTAAATGGGAAGGGATTGGTGAAACAAAGTGCTCTTTTTGGGTTGAAAGGGCAATCCTTGCTGCCCACGAAAAATTTAAAGGTCATAATGTGCTCACGGTAATCTCAGGATTCAGACATGCAATAATAATATGATTTCAGGATTTTCCTGCAGGACAAGTTGGTGTATTGTCTTTGCGCCGCAATCGGTTAGCGCCTTCGTCTGCTAATCGAAGGGATGGTAGCTCGATTCCAACCTGGGACTACGCGTAATTGTCTTTCAAAGCAGAGCATGCGCACTACATTTAAGGGGAGTCGCCTTCCGACGATACAGACATGATTTGTGTCACCTTCCAGAAGACAGCTGACTTGCTTGCTCCACTAGATAAAATTAAATCCCTTCCCATAAAATGTTTTCACTTCACGAAATAGATCACTCGTGATTATGTGAGCACGTGCTGTGCATACGATAACCTTCTCACCTCATACTCCAGCTGAGGATGTATTTATTCAACAATTGCCAAAACCGTCATCTTCCGTCTCATAGTCTTTTCTGAGAAAAGACTTCCGCTCCATATTTGCTCTGTCAGCATCTCCAAGAATCCATCCGGAATTGTTTGGGAGCCTGCAGCAAAACCCTCCTTTCCCTTTAGAATTATTCCTTTGTCTCTCGTCTTTCCTGAGAGCGGTGTTCCCTCACGCTGGACGAGGGAGCACAGATCAAGATTCGACAAAACTTGGGAAATGATTGAGAGTTCAATTCATCCGGAATTGTTTGGTAACCTGCAGCAATACCTTCCTCCACATTAAGAATTATTCCCGTGTCGAAAGTCTCTCCTGACAGCCGTGTTTTCTTTCGCAGCACGTGGGTGCAGTGAGCAAGGTTCGACAAAGCATCGGAAAAGATTGTGAGTCAGGTGGAGAAAGTAGGAACTGAGCAGCAGAGGGAGCCCAATCACCAGCTTGTGAATGCTGAGAGCGAATTTGCGCAATGAGATGAGAGAGGATGAAGAGCACAGTGCCTAGCTGAGAAAGAATCAAATCATCTGTCCGTCTTTTGCGGTATTTCAAAATTAAAATGGGAAGGAATTGTTGAAATCAAGTAACATTTTGAGGCTGAAAGGGGAGCTCCTGCTGTCCATGAGAATTTAAAGGTCGCAATGTGTTCAGGATAGTTTAATTGGTTAATGCGTTCTGGTGCTCACCGCAGGGGTAGTGGTTAGATCGCACCAAAGAACGACGAAGAATCGCATTTTACTCCTTTCATGATTTCTTTCACACTGCATTCTCTCATTTCATGCCAACAATATGTCGGAAAATTATCCATCACTCATGTTGACAAGCCATTTTCCATTTCAGCAGTGCATCAATCTCATTTCACGGAAAATGTATCCACATCCGCCCGTTATGTATACTTCATTTCGAAAAAGAAACATTCGCTTCGTGGCCAGGATTATGGAAGATGGAAGAAATGTTCTAAAGAGGCGAACTAATAAGTTTTCATGGAGTCCACAAATGCACGCAGTATTTTATAAACGTAATAAATCAGTCAGTGTAGATGTCCCTGTATTTAATTCACTAAATGCTCTCTTGCAGGTGCAGTAAATTATTGAAGAAGTTGATGGAATGTCCACCGTTCCAGAAGAAGGACATTAGTACAGGTGTAATGAATCAATTTGTCAAAATTTGGAAAGATTGCATGTTGCGCACGGTGTGCTGCTTTGTTCCCTTGACCTCAGAAAAGTCCTAAGTGCCATCCGCGGAGTAGAATTGAAAATGAACAGACATGGTTGGGGTTGCGGGTCGCATGCAAATTTCCTCTTATATAAAGAATCTTATATAAAGAGGAAAATTCTGACACTGCCCAGAGCAATGGGACAGTTGACATTGTTGGCATTCGGAATAACATTCTCGTCTGAGGTTAAACGCGCAGATTCCAGTTCAGAAGACAGGTGATATTGCAAATCTGATAAGTTGCATCATCGAAGATTGACATGGGGGGCTGTGGGCGCGTCGAGGTTAGTATTATGCGTTGCCTCTGCAGCAACCTCGGATGGAATCCAAGTTAACGCCACTTGCGTTTTAAAGTGCCATCCTCAAAAGAACGCAAAGAGAAAATGAATATTCACGCGTGGAAACACAGTCTGGTTAATTAAATCTCCTCTCTAACACTGCGATGTGCTTTCTAAACAATGAAGTCATCGGTCCTGCTTTCCCCCTTTCCCAAGCGTCCCAGGACATCTTTGTTCCAATAAAGGACAGAATCTGGCAACCATTTCATTGAGACAGATTTCTGGTAGTATCAATAGTACATATTTGCCATGCTTTCCGCGTTCTTCACGTGGGCACTCGAGAGTTGTTCGGAAAGACACAAGATGTTTTCTAAATATTGTAGACTTGAAGTAAATAAACTGGGAAAGCTGGAACAACACCGAAGCCCACAACCACCGAAATGAAACACTGTGAGTGAGGAAGGGCAGGTGCGGCCAAATTAACAGAAAATTAATTAATGTTTGAGCCGGCGAAGTTACCCATTTCATTGAGATTAATTCTTTCCTTCGATTGTCATTAGCGTGTCCCATCCGGTAGAGACAAATAAGCATAACGTCAAGTATAGCATATTTGTCCTCAGCCTGGAATGGCTGGCACACAAGGAAAAACGCAACTGAAACAACGTTGCAGATACATCCAGGCACGAACGGGAGTTGAACCCGTGATTTTTGGTTTACGAGACCAACGCCTTGCCACTTGGCCACCGCGCCCACGTTGGACAAATGGGTCGAAATCCTCTAAACCTGTATTCCAATGAGGTTGCGACAAATCGATAATGGCTCTCGCTTCAATTATAATGAGAACATAAGAAAGAAAATTGCAGTTATTAAGCCTTTATCTGTAGAATAAATGTTTGCGTCTGTGCTGCGGATAGCTCACATGACATGACTTGAACAATAAAAAAAAGGTCATTCAACAAAAAAGAGAGTGAATAAAACCGATTTTTTTTACTGCAGCTTGGAAAGAAATGGTATGTGGAGAAATGCTTATTCAGCAGTCTGTATGTTTCAAAAACACGCACATATAAGCATTGCATTTTCATATACATATCTTCATACATATCATCCGGAAGGACTTCAGCGGTGTAAGAGAGTATATTTGAATCCGATAGCCACAGACTTGATTTGACCAAGGATGAGACGGAGTACAGGAAAGGGATAGAGAATCTGGTGAAAAGATGCGGTGACAGTAATCTCTACCTTCATGTCATTAAAACGAAGGAGGTAGTCATTGATTTCAGGAGGGCATGTCTTTTACCACATCAACGGCGATGAAGCTGAAGTTACCCAGAGCTTCAAATTTCTCAGTGTCCATGTCATCAATCATATATTCTGACCGCGACAAGCGGACCAGAGGTAAGAAAGCCCATCAACGCCTGTACTTTATCAAGAGGCAAAGGAACTACGCAGGTTCTCTCTGACACTCAACAGTTTTTACAGTTGCATAATAGAAAACATCCTTTCCAGAAGTATGTCAGCTTGAAATAGCTCCGCCTCTAACCAAGACGCAAAAACGAAAAAGGATTGTGAATGGAACCCAGTTCACGCGAAAAAAAAATGCCTGTCCATTGACTCCATCTATACTTCCCATGGCTTGGAAAAAGTACTAATCACAATCAAGAATTCCACGCACCCGAACATATATTCTTCCACTTTCTTCCGACGAGAAAAAATATGCAAAATTCGGAGCTCATGTGTCAACAGGCTTAGGAACAGTTTATTCCCCGATGCCTTCAGATTTGAACGGACGTGTCTTATTTTAAGTTGATCTTTCGTTACTCCTCGCTATATATGACACCACATTCTGCATACTTTCCTTCTCCCCTACGCACGCAATAAACAGGATGATCGGTCTGAAACAGTAAGGAGTCCAAGGTAAATGCAAACTTTCCGGACGCAAAGTGCTCAAGCAGTCAAAAATGAGAGAAAGATTGCGAGATGAAGAGGCAGACAAAGCGAGTGAGTGAGTGCGTCTGTCAAAGACAGACAAACAGACATATATAGCTCGATAGCTCAATAGCCCGATACATAGATGGATAGATAGATGCACAGAAACATTCAGATGATAACAAAAATATATAGATGTGTGTTCACAATGTTATCTGTTCGGCAGGTGCGTTGGACAGGAGTGGCTATTACTAGAAACAACGTTCTGCTCAGGGTCCAATTCAGAAAATGGGTTTAACAATCAAAGCAGCTTGTTCAGAATGCAATAGAATTCAACGTAGAGAACACTAAGGGACGACTGACATGGAGACCCAACAATATTAATTATTATTTTTTAAAGGAACAGATAGGATGAAATGTTTTCCGCTCCATACGCACAATGTTCAGAGAGAAGTTAAAATTGGTTTAATTACTTAAGTTTAATAATCAAGAGTCATTGTTCCAATCACTCCTTCCAAGTGAAACAGCGATTTATTTGATGTTTTTTTTAAATTTGCTATAATGTTCTCACATATCACCTACTATATCGAGGAGATCAAATGCTTTTCCGACTGCAAACGTCATCCCAAATTTGGCAAAGCCCTTACTTTAAGTCCACACAAAACTCCTATGCAGACCTTTCTGTCCGTGTTATGTTGATCAAAAAAAAGCTGAACGCACGTCGAGAAAAATTAATCGTCTTTCCATTTCGCAATCTACACCCTTGTGTAAAAAAAAACTGAGTTCATCGCCTTTTGAGTACAGCAGCATTTCTTCCAGCATATTGTCAATGTTTTCCAAGTTATTGTCTCAACTTTCGGTAAGTAATCACAGGATAGGCAGAATGTTAAGCTGTCGGGAGGGCAATGAGCGGCTGCAAATCGACATTGAATGTTTCAGGCAGCCTTAAAAAAAATGACGGTTGGAGCGCAATGTAGGGAAGCGTGAACTCATTCACTTTGGTCGTAAGGACACAAGAAAACCTTTTTATTCAGTAGAGGTAAACTTTTAAGTTCGATGTTCAAAGAGATGTACTAGTAAAAGGAAGGCCGGAAGTCAGCAAGCGGGGCAAGATGCAATTAGGAAGGCAAGTATTATAAGAGTACTAAAACAAATGGGATTTATGCTCTTGTATTGGATTTTAGAGATGCAAAGTTTGGAATAACATGGGAAGCTTTCGTCGGCAGATGCAAGAGAATATATATTTACATTGGAGGCGGAACATCGAAGATTCGTCCCTCGAATGAGAAATTTGTCGTATGATGAATGGTAAATTAATTTTGGAAAATATCCGTTGAAGTATGGAAGAAAGAGACTCCATCTTATTGACAACTGCAAAGATTTAAAGGAGCTCCATCGATTGATGCTCTGTTTTCAAAGACTATAATATTGGGCTCCAATATCAATATGCTGTCCTATCTTTTAGGGCTGAAATGTAGAGTAATTATTATAATTTCATTACTTCATGGGACACGGGCGCCGCGATCAAGGTCAACATCTGTTGCGCATCTCCAATGACTTTACAACTAACTGACGGTTGCTGTGCTGTGCGTGGCTGTGGGTGAGTCACGTGTAGGCCAGACCAGGGCGGGGCTGGTGATCTCCATCTCTGAAGGTCATTAGCGAGCCAAATGGACTTTTTCATAAATGAAAGCGACAAACTGCGTCAGTACCGTTACGTCACCGCTACTTCTGACTGGGATATAAAAGTCGCAATGCATTCAGGGTAATTTCATTGGTTCCCGCGTTCTGGTGCTCACCGCATGGGTGCTGGTGCGATCCCGCCAAAGGACGACGAACAAACGAATTTTGCTCCTTTCATGATTTCATTCACACTGCATTCTGTCTTTATATGCCGACAAAATGCAGGAAGCGTGTCCAGCACTCATGTTGACAAATCAGTTTCCATTTCAGCAGTGCATCAATCTCATTTCACGAAAAATATATCCACATCCACCCGTTATGTAAACTGCATTTCAAAAAAAAGAAACATTCGCTCAGTGACCAGGATTGTGAAAGATGGAATAAATGTTCTAAAGAGGTGAACTAATAGGTTTTCACAGAACCAACAAATGCGCGCAACATTTTATAAACGTAATAAATCAGCCAGTGTAGATTCACTAATTGGTCTCTTGCACGTACAGCAATTATTGGAGAAGTTGACGGAATGTCCGCCTTTCTTGAAGGAGGACATCGGTACAGGCTTATTGTAGTCACGCATCAATTTGTCAAAATTAGGGAAGATTGCATGTTATGCACGCTGTGCTGCGTTGTTCCCTTGACCACAGAAAAGTCATAAGTGTCATCTGTGGAGTGGAATTGAAGGTGAGAAGAAGTATGTGGGATTGCGAGTCGCATGCAAGTTTTCTCTACTTATATAAAGAGGAAAATTCTAACACGACCCAGAGCAATACGAGAGTTGCCACGGGTGGATAGATAGATAGATAGATAGATTGATTGATTGATTGATTGATTGATTGATTGATTGATTTGCTGGAACAACACCGACGTCCACAGCCACCAAAATGAAAGGTAAATATTGAGAGATAAAGGCAGGTGCAGCCCTGATGGCAGCCAAATTAACGAAACACCAATTAACGTTTGAGCCAGAGAGGTTACTCATTTCATTGACATTCATTTTAATCTTTCATTATCACTGGCGTGTCGCATCCGGTAGAGACAAATAAACATAACGTTGTTTGTAGTATATTTGTCCTGATCCTGGAATGGTTGGTACACGACGAAAAACGCAACTGAAATGATGGTGTAAATGCAACTAGGCACGAACGGGAGTCGAACCCGTGATTTTTGGTTTACGAGACCAACGCCTTGCCACTTGGCCATCGCGCCCACATTACCCTACCTCATCGAAATCCTCTGAAACTGTGTATTCCAAGAAGGTTGTGCTAAATCGATAATCGCTCTTGCTCCAATTCTCCCAGGCTTTAATGAGAACATAAGAAAAAAATTGCAATTATTAAGCCTTTATCTGTAGAACAAAATATTTGCATCTGTGTTGCGGATAGCTCATATGACTTGACTTGTACAATTAAAAAGGGGGATTTAACAGCAAGAGTGCATAAAACTTTTATTTAATTGAAGGTTGGAAAGAAAGGATATGCGGAGAAATGTTTATTCAGCAGGGTGTATGTTTCAAAAACACACACATTGTATTGTATTGTATTGTATTTTCATGTACATGTCCTTATATATATCAGCCGGAAGGATTTTTAGCGGTGAAAGAGACAGTATATTTAAATCTGAGACAGATTTAGCGGTGAAAGAGACAGTATATTTAAATCTGAGATAGATAGATAGATAGATAGATAGATAGATAGATAGATAGATACATAGATAGATAGATAGATAGATACACAGAAACATTCAGACAATAACAAAAATAAAAAGATATGTGTTCACAATGCCATCTGTTCCGCAGCTGCATTGGATAGGAAGTGACAATTACGAGAAACAACGTTCGGCTCAGAGTCGAGTTCAGAAAATGAGATTCACAATCAGAGCAGCTTGTTCAGAATGTAATAGAATTAAAGATTGAGAAGTCCGTAAGCAAACACTAAGGGACGACTGACATGGAGACCCAACACTATCAATTATTCTTTTTTTAAAAGATATAGATGTGTTGAAAGGTTTTCTGCTCTTTACGCACAATGTTCAGAGAGAAGTTAAAATTGGTTTAATTGCATGAGTTTTAAAATCTAGAATCATTGCTCCAAACACACCTTCTAAGTGAAATAGCGATTTATTTGATGTTCTTTTAAATTGCTTTACTGTTCTCATATATCACCTGCCATAGCGAGGAGATCAAATGTTTTCCGACTGCAAGCATCGTCCCAAATTTGGCAACACCCTTGCTTTAAGTCCACACAAAACTCCTATGCAGACCTTTCTGTCCGTGTTATGCTGATCTAGAAAAACTGGACGCACGTCGAGGAAAATTAATCATCTTTCCATTCCGCACTCCTCACCTTTCTGTAAAACAAAACACTGACTTCAGCGCCTTCTGATTACAGCATTTCTTCCAGTGTATTGTCAATGTTTCCCAATTTATTGTCTCAAATTTCGGTAAGTAATCACAAGATAGGCAGAAAGTTCAGCTGTCGGGAAGGCAATGAGAGAATGCAAATCAACAATGAATGTTTCAGACAATCTTAAAAAGATGACGGGTTGAACACAATGCAGAGAAGCGTGAACTCATTCACTTTGGGCGTAAGGACACAAAAACAAAACTTTTTTTTATTCAGTATAGGTAAACTTTTAAGTTCGATGTTCAAAGAGATGCTCTGGTACAAGGAAGGCAGAAAGTCAGCAAGCAGGCGCGAGATACAATTAGGAAGGCAAATGTTATAAGAGTACTGAAACAAATCGGATTTATACGTTTGTATTGGATTTTAAAGATGCAAACTTTGGAATACCACGGGACTTTTTCGTCGGCACATGCAAGAGAATACATATATTTGCATTGGAGGCGGAACATCGGGGATTCACTAAATTCGTCTCTCGAATGAGGAATTTGTCGTATGATGAATGGTAAACTAAATTTGGAAAATATTCACCAAAGTATGGGAGAACGAGAGTCTATTTTATTGGTAACTGCGAAGATCTAAAGGAGCTCCATCGATTGATGTGCTGTTTTCAAAGACTGTAATATTGGGCTCCAATATCAGTATGATGGCTTATCTTTTAGGACTGAGATGCACAGTAATTATTTTAATGTCATTATGTGGATGAGTCACGTGTAGGCCAGACCAGGGCAGGACGTATGTCTCCATCTCTGAAAGACAGTAGCGAGTCAAATGGATTTTTTTTTCATAACTGAAAGCGAAAAACTGTGTCAGTAACGTTACGTTACCGCTCCCTCTGAGAGGGCTGGAAAAGTGTTGCCAAGCTTGGCGGCCAAAGATTTCAGCTGCAGTGTGGCGCCGTGATCGTATAGTGGTTAGTAGTCTGCATTGTAGCCGCAGCAAACTCGATACGAATCCGAATTATAGCGGTCTCGTTTGTAAACTTCGATGTCCAGTGAATCCTGCGAAATTAAACTAGTGTTTATATAAATTTGTTGTTTGCTTCAAAGCGCAGTCTTTCTAAATAACTCTGCTAGCTCATCCAGTCTTCAAATTCATCTCGACTCGGAGTTTATTCTTTCCAGAATCAGTGAACTGTATCTAATCCTCCATCAACGTCATTACCATTTTGCTGCGGAATTGGTTAAAATCTGTGGAAAAAAAATAATATTTGCGACGTACAGTTTGTTCTACAGCTGTAGGTATTGCTCGGATTACATGTCCCAAACGCTGAAAACTAGCGGTTACATTTAGACCTCGAGTTTAGATTTCACGCTCGGGAATTTAAGGGCACGGAGTTTGACGTGCTGCATTTCTTGCGACCAACGCACATTACTGGCGCAGTGGCTAGCATTGCTTCCTCTCATGGTTAGGAACTCGGGTTCAATTTCGACTTCGGATGGTAGTCTTAAATGTGTTTTCCGTAATTACACTGTTCAGAAAATAACTTTTAGCTTAGAAAACACTGCAGTGAAGTCATAATGAAATTAGAGGAGGATTAAAGAAGTATTATGAATTGTGGAAAAGTGAAAAAAATCTCCGGGTCGAGCTGGTTTTGAACATTGGGAGGGCTGCATCTTAAAGCAATCGATAGATTTTGACCAATAGCGAAAAGAGTATATTCATGCAATAATTACTCCAAACATTTATTTCAGTTAGCTTCACTGAGATCAAAACTCTGCGAGCAGTACTACCGTGATTGGGATTCGGACCGTGGTTACTGCGGCCACAGATACAAACCATGACACGATCGTGGTGACACGCGCCAACTGCTGATTCTATTGACTCATGTCGCTGCCTTTTAAATGTTACTGTAGCAAAGAAGTGGCTCTTACCGTTTCTAGCGGTTAGAGAAGCGCAGTGAAACAACAGTTCAATTGGTTGGATCTGGAGTCTGGATGATCAACCAGAGTCATTAGAGAGGACTGTGTCTTGAAGCAACTAAAGTGTTGTTCGGGTGCAAGGAACCTTAATACTATGTTTGCTCCTGGCTTGTGTTTTCACTGGTAGCAAAAATTTTCTGCATAGCACTGCTATGATGTAGATTCGAATCGACGTTCATGAGGCCACAACGCAAAGTACTAACCGCCGGATGATTACACACCACATGCTAACTACTGCTTCTACTATCTCACATAGCTAGCTTTTAAATCTCACTGCATCGAAGTTGTGACCCACCAATCTGTGTTTCCAAGCCAAAGGGCATTCTCCATCGATGAGACAAGTACTTTTGCACAAGGCTACGACCTGGAAGTAGCTAGTTCAGGCCATTTTCGTGGAAATCTCGGGATGACCTGTACTAGATGAACAACAGTGCTGTATTTGCACAATACTTCCCCCCGACTGACCAATTTCGCAAAATGGGATAAAAGGCGAATGAAGGGGAAACAATTGTCTGCAGTTACATGGATTTGTCTGCGATGCGTTTGATCGACCAGTTCAATATACTCACAAGAAACATCCCAGGCTCTTCGTATTCTTTTTTCCTTATTTTGTTTTGTTTTGTTGGACCTGTCTTCATCCATGTTCTAGATTTATCCCTTCATGTGGCACGTAGATGTTTTTGATGGAACAATTTACGCTTCATTTGGACACAAATGTTAAAAGTTTTAAGCACTTTGGTTTATGTGTCGTCATTTACTTCGCGTGTTCGATTTCCCTTTGCGCTGTTGGTAGTCAGTCCCACCAGTGGCCAAATCAGTTTATTATTTAGGACTGCGTTGTGCAGAGTCTTTTATTCTATGTCTTGGTTACAAATACATATTTTCTGAGTATCTGATCCTCTGCTACGTTCCACTAAGGTCAAGCGCAGATATTTTATAAATGCTCAATTGAAAGACACAAGTGATGCGCCGTGCACTTCCATCTAATTCGCCTGAAATTTATGAGTACCAGCGCAAAATACTGCAGATGCTGGAGATCTAATAAAATAAGACAAACCAGAAGAAAATCGGTATATACAGACATCAACAATGGAGAGAAGCAGAATCAACTTTTGAGATCGATTTCCATTCGTGACTCGATGCAAGATTTGAAAGAACGGATTTGGAAAGAAACGAGCGTGCCTTTGTGTCCAAATGACGCGGAAATTGTTACATTGAAAAACAGCTGCTTGCCACATGAAAGGATAAATCTCGCACAGGGACGAAGATAGATCCAACAAAACAAAATAAGAACAACGATAGAATATGATGGAGCAGACGTCAGTCTAAATTAAAAAAAAAGACAAATTACTGTGGTTGCTGGAATCTGAAACCAAAAGACAAAATGCTGGAAAATCTCAGTAGATCTGGCAGCATCTGTAAGAAAGAAAATAATTGTCGTTTCGAGTCCAGGAGACCCTTTGTCAAAGATGAAAGTCTCCTTGCAGCTTTGATAAAAGGTCGTCTAGATCCGAAACGTTAGCGCTTTTCTCTCCAAACAGATGTTGCCAGACCTGCTGAGATTTTCCAACCTTTTCTCTTCTGATGCCAATCTAAATTTGTTGAATTCAGTATTGGGTCCAGAAGCCTCCAAGAATGTAGAATCGAAATATAAAATCTTATTTCTTCGAAATTCCGCTGAACTTAGCATTCGGAAATGTTTTGGCCCTTTGCTTAAAATAAAAATGGACGGAATTTATTCATGTGCACATGGCATGCTTGGCATGATGGGCCTGGACATTGATTACAAGAGTTGGGAAATCATGTTGCAATTATACAAAACCTTATTCAGGCCGCGTTTGGAGTCTTGCGTGCAGGTCTGGTCACCGCACTACGAGAAAAATGTGGAGGATTTGGAGAGCGTGCAAAACAGTTTCGCCAGGATGTTGCCTGGTCTTGAGGATGTTGACTGTGAGAAGAGCTGGAATATACTAGGATTGCATTAAGCGGAAAGATGGAGGCTCATAGCAGACTTGATAGCTGTCGACAAAATTAAGAGAGGCACAGACAGGCTGGGAAATCCGAAACTTTTTTTTCCTGAGGTGGAAGTGTCAATTACAAGGAGGCAAGGGTTCAATTTGAAAGGGGAAAAGTTTATGGGAGATGTGCTGGTAAAGTTTTTTTTTCAAGCAAGGCGTGGCCGATGTCTGGAACGCTGCCAGACGAAGTGGTGGAAGCAGGAACGTTAGCAACATGTAAGAGACATCTGATTGGGTACATGAATAGGGAGGGAGTAGAGCGATATGGACTGAGCAATGGAGGAAGAATTTTTAAAAACTTAATTGGGGCATCAAGTTTCGCACATGCTTGGACGGCCGAAGGACCTGTTCCCGTGCTGTACTTTTATTTGCTCTTTGTAATGTCTGCATTACACCATTTCCAGGTTTGAAATGACATTTAATTGGTGGTAATCGAAGTAGTATTCGTGAACATTGAACCATGCCGAACAGATTACAAGGAGCAAAGGTACAAGGCGAGAGAGTGAAAGTTCAAGGGGGGCATGCGCGGAGAAAGTTTTTTCACACACAGATTGGCGGATGCCTGGAACGCGCTGCCAGAGGAACAGGAGGAAGCAGGCACATTAGTAATATTGAAGAGGGATCTGGATTTAATAATAATAGGGAAGTAATAGAGGGATAAAGACCAAGTCATGACAGCCGGTTTTGCTTTTAGTTAAGTTTACATGTGAACATGAGGATTACCGCAGATAACATTTACTCAGTATCGGATGACCACGCAGAGTTATTTACAAAGGTTGTGTTTTGAAGCAAACAACATATTTGTATCAACACTGAGATGAGATTCATGCAGCATTCACTCCAGATTTTACCTTTGCGGGACTCACTGGGTGCGAAAGTCTTCAGACGAGACTGCTGTGATTTGGATTCGAATCGAGTTTGGTGCGGCTGCAATGCAGACTACTAACCACCATACGATCACGGCGCCACATGGCTGCTGCGACCTTTGGCTGCCAAGCTTGGCAACATTTTTCCAGCAATCTCAGAAGTAGCAGTGACGTAACGGTACTGACGCAGTTTGTCGCTTTCATTTATGAAAAAGCCCATTTGGCTCGCTAATGACCTATAGAGATGGAAATCAGCATTCCCGTCCTGGTCTGGCCTACACGTGACTCACCCACAGCAACGCGGTCGACTCTTAGCCGTCAGTTAGTTGTAAAGTCATTAGAGATGGGCAACAGATGTTGACCTTGATCGCGGAGCCCGTGTCCCATGAAATAATGAAATTATAGTAATTACTCTACATCTCAGTCCTAAAAGATAGGCCAGCATATTGATATTGGAGCCCAATATTATAGTCTTTGAAAACAGCGCATCAATCGATGGAGCTCCTTTAAATCTTTGCAGTTGTCAGTAAGATGGATTCTCTTTCTTCCGTACTTCAAAGAATATTTTCCAAAATTAATTACCATTCATCATACGACAAATTTCTCATTCGAGGGACGAATCTTCGATGTTCCGCCTCCAATGCAAATATATATTCTCTTGCATCTGCCGACGAAAACTTCCCGTGTTATTTCAAACTTTGCATCTGTAAAATCAAATACGAGTGCATAAATCCGATTTGTTTCAGTACTCTTATATTATTTGCGTTCCTAATTGCATCTTTCCCCGCTTGCTGACTTCCTGCCTTCCTTATACTAGTACATCTCTTTGAACATCGACTTAAAAGTTTACCTCTACTGAATAAAAAGGTTTTCTTGTGTCCTTACGACCAAAGTGAATGAGTTCACGCTTCTCCTCATTGTGCTCCAACCGTCTTTTTTTTTAGGCTCCCTGAAACATTCATTGTCTATTTGCAGCCGCTCATTGCCCTCCCGACAGCTTAACTTTCTGCCTATCTTGTGATTACTTACCGAAATTTGAGAGAATAAATTGGAAAACATTGACAATATGCTGCAAGTAATGCTACTGTAATCAAAAGGCGGTGAACTCTTTTTTTTCCAGAAGGGTGTAGATTGCGGAATGGAAAGAAGATTAATTTTCCTCGACGTGCGTTCAGTTTTTCTAGATCAGCATGCCACGGACAGAAAGGTTTGCATAGGAGTTTTGTGTGGACTTAAAGTAAGGGTGTTGCCAAATTTGGGATGATGCTTTCAGTCGGAAAAGCATTTGATATCCTCGATATAGTAGGTGATATGTGAGAACATTATAGCAAATTAAAAGAACAGCAAATAAATCGCTGTTTCACTTGGAAAGTGTGATTGGAACAATGACTCTTGATTATTAAACTTATGTAATTAAACTAATTTTAACTTCTCCCTGAACATTGTGCGTATGGAGCGGAAAACATTTCATCCTATCTGTACCTTCTAAAGAAATAATTAATAGTCTTGGGTCTCCATGCCCGTCGTCCCTTAGTGTTTACTTACACAATTCTCTATGTTGAATTTTATTACGTTCTGAACAAGCTGCTTTGATTGTGAATCCCATTTTCTGAATTGGACTCTGAGCCGAACGTTGTTTCTCGTAAATGTCACTTCCTGTCCAATGCACCTGCCGAACAGATGACATTGTGAACACACATCTATTTATTTTTGTTATTATCTGAATGTTTCTGTGTATCTCTCTCTCTCTATCTATCTAACTATCGAGCTATCCAGTTATATATGTCTGTTTGTCTGTCTTTGACAGACACACTCACTCACTCGCTTTGTCTGCCTCTTCATCTCGCTTCATTTCTCTCATTTTTGACTGCTTGAGCACTTTGCATCCGGAAAGTTTGCATTTATCTTGGACTTCTCACTGTTTCAGACCAATCATCCTGGTTATTGCGTGCGTAGGGGAGAAGGAAAGTATGCAGAAAGTATGCAGTATGCAGAGGGGTAACGAAAGATCAACTTAAAATAAGATACGCCCTTTCAAATCTGAAGGCATCAGGGAATAAACTGTTCCTAAGCCTGTTGACACATGAGCTCAGAATTTTGCATATTTTTCCCGTCGGAAAAAAAGTGGAAGAATATATGTTCGGGTGCGTGGAATTCTTGATTGTGATGAGCACTTTTTCGAAGCTATGGGAAGTATAGACGGAGTCAATGGATAGGCGTTTTTTCTTTGCGTGATGAACTGGGCTCCATTCACTGTCCTTTTTCGTTTTTTTGCGTCTTGGTTAGAGGAGGAGCTATTTCAAGCTGTCATACTTCTGGAAAGGATGTTTTCTATTATGCAACTGTAAAAACTGTTGAGTGTCAGAGAGAACCTGCGTAGTTCCTTTGCCTCTTGATAAAGTACAGGCGTTGGTGGGCTTTCTTACCTATGGTCCGCTTGTCGCGGCCAGGATATGTTATTGATGATCTGGACACTGAGAAGTTTGAAGCTCTGGATAACTTCTACTTCATCGCCGTTGATGTGGGAAAAGGCATGCCCTCCTGAAATCAGTGACTACCTCCTTCGTTTTACTGACATGAAGGTAGAGATTACTGTCACAGCATCTTTTCACCAGATTCTCTATCCCTTTCCTGCACTCTGTCTCATCCTTGGTCAAATCAAGTCTGTTGCTCTCAGATTCAAATATACTCTCTCTTTCACCGCTAAAATCCTTCCGGATATGTATGAAGATATATATATGAAAATACACCGCATATATGTGTGTGTGTTTGAAACATACAGATTGCCGAATAAACATTTCTCTGCATACCTTTCTTTCCAGCCTCAAGTTAAAAAAACATTTTATTCACTCTCTATTTTTAATGTTTTTTTGGTATGTTTCGAGAGTGGCCTAGTACTTCGCATCGCCTGTGTATGCTTAAAACTAGACCAGCAGATGGGCACCACAACAGCTCAGTGACTATCACTGCTAGCTGTGCATAAACACGGATTTGGGCCAGTGTCTGTGGGCGTTTGCGCATTCTCCCTGTGGTTGCGTGGGTTCCCTCCGGGTGCTCCGGTTTCCTCCCACACTCGAAAGATGTGCTCTTCGGCTGATTGGTGTAACAATTTGTCCCTAAATTATTCTCCCCTGAATCTGGTTTCCAATGGGGGTACCATATGCATAGACACGGATCAAGGGTGGTGTGGGAAAAACGCATTGTTAAGATGGTGGCGCAGGCTCGTTGGGCCGAAGGGCCTGTTTCCCGTGCTGTATTGTTCTTTGTTCTTGTTGAACCGCCTTTTTTTTAATTGTTTAAGTCATGTCATTTGAGCTATCCGCAGCACAGATGCAAACATTTATTCTCCAGAAAAAGGCTGAGTAATTGCAATTTTCTTTCTTATGTTCTCATTAAAGCCTGGGATAATTGAAGCGAGAGCGATTATCGATTTGTCGCAACCTCATTGGAATACAGTTTTAGAGGATTTCGACCCATTCTTCTAGCGTGGGCGCGGTGGCCAAGTGGCAAGGCGTTGGTCTTGTAAACCAAAAATCACGGGTTCAACTCCCGTTCGTGCCTGGATGCATCTGCAACGTTGTTTTAGTTGCGTTTCTCCTTGCGTACCAGCCATTCCAGGCTGAGGACAAATATTCTACACTCGCCGTTCCGCTTATTTGTCTCCACCGGATGGGAGACGCTAATGACAATGAAGGATTAGAATGAATGTCAATGAAATGAGTAGCCTCTCCGGCTCAAGCAATAATTGATCTTCCGTTAATTTTGCAGCACCTGCCCTTTCTCACTCACAGTGCTTCATTTGAGTGGTTGTGGGCTTCGGTGTTGTTCCAGCTAATCCTTTCTTTCCCAGCTTATTTAGTTCCAGGCTACAATATTTAGAAAACATCTTGTATCTTTCCGAACAACTCTCGAGTGCACATGTGAAGAACGCGGAAAAAATGGCAAATATGTACTATTGATACCACCAGAAATCTGTCTCAATTAAATGCTTAATGCTTTAAGATGATGAATGGGATGGATAGGATAGAGGTGGAGAGGCTCTTCCCGCTCAGAAAGGACAGTAGGACTAGAGGGCACAGCCTCAAGATAAAGGGGGGGGGGGCGGTTTAGAACGGAGTTGAGGAGGAACTTCTTCACTCAAAGGGTGGTGAATCTCTGGAATTCTCTGCCCGTTGAAGTGGTGGAGGCTGCCTCGCTAAATATTTTTAAGACGCGGGTTGATAGGTTTTTGATAGGCAAGGGGATTAAGGGTTATGGGGAGAGGGCGGGAATGTGGAACTGAGACACGACAGATCAGCCATGATCTTATTGAATGGCGGGGCAGGCTCGAGGGGCTAGATGGCCTACTCCTGCTCCTATTTCTTATGTTCTTATGCTTGCCAGGTTCTGTCCTTTACAGGAACAAAGATGTCCTGGGACTCTTGGGAAAGGGGGAAAGCAGGACCGATGACTTCATTGCTTAGAAAGCACATCGCAGTGTTAGAGAGGAGATTTAATCGACCAGATTGTGTTTCTACGCGTGAGTATTCACTTTCTCTTTGCGTTCTTTTGAGGATGGCACTTTGAAACGCAGGTGGCCTTAAATTGTATTCCATGCGAGGTTGCTGCAGAAGCAACGCATAATACTAAACACGACACGCCCACAACCCCCCATGTCAAACTTCGATGATACAACTTATCAGATTTGCAACATCGCCCGTCTTCTGAGCTGGAATCTGCGCGTTTAACCTCAGACAAGAATGTTATTCCGAATGCCAACAATGTCAACTGTCCCATTGCTCTGGGCAGTGTCAGAATTTTCCTCTTTATGTAAGATTCTTTATTTAAGAGGAAATTTGCATGCGACCCGCAATCCCAACCACGCCTGCTCATCTTCAATTCTACTCCGCGGATGGCACTTATGACATTTCTGTGGTCAAGGGAACAAAGCAGCACACCGTGCGCAACATGCAATCTTTCCAAATTTTGACAAAGTGATTCATTACACCTGTAGTGATGTTTTCCTTCTACAACGGCGGATATTCCATCAACTTATTCAATAATTTGCTATACCTGCAAGAGAGCATTTAGTGAATTAAATACAGGGACCATTTACACTGACTGATTTATTGCGTTTATAAAATATTGCGTAGATTTATTGATTCCATGAAAACTTATTAGTTCACCTCTTTAGAACATTTATTCCATCTTCCATACTCCTGGCCACGAAGCGAATGTTTCTTTTTTGAAATGAAATATACATAACCGGCGGATGTGGATGTACTTTCCGTAAAATGAGATAGATGCACTGCTGAAATGGAAACTGACTTGTCAACATGAGTGCTGGATAATTTTCCGACATGTTGTTGGCATGAAACGACAGAATGCAGTGTGAAAGAAATCATGAAAGGCACACGAGCTCCCCTTTCAGCCTCAAAATGTTACTTGATTTCAACAAATCCTTCCCATTTTAATTTTAAAATACCGCATAAGAAGGACAGATGATTTGATTCTTTCTCAGCGACGCACTGTGCTCTTCATCCTCTCTCATCTGATTGCGCAAATTCGTTCTCAGCATTCACAAGCTGGTGATTGGGCTCCCTCTGTTGCTCAATTCCTACTTTCTCCACCTGACTCACAATCTTTTCCAATCCTTTGTCGAATCTTGCTAACCGCTCCCACGTGCTGCGAAAGAAAACACGGCTGTTAGGAGAGACTTTCGACGAGGGAATAATTCTCAATGTGAAGGAAGGTATTGCTGCAGGTTACCAAAAAACTCCGGATGAATTGAACTCACAATCATTTCCAAAGATTTGTTGAATCTTGATCTGTGCTCCCCCGTCCAAGGTGAGGAAACACCGTTCTCAGGAAAGACGAGAGACAAAGGAATAATTCTAAAAGTAAAGGAGGGTTTTGTTGCAGGCTCCCAAACAATTCCGGGTGAATTCTTGGAGATGCTGACAGAGCAAATATGCAGCGGAAGACTTTTCTCAGAAAAGACTATGAGACGGAAGATGACGGTTTTGGCAATTGTTGAATAAATAAATCCGCAGCTGGAATATGAGGTGAGAAGGTTATCGTATGCACAGCGCGTGCTCACTTAATCACGAGTGATCTATTTCGTGGCGTGAAGACAGTGGAAGGGGTTTAATTTTATCCAGTGGAGCAAGCAAGTTAGTGTCTTCTGGAAGGTGACACAAATCATGCCTTTATCGTCGGAAGGTGACTCCCCTTAAATGTAGTGCGCATGCTCTGCTTTGAAAAAAAGCATTCTGCTTCCAGTGCAAGTACAACTGCTGCTCCGCGATAATATGCTCGTAATTTAGTAACCCACATCGAAATACGATTTTCCCGCGGCAGGTGAAATTGCGTCTGAAATTAAGCGGTTGAATGTTGCCAGTTGGTTCATATTAATGTTGACTGTTTGAGTTATGGATGCTCAAACAAGCCTATAAACATTCGCTCCGTAAAGAAGCTATCAATACATGAGGTTTTAAAGAACAGTGTAGGTCCACGCGTAAAAATTGATATCCACAACGTACTGTTCTGAGAACGGCACTTTAAAACACGTACTGCCGTAATTCGGATGCGAACTGAGGTTGCTGCAGCCACAACGCAAAATACCAAACACGATGCCATCATGGTCTCCAGAGCAACAAATACATCGATGGTGCCACCAGTTAAACATTGCAACATTGTCTGTCTTCAGAACTGGAACCTACGCAAATCTCCTCAGATCAAAATGGCATTCCGGAAGCTAACTTTTTCAACTGCCCCACTGCTCTATGCCTTATCAGAATAATCTTCTTTATGTACGAAAAGGAAAACTGCAATTGAGCCACAATACCAAGTACTTCTGCTCACTTTCAATGTTGTTCCATGTATGGCACTTACGATGTTTCTGTGGTCAAAAGAACAAAGGAGCACACCGTACGCAACGCGCAGTCTTTCCAAGTTTGGACACATAGATGCATGACTGCAATACTCCTGCGCTGATATCCTCCTTGTGGAAAGGCGGACATTGCATCAACTTCTCTAATAATTTGCTGAACCTGCATGGGACCATTTAGTGACTTACATACATCCACTGGAGCATGTACTGTGGTAAATCATTGTCGTTAATAAATATTGGGTACAGTTACTGATTGTATGAAAATGGATTGGTTCACCTGTTTCCATCAATTGATTCCATCTTCCATACTCCTGGCCACTGAGCGCAGTATTTGTTTTTCCAAATGCAGTATTCCGAACGGGTGGATGTCAGAATATTTTCCATGAAATGAGATGGATGCACTGTTGAATTGGAATCTGAATTGTCAACAGGAGAACTCGCATCGTTTTGCGCCTTTCCTTTATCAGGAAGGAAGGACAGAGTGCAACACAGTGCGAAAGAAAGCATGAAAGGGGGAAAAAGAGAATCATTACCGTCAGTGGGAGTGACCGAACCACCATCCTTTAGTTAATAACCGAACGCGCCAACCCATTGCGCTACAGACACAACGCACCACCACACTTCACAAGAAAACACTCAAATAAAATTATTATCGCACTCCTGAAAAGATACATTGCCCTGAACACATGACGACATTTAAAGCCTCAAGGGCAGTAAGATATGCCCTTTCAGCCACAAAATGCTACCTCATTTCAACAATTCCTTCCCACTTTAATCTTGAAGTACCGCAAAAGACGGATAGGTGATTGGATTCTTTCTCAGCGAGGCACTGCACCCATCATTTTCTCTCATCCCATTTCGCAAATTCCTTCTCAACATTCACAACCTCTGTCGCTCAGTTCCCACTTTCTCCACCCGACTCACAATCTTTTCCAAAGTTTTGTCAAGTCGTGCTCAGTGCTTCCACCTCCAGCGAGAGGAGACACCGCTCTCAGGAGAGACAAGAGAATAATTCTCGGGCTGAAGGAGTGTTTTTCTGCAGGCTCGCAGACAATTCCGGCTGAATTCTTGGAGACGCTGATAGAGCAAATATGGAGCGGATGTCTTTTCTCAGGAAAGACTGTGAGACGGAAGATGACGGGTTTGACAATTCTTGAAAAAAAATGTCCGCAGCTAGAGTGAGAGGTGAGGAGGTTTTCGGATGCACACTGCGTGCTCTCAGAATCACGAATGACCTATTTCGTGAAGCGAAGACAGTGCACCGGGTTCCATTTTAAGCAGCCGAACAGGCAAGTTAGATGTCTTCTGAAAGACGGCACCACTGATCCATTTATCCATAGTTCGCGGACTCGCCGTGACTTTAGCGCACATACTCTGCTGTAAACAAAATGAAGCGTTGTGTTCCCAGTGCAAGTACAGCTGCTGCTCCGCGATAACATGTTCGTAATTTCGACACCCACATCGAAATGCCATTTTCTCGCTGCAGGTGAATTTGTGCATTCAGTCAGACGGTTGATTGCTGCCAACTAGTTCGTATTAATGTTGATTGTTTGAGTTCTGGATACTCAAACGAGGGGATAAACTGACGCTCCGTAAAGAAACTATCAATAGATGATGTCTTCAAGAACAATGTACGTCCACGCGTAAAAATTGATTTTAACAACACATTGTTCTGAGAATGCAAATCAAAACGCATACTGCCGTAACTCGGATTCGAACTGAGGTTGCTGCGGCCACAACGCAGAGTACTAACCACTATACGATCACGGCCTCCCATGCAAAGCGTCGAGCGCGTGCGTACTTCGGTGTTGCAACATTGTCTGTCTTCAGAAGTAGGCCCAGGACGGAATGATAGTCCGGGTGCCTACCCTTTAAACTGTCGCTCTGCTCTGCAGAGTATAACAATATTCTCCTTTATGTAAGGAGGGGAAAATTGCAAGTGAGCCACAATATCAAACACTTCTGCTCACCTTCAAATTTGTTCCATGTATGACATCTTATGTTATTTATGTTGTCAAAAAAACCAAAGGAGCACACCCTACGCAACGCGCAGTCTTTCCAAGTTTCGACAAATTGATGCATGACTGCAATACTCCTGTACTGATATCCTCCTTGCGGAAAGGCGGACATTGCATCAACTTCTCTAATGTTTTGCTGAACCTGCATGGGAGCATTTAGTGAATTGCATACATCCACTGGAACATGTACTGTGGTAAATCAATGCCATTATTAAATACTGACTACAGTTTTTGATTGGATGAAAATGGATTGGTTCACCTGTTTCCATCAATTGATTCCATCTTCCATACTCCTGGCCATTGAACGCAGTACTTTTTTCCCCCAAGTGCAGTATTCCTAACGGTGGATGTCAGAATATTCTCCATGCAATGAGTTGGATGCACTGTTTCATTGGAAACTGAATTGTGAACAGGAGTGCTCGCATCCTTTTGCGCCTGTTCATTATCGGTAACAAAAGAGACAGATTACAACACAGTGCAAAAGAAAGCATAAAAGGGGCACATGCAGCAACCCTGGGTGGGATTGAGCCACCATCCTTTCGGTTAATAGCCGAACACGCTAACCCATTGCGCCACAGAGACAACAACAACCTAGAAACGTCAGGAAAACGCACAAGTAAAATTATTATCGCACTTCCGAATACATAGATTGTCGTCACCACATTACGACCTTTAAAGTTTCATGGGCAGTTAAACATGCCCTTTCAACCCCAAAATGCTGCCTCACTTCAACAATTGCTTCCCATTTTAATCTTGAAGTACCGCAAACGACGGGTAGGTGATTGGATTCTTTCTCAGCAAGGCACTGCACCCATCATTCTCTCTCATCTCATTTCGTAAATTCCGTCTCAACATTCACAATCTGCTGATTGGGTTCTCTCTGTCGCTCAGTTCCCACTTTCTCCACCCGACTCACAATCTTTTCCAAAGTTTTGTCAAATCTTGCTCAGTGCTCCCACCTCCAGCGAGAGGAGACACCGCTCTCAGGAGAGATAAGAGACAAGAGAGCAATTCTCAGGCTCAAGGATGGTTTCGCCGCAGGCTCGCAGACAATTCTGGCTGAATTCTTGGACATGCTCATAGAGCAAATATGGAACGATGTCTTTTCTCAGGAAAGACTGTGAGACGGAAGATGACGGGTTTGACAATTCTTGAAAAAAATAAATCCGCAGCTAGAGTGAGAGGTGAGAAGGTTTTCGGATGCACACCGCGTGCTCTCAGAATCACGAATGACCTATTTCATGAAGCGAAGACAGTGCACCGGGTTCCATTTTAAGCAGCCGAACAGGCACGTTAGATGTCTTCTGAAAGACGGCACCACTGATCCATTTATCCTCATGTATTGCGGACTCGCCGTGTACTCGCCCTGTACTAAAGTACTCGCCGTGACTTCAGTGCACATACTCTGCTGTGAACAAAACGTAGCGTTGTCTTCCCAGCGCAAGTACAGCTGCTGCTCCGCGATAACGTGTTCGCAATTTCGACACCCACATCGAAATGCCATTTTCTCGCTGCAGGTGAATTTGTGCATTCAGTCAGACGGTTAAGTGCTGCCAGCTGGTTCATATTAATGTTGATTGTTTGAGTTCTGGATACTCAAACGAGGGGATAAACAGACGTTCCGTAAAGAAAGTATCAATAAATGATGTCTTAAAGAACAATGTATGTCCACGCGTAAAAATTGATTTTAACAACACATTGTTCTGAGAATTCAAATCAAAACGTACATTGCTGCAACTCGGATTCGAATTGAGGTTGCTGCGGCCAAAACGCAGAGTACTAACCACTATATGACCGTGGTCTCCCACGCAAAGCATCGAGTGCATTCGTAGTTAGACGTTGCAACATTGTCTGTCTTCAGAAGTGGACCCAGAACGGAATAATCGTCTGGGTGCCTACCCTTTAAACTGTCGCTCTTCTCTGTACAGTATAACAATATTCTCCTTCATGTAAGTAGGGGAAAATTGCAAGTGAGCCACAATATCAAACACTTCTGCTCACCTTCAAATTTGTTCCATGTATGACATATTATGATGTTTCTGTGGTCAAAAGAACAACGGAGTACACCGTACGCAACGCGCAGTCTTTCCAAGTTTCGGCAAATTGATGAATGACTGCAATACTCCTGTACTCATAACCTCCTTGTGGAAAGGCGGACATTGCATTAACTTCTCTAATAATTTGCTGTACCTGCATGGGAGCATTTTGTGAATTACATACATCCACTGGAGCATGTACTGTGGTAAATCATTGCCATTATTCAATACTGACTACAGTTTTTGATTGGATGAAAATGGATTGGTTCACTTGTTTCCATCAATTGATTCCATCTTCCAAACTCCTGGCCACTGAACGCAGTATTTTGTCCCCAGGTGCAGTATTCCTAACGGGTGGATGTCAGAATATTTTCCATGAAATGAGTTGGATGCACCGTTGCGTTGGAAACTGAATTGTCAGCGGGAGTACTCGCATCCTTTTGCGCCTGTTCTTTATCGGTTAAAACAAAAGGGACAGATTACAACACAGTGAGAAAAAAAGCATGAAAGGGGGAAAAACTGAACACGCAGCGTCCCCGGGTGAATTTGAACACCACCCTTTTGGTTAATAGCGGAACGCGCTAACCGATTACGCCACAGAGACAACGCCCCCTTTACACCTTCAAGGAAACAGTCAAATAAACTTATTACCGCACTTATGAAAAGATAGATTGTCCTGACCACATTATGACCTTTAAAGTCTCATGGGCAGTAAGACATGCCCTTTCAGCCCCAAAATGCTACCCAAAATGCTAAAAGCAGGGAGGTCTTGCTGCAACTGAACAGGGCATTAGTGAGGCCGCAGCTGGAGTAGTGTATGCAGTTTTGGTCGGGGAACTTGCGCAAGGATATTTTGGCCTTGGAAGGAGCGCAGAGGAGGTTCACTAGGCTGATACCGGAGATGAGCGGTTTGGACTCTGTAGAGAGGCTGAATAGACTGGGTTTGTACTCGTTGGAGTTTAGAAGGATGAGGGGGGATCTTATAGAGACGTATAAGATAATGAAGGGGGTGGATCGGGGGAGGTAGAGAGATTCTTCCCGCTCAGAAAGGACAGCAGGACTAGAGGGCACAGCCTCAAAATAAGGGGGGGGGGGCATTTTTGATCGGAGTTGAGGAGGAACTTCTTCACTCAAAGGGTGGTGAATCTCTGGAATTCTCTGCCCGTTGAAATGGTAAAGGCTACCTCGCTAAATTTATTTAAGATACAGGTAGTTACGTTTTTGGTAGGCAAGGGAATTAAGGGTTATGGGGAGAAAGCGGGAAAGCGGAACTGAGCCACTTCAGATCAGCCATGATCTTATTGAATGGCGGGCAGGCTCGAAGGGCTAGATGGCCTACTCCTGCTCCTATTTCTTACGTTCTTATGTTCTTATGTTCTCATTTCAACAATTCCTTCCCATTTTAATCTTGAAGTACAGCAAACGGCGGGCAGGTGATTGGATTCTTCCTCAGCGAGGCACTACACCCGTCATTCTCTCTCATCTCATTTCGCAAATTCGGCCTCAACATTCGCAAGCTGCTGATTGGATTCCCTCTGTCACTCAGTTCCAACTTTCTCCACCCGACTCACAATCTTTTCCAAAGTTTTGTCAAGTCTTGCTCAGTGCTCCCATCTCCAGCGAGAGGAGACACCGCTGTCAGGAGAGACAAGAGACAAGGGAATAATTCTCAAGCTGAAGGAGGGTTTTCCTGCAGGCTCCCAGACAATTCCGGCTGAATTCTTGGAGATGCTGATAGAACAAATATGGAGCGGATTTATTTTCTCAGAAAAGACAGTGAGACAGAAGATCACGGTTTTGACCATTGTTGAATAAATCAATCCGCAGCTTGAGTGTGAGGTGAGAAAATTGTTGCATGCTCACCGCTTGCTCTCATTATCACGAATGAACTATTTCGGGAATTGAAGACAACAGGCAAGTTAGATGTCTCCTGAAAGACGGCACCATTCATTTATCATCACCCGGTGGCTAGCCTTGAGCTTAATGCTCATACTGTGCTATGAGGAAAAAATGGAACATTGCATTCCCAGTGCAACTACAGCTGCTGCTTCCCGATAACATGTTCGTAATTTCGTAGCCCGCGTCGAAATACAATTTTTTCCACTTCAGATGCAATAAAGTGGGAGTTACAGTGTTGACTGTGGCCAGCTGGTTCATTTTTAATGTTGACTGTTTGAGTTCTGGATCCGCAATCAAGGGGATAAACATGCTCTCCGTAAGGAAACCATCAACAGATTCTGTCTTAAATAGGAGTGTATGTCCACGCATAAAAAAAATGAATTTCTCAATGCGTCTTTTTGAGAATGGCACTTCAAAACATAAAGTACTACAACGCAAATTCGAACCGAGGTGGCTGCGGCCACAACGTAGTGTACGAACCATTGTACCATCACGGCCTCCCATGCAAAGTATTGGTGGTATAAGCAGTTAGAAATTGCAATATTGTCTGTCTTCTGAACTGGAAGCTGTGCATATTTCCTCAGACAAGAGTGTGATTCAGGATGCCAACCCGTTTAACTGTCCGATTGTCCTGTACAGTATTAGAATATTTTTCTTTATGTAAGTAGAGGAAAATTGCAAGTGGCCCACAATCCCAAGCCCTTTCGTTCGCCCTCAATTTTGCTACGTGGATGGCACTTACGATGTTTCTGTGGTCAGGAGGACAAAGCAGCACACCGTACACAACGTGCAGTCTTTCCAAGTTTCGTCTAATTGATGCATGACTGTAATACTCCTGTACTGATGTCCTCCTTCTGGAAAGGCGGGCAATATTTAAAAATTCTGTAACAATTTTTGAAATGTGTTTTGTGCAGGTATATAAAAAAGTGGATGAGAATTGTAGATATTTTTGGACCCCTAAATGTAAATGGATACCAGTTGATGTTATTAGTAAAATTCACTTTTGTAATTCGAGCATCCTCTTCTTTCTAAAAACAAGGATTTGGTCGTTAAAATATTTTGGCTTCTGGATGAATTTCGAATACATTTGTGAGCAAGATTGTGCATGATTTTCAGTAAAATTTAATCATTTTCTGACAAATGCATTTTACGTTCATTGTAATAAGCTAACAAAGTCAGGAAGCCATTTTCAATTGAACATATACATTTGTGCGACAGCCGTTTTACATTTTATGTCTACGTAGTTACTAGTTAGACTGATTATATATGTTAATGAAGTCATGAAATAGATAATGTTTTAACAAATGTACATTGATTAAAATTATAAGTCGAATCAATATGATGAACAGTATAAATGTTTAAAAGATTGATGTTTTATTTTAAAATTTCCCTAGTCAAATCTTAATATGATTCCAGAATTTTGTGGTGTCAACAAGAGCTGTTTTAGCAGAAGACATGTATGCGACTTTTACTAAAATAAGAACGATCACAAACTACTAAGTCCTGATTCGTTTTTGATAATCTGATTAAGAGTAACGAGGCAACGGAAGTACTTTTCAGCATAAGTTGTCCTTTTCAAATAAGCTGCTATCTTTAATTATGCAATTGAGGGCCTATTAAATTACTCTACCAATAGCTGGAACCAATCCATGAGCTAATGAAGCCCCACCAGACAATGGTTTAACGTTCAGAAGAAAGAATAAAAGCAGGACCTCAGGGAGTACTCATTCCGAGCAACATTTTAATCAACGGTACTGTCGTTGGGGTTCGCGAAGAGGTGGCAATGAGACTCAGCAAGCCAATGCCACACTATAAAGGTAAAACTTTATTAAAAACCCATGATCATGGGAGAAGTTACTTCGATGGTCACAGATAGAGAATAGATCGCTTGAAAAAGTTGTAATGTTATCAGTAAAAACAGACGATCAACATTTTCTTAATGTGATCCCTCGTCTTTCATTAGTTTAAGTTTGATTGCATTTAGTGCCCAAATGTCAACACAAATCTTTGCGAGAAACCTCAGCCAGTCATGTTGTACTCTCCAGCATGATGGTTTCTCAATTGTCTATTATAAACCGAACGTAACTGCCTTCTTGGCTAACGGTACTTCACTGTTGACTGGTTGCGATACACACTACAGAAAATGTCAAATGCGGCAGTTCCCACCTGTTTACTGCCAAGTTGAATAGACATGCGCTTCTGCATCCGGGGACATATTTGTTCTGTGTCTGGGCTGTGACTACACTTACTCGTTATGTTGCCAAATATGTTCGCTCATCAGGATCTGACTTTGCTAACTAATGGCTTCCCAGGACTTAGGCTCCAAACATTTATGTTTCCTATCACGCCTTTGGCTACCTTGCATCAGCCAAGGTGTACAATAAGACCATAAGACATAGGAGATGAATGAGGTCACTCGGCTCATCGAGTCTGGTCTGCCATTCAATCATGGCTGATATTTTTTCGCATCCCCAGACTCCTGCCTTTTCCCCATAACATCTGATCCCATTGTTAATCAATAACCTATCTTTCTCTGTCTTAAAGAACTCAATGACGTGGCCTCCACGGCCTTCTGCGGTAAAAGTTCCACAGGCATACCACTTACAGGCTGAAGAAATGCATTCTCATCTCTGTTTTAAAGCATCGTCCCTTCATCCTGAATTTGTCACGTCTGGTTCTAGTTTTTTTTTCCTATTAGTGGAAGCATCCTCTCCAATCTATCCAGGCCTCGCTATATCCTGTAAGTTTCAATAAGTTCCACCCTCATCCGTCTAAACTGCAATGAGTACAGACACAGAGTCCTCAACTGTTCCTAATAAGACAAGCTCTTCACTTCAGGGATCATTCTTGTGAATCTCCTCTGGACCGTTTCCAAGGCCAGTACGTCCTTCCTCAGATTCTATGCCCATAACTGCTCACAATCTTCCAAATGCGATTTGACCAGAGACTTTTTCAGCCACAGAAGTGCATCCCTGTGTTTGTATTCTAGTCCTCTCGACTTAAATGCTAGCATTGCATTTGCCTTCCTAGCTGCCGACTGAACCTGCACATTAACCTTAAGACAATCTTGAACCAGGACTCCCAAGCCCCTTTGTGTTTCTAAACAAAGGGCTAATATATTTCCGAATGCATTATTTTGAGCTAAGTTCAGCGGAAGTTCGAAGAAATAAGATTTTATGTTTCGATTTCACGTTCTTGGAGGCTTCTGGACTCAGTACTGAATTCAACACATTTAGATTGGCAACAAAAGAGAAAAGGTTGGAAAATCTCAGCAGATCTGGCAACATCTGTGAGGGGAGAAAAAAAACTGACGTTTCGAATCCAGACAACCCTTTGTCAAAGCTGAAAGGCAATTTATTTTTTCTTTGACAAAGGGTCGTCTGGACTCGAAACGTCAGGTTTTTTTCTCTCTCCTCGCAGATGCTGTCAGATCTGCTGAGATTTTCCAGCATTATTTATTTTGATTTCAGATTCCAGCAATCGAGTAATTTGCTATTTTTTAAATTTAGATTGACGTCTGTCTCCATCATATTCTATCACTGTTCTTAATTTGTTTTGTTGGATCTATCATCGACCTTGTTCTAGATTTATCCTTTCATGTGAACATGAGAACATAAGAAATAGGAGCAGGTGTAGGCCACCTAGCCCTTCAAGCCTGCCCCGCCATTCAATAAGATCATGGCTGATTTGAAGTGGATCACCCCATAACCCTTAATTCCCTTGCCTATCAGAAACCTATCTACCCGTGACTTAAATATATTCAGCGAGGTAGTCTCCACCACTTCAATGGGCAGAGAATTCCAGAGATTCACCACCCTTTGAGTGATGAAGTTCCTCCTCAACTCCGTTCTAAACTCCACCCCCCCCCCCCCCCCCCCCACCACCTTCACCACCTTATTTTGAGGTTGTGCCCTCTAGTTCTGCTATCCTTTCTGAGCGGGAAGAATCTCTCTACCTCTACCCTATCTAGCCCCTTCATTATCTTGTAAGTCTCAATAAGATCCCCCCTCAGCCTTCTAAACTCTAACGAGTACAGATCCAGTCTATTCAGTCTCTCTTCATATGGAACACAGCTGTTTTTCAATGTAGCAATTTCTGCTTCACTTAGATACAAACGTTCGCTTCTTTCCAAATCCGTTGCTTTCGGACTTTGCATCATTCAATCATGAATGGAAATCGTCTCAAAAGTCGATTCTGTTTCTCTCCATTGTTGATGCCTGCATATACCGATTTTCTCCTGGTTTGTCTTATTTTGTCACATCTCCAGCATCTGCAGTATTTTGCGCTGGTACTCATAAATATCAGGCGAATTGGATTGCACGACGCATCATTTGTGTATTTCAATTGAGCATTAATAAAATATCTGCGCGTGACCTTAATGGAACGTAGCAGAGGATCAGATACTCAGAAAATATTTATTTGTAACCAAGACATAGAATGAAAGACTCTGCACAACGCAGTCCTGAATGATAAAACGGATTGCGCCACTGGGGGGACTGAACAACCAACAGTTGAAAGGGAAATCGAACGCACTAAGTAAATGACATAAATCAAAGTGCTTAAAACGTTAAACATTTGTGTCCAAATGAAGCATAAGTTGTTCCATTAAAAAACATCTACGTGCCACATGAAGGGATAAATCTAGAATAGGGATGAAGAGACGTCCAACAAAACAAAACAAAATAAGGACAAAGATAGAATAAGATGAGCCTGGGGAGTTTATTGTGAGTGCATTGAACTGGTCGATTAGAGCCTTCACAGACAAATGCATGTAACTGCAGACAATTGTTTCCCCTTCATTTTCCTTTTATTCCATTTTGCGATATTGGTCAGTCGGGGGGTGGGGGGGGGGGAGTACTATGCAAATATAACACTGTTGTTCACCTAGGACAGAACATCCCTAGATTTCCATGAAAATGTCCTGAATCAGCTACTTCCAGGTAGTAAATTCTGTTAAAGTACTTGTCTCATCAATGGAGAACGCCCTTTAGTTTGGAAACACAGATGTAGATTGGCGGATCACTACTTCGCTGTAATGACATTTAGAAGTTAGCTACATGGGATAGTAGAAGTAGCAGTAGGTATGTGGCGTATAAGCGTATAATCGTTCGTACTCTGCGCCGTGGCCTGAGCAACGTCTATTCAAATCCGCATCATGGCAGTGCTGTGCAGGAGGTTTTGCTACCAGTGAAAACACAAGCTGGGAGCAAACATAGTATTAAGGCTCATTGGTCCCGATCAAAACTTGAGTTGCTTCAAGACACAGTCCTCTCAAATGACTCTGATTGATCATCCAGACTCCTATCTATCCATTTGAACTGTTGTTTCACTGTGCTTCTCTGACCGATACAAACATGCCAATTTATTTGGAAGCCCCTATGAAGGGCCACTTCTTCTCTACAGTAACTTTTAAAAGGCAGCGACACAAGTCGATAGAACCGGCAGTTGGCGCGTGGCGCCAAGATCGTATCAGGGTTTGTATCTGAGGCCGCAGTAACCGCGGTCCGAATCCCATTCACGGCAGTGCTACTTGCAGGGTTTTCAGTGAAATTACCTGAAAGAAATGTTTGCAGTTATTATTGCATGAATACACTCTGTCGTCGTTGATCAAAACCTATTGATGGCTTCAAGATACAGTCCTCCGAGAGTTCAAAGCCAGCTCTACCCGGAGATTTTTCGCTTTCCCCAATTACTAATACTTCTCTAATCCTCCCCTAAATTCATTATGACTTTGCTGCAGAATTTTCTAAACTAGAAGTTATTTTCTGAGCGTTGTAATTACGGAAAATACATTTAAGACTACCATCCGAAGTCGAAATTGAACCCAGGTTCTAACCACTGCGCCAGCAACGTGCACTTGGTCGCAAGAAATGCAGCACGGTCAACTCCGTGCTCTTAAATTCCGGAGCGTGAAATCTAAACTCGAAGTCTAAATGTAACCACTGGTTACATTTTTGCAGCGCTTAGGACATGTAAATCCGTTCAATACCTGCAGTAGCAGAACAAAATGTACGTCACAGATATTGCTTCTTTTTCCCACAGATTTCAACCAATTCCGCAGCAAAGTGGTAGTGAAATTGATGGAGGATTAAATACAGTTTAGTGATTCTCCGAGGAGAGATGAAGACTGGATGAGCAAGCAGATTTATTTAGAAAGGCTGTGTTTTGAAGCAAGCAACAAATTTGTATCAACACTGAAAGGAGTTTCATGATGCATTCACTCCGGATTTTAATTTTGCAGGATTCACTGGGCGCGACAGTCAGCAAACGAAACTGTCGTGACTCCGAATGAGTTTGCTGCGGCTACAATGTAGACTACTGACCACTACACGATCACGGCGCCACCTGGCAGCTGCAATCTTTGGCTGCCAAGCTTGGCAACATTTTTTCCAGCCCCCTCAGAGAGAGGGGTGACGTGACGGTACTGACGCAGTTTTTCGCTTTCATTTTCTGAAAAAAAAACAATTGGGTCGCTAATGTCCTTCAGAGATGGAGATCCGCCGTCCCACCCTGGTCTGGCCTGCACGTGACTCACCCACAACAATGCGATTGACTCTTAACTGTCAGTTAGTTGTAAAGTCATTAGAGATGGGCAACCAATCTTGACCTTGGTCGCGGCGCCAGTGACCCATGAAATAATGAAATTAAAATAATTGCTCTACATCTCAGTCCTAAAAGATAGGCCATCATACTGACATTGGAGCCCAATGTCATAGTCGTTGAAAACAACGCATCAGTCTATGGAGCTTCTTGAGATCTTTGCAGTTGTCATCAAGATGGACTCTCATTCTTCCACACATCAACGAATATTTTCCAAAATTAATTTACCATTCACCATACGACAAGTTTCTCGTTCGAGGGACGAATTTAATGAATCTTCGATGTTCCGCCTCCAATGCAAATATAAATTCTCCTGCATCTGCCGACGAAAACTTCCCGTGTTATTCCAAACTTTGCATCTCTAAAATCCAACGCAAGCACATAAATCCGATTTGTTTTAGTGCTCTTATAATATTTGCTTTCCTAATTGCATCTTTCCCCGCTTGCTGCCTTCCTGCCTTCCTTATACTAGCATATTTCTTTGAACATCGAACTTAAAAGTTTGCCTCTACTGAATAAAAAAGTTTTCTAGTATCCTTACGACCAAAGTGAATGAGTTCACGCTTCTCTACATGGTGCTCCAACCGCCATTTTTTTAAGATTCCCTGAAACATTCATTATCGATTTGCAGCCGCTCATTGCCCTCCTGACAGCTTAACTTTCTGCCTATCTTTTGATTACTTACCGAAATTTGAGACAATAAATTGGAAAACATTGACAATACGCTGGATGAAATGCTGCTGTAATCAAAAGGCGCTGAACTCGGTGTTTCTTTTTACAGAAGGGTGTAGATTGCGGAATAGAAAGATGATTCATTTTCCTCGACGTGCGTTCAGTTTTTCTAGATCAGCATGCCACGGACAGAAAGGTCTGCATAGGCGTTTTGTGTGGACTTAAAGTAAGGGTGTTGCCAAATTTGGGATGATGCTTGCAGCCGGAAAAGCATTTGATCTCCTCGATATAATAGGTGATATGTGATAACATTATAGCAACTTAAAAGAACGTCAAATAAATCGTTGTTTCACTTGGAAGGTGTGTTTGGAACAATGATTCTTGCTTTTTAAACTCACGCAATTTTAACTTCTCTCTGAACATTTTGCGTATGGAGCGGAAAACATTTCATCCTATCCATACCTTTTAAAAAAATTCATTAGTAGTGTTGGGTCCCCATGTCAGTCGTCCCTTAGTACTCACTTACAGACTTCTGTACATTGAATTCTATTGCATTCCGAACAAGCTGCTTTGATTGTGAATCCCATTTTCTGAATTGGACTCTGAGCCGAACGTTGTTTCTTGTAGTTGTCACTTTCTGTCCAATGCACCTGCGGAACAGATAACATTGTGAACACAAATCTATTGATTTTGTTATTATCTGCACGTTTCTGTGCATCCATCAATCTATCTATCTATCTATCTATCTATCTATCTATATATGTCTGTTTGTTCGTCTTTGACAGACACACTCACTCACACGCTTTGTCTGCCTCTTCATCTCGCAATCTTTCTCTCATTTTTGCCTGTTTGAGCACTATGCGTCCGGAAAATTTGCATTTATCTTGGACTCCTTACTGTTTCACACCAATCACCCTGTTTATTGCGTGCATTGGGGAGAAGGACAGTATGGAGAATGTGGTGTCACATATAGCGAGGCGGCAACGAAAGATCAACTTGATAAAGTACAGGCGTTGGTGGGCTTTCTTAACCTCTGGTCCGCTTGTCGCGGCCAGGATATGTTGTTGGTGATCTGGACACCGAGAAATTTGAAGTTCTGGACAACTTCCACTTCATCGCCGTTGATGTGGTAAAAGACATGCCCTCCTGAAATCAATGACTACCTCCTTCGTTTTACTCACATGAAGGGATAGGTTACTGTCACCGCATCTTTTCACCAGATTCTCTATCCCTTTCCTGCACTCCGTCTCATTTTTGGTCAAATCAATCTGTCGCTCTCAGATTCAAACAGATTCTCTTTCACCGCTGAAATCCTTCCGGCTGATATGTATGAATAAATGTATATGAAAATACAATACATATATGTGTGTGTTTTTGAAACATACAGACTGCTGAATAAGCATTTCTCCGCATGTCCTTTCTTTCCAACCTCCAGTAAAAAAGCCCGTTTTATTCATTCTGTTCTTGTTGAATCGCTTTTTCTTATTGTTCAAGTCATGTTCTGTGAGCGATCCGCAGCACAGATGCAAATATTTGTTCTACAGTTAACGGCTTAATAATTGCAATTCTTTTTCTTATATTCTCATTAAAGCCTGGGATAATTGAAACAAGAGCAATTATCGATTTATCACAACCTTCTTAGAATACTTAGGATTTCGATATGTGTACATGGTGTGGGCGCGGTGGCCAAGTGGCAAGGCGTTGGTCTCGTAAACCAAAAATCATGGGTTCGACTCCCGTTCGTGCCTGTATATGTTTGATGCATTATTCGATTTACGTTTTCCCCCCTGTTCCAACCGTTCCAGGTTGAGGAGAAATATACTACACTCGACGTTATGTTTATTTGTCTCTTCCGGATGCGACACGCTAATACCAATGAAGGATTAGAACGAATATCAAAGAAATGTGCAACCTCTCCGGCTCAAAAATTAATTGATGTTCCGTTAATTTGGCAGCACCTGCCCTTTCTCACTCACAGTGTTTACCTTTCATTTTGGTGGTTGTGGACGTCGATGTTGTTCCAGCCAATCTTTATATATATACATATATCTTTCCCAATGTATTTACTTCCAGGCTACATGGGGAGAGGGCGGGAATGTGGAACTGAGACACGACAGATCAGCCATGATCTTATTGAAAAGCGGGGCAGGCTCGAGGGGCTAGATGGCCTACTCCTGTTCCTATTTCTTATTTTCTTATTATGTTCTTACAATATTTAGAAAACATCTTCTGCTTCTTAAACTCCCGAACACCTCTGGAGTGCAGATGTGAAGAACGCAGAAAGCATGGCAAATATGTACTATTGATGCTACCAGAAGTCTGTCTCAATGAAATGTTTGGCCAGGTACTGTCCTTTACAGGAACAAAGGTGTCCTGGGACGCTTGGGAAAGGGGGAAAGCAGGACGGATGACTGCATTGCTTAGAAAGCACATCGCAGTATTAGAGAGGAGACTTAATTGACCAGACTGTATTTCCACGCGTGAATATTCATTTTCTTATTGAGTCGTTTTGAGGGGCGGCACGGTAACAGTGGTTAGCACTGCTGCTTTACAGCTCCAGGTTCCTGGGTTCGATTCCCGACTCGGGACAATGTGGACATTCTCCTCGTGTCTGCATAGGTTTCCTCCGGGTACTCCTGTTTCCTCCCACTGACGAAGATGTGCGGGTTAGCTTGATTGGTCATGCTAAGAAATTGGCCCTTAGTGTCCAGGAATGTGTAGGTTAGGGGAATAATGGATATAATATGTAGCGATATGGGGGTAGGGCCTGGGTGGGATTGTGTTCAGTGCAAACTCGTTGGGCCGAAGGGCCTCTTTCTGCACTGTAGGGTTCTATGATGTTATGAGGATGGCACTTTAAACCGCATGTGGCCTTAAATTGGATTCCATCCGAGGTTGCTGCAGGGGCAACGCATAATACTAACCAGGACACGATCACAGCTCCCCATGTCAAACCTCGATGATGTAACTTGTCAGATTTGCAATATCGCGTGTCTTCTGAACTGGAATCTGCATGTTTCACCTCAGACAAGAATGTTATTCCTAATGCTAATCATGCAAGCTGTCCCATCGCTCTGGGCAGTGTCAGAATTTTCCTCTTTATTTAAGATTCTTTATATAAGAGGAAACTTGCATGCAACCCGCAATCCCAACCACGTCTGCTCACCTTCAATTCTACTCCGCTGATGGCACTTATGACTTTTCTGTGGTCAAGGGAACAAAGCAGCACACCGCGCGCAACATGCAATCTTTCCAAATTTCGGCAAATTGATTCATTACACCTGTACTGATGTCCTCCTTCAAGAACGGCGGACATTCCATCAACTTCTTCAATAATTTGCTGTACCTGCAAGAGAGCATTTAATGAATTAATTACAGGGACCATCTACGCTGACTAATTTATTACGTTTATAAAATATTGCGTACATTTGTTGATTCCATTAAAACTTATTAGTTCATCTCTTTAGGACATTTATTCCATCTTCCATAATCCTGGCCACTAAGCGAATATTTATTTTTTTTGAAATGAAGTATACATAACGGGCGGATGTGGATACATTTTCCGTGAAATGAGATTGATGCATTGCTGAAATAGAAACTGACTTGTCAACATGAGTGCTGGATACTTTTCCTACATTTTGTTGGCATGAGAGGATAGAATGCAATGTGAAAGAAATCATGAAAGGAGCAAAATGCGATTGTTCGTCGTTCTTTAGCGGGATCGAACCACTACCCCTGCGGTGAGCACTAGAACGCGGTAACCAATGAAACTATTCTGAACACATTACGACATTTAAATCGTATGGGCAGCAGGAGTCCCCTTTCAGCTTCAAAATATTAGTTGATTTCAACAATGCCTTCCCATTTTAATCTTGAGATACCCTGACTTTAGACGTAAATGTACTGTGTGGTGTTTATCGAAAGATTTTGGAATATCAAAATATGTTACATTCACTGAATTACACTTTTCTACACTTTTTTGGTCCACCTTCAAATAACTCGAAACTCAGAAATACATTTGTACTTTACCTATTACCTGTCATGTTCTAAAAATAACTTTGACATTGCAGTCCTATTTGATGTTATCTACAAATAACTTACAGATGTAATATTTAAAAATTCTGTGACAATTTTGAAATGTGTTGCGTCCAGTTATTTAAAAAAAAACTGGAACAGAATTGCAGACATTTTTGGATCCATAAATGCAAATGGATACCAGTTGATGTCACTGATAAAATTCACTTTTGTGGTTCGAGCATCATTTTCGTCCTTAAAACGTGCATTTCGTCTTTAAAATATTTTGACTTCTGGATGCTTTTCCAATACATTGGTGAGCAAGTTGGCGCATGATTTTCAGTAAAAGTTAATCATTTTCAGAAAAATCCATGTTACATTATTGTAATAAGCTAACAAAGTCAGGAAGCCATTTTCAATTGAACATATAAATTTGTTCGACGACAATTTTATATTTTATGTCTACTTAGTTACCAATTAGACTGATTATATATTTTAATGAATTCGTGAAACATTTTTTTTATCATTTTTTTAAAACGTCTGCTTTTACTGATAACATCACAACTCATTCAAGCGGTCTTGGTATTCTCTATCTGCGACCATCGAGATAACTTCTCCCATTGATTACCGGGTTTTAATAAAGTTTTATCTTTATACTGTGACATTGGTTTGCTGAGTCTCATTGCCACCTCGTCGAGAATCTCGCTGACAGTACCCTTGATTAAAATATTGCTAGGATTGGGTATTCTCTGAGACCCTGCTTTTATCATTTCTTTTGAATATGAAACTATTGTCTGGTGAGGCTTCATTAGCTCATGAATTCGTTCCAGCTATTGGTAGAGTAATTTAATAGGTCCTCAATTGCATATTTAGAGATAGCAGCTTGTTTGAAAGGGCAACTTATGCTAAAGAGTACTTATTATGCCTTGTTATTATTAATCAGATTGTCAAAAATATTTTCGTATAAGTCACATACAGCTAAAACAACTCTTGCTGATACCATACCATTCCGGAATCATATTAAGATTTGACAAGGGAAATTTGAAAATAAAACATCAATCTTTCAAACATTTGTTCTGTTCATCGTATTGATTCGACTTATAATTTTAATCAACGTACATTTGTTAAAACATTATCTAATTCATGACTTCATTAAAATATATAATCAGTCTAATTGGTAACTAAATAGACATAAAATATAAAACGGCTGTCGCACAAATGCATATGTTCAATTGAAAATGGCTTCCTGACTTTGTTAGCTTATTACAATGAACGTAAAATGGATTTGTCAGAAAATGATTAACTTTTACTGAAAATCATGCGTAAACTTGTATTGGAAAGTCATCCAGAAGACAAAATATTTTAAAGGCCAAATGCATGTTTTAGGAAGGAAGATGATGCTCGAACCACAAAAATGAATTTTACTAATACAATCAATGGTATCCATTTACATTTAGGGGTCCAAAAATATCTGCAATTGTCATTTTTTTATAACTGGACACAACACATTTCAAAAATGTTACGGAATTTTTAAATGTTATACCTATAAGTTCTTTGTAAATAGCATCAAATAGGACTGCAATGTCAACGTTATTTTTAGAACATGAAAGGTAATTCATAATTTCGCACAAAAAGTGCAAATATATTTCCGAGTTCCGACTTATTTGAAGATGGAGCAAAAAGGGAAGAAAAGCGTTATGCAGGGAATATGGCTTACTTTGATTTTCCAAAGTCTTTCGATAGACACCACACAGTACATTTCTGTCTGAAGTCAGGGTACGTGAAGTTAGGGAACAGGTAAAATGGCCAGCTAGCTACAAAACAAAAAAAAAACAGTGAGGGCATAAGCATCAATGAGAAAGTGCTGTTTCGTGATGAGAGGTGCTAGAATAACTGTTGTTTGCAATGTCTGTAAATGATATAAAATTGGAAAACAGAAAACAGCTTCAAAATATCCGGGCAGAAGTAAATTAGAAGTCCAGTTAGTGAATATTACAGTCTTTCTGTCACTGCATTATTGTATAATCATTCAGATGCAGCAACATTTCTTTCACTTTGCTTTGATCGATCACATCACTATTCAGTTAGATAGAAAAATAATTAAGCAGCTCCAAATTTTTGAATTGTCAGATGCAAACAATTGTTTCTAAAGTCCAAATCACATTCACATTTTGCTGAATGTAGACAGGTTATTAGCTATGTTGTCTTAACAAGAACGTTCAAAAGCAGTGGAAGACAGACAGGGGGCAGAAAGGTAGTCTTTCAGGTCGCACGAAAAGCTGAGAGATTGGCAATCAACTGTTATTTGAGGGAGTTCAGGATCTTAGTATTTTAAGGCAGAAAATCCACAGAAGTGTGCCAAGCAGTTGATAAACAGAGTGGAGCATACCTTTCTTTGATTTGAACATTACAACTAGGCAACACGAAAAGGAAGTTACAGCGCGATAGTCAAGTTTCTTCAGGCGTGAGATATCACACTTCAGTACAACAGATTTGTCAGCATTATCCACAAATCTCAGCTCAATCAGCCTTTCAGTAGCTACAGCACTGATTTAAATAATTAGTGGTTGAACATATCCATTCGTATTTCCATTATATGCATGCATGTTCATTACTCTTCGCGGGTATGCCGACAGTAGAATGAACACATTCGAGCTCAAATATATTTCACTTTTTTAGGTTAGGTTTGTTTCGAAGTTAAAACTGCATCTTTGTTGCCTAGCTTCCCTCCAGTGAAGGCAGACTCCTTCTTTACTATATAATACGAATTGTTTTCTCGTTTCACTTTGTAGTCAGTATCACAGCAAGGGAATCAATCACTGCCCTGAACTAGATTCAAACCGAGGCTGGTGTTTCTACATGCTCCACTATACAGTCTCTGCCCCACTTATCTGCAATGTTGGTTTCGCATTGCTGGGCCAAATGATCGCAAGTGTGCAGACCAGAATATGTAGCCCTTCGAGCTTGCTCCATTGTTCAAAGGTGACACCCATGGTACTTAATTGATTTCCACCTGTTTTTGCAGGCAACAGACCTTAACCTCAGATTCAGGTTGAAAAGGCGAGAGAAAGTGAGATGGGGCCATAGGTTTATCGGGTATTGTGTTACGTTCCTATAACCGTGTTTCTTCCCGGTGCCAGGTCACTTGTTCTCCTGCTGCCACCTTCCAGCCAATAGGCTGTGGGCTGGATCACGAGATTACACAAAATCATGCAATAAAACGGAATAGGGGGTAACTACGCTTTTGAACTGAGTGCACCAATTACATCAGAGAACGATATAATTGGCGCACTCCTCCACCGCAATATCAGAAAATCTTCCAGAACCGGAACCTCCAACTTCAAGGAAAAGGGGAACAGGCGAATAGTAAAATTCACCAATGTTGACATCCCTTCACTTCGCTATATTTTACAATGGATCCTCGGCATTTTAATTCCATGAATATGCAACGTCTAGCAGTTCTGTCTTTTCCGTCAGGTATAAGTTATGATTTGTACAGTATAATGTCCATGTTTCGTCGGCATGCACCTTTTCACGCCAAAGCGAAATTAGAACAAGTGAAATTCCCTCCCTGTCACGTTCACATAATGATTGTCCTGCACTGCCTATCTGACCCACTTACATGTGTGTGCTTTTGTCCCTTCCAATGCAACGTGTTGCTCCCTCTGTCCTTGTCAATTCAGTCTGAGCAGCATTGTCATAAGCACACTGCGCAGGCAAAACACGGTTCCCCCTTGTTCAGTTGCAGTTTGCATCTCCCATTTCAGCAAACCATTTGGCAATGACATTTTTTCTCACGTTCTTTCTGCAATTGCGGGTCACTTGCAAGTTTCCTCTACTTATATAAAAAGGGGGAATTCGAACACTGCACAGAGCAATGTGACAGTTGACATGGTCGGCATCCGGAATAACATTCTTGTCTGAGAAGAAACGCGCAGATTACAATTCAGAAGACAGCTGCTATTACAAATCTGATAAGTTGCATCATCGAAATTTGACGTGATCGTGTAGATGTTAGTGGTATGCGTTGTCCCCGCAGCAACCTCAGTTCGATTCCGGTTTAAGGCCACCAGTGTTTTAGAGTGACTTCCTCAAAACGACATAATGGGAAAATGAGCGTTCACGCGTGGAAATACACTCATGTCAATTAAGTCTCCTCTCTAACACTGCGATGTATTTTCTAAGCAATGCAGTCATCTGTCCCACTTTCCCCCTTTCCAATCTCCCATGACATCTTTGTTCCAATAATGTGCAGTATCTGGCTATGTATTTCATTGAGACTGATGTCTGGTAGCATCACTAGTACATATTTACCATGCTTTGCGCGTTCTTCATATTTGCACTCGAGAGTTGTTCAGGAGTTTAATAACCAGAAGGTGTGTTCTAAATATTGTAAGCTGGAAATAAACACACTGGGAAAGAAAACATAAGATTGGCTGGAACAACACCGACGCCCACAACCACCAAAATGAAAGGTGAACATTGTGAGTGATAAAGGGCAGGTCAGTCTAATGGCTGCCAACTTAACGGAACATCAATTAATGTTTGAGCCGGAGGGTTAGCTCATTTCTTTGACATTCGTTTGAATTCTTCATTGTCATTAGACTGTTGCATCCGGTAGAGACAAAGAAAAGTAACGTAGAGCACAGTACATTTGTTTTTTTAGCCTTGAATTGTTGGTACACAAGGAAAGATGTAAATGAATAGATGTTGCGAACGCATTCAGGCACGAACGGGAGTCGAACCCATGATTTTTGGTTTACGAAACCAACGCCTTGCCACTTGGCCACCGTACCTACGTTAGATGACGAATCGCGATCCTCTAAAACCGAGTATTCCAAACAGATGGCTTGCTTCAATTATCCCAGGCTTTAATGAGAAAATAGAAAGTCGCAATTTTATCAGTAGAACAAAACATTTGCTTCTGTGCTGCTAATACCTCACATGACATGACTTGAACGATAAAAAAGGATGATTCAACAAGAAGACAGTGAACAAAACAGCCTTTTTTTTAACTGGAGATTGGAAAGAAAGGACATTCGGAGAAATGTTTATTCAGTTGTCTGTATGTTTTAAATACACACACACACATTGTACTTTCATGTGCAGATGTTCACACATATCAGCCAGAAAGATATCAGCGGTGAAAGGGCGAGTATATTTCAGTCTAAGAGCGACAGACTTGATTTGACCAAGGATGAGGTGGAGTGCAGAAAAGAGATAGAGAATCTGGTGATAAGGTGCGGTGACAATAATCTCTTCCTTCATGTCAGTAAAACGAAAAAGGTGGTCATTGATTTCAGGAGGACATGCCATTTTTCACATCAACGGTGATGAATTGGAAATTATCCAGAGCTTCACGTTTCTTGATGTCCAGATCGCCAACAACATATCCTGGCCGCGACAAGGAGACCATAGATAAGAAAGCCCACCAAAGCTTGTATTTTATCAAGAGGCAAAGGAGCTTGATAGATCAGCTCCGACTCTCACCGGTTTTTATAGATGCGCAATAGAAAACATCCTTTCCAGATGTATCATAGCTTGGAATAGCTTATGCTCTAACCAAGACGCAACAAACGAAAAAGGGATTGTGAATGGAGCCCAGTTCATCACGCAAACACGCCGCCTAAGCATTGACTCCGTCTATCCTTTCCGTGGCCTGGGAAAAGTACCCGTCACAATCAAGAATTCCACGCATCCAAACATATACTCTTCCACTTTCTTCCGAGGGGAAAATATGCAAAATTGTGAGTTCATATGCCAACAGATTGAAGAAAAAATTCTTCACTGCTGCCACCAGATCTGAATGGACGTACCTTACTTTAATTTGGCCTTTCGTTACCCCCTCACTATATGTGACACCATATTCTGCATACTCTCCTTTCCTTCTCCCCTGTGTACGCAATAAACGGGATGATTGGTCTGAAACAGTCCAAGATAATTGCAATCTGTCCGCACGCAACGTGCTCAAGCAGTCAGAAATGAGAGAAAGATAGCGAGATGAAGAGGCAGACAAAGGGGGTGAGTAAGTGAATTTGTCATAGACAGATGGACAAACAGACATACATAGAGAGATCGCTCGATAGCTAGCTCGATCGATAGACGGCTAAATAGATAGATAGATATTAGCCGGAAGGCTTACAGGGGTAAAAGGGTTAAATCTGACAGCAACAGATTTGATTTGACCAAGAATGAGACAAAGTACGGAAAAGAGGCATAGACTCTGGCGAAACGATACGGCGACAGTAACCTTCCACTTCATGTCCGTAAAACGAAGGTGGTAGCCATTGAATTCAGGAGGAATGCCCCTGTCCACATCAACGGTGATGCAGTGAAAATTGTCCAGTGCTTCACGTTTCTCGGTATCCAGATCACCAACAATCGTCCCTGGCCCCTCTAAATGGACTATAGATACGAAAGCACACCAACGCCTCTACTTCCACAGGAGTGTAAGGAAATTCGACAAGTCGGCGGCGTCTCTCACCAGTTTTTACAGGTGCACAATAGAAAACATTCTTTCCAGATGTATCACAGCTTGGTATTGCTCCTGTTCTAATCATGGCGCAACAAATGACAAGGGATTGTGGACATAGCCTAGTCCATCATATAGACAAACGTCCCATGCATAGACTGTGTCTATACGTCCCGCTGCCTGGGAAAAGTAATCAACACAAGCATGGATTCCACGCACCTGGATATATTCTCTTTTACCTTCTTCGGTAGGACAATATACAAAACTCTGTGTTCATGTACCAAACGATGCAAGAACAGCTCCTTCCCTACTGCCATCAGAATTTGAATGGACGTATCTTATAATAAGCAGAACTTTCTCTACACCCTAGCTATGTGTAACATTACATTCTGCACCCGCTCATTTCCTCTCCCCTGTGCCCGCTATGAACGGAATGCTTGTTCCGTATAGCACAAGGAACAGTGAGGAATCCAAGAGAAATGCAATCTCACTGGGTTCAAAATGCTCGACCAGACAGAAGCTAGTGAGAGGTAACGAGATGAATAGGCAGAAAAAGGGAGTGAGTGTGTGTGTGTGTGAGAGAGACAGACGTACAGACAGACATTTAGAGAGAGAGAGAGAGCTAGATAATTAGATAGCTAGCTAGAGAGCTAACTATATAACTAGAAAAAATAGATAAATAGACAGACAGAGAGACAGACAGATAGACAGACAGAGATAGATAGATAGAAAGAAAGGAAGAAAGAAAGAACGAAAGAAAGAAAGGTGGCCGTGCAAGAATTCTATTATACTAGATATGCCGCTTTGATGGATCGGACATGCTAAATTGTTGCATACAGTCCAAAGAGTGTGTAGAATAAGGGGATTAGTGGAATGAATATGTGGGATTACGGGGTGTGGCGGTGGAAGGGCAGGAGTAAAATGGCCTGTTGGAGTGTCGGTCTATACTCGATTCAGCGCTGCAGCGATTTCATGGTTCTCAATTATGATATCGCTGCACTGTTCTCGGCTGGCTTATTGAACACTCCCGAAAATTAACAGCCAATTGCTTACAAAAATGTATATTCTTCAATTACAAAATACGTTGTCTTGCCCTGCAGGAAATTCTGATCCATCCTGAACCGCTGCTTCACACTTTGGCCAAGTGGCACAGCAGCGATCACAGCGACTTGCAATTGATGCTGTGGCGTCGTGATTGGGAAAGCGGTTAATTTTCCACATTGTGACCGCAGTGAACTCAGCTCGAATGGGAGTCATGTGCTGCAGCCTTTTCCTCACTGTGCTACTAACTGTAAAATGGGCTGCTGAGAAAAGACTTCATTGCATTCCGATATGCATGCTCTTAATGAGAACAACTTTTAGTTATCAGATGTTTGAAACTGTACAGTTCAAATCAGCCGCTTACCTCAGATTTGTCTTCCTTGCACTATCAAAACGCCTTTAGTATTCTCCGTCACTGTGTTTGTCACTTTTGCTGCGAACTGCCGAATCTATGAATCATTTCATATGATTACGTCCTTAAGTTTGTTTTACTGCCGTCGCTGGGAGTACGCGCACCAGTCAGATCATGGTGGTCCCGAAATACTTTCGGTCAGTGTGGCTGTCAAGCAAGCAAGTGTCTCGAAGTAAGTAATTACTTTGGAATTGCGGTGGTGGGATTTCTCACAACTTTCCTTTCGTAAATCGAATTTAAAAAAATCAATGAAACCAGTCTTTGATCAATTACTGGACGATGGTCTGACGAGTCTTTGCGCTGTGATTAAACAGTTAATGTGCCTAACCCATCTTCTGCTTGAAATATGGAATGAATTTATAAAAAAAAAACAGCTGGTATGCGACTTGCTCGACGCGAGCCAGTTTCGCCTGACGGAAATTTCTTTTGTTTGTCTGTGTAAGGTATAGCAGCTTGCATTGGATCCTTCTTTGGTATACGATATAAGACATATACAAATGCATTGTAACTACATTGAGGAACGAACGGGTATCGAAACAGGGATTTTTTTTTCAATTAGGAAACGAACACCTTGCTACTTGGCCAGCGCGCCCACTACACAAGGAGTTTACGAAATCCCCTGAAATAGAGTATTCCATGATGGGAAGAGTATTGCAGACTGTTCCAGGGTATTCAAAGCAGGTTACAAAATATCAATTGCTTCAATTACCTCGGATTTTGGTGAGAACAAAGAACGGTCAGAAAGCTTTCAGAGGTGAAAATGGGGCTTTGTTTAGAACTGAGGGCGATAGATTTGGTTTGTTCAAGGATGAGACGGGGTACAGAAAATTGACAGAGAATCTGATGAAAAAAAGTGCGGCAACAGTAAGCCCTCGCTTCATGTCAGTGAAACGAAGGAAGTGGTCACTGAATGCAGGAGGACATGACTTTGTCCACATCAACGGCGACGAAGTGGAAATTATCCAGAGCGTCACATTTCTCAGATCATGTGGAGATCAGAAAAAACGTATCCTGATCCATCCAATAGATAAGAAAGCTGATCAGCGCCACTATTTTCCCAGGAGGCTAAGGAACTTCTGCAGGTCGGCTACGACTCTCACCAGCTTTTAAAGAGGAACAAGAGAAAGCATCCTTTCCAGATGCATCTTGGCTTGGTATAGTTCCTGCTCTAAGCAAACGCAACAAACGACAACAGATTGTGAATGGAACTCTACGCATCACACAGGCCAGCCTCCCAACTATTAATTCCGTCGAGACTTCCCGCTGCTTGGGAAAAGTGCCCAACAGAATCAAGGATTCCACGCACAAGGGAAAATATACAAAGGCCTGAGCTCATGTACCAACCGACTCCAGAACAGCTTACTTCCTGCTGCCAACATAATTTGATTGGACGTGTCTAATATTAAATTGATCTTTCTCTACACTCAAGATAATGTAGCACGACATTATGCACCTCGTCCAGTGTCTCACTGAAAGACAGTCAGATCACCTGGCCGTCGTTTAACGCAGTGAAAGATTAAATGGGACGGAATTGGTGAAATGCAGTGCTACTTTTGAGTTGAAAGGCAGCCTTTGCTGCCCACGATCAACTTAAAGGTCTTTATATGTTTAGGGCCGTCTCGATAATCAGAAATAAGATAACAATATTATTTAAGAGTTTTCCTGAGATGAGGTCGATGTGTTGTATCTATGGGGCAATCGGTTAGCTCGTTCCGCTATTAATTGAAAAGGTTGTGGCTCTAAGGGGGTGAACTAATCCATTTTCATGTAATCGACAAACGTATGCAATATTTTGCAATGGTAACAAATCAACCAGAGCAGATGCTCCAAAAGGCCACAGCCTCCATGTACTTAATTGACTAAATGCTGTCATGCAGGTACTGCAAATTATTAGAGAAGTTGATGGACTGTCTGCCTTTCCAGAAGGAGGACATTAGTATAGGAATATTGCAGTCATGCATCAATTTGTCGAAACTTGGAAAGATTGCACGTTGTGTATTGTATACTGCGTTGTTCCCTTGACCGCAGACAGGTCACAGGCGCCAAAAATGGAGTAGAATTGAAGGTGAGCAGAAGTGTTTGGGATTGCGTGTCACATGCCAGTTTCCTCTGCTTAGATAAAGAAGAATATTCCAACACTGCACAGAGCAATGAATCGGCTGACAGTGTTGGCATGCGGGATGACATTCTATTCTGAGGGAATATGTGCAGATTCCAGTTCAGAAGACAGACAATATTACAATGTCTGATTGCATGCTCTGTTGAAGCCTGGCATGGGAGGCCGTGATCGTATATTGGTTAGTACTCTGCTTTGTGGCCGCAGCAACCAACTTTTACACGTGGAAGTACATTCGTTTTGAAGACACAATATATTGTCAGTTGCTTACAGAACGTATGTGCATCCCCTTGTTTCAGTATCCAGAACTCAAAAAGTCAACGTTAAAAATGAACCAACACATGGAGTACGGTGTGCTGCTTTGTTCTCTTGACCATAGAAACATCATTAGTGCCATACACGGAGCAAATTTGAAGGTAAGCAGAAGTGTTTGGGATTGAGGGTCACTTGCATTATTTTTCTACTTATGTAAGCACGAATATTCTAATACTGCGCAGAGCAATGGACAGTTGAAAGTGTTGGCACCCGGAATGACGTTCGAATCTGAGGAAATATGCGTAAGTTCCAGTTCAGGAGACACAACATATTGCTAGCACGGCCGCTGCTTTGCCGGTGAAGTAGAGATCTATAGTGGTTAGTACTCTGCGTGTGACCGCAGCAACCTCGGTTAGAATCCGAGTTACAGCAACCTGTATTTTGATTTGCATTCTCAGAACATCGCGATATATAAAAATCAATTTTTACGCGTGGACATACACTTACTTAAGACGTCATCTATTGATGGTTTCTTTACAGAGCGTACGTTTATCCCCTTGTTTGAAGATCCAGAACTCAATCAGTCAATATTAATATGAACCAGCTGGCAACACTCAACCGTCTAATTCCATACGCGAATTTACCTGCAGCGAGAAAATGGTATTTCGATGTGGGTTCCAAAATTACGAACGTGTTACCGCGGAGCAGAAGCTGCACTTGCACCGGGAACACAACGCTTCATTTTGTTCACAGCAGAGTATATACACTAAAGTCACGGCTAGTCCGCAATATATCAGGATGAATGGATCAGTGGTGCTGTCTTTCGGAAGACATCTAACTTGTCTGTTCGGTTGCTTAAAATGGAAGCCGGTGCACTGTCTTCACTTCACGAAATAGGTCATTCGTGATTATGAGAGCACGCGGTGTGCATCCGAAAGCTTTCTCACCTCACTCTCTAGCTGCGGATTTTCGTTTTCAAGAATTGTTAAACCCGTCATCTTCCGTCTCTTTTCCTGAGAAAAGACATCCGCTCCATATTTGCTCTATCATCATCTCCAAGAATTCAGCCGGAATTGTCTGGGAGACTGCAGCAAAACCCTCCTTGAGCCTGAGAATTGTTCCCTTGTCTCTGGACTCTGCTGAGAGCGGTGTCTCCTCTCGCTGGAGGTGGGAGCACTGAGCAACATTTGACAAAACTTTGGAAAAGACTGTGACTCGGGTATAGAAAGTTGGAACTGAGCGACAGAGGGAATCCAATCAGCAGCTTGTGAATGTTGAGAAGGAATTTGCGAAATGAGATGAGAGAGAATGATGGGTGCAGTGCCTCGCTGAGAATGAATCAAATCACCTGTCAGTCGTTCGCGGTACTTCAAGATTAAAATGGGAAGAATTGTTGAAATGAAGTAGCGTTTGGGGGCTGAAAGGGCAGCTCTTACTGCCCATGAGGTTTTAAAGTTCGTAATGTGATCAGGGCAATCTAGCTTTTCAGAATTGCGATAATAATTGTATTTGAGCGTTTTCCTGAAGCGTAGGTTAGCGTGTTGTCTCTGTGGCGCCATCGGTTAGGGCTTTCGGCTATTAACCGAAAGGATGGTGGCTCGATCCCACCCAAGGACGCTGAATGTTCTCACATTTTCCCCTTTCACGCTTTATTTCGCACTGTATTGCACTCTGTTGTTACCGACGAAGAAAAGGTGCTAAAAGATGCAAGTACTCGTGCTGACAATTCAGTTTTCAACTCAACAGTGAAAATATACTGACATCCACCCCTTAGAAATACTGCATTTAAAAAAAAGAACTGCGCTCAGTGGCCAGGAGGTTGGAGAATTGAATCACCTTTCTAAACAGGTGAACCAATCCATTTTCATGCAATCAAAAACTGTATTTAATGATGACAATGATTTGCCACAGTAGATGCTCCAGTGGATGTATGTAATTCACTAAATACTCCCATGCAGGTACAGCAAATGTTTAGAGAACTTGATGGAATGCCGCCTTTCCACAAGGAGGTTATCATTGCAGGAGTATTGCAGTCATGCATCAATTTGTCGCAACTTGGAAAGACTGCACGTTGCATGCAGTTTGCTTCTTTGTTTTTTTGACCACAGAAACATCATAAGTGCCAAACATGGAGCAAAATCAAGGTGTTTGCTATTGTGGCTCATTTGCAATTTTCCCCCACTTATATAAAGGAGACTGTGAGAGGGAAGATGACGGGTCTGAGGAAATATGCGTGAGTTCCACTTCTGAACACAGACAGTGCTGTAACGCCTAACTGCAGGCGCCATCGGCGCTTTGCATGGGCAGCCGTAATCGTATAGTGGTTAGTACTCTGCGTTGTGGCCGCAGCAACCTCGGTTCGAATCCGAGTTACGGCAATCTGTATTTTGATTTGCATTTTCAGAACAACGCGTTTTAAAAATCATTTTTTTTACGCGTGGGCACACACTTATTTAAGACGTCATCTGTTGATATTTTCTTTATGGAGCGTATGTTTATTCCCTTGTTTGAGTATCCAAAACTCAGTCAACATTAATATAAACCAGCTGGCAACACTCAACCATCTAATTCCATACGCGAATTCACCTGCAGCGAGAAAATGCTATTTCGATGTGGATTCCGAAATTACAAACATGTGATCGCGGAGCAGACGCTGTACTTGCACTGGGAACACAACGCTTCATTTTTTTTCACGACAGAGTACGTGCACTGAAGTCACGGCGAGTCCGCAATATATCACGATAAATGGATCATGGTGCCGTCTTTCAGAAGACATCTACCTTGCCTGTTCGGCTGCTTAAAATGGAACCCGGTGCACTGTCTTCGCTTCATGAAATAGGTCATTCGTGATTCTGAGAGCACGCGGTGTGCATCCGAAAACCTTCTCACCTCACACTCTAGCTGCGGATTTTTTTTCAAGAATTGTCAAACCCGTCATCTTCCGTCTCACAGCCTTTCCCGAGAAAAGACATCCGCTCCATATTTGCTCTATCGGCATCTCCAAGAATTCAGCCTGCTCCTCAGAATCGTCTCCATCAACTTACCAAGCACTGAGGTCACACTCACCGGTCGGTAATTTCCCAGGCTATCCCCGTTCCCTTTCTTGAAAATAGGAGCCACATCTGCAATCCTCCAATCCTCCGGAACCTCTCCCGTCTCCAGCGACGATGCAAAGATCATCGCCAGGGGCTCTGCAATCTCTTCCCTCACCTCCCACAGTAACCTGGGGTGCATCCCATCCGGTCCCGGCGACTTATCTATGTTGATATAATGTAAAAGTTCCAACAATCCTCTTTCTTAACGCCCACATACTCAATCTTTTCAGTCCACCGCAAAGCTGCAGTACAACATCCCAGATCATTTTCCACCCTGAATACGAGGCTAAGTACTCATTAAGCACCTCTGCCATTTCTTCCGGTTCCACACAGACTTTTCCCGTTCACCTTTTATAGGTCCAATCCCTTCACTTTTCATCCTTTTACTCTTAACATATTTGCAGAACGCCTTGGGATTCTCCTTAATCTTGCCCGCCAAGGCCTTCTCATGACTCCTTCTGGCTCTCCTAACTTCCTTTTTAAGCTCCTTTCTACAAACCGTATACTCCTCCAGATCCTTAACATCTCCTAGCTCTCTTCACCTTTTATACTGCTTTCTTTTCTTCCTGACTAGGTTCATCACAACCTTCGTGCGCTATGGTTCCAGCGACCTACCAAAACCTCCCTGTCTCATCGGAACATTGTCGTGCAGAGCTCCAGTCAAGCATTCCTTGAAAATCCACCACCTTACTTCAGTACTTTTTTTCCCAGGAACATCTCCTTCCAGTTTACTCGTCCAATTTTCTGTCTAATGTCTTCATATTTCCCCTTACTCCAGATAAACACCTTCCTAGCCTGCCTGATCCTATCTCTTTCCAATGCTATTGTGAAGGAGATAGAATTATGATCGCCATCGCATTTCCTGAAGGATGAGCTGATGTGTTGTTTCTGTCGCGTAATCTGTTAGCGTGTTCGGCTGATAACCGAAAGGTCCCACCCACGGACGCAGAACATTCACATTTTTTCCCCTTTCATGCATCCTTTCGCACCGTGTTGTACTCTGTCCTTTGTTACCGACAAGGAAAAGGCACAAAAGGATGCGAGTACTCGTGTTGAGAATTCAGTTCCAATTCAAAAGGGCATGCATCTCATTTCATGGAACATATACTGACATCCAACCGTTAGAAACACTGCATTTGAAAAAAAAAACTGCGCTCAGTGGCCAGGAGTATGGGAAATTGAATAAACTTTCTAAACATGTAAACTGATCCATTTTCATACAAAATATGTACTCAATATTTAATAATGGCAATGATTCAACCACAGTAGATGTACGTAACTCACTAAATGTTCCATGCAGGTATAGCAAATGTTTAGAAAAGTTGATGGAATGTCCGCCTTTCCACAAGGAGGATATCAGTACAGGAGTGTTGCAGTCATGCGTCAAGTTGTCGAAACTTGGAAAGACTGCACGTTGCGTACCGTGTGCTCATTTGCCCTTTTGACCACAGAAACATCATAAGTGGCGTACATGGAACAAAACTGAAGGTGAGCAGTAGCGCTTGCTATTGTGGCTCACTTGCAATTTTCCCCTATTGTATAAAGAAGAATAATTTAATACTGTACAGAGCAGGGCGACAGTTTAAAGGGTAGGTATCCGGAATGTCATTCCGATCTGAGGAAATTTACGTGAGTTGCACTTCTGAAGACAGACAATGCTGCAATGTCTAATTGCTGGCATCATCGGTGCTTTGCATGGGAGGCCGTGATCGTATAGTGCTTAGTACTCTGCTTTGTGGCCGTAGCAACCTCGGTTTGAATCCGAGTTGCGGCAATCTGTGCTTTGATTTGCATTTTCAGAACAACACGTTTTAAAAATCATTTTTCACGTGTGAGCATACACTGTTATTTAAGACATCAACTATTGATAGTTTCTTTACGGAGCGTATTTTTATCCCCTTGTTTGAGTATCCAGAACTCAAACAGTCAACATTAATATGAACCAGCTGGCAACACTCAACCATCTAATTCACGACGTAATTTCACTTGCAGCGTGAAAAATTGTATTTCGATGTGGGTTACAAAATTACGAACATATTATCGCGGAGTAGCAGTTGTTCTTGCACTGGGGACAGTATGTTTCATTTTTTTTCAAAGCAGAGCATGTGCACTGAAGTCAAGGCGAGTCACCGCAGGGCGGTCGAGAGATGATTGATGTCATCTTTCAGAAGACATCTGACTTGTTTGCTCGACTGGATAAAATGAAATCCCGTACACTGTCTTCACTTCACGAAGTAGATCAGTCGTGATTATGAGGGCACGCAATGCGCATACGAAAAACTTCTCATCTCACACTACAGCTGAGGATTTATTAATTCAACAATTGTTAAAACCGTCATCTTCCGTCTCATAATCTTTTCTGATAAGACTTCCGGTCCATATTTGCTCTGTCAGCATCTCAAAGAATTCATCCGGAATTGTTTCGGAGTCTGCAGCAAAATCCTCATTCACCTTTAGAATTATTCCCTTGTCTCTTGTCTTTCCTGAGAGCTGTGTTTACTCTTGCTGGCCGGGGGAGGGCTGACCAAGATTCGACAAAACTTTGGAAATGATTGTGAGTTCAATTCATTCGGAATTGTTTGGTAACCAGCAACAATACCCTCCTTCACATTGAAAATTATTCCCTCGTCGAAAGTCTCTACTGACAGCCGTGTTTTCTCTCGCAGGACGTGGGAGCAGTGAGCAAGATTCGACAAAACATCGGAAAAGATTGTGAGTCGGCGGAGAAAGTAGGAATTGAGCAGCAGAGAGAACCCAATCACCAGCTTGTGAATGCTGAGAACGAATTTGCGCAATGAGGTGAGAGAGGATGAAGAGCGCAGAGCCTCGCTGAGAAAGAATCAAATTACCTGCCCGTCGTTTGCTGTATCTCAAGATTAAAACGGGAAGGAATTGATGAAATGGAGTGGCATTTTGCGGCTGAAAGGTCAGGTCCTGCTGCCCATGAGAATTTAAAGGTTGCAATGTGTTCAGGGTCATTTCATTGCTTACCGCGTTCTGGTGCTCACTGCATGGGTACTGGTGCGATCCCACCAAAGGACGACGAACGAAGTCACTTTGCACCTTTTATAATTTTTTTCGCACTGAATTTTCTCCTTTCATGCCAACAAAATGTGGGAAAAGTATCCAGCACTCATGTTAACAAGTCAGTTTCCATTTCAGCAGTGCATCAATCTCACTTCACAGAAAATGTATCCACATCCACCCGTTATATAAACTGTATTTCAAAAAGAAAGAAACATTCGCTCAGTGGCCAGGATTATGGAAAATGGAATAAATGCTCTAAGGAGGTGAACTAATAAGTTTTCATAGAATCAACAAATGTACGCAATATTTTAAAAACGTAATTAATCAGCCAGTGTGGATGGTCCATGTATTTAATTCACTAAATGCTCCCTTGCAGGTACAGTACATTATTGGCGAAGTTAATGGAATGTCCGCCTTTCTAGAATGAGGACATCAATACAGGGAAATTGTAGACATGCATCAATTTGTAGGAATTTGGAAAGATTGCATGTTGTGCACGGAGTGCTGCTTTGTTTCCTTGACCAAGAAAGATCATAAGTGCCATTCGCGGAGTAGAATTGAAGGTGAGCAGACGTGGTTGGGATTGCGGTTCGCATGCAAGTTTCCTGTACTTATATAAAGAGGAAAATTCTAACACTGTTCAGAGCAATAGGACAGTTGACATGGTTGGCATTCGGGATAACATTCTGGTCTGAGGTGAAACGCGCAGATTCCAATTCATAAGACAAGCGATATTGCAAATCCGATAATTTACATCATCGAAGTTTGACATGGGGGGCGCGGGGCGGAGGAGGGGAGGGGGAGCTGCGCGGGGAGGTGTTTGTGATGGTGTCGAGGTTAGTATTATGCGTTGCCTCTGCAGCAGCCTCGGATGGAATCCAATTAAAGGCCACCTGCGTTTTAAAGTGCCATCCTCAAAACAACGCAATTAGAAAATGAACATTCGCGCGTGGGAATACATTCTGGTCAAAGAACAACTTTTTTCCAGTAAAGGACAGTATCTGGCCATGCATTTCATTGAGACAGATTCCTGGTAGCATCAATAGTATATATTTGCCATGCTTTCCGCGTTCTTCATATGTGCACTCGAGAAGATGTTTTCTAAATATTGTAGCGGGGAAATAAATAAACTGGGAAAGGAAAAAAAAGATATAAAGATTGGCTGGAACAACGCCGACGCTCATAACCACCAAAATGAAAGGTAAATATTGTGAGTGAGAAAAGGCAGCTGCAGCCCTGATGGCAGCCAAATTAATGGAACATCAATTAATGTTTGAGCCGGAGAGGTTACTCATTTCATTGATTCTCATTTTAATCCTTAATTGTCATTAGCGTGTCGCATCCAATGGAGAGAAGTAAACATGACGTCGAGTGTTGTATATTTGTCCTTAGCCTGGAATGGTTGGTAGAGGAGAAAAACGTAAATGAAATAATGGTGTAAATACATGCAGGCACGAATGGGAGTTGAACCTGCGATTTTGGGTTTGATGAAACCAACTCCTTGCCACTTAGCCATCTCACCCACATGACTCAACTTATCGAAATCCTCTGAAACTGTGTATTCCAAGAAGTTTGCGATAAATCGATAATCGCTCTTGTTTCAATTATCCCAGGCTTTAATGAGAACATAAGAAAGAAAATTGCAATTGTTAAGCCCTTGCTGTAGAACAAAATACTCGCATCTGCGCTGCGGATAGCTCACATGAGATGACTTGAATAATTAAAAAAGGAGATTCAACAAGAAGAGTGAATAAAACGAACTTTTTTCCTGGAGTTTGGAAAAAAGGGTATGCGGAGAAATGTTTATTCAGCAGTCTGTATGTTTCAAAAACACACACATATATGTATTGTATTTTCATATACATATATTCATATCAGCCGGAAGGATTTTAGCGGTGAAATTTAAATCTGAGAGCGACAGATTGATTTGACCAAGGATGAGACGGAGTTCAGTTTTTATAAATATATAAAAAGGAAGAGGCTGACTAGGGTGAACGTTGGACCCTTAGAGGATGAGAGGGCGGACTTAGTGGTAGGGGATGGGGAAATGGCTGAGGCCTTGAATAACTTTTTTGTTTCGGTCTTCACGGAGGAGGACGTGAATAATTTGCCGGGTGTTAGCGATGGAAAGATGGTAGGAGTGGAGGGCCTGAATGACATTATTGTTACTACAGAGGCAGTGCTCGAAAGACTGGAGGGACTGATCGTGGACAAGTCCCCAGGACCGGATGGAATGCATCCAAGGGTTCTGAAAGAAATGGCGGAGATGATAGTGGATGCCTTGGTGATTATTTTCCAAACCTCGCTGGATTCCGGGGAAGTGCCGGAAGATTGGAAAATGGCTAATGTTACGCCGTTGTTTAAGAAGGGTGGCAGGCAAAAGGCAGGGAATTATAGGCCGGTTAGTTTAACGCCTGTTGTAGGTAAAATGTTAGAATCCGTGATCAAGGAGAAACTAGCGAGGCATCTTGAGGAGAATTGTTTGATAGAGCAGATGCAGCACGGTTTCGTTAAGGGGAAGTCGCGTCTGACAAATTTATTGGAGTTCTATGAGGATGTGTCTAGGGCGGTGGATAGAGGAGAGCCGGTGGATGTGGTGTTTCTTGATTTTCAGAAGGCGTTTGATAAGGTGCCGCACAAGAGGTCATTACAGAAGGTCAGGGGGCATGGAGTTGGGGGTAGGGTTTTAGCGTGGATAGGGGATTGGCTGTCAAATAGGAGGCAGAGAGTGGGGGTTAATGGGTGCTATTCGGATTGGCGGTTGGTGACTAGTGGAGTGCCCCAGGGGTCGGTGCTGGGGCCTCAGCTATTTACAATTTATATAGATGATCTGGAAGAGGGAAGCGAGTGTATGGTGTCGAAATTTGCAGATGACACCAAGATTGGTGGAACGGCAAATTGTGCGGAGGGTGTGGAAAGTCTGCAGAAGGATCTAGATAGGCTGGGCGAATGGGCCAGGAACTGGCAAGTGGAATTTAATGTTGGCAAGTGTGAAGTTGTCCACTTTAATAAGAACATAAGAAATAGGAGCAGGAGTAGGCCATCTAGCCCTTCGAGCCTGCCCCGCCATTCAATAAGATCATGGCTGACCTGTCATGGCTCAGTTCCACATTCCCGCCCTCTCCCCATAACCCTTAATCCCCTCTCTTATCAAAAACCCATCAACCCGCGTCTTAAAAATATTTAGCGAGGTAGCCTCCACCACTTCAACGGGCAGAGAATTCCAGAGATTCACCACCCTTTGAGTGAAGAAGTTCTTCCTCAACTCTGTTCTAAACCGTCCCCCCTTTATCTTGAGGCTGTGCCCCCAGTCCTACTGTCCTTTCTGAGCAGGAAGAGTCTCTCCACCTCTATCCTATCCATCCCATTCATCATCTTATACATCTCAATGAGATCTCCCCTCATTCTTCTAAACTCTAACGAGGGCAAGCCTAGTTTATTCAGCCTCTCCTCATAGCTCAACTCCCTCAACTCCAGCATCAGCCTAGTAAACCTCCTCTGCACTCCCTCCAAGGCCAAAATATCCTTGCGTAAGTACGGCGCCCAAAACTGCACACAGTACTCCAGCTGAGGCCTCACCAATGCCCTATACAGCCGCAGCAAGACCTCCCTACTTTTATATTCAATCCCCCTCGCTATGAAGGCCAGCATCCCATTCGCCTTCCTGACTACCTGCTGCACCTGCAAGCTGGGTTTTTGCGACTCATGCACCATCGCCTACTGCATCAACCACCAGGAAACTCTAGCTTTGGTTACCCCACTTTTCCATCTTAATGGAATGTACCTAGTGGGTGCCTGAAACATTTCATTAGGATTTTTTGAAACTTCATTTACATTTTTACATTAACTAAATCCTCCCCAACCAATTAAAGTTAGCTTTCTTCTAATCTAGAAATTCAACTTTAGATTGTTCCTTGCTCTTCAATATTAATCTAAACCTCATATTACTACTCTTCTTCCATTCATTTGGCCCACATCATTCCCTAGCACCTGACCCCCCCCCCCCCCCCCTTCCTAGATGGAAAAGAGCACACTAAAATCAAGGAAGCTGTCCTGAACACATTTCAGAAATCCCATCTCTGCCTTATCCTGTACTCTAAAACTTTCCTAATCAATATTTGGATTGGACACCAATCCCTCCACCTTCTAGGCCTTGCACACCTGTGATCTCTCTTTAGGCGTGCTCCTCTGTTTCTCTCGTATTTGTTGCTCTATAGAACATTGCCAAATGAAGGATATCCCATCACACTCCAGACTTGTACATCGTGGATTGTAAAGGCATCTTGGGGAATCAGGCGAGTTGCTCACCACTGAATTCACTGACCTGCACTTGCAGCCACAACGGAAGCAAACCAAAGGGATATCCTTTGGGTTTGGAGGCGGGTTTACTCCCTGTCCCAGCCGGGCCCTCACCAGTTCACATGGCGAAAAACTGCAGCAGGCGACGGTGCAGAGGGACCTCGGGGTCCTTGTGCATGAGTCGCAAAAACCCAGCCTGCAGGTGCAGCAGGTGGTCAGGAAGGCTAATGGGATGCTGGCCTTCATAGCGAGGGGGATTGAATATAAAAGTAGGGAGGTCTTGCTGCAACTGTACAGGGCACTGGTGAGGCCGCAGCTGGAGTACTGTGTGCAGTTTTGGTCGCTGCACTTACGCAAGGATATTTTGGCCTTGGAGGGAGTGCAGAGGAGGTTTACTAGGCTGATACCGGAGTTGAGGGTGTTGAACTATGAGGAGAGGCTGAATAAACTAGGCTTGCACTCGTTAGAGTTTAGAAGAATGATGGGAGATCTCATTGAGACATATAAGATGATGAATGGGATGGATAGGATAGAGGTGGAGAGGCTCTTCCCGCTCAGAAAGGACAGTAGGACTAGAGGGCACAGCCTCAAGATAAAAGGGGGGGGGTGCGGTTTAGAACAGAGTTGAGGAGGAACTTCTTCACTCAAAGGGTGGTGAATCTCTGGAATTCTCTGCCCGTTGAAGTGGTGGAGGCTGCCTCGCTAAATATATTTAAGACGCGTGTTGATAGGTTTTTGATAGGCAAGGGGATTAAGGGTTATGGGGAGAGGGAGGGAATGTGGAACTGAGCCACGACAGATCAGCCATGATCTTATTGAATGGCGGGGCAGGCTCGAAGGGCTAGATGGCCTACTCCTGCTCCTATTTCTTATGTTCTTATGTTCAGAAAAGGGATAGAGAATCTGGTGAAAAGATGCGGTGACAGTAATGTCTTCCTTCATGTCAGTAAAACGAAGGAGGTAGTCATTGGTTTCCACATAAACGGCGATGAAGTGGGAATTATCCAGACTTTCACGTCTCTCGGTGTCCAGATCACCAACAACATATCCTGGCCGCGACAAGCGGACCATAGGTAAGAAAGTCCACTAACGCCTGTACTTTATCAGGAGGCAAAGGAACTTTGGCAGGTTGGCTCCGATTCTCACCAGTTTTTACAGTTGCATTATAGAAAAAACCCTTTTTAAAATTATCACAGCTTGAAATAGTTCGTACTCTAACCAAGGCGCAAAAAGCGAAAAAAAAAAGGATTGTGAATGGAACCCAGTTCACGCAAAAAAAAACGCCTATCCGTTGACTCCGTGTATACTTCCCGTGGTTTGGAAAACAGTACTAATCACAAGCAAGAATTCCACGCACCCGAACATATATTCTTCCACTTTCTTCCGACGGGAAAATGCACAAAATTCTGAGCTCATGTGCCGCCAGGCTGAGGGAGTTTATTCCCTGCTGCCTTCAGATTTGAACGGACATATCTTATTTTAAGTTGATCTTTCGTTACCCCCTCGCTATATGTGAAACCACATTCTACATACTCTCCTTCTCCCCTGTGCGCGCAATAAACAGGATGATTGATCTGAAACAGTCCAAGATAAATGCAATCTGTCCGGGCGCAAAGTGCTCAAGAAATGAGAGAAAGATAACGAGATGAAGAGGCAGATAAAGGGGGTAAGTGAGTGTGTTTGTCAGAGAAAGGTGGACAAACAGACATACTTGGAGAGACAGCTGGATAGCCCAATAGATAGCTTGATCGATAGATAGCTCGATCGATAGCTCCATAGATAGCTCGATCGATAGATAGATAGCTCGATCGATAGATAGATAGCTCAATCAATAACTCGATAGATACATAGCTCGATAGATAGATAGCTCGACAGTTAGATAAATAGTTCGATAGATTGAACATAAGAACATAAGAACATAAGAAATAGGAGCAGGAGTAGGCCATCTAGCCCTTCGAGCCTGCCCCGCCATTCAATAAGATCATGGCTGATCTGTTGTGGCTTAGTTCCACTTTCCCGCCCTCTCCCCATAACCCTTAATCCCCTCTCTTATCAAGAACCCATCAACCCGCTTCTTAAAAATATTTAGCGAGGCAGCCTCCACCACTTCAACGGGCAGAGAATTCCAGAGATTCACCACCCTTTGAGTGAAGAAGTTCCTCCTCAACTCCGTTCTAAACCGCCTCCCCTTTATCTTGAGGCTGTGCCCCCTAGTCCTACTGTCTTTTTTGAGCGGGAAGAGTCTCTCCACCTCTATCCTATCCATCCCATTCATCATCTTATACGTCTCAATGAGATCTCCCCTCATTCTTCTAAACTCTAACGAGTACAAGCCTAGTTTATTCAGCCTCTCCTCATAGCTCAATCCCCTCAACTCCGGTATCAGCCTAGTAAACCTCCTCTGCACTCCCTCCAGGGCCAAAATATCCTTGCGCAGGTGCGGCGCCCAAAACTGCACACAGTACTCCAGCTGCGGCCTCACCAATGCCCTATACAGCTGCAGCAAGACCTCCCTACTTTTATATTCAATCCCCCTCGCTATGAAGGCCAGCATCCCATTCGCCTTCCTGACCACCTGCTGCACCTGCAAGCTGGGTTTTTGCGACTCATGCACAAGGACCCCGAGGTCCCTCTGCACCGTCGCCTGCTGCAGTTTTTCGCCACGTAAGTAATAGTCCTTCCTACCATTCTTCCTACCAAAGTGGACCACCTCACACTTGCCAACATTAAATTCCATTTGCCATTTCCTGGCCCATTCGCCCAGCCTATCTAGATCCTTCTGCAGACTCTCCACACCCTCCGCACAATTTGCCTTTCCCCCAATCTTGGTGTCATCAGCAAATTTCGACACCCTGCACTCGGTTCCCTCCTCCAGATCATCTATATAAATGGTAAATAGCTGAGGCCCCAGAGTTCGATAGATAGCTCAATAGATAGATAGTTCGATAGATAGATAGTTCGATAGATAGATAGATAGATAGATAGATAGATAGATAGATAGATAGATAGATAGATAAGGAAATGGAGAGAGAGAGAAAGAGAGATGGAGAGAGAGAGAGATGGGGAGAGAAGAGATAAAGATAGAGAGATGGGGAGATAGAGAGACAGTGGGAGAGATAGACAGTCGGAAAAATAAAAGCTGAATGCACATAAAAAGTAAGGTAAAGAAAGAAATAGATGTGCGTTCACAATACCATATGTTCCTCAGGTACATCTGACAGACAGAGACAATCCCGAGAAACAACATTCGGCTCAGAATCGTGTTCATAAAATGAAATTCACAATCAGCTTGTTCAGAATGCAGTCGAATTCAATGCTGAATATTACGCTGTTAGACACTTGGGAATGGCGGGAATGGAGATCCAACACTGTAAATGAAATATTTTGAAATGTGTCGATGGGCTGAAAAGTTTTGATTTCCATTTGTAAAATGTTGAAATAATGGTTAAAAATTATTTCTGTTACTTGTGTTTAAAAATCAAAAAAAATCATTGTTCCAAACCCACCTTACAATTGAAACAGAGATTTATATGTTATTCTTCTAATGTGGTATACTGTCACCACGTATCAACTGTTGTAACGGGGAGATTAAATGCTGTTCAGACAACAAATATCATCCCAAATATCGCAAAGCCATTATCTTGATTCAACTCGACGTTCCCATGCAGACCTTTCAGTCTGTCGTCTACTGTTCTGGTAAAACTGGACGCAAGTTGAAGAAGAATCCCTTATCTTTCTGGTCGGCACTCTACACCCTTCTGGATCCAACATTGTGTTCTGCACCTTTGACCGTATGGTCAATGTTTTCTAAATTATTATCGCCTCAGTTTTAAAGCGCCCACATGTGGATTGTTGGGTACAGCATTGATCTCTTCATTTAAGAAAGATGTACATTCGCTTGAAATAATTCAATGAAGGTTTTCCAGACACATGCCAGGAAAAGGACTTGTTTTTTTCCCCTATGGGGAAGTTTGAGAGTTTCGAATTAAATGCAGTTGAGTTTAGAAGGTAAGCGTCGATTTGATCACAGCCATTTAGGTCCTGAGAGATATTAATAGGCTGGACGTGGAGAGAGGATTCCTCCTGTTGGGCAATCTAGAACGAAGGCCCACCTTTTGAAAATATGGGGTCGATCGTTCAATAAGGACGTGACGAGAATCCCTGCCCCTCAGAGGATTTTTAGTCTCTGGAAATCTGTTCCTTAAAAGACAGTGGAAGTAGAGCATTTAAATATGGCAAAGGCAGAGTTAGAAAAATTCTTAATAAAGGGACGAGTGAGAGGATATCGGTGATAGCCTGGAATGTGGGGTTGAACTTAGAATCAGATCAACCACGTCCTCAGAGAAAGGCGGAGCGGTGTGGATGGGCCAGTTTGTTGAATTATCTGTTGAACGTTTGCAATGTTCAGTTTCCCTGGCAACGCGCCACATTTCCTTTCTTGATTTCTCTCTCACACACGAGATTTCCTTACATTTTCACACACTCATTTTCATATTCTTTTTCCAAAAACTGTATCATGTGGCATGTTCGTTCTGAAGGCGTTATTGCATGATGCAATGTCTCTTCTAAATTTCTCAGTTGTTGGCACTAAAGTTATTTTTAGCATTCAGGTAACTCGTAGATTTCAACAGGCAAGATCAGACTAGAGCACAATCGGTCTTCCTTACCTTTCTGGGTTTGAGCTAATAATTCATGAACTCCAATATCTGAGTGCTTAACACCACACATTTTGCAAACATATCCTAAATGTTCACTCAGCAATACAATAAACGCATCACTTCCCTGTTAGTTTTAATCTGACATAAAAACCGAATGTTTCTTGAAACATTAGATTGAAGCAACAGCTCTGTATGTCTTGCCCAGGCGTTCGCAGAAGTGCAACGTTGTTCCGACACTTCCTAATTTTACGTCAGCTTTCATTGCCTGCATTGCCATGTTTCCAGTAAAATTTTGTGATCGCCGTTGCATGTACGCTCTTCCAGAATTAAGGCTATGAGGCCAAAGAAAGACATGTTCCTCCCCAGAAGTTCCAAAGCAGAGATCTACACGGTGTGAAAGGGCCCCAAAACACAGGCGGCAGCTGTTAGTGGAAGTGTGAGGTCATGAAATTGTAAGAATGTGAGGATGCAAAGAAAAAAGTGAAGTCAAGAAGATTGGTGAATCGAATGGGGGAATACCTGGGACGGAAGGCGCCCTTATAGTCTGTGCCCATATTTGAGAATATATGGGGAGCGCACTTTGGCACAATGGTTAACACTGCTCGGGTTCGATTCCCTGCTTGAGTCACCATCTGTGAGATGTCTGCAAGTCCTCCACGGTTTCCTCCCACAAGTCCGATACTATGCAGGCTAGGTGAATTGGCTATGCTAAATTCCCCCACATTGCACCGTAACAGGCGTAAGAGTGCGACGAAAAGAGGATTTTCACAGTAACGTCATTGCAGTATTAAGAACAAGAACAAAGAGCAAATAAATACAGCACAGGAATAGCCCCTCCGGCTCTGCAAGACACACCGACCATGCTGCCTGTCTGAATTAAAAAAAAAACTATTCTTTGAATTCATATCTCTCTATTCCCATTATCCTGGACCTGATGGAATTCATCCTAGAGTACTAAAAGAGATGGCAGGCGAAATAGCAAAAGCACAAGTGGTAATTTACCATATTCGCTGGAATCTGAGGTGGTTCCCATAGATTGGAAAACAGCAAATGTGACGCCACTGTTTAAAAAAGGAGGTAGACAAAAGGCGGATAGGCTGGTTAGCTTAAGTATTGTAGTAGGGAAAATGCTTGAATCTATCTTTAAGGAAGAAATAGCAAGACATTTGGATATAAGTTGTCCCATTGGTAAGACGCAGCATGGGTTCGTGAAGGGCAGGTCATGTTTGACAATTTTGGTGGAATTCTTTGAGAACTCTACATGTGCATTGGACAATGGGGAACCTGTGGGTGCTGTGTATCTGGATTTCCAGAAGGTATTTGAGAAGGTGCCACACCAAAGACTGCTACATAAGATAAAGGTGCACGGTGTTATGTGTGATGTATTAGCACGGATAGCGGATTGGTTGACTAACAGAAAGCTAGGAGTGGGGGTCAATGAGTTTTTTTTTTCTCTGGTTGTCGATCAGTGACTAATGGTGTGCCTCAGAGGTCAGTGTTGGGATCGCAATTGTTTACAATTTACATAGATGATATGGAGTTGGGGATCACGTGTAATGTGTCAAATTTAACAGATGACACAAAGATGAGTGGCAAAGAAAAGTGTGCAGAGGACGCTGAAAGTCTTCAAATGGATATAAATAGTCTAAGTCAGTAGCGAGGGTCTGGCAGATGGAGTACAATCTGGTAAACGCGAGGTCATCCATTTTGGTAGGAATATGAGCAAAATGGACTATTATTTAAGTGATAAAAAAATTGCAGCATTCTGCTGTGCAAAGGGACCTAGGTGTCCTTGTGCAAGAATCACAAGGAGTTGGTTTGCAGGTGCGGCAAGTAACTAAAAAAGCAAATGAAATTGTATCTATTTTTGTTAGAGAGATTGAGTTGAATTACAGAGAGTTTATGTTGCAGATGTATAAACTGTGTACAGTTTTGGTCTCCTTCCTTGAGAAAGAATGTACTGGCAATGGCGGGGGGGGGGGGGGTGCGCTGGGGAGCGGGGAGTGCAGAGGAGATCCACTATGTTGATTCCAGAGTTGAGAGAATTGGCTTTATGAGGAGAGGCTATACACGTTGGAATTCAGAAGAATGAGGGGAGATCTTAGAGAAACATGTAAGAATATGAAAGGAATAGATAAGATAGAAGTAAGGAAGTTGTTTCCACTGGCGGGTGAAACTAAAACTAGGGTCATGGCCTCAAAATAAGGGGGAGCATATTTAGGACTGAGTTGAAGAGGAAATTCTTCCACAAACGGTTGTGAATCTGTGGAATTCCCAGCCCAGTGAAGCACTTGAGGCTAACGCATTGAATGTTTTTAATGCAAGGATAGATAAATCTTTGAAGAGTAAAATAATTAAGTGTTATGGTGAGTGGGCGGATATGTGGAACTGAGTCCGCGAAAAGATCAGCCATGATCTTAATGAATGGAGGAGCAGGCTCGACGGGCCAAATAACCTACTCCTGTTCCTTGTCCTTATGTTTTTGTGTTCTATTCATTTATTTTTCTAGATGCCCCTTAAAAATCGCTGTTCTATCTGCTTTCATTACCTTCCCGTGCAACAAGCTCCAGGCACCTACCACCCTCTAGTAGGAATGGTGCCTGGTAACTCTCCTTTAAACCTTGCCCCTCGCAATTTAAATTTATGGTCCCGAGCAATTAGGAATATGCTTCTGACTATCTATTCTGTCCATGACCCTCATGATCTTCTATCAGGTCGCCCCTCAACCTCCATCGTTCCAGTTAGAAGTGACCCCAATCTCTCCTGATAGCTTATGCCCTTCACACCAGGCAACATCCTGGTATAGATTTTCCGTACCTTCTCCAAGTCTCCACATCTTTCTGGTGGCGTGTCGACGAGAATATGAGCTTATTTGTGACACGAAATATTAAATTTTATGTGATTGATTGAGCATTTTGCCATCAAAGCGTGATGCCTCCGGCAAATGACTGCTTTGTGACCTATTTTTTACGGTGGTTCAGCATGAGCTGCAAGGAAGCGCATTTCTTTTTAATAATCAGTGGTATGATTCGAATTTTAACCGATGTTGCTGCGTTGATAACGCAGATTGTTAAACCACTTTCCGATTTCGATACCACGCATGGCTTGCTGCATCGGCCTTTGGCCGGGTAAACCCATAAACCCAAGCAGCCCTGCAAATGCAGGGTAGCGCTGTCCTTCTCGACAGATCAGGACAAAATAAGAGTTTCAGCTTTCAATCCATTGGCTGTTGAGAGAAAATCTATTGTACTAATTGACCCGTTCAGATGGAACCTTATTTGCTAACACTCCATATATCGTTTCGTAATGTTTCAATTCTTCGAGCATGTTCCGTTGTCGTTCGATGGCACACAGACAGAGTTTGCCTGTTCATCGCCTCATTCCTACAAGGCGTAGAGTTGAGTGAAGCCATGAACGCGATACACAGTCTTTTTCTGTCGGCAAACGGCCTGTCCGCTCCTCCCCCCGCCCCCCACGCACAACACCACCCCTCCTCTCCCCGCCCCTCCGCCACGAAAGACATAGTCAGATATCTGGAAGCTTTATTTACACAAACTAATAAATACCGCGGATGTTTGAAACCTGAGCGATAAACAGAAACTGCTGAGCTACACTGAAGATTTGCAGCAGTGTTGGAAAGAGGAACAGATTTCGCGAATTCTCAGCTAACGAATTTATCTGCCGGCACAAATATTAACCCTTCTACGGTTCGGACTTGTCTCTGACCCCAGCAGATATTAAAATCATCGCCAATCGTCATATTATCCGCAGCGTCAAGCCCTCACATTCAAGAAAAAAGTAGGAAGGCAGGAAGAAGGGAACAGCTGGTTACTTACCCTCAGGCCTGCCAGGGAAACATGTTAGCAATCATTATTTAGAGATGTCATCATGGGACACGTAAAAGAGTGCAAGAATATCAGGCCTGATATGAAAAAGGGAAAATTTCACCAGTTTATGGAAGTCACATTTGCTTTGAATTCATGGAAGCTGCTGTACGCACGGTCCTCAGATTTCTAGGAGTCATTTTTTTTGCTAAAAGTACAACCTCCTGCCGTAGAGGGTACACGCTGACCTGGATTGAAGATTGGCTAACTAACAAAAAGCAGCGTTACATAATGTTGACAGTATATGACCAGTGGTGTGGCAGAGATATCAACAATTGGGATTTTAACATTTTGTTATTTACATAAATGATTTGGATGACTCCATTGTAGTTTTGCTTGTTCAATTTGCTCACGAAACGAAGAGAGGTAGAACAGTAATGTGTGAAAAAAAAAATGTCGGGGGCAACAGGAAAGTGAATGTGCAAGATCTAGCAAACGCAATGTATATTGCGCAAATGGGCAATGTTTCATTGTGGCAGGAAGGAAATTCAAGATGATTGTAATCTAAATGGCACGGGCATTCAGAAATCTGAGTTGTAGATTGATCTGACTCTCCTTGTGCACACACTACAACAGGCTCGTGCACAGATAAAGCAAATAAATGTGAAGCGAATAGTATGTTATCGCTCATTGGAAGCGGAATTTGTTCCAAATGTAGGGAGCAAATGCCTCAGTTTCAAAGGGCTACATGTGAAGTATTATCTAAGCATTAGTCACTTAATTTAAGGAAAGATGTGCTTTGATTAGAAGTAGTTCAGTGAAGGTTTTCTGGAGTAATTGCATGAACGGACAGTTTTGTTTTGCTTCGGGAAGGTAGAGAGTTTTGATTTAAATCCGGTCGAGTTTAGAAAGGTGCAATTCGACTTGATCAAAACCGTTTAGATTCTGAGGAGTTTTGCCGAGAATTGGCGACTCCTCCTGTTGGACAATCAAGTTCTAGAATGACGGTTGCACTTCTTGAAAATAAAGGGTCGATCAGTTAATGAGCAGAAGCGGACAATTTATGTCTGTTAAAGGATATTTAGTGTTTGAAAGTCTCATTTTCAAAAGACAGTGGAAGTTGATTATTTGAATATATCAAAGGCAGGGCTAGAAAAAAAAGTCTTGATAAAGGAGGGAGCGAGAGGATATCTGCGATAACCAGAAATGTGATGTTGAAGTCACAATCACATCAGCTATGGCCTCAGGGGAAGTCGAAGCAATGTCGAGAGGCCGGCTGGCCCATTTCACGTAATTCGTCTGTTCGTAAACAAACGATTTAGTAACTTGAAACCATCCCCTCCATTCCTCCTGTAAGTTCACATCAGCATACCTATATTAGGATCCGATATTTCAGTTTTATTCATGGCGTTACGCTTCTCCATTCGTGTTCTGTGCCGAATGTTTTGGAGAATTAACTTTACAAATCAGCTTATTTTAATGACAACGAACAAGTATCTAAAATGTACAAAATGGTATTGCAATTGCCAGCCTAAAACCGACGAAGATTGTGTTCCTCGCACTCTCGAGTGCTAACATAAGACAACATTGTGGAAAAAGAGAACTTTATTTTCATTTGGGAAGGTGAATGCCTACTTATTCTAGAACATAAGAACATAAGAACATAAGAAATAGGAGCAGGAGTAGGCCATCTGGCCCTTCGAGCCTGCCCCGCCATTCAATAAGATCATGGCTGATCTGTCGTGGCTCAGTTCCACTTTCCCGCCCTCTCCCCATAACCCTTAATCCCCTCTCTTATCAAAAACCCATCAACCCGCTTCTTAAAAATATTTAGCGAGGCAGCCTCCACCACTTCAACGGGCAGAGAATTCCAGAGATTCACCACCCTTTGAGTGAAGAAGTTCCTCCTCAACTCCGTTCTGAACCGCCCCCCCTTTATCTTGAGGCTGTGCCCCCTAGTCCTACTGTCTTTTTTGAGCGGGAAGAGTCTTTCCACCTCTATCCTATCCATCCCATTCATCATCTTATACGTCTCAATGAGATCTCCCCTCATTCTTCTAAACTCTAACGAGTACAAGCCTAGTTTATTCAGCCTCTCCTCATAGCTCAACCCCCTCAACTCCGGTATCAGCCTAGTAAACCTCCTCTGCACTCCCTCCAGGGCCAAAATATCCTTGCGCAGGTGCGGCGCCCAAAACTGCACACAGTACTCCAGCTGTTGGAGATAGTAGAAATGCGTTTGAATGTGTTTTGCCACAAAACATTTATCTTGCCGTACAGGATCTATTTTGCGAGATAATGATTTTCTGTGCTGTTGAGCATGAGCCGCAGGAAGCGTATTTTTTTTTAAGAAAAACTAATGCTTTAAGCCGGATTTGAATCTGAAGTGCTGCGGCCACAGCACAGATAATTAACCACTATGCTGTCACGGCGGCACAGAGGTACTGCAGCCTAAACCCTTGCCCATTTCAAGTCATACATTCACCCAGGCCTGCAACTGAAACACATCACTCTCACAACAAAAACAGTAAATGCTGGGAAAAAAGTAGCAGGTCTGCCATTGTCTGAAGATAGAACAGAGCTCAACGTTTCCAGTCCGGATCAATCTTCTTCTGCTCCATGTATCATTCTGTCCGCACCGAACTTCAAACACATTTCTTCCAAGTACCGATATATTCAAAAGCACCTTTCCATTTGCTGACATGAAGCAGAGTAGGGGATAGTTTTTTTTCTCTCTCTCTCTGGTTGGCAGCAAATGGCCAGTCGTGTGCCATTGGGATTAACGCTGGGGTCTGAACAATTAGCAATTGATATTATTGTCTTTAAGGGGTTCAACTGTTGTTTCAACAAAACAATTGTTCACTCAGCATTACAATAGCGTAAAATTATGAGGATGTTGGAAATCTGAAATGAAAACCGGAAGTTTCTGGAAACCTCAGACTGGAAACGTGAGCATGGTTTCGCTCTCCATAAAAGTAGCCAGATCTGTAACGTTGCTGCAGGATTTTCAACCTTTACGTCAGTTGGCATTGACTGCATTAATGGTACCCGGTAAAAAGTCGTCATCACCATCGGATGGAAGCTGTTCCTGAATTTTGGCTCTCTGGAATCGGAAATATCGAGTTGTTTCTCTTCCAATAGTTTCAAAGCACAGACCATTTCGGCGCAAACCCAGAAACAGAGATGGCAGCCAAGAAAATCCGCAGTTAATCAGAGTGCGAAATTATGCAATTTTAATGGAAAGCGAGAATACAATGGAAGTAGTGAAGACGAGGAGATTAGTGACAGTAAATGTGGCGGGAGGTGGAAAGGGAGGCGGGGTAGGGGGAGGAACACGGAGAAGAGGCGCGTCTGAACTCCAGGCCATCAGAGACAGATATATGGAAGTGTTACATGTGTGACTTTTGGAGCATTGTGCCCTCAAAACAATTATTATGCTCAGCGGATTAATTCTTCTCTGCGCTCCTTAAGTCAAATATCTTCAATAACTCCGTCTGAGACTGGGATTTGCACCACAGTTGTCACGGCCACAACATAACGTACTGCCCACTATACGATCACAAAAGCACAGACGGCTTGCTACCGCAACTGACTGAGGAACCGCTTGTGTGCGCTCAGCCCTGCAATTTAAGGACAACTTCCTCGACCGTTTGATGGGCTAATCAGAGCCGAATTGTTTCAGCTTTCAAACCGATGACTGCTGACTGAAAACCTTAATCAATTATGACCCGTTCGGAGAAGTGTCGTTCCATGAATTCTCCACATATACTTTCAGAACGGATGAGTACTTCCAGCATATTCTGTTGTTTGTATGTGTTACGCATGAGACGGTTTTTCTGTTCACCGTCTGTTGACCTCACGACATATAATTGAGTGTAAAGAAAAATGAACTTTACAATAATTTGTCGGAGTGGCACAAATAATTTTGTCTTTGACGTTTCCGTAAGTTAACAATGCGGCTATTCAAAGTCTGTGGATCCGTGTCGGATCCTTTCCCCGAAAACCATCACGTAGCCTCGAATTTCATTTCGACAAATTAACGGCTTCATTTCCTGTCTGGAGATTTCGCCCACACAACTTTAATGCTTGTCTTTCGTACAACAGCGTCCTTCATGAGTCTTTTTTTTATTCTGGCGGCTTTTTGAATGGCGCAAAATATCTTCAAAATCTCACGAGAGTTAATTGTTTTCATTTGTCGGTCGTGCAGATCACGCGCACACTTCAAGAGATAAGATGCGTTTCTAGCACATTCTATCTTATTAATCTCTCCAGGTATCAGCCAAACGCTTCCAATCCCCATCTGCCGACTTCTTGCTGATAGCCATCACCCGTTTTGGGAGCATATTCCAATTGTTCGCTTCACGTAAAATTAATCGCACCATCGTTCGAATGGTGGAAATCTGAATGAAAAAGAAATTTTCTGAAAGCGATTAATACGATTGGGAGCATCACAGATGTCCCCAAACCTTTCCTACACTTTCCACTTTTACAGCTGTTAATATTGCCTACTTTCCTGCATTCCCAGTAAAATCATAACATTGCCAGTGAAGACGTTCCAGAATTTTGGCTACATGAGATCTCTCACCCAGTAATTTCAAAGCACGGATCAAGATTAATGTGAATGAGTGCCTAGCACCCCAGCATTCGATATGGTAGCAACCAAAACTCCACAGTCTTTGCTAAAGCGTGGGGTGATGCAATGTCACTGGAAAGTGAGAATAGAACGGAAGGGGCGAAATAAATACATCTTGTGCTTGCGAAATGAGGGAATCATGGAGAAGAGATGGGTTCAATTGGAGAGCACCAGAGACACGTATGGCCGTTCGATATAAAAGATTTATTTTTGTGCCTGAGCATCTCGCCATGAAAATATGTCTCCTCCAGTAAACGATTCCTCTCCACCAATTAACTATTGACTGTGCTATTTGAGCATGATCACTCAAATATCAAATATTCAAAATTGCATTGCAATCGTTATTTGTTCCAAACTCTCTAGAGTGCTTTCACAAGAAACACCAAGAATGACGAAAACTTTATTTTTATTCGAGAAATTGATTTTTTAATTGTTCTGCCGGAGATTGTCGAGATGCCTTTCAATTCTGGAGTTTCAGCGATATGCAAGGGCTTTATGAATGATCAGGTTTGATTGCACGTTTTTCTACCAAACCATGTCTCGTACCACACATGATTCTCCTATGCGAGTTAATTATTTCCTTTCCTGTTTGAGCATGAGCTGCAAAGAGAGTATATATTTGGAAACAAATGATACGGTGGGATACTAACGACTATACTAACGAGAAAGTGATGAAAGAAGTTCTCTCCCAGAGCTCGATGTGATGCGATGTGATCAGTTGTTTCTCCGCGTTAAAATGTTGACTAGAGCACAAGTACAATTTGACACACTACGATTGAGAGTTCGGCGGAGAAGAAAATCGCTATTTCACCATCTTGTTCTATCCTACTTCTGTGCCAAAGCCAATAATAGAAACGCTGATATGGTAGGACACTTATCAGCTTGGCCTGGCATCCCTAATATAGTTGGTGACTTAGCAAACATTTGAAATATTGTACTGCTGGACGTTACATAAATAAGTGATGAAATAAGTTTCCTTCCAGAGCCAGATGTGATATGATCAGGTGTTTTGGGAATGGAAAATGCATTCGCTGACCCCGCATCGAACTCGAGACTTGGCGGTGAAAGCGCAGAATCCGATCCACGAGACAAAACATCAATTAAGCTGAGGGTCGCCAGGCAGCAGCGCTCCTTTGCAGTCGGGAGCATTTCAGCAATCAAGGACATTCACCCTCCCATTTTCGGGTCAGCGTTCCCCAAGGTGGTCTTTATGACACACGACAAAGCAGGATGGCCGAGCAGTAATGGATGGGCAATTTCCATATGCATGAAGAAGGCCTCAGCCGGGTCTTTCCTTCAATTCATACTGCTCCAAACCCCTACCATGCTATCCGGTTTTACAATAACTTACCAACTCGACTAGCATTAGACAATTCACACATCATTAACTTGTAATTGTCCTTCTCTTCACACGCACTGTCTGCACCTTTCAAAACTGGATAACCTGATAAGACTCACATTCTGACCATCGTTCACAATCCAAATGTTAATTATTTTGCAATTATGTCTTTGTCTGACGATGCCGTGTTGTAAATACACCTCCATTCACCTGTTAAGCGGCAGCAATCCAACAGCCCGTGATTCAAAATAAGCCTGTTGAACTTCGAGCTGTTTTTTATGAGGGTTCTTATTGCACCCGGCCACTCCAACGCTGGCTTCTCCACATGAGAGGTGAGTAAAATGTTGATGAATTGAAAGAGAGTTGATCTGCAGTGATGAAAAGTTTCCAACGGGTGGAACGGTCGCATTTGGGAACGCTTATTTTATTTGAGATTCATTATTGCCGCTTTAAAACGTTTGCGATAGCATAAGTGCAAATTGACACAATGAGGCTGCGATGAACTCCCCGTCGGAGAATTGAAGACGGGTCGCCCTCGTGACATGCGAGCATCCTAACCACTATTCTAACGAGGAAATGATGTCTGCGGCGTTGTGCGCATTGGGCTCACGTATACATTGTATGTATGTTCGGACGCAGAACTGAACTCGTGGAGTCATCGAGGTTTCCAAAATCGGCCCAACCTGTCCATACCGCCCTTTTTTTAACTCCCTAAGACCATCCCAATTTCCCGCATTTGGCTTCAATCCCTCTATACCCATCGTACCCATGTAACTGCCTAAACGTCTTTTTCAAGATAAAATTATACCCCGCCTGCACTACTACCTCTGGCAGCTTGTTCCATACTCTCACCACCCCTCTGTGTGAAAAAAACAAATTGGCCCTCTGGACGTTTTTGTATCTCTCCCTTCTCACCTTAAACCTATACCCACATCTCAGCACAAAATTGCCGGGATGTGTTATTTTATCCGATTACGCTGTGTCATTTAATGGAGCTTTACGCAACTGAGTGAGTCTTGTCGATTAGCAGTAAAGAAATTAAGCGGGATGAAAACATCAAGAAAGTGGAGATTGAAAGGTTCGCTTGCATATTCTTTTTAATTTTGGGACAAAGATGGCACGTCAACAAATCTGAGCATGCTAGACAAATTCAGCTGCGCTTTCTCAACAGATCACTAAGTGCTGCTGATATGATCCAGAATTTTAATTTCTTCTTTCAGATTCCAGCATCGGCAGCGATTTTGTCCCCCAGACCGCTGGAAGTACCAAAGTGTTTTACAACTGAGATATTTTTGTAATTACTTTCTTTTCTGTTCATCGTGATATAGTTTCAGATTCATTAAAATCCAAGACATCATTCCCAGTCGCACATTATTATGGAAAGGTTGTTTTTAATCTGCAGCAGTTACCATCTCATTAATTATTTGATGTAGGTTCTTTTGATAAATGCTGCCTCATAAGAACATAAGAACATAAGAAATAGGAGCAGGAGTAGGCCATCTAGCCCTTCGAGCCTGCCCCGCCATTCAATAAGATCATGGCTGATCTGTTGTGGCTCAGCTCCACTTTCCCGCCCTCTCCCCATAACCCTTAATCCCCTCTCTTATCAAGAACCCATCAACCCGCTTCTTAAAAATATTTAGCGAGGCAGCCTCCACCACTTCAACGGGCAGAGAATTCCAGAGATTCACCACCCTTTGAGTGAAGAAGTTCCTCCTCAACTCCGTTCTAAACCGCCTCCCCTTTATCTTGAGGCTGTGCCCCCTAGTCCTACTGTCAATTCACATTATATTCGTGCAAATCTCTGCGAGCCACTGGAAAATGAAGCCAGATTCCAAACCGTTTCTGAAGCCGAAGATTAACTTCTGTTTCTCCGACGATAATTTTAAGAAGCTCAATTAAAACTCTACAGTCCTTCTTGCTGCCACGGATTCGAAAAATAACACATATCTCTGAACCGTTTCTAAAACATAGTACCACGTCAACGTATAAAGGTAGACCATTCATCATTTCACCATGTTGTTCCATCGTACCATTGTGTTGGACCAAGAACAGAGACGCTGACAGAGTGGGACACTTATCAGCTTGGCCTAACATCCCAAATACTGTTGATAACTTAGCAAACATTTTAATTGTTGTTCGAGAGACTGTTGGACGTTATATGAAGAAGTGATGAACTTACTTCTCTTCCAGAGCCCGAGGTGAGGTGATCAGTTGTTTTGGGAATGAAAAAAAACCCTAGGCAAGAATGGAACTCTGGCCGCAGCGGTGCAAATACCGAACCCGAATCACTGGACCACCAGTAAACACATGTAACACACCGGGAGCCGCTAGGTAGCAATGCTTCTTAACAGTCTTGGAATACTTCAGCAGTCAAGGGCATTCACCCTCCTCATCTTCGGGTCAGCGTTCTCCAAGTCGGTCTTTATGACACAACAACGAAAAATGGACGAGCAGGAACTGATAGGCAAGTTCTACCATGCAGGAGTAAGACCTCGACCGGGATCTTAGTTTCAAGTCACACTACTCCAACCACCCGCCACCCCCCCACCCCCCCCCCACCAATGCTGTCGGGAACCTGTGATTATCCCTCTCTTCAGTCGCACTGTCTGCACCTTTCAAACCTGGATAACCTGTGAAGACTCACATTCTAACCATTGCTCACAGTCCAAATGTTAATTATTCTGCAATTCTGCCTTTGCGTGACGGTGCCCTGATGTGAACATACCTCCATTCACCTGGTGAAGGAGCAGTAGTCCGACAGCTCCTGATTCTAAATAAACCTGTTGGGCGTTAAGCAGTTTTTTTTGTGAACTACTGACTATTTGCCACCACTCCAACGCCGGCATCCCCGCATCAGAGGTGAGTAAAAGTTTGATGAATTGAAAGAAGATTGTTCGGCAGTGACGAACTGAACTGTGCTGGGATGTGTTATTTGATCCGATTACGGAGTGTCATTTAATGGAACAAACAGCAGTTTTACCCAATTCAATGAGTCTTGTAGATTAGCAGTAAAGAGATTGAGAGGTACGCATGAAAACATCAAGAAGGTGGAGATCGAAAGGTGTGCTTGTATGTTATTTTTCATTTTGGAACAAAGACGGAATGTCTACGAACCTGAACATGCTGGATAAATTCAGCTGCACTCTCTCAGCATATCACGCCAGACCTGCTGATATATTCCAGCATTTTTATCAGTCCTTTCTGATTCCAGCTTCTGCAGTATTTTGCTTTTATCTAATGGCCACTTTTGTTTTGGTCCCAAAACCGCTGGAAGTCCTAAAGTACAAACAGCTGAGATTTGTTTTATGATTTTCTTTTGTATTCATTGTGGTATAGTTGGAGATTCATTAAAATCATCATTCCCAATCACGCATAATTATGGAAAGTTTTTTTTTCTGCAGCAATTAACATCTCGTTAATTGTATGATACAAATTATTTTGATAAATGCAGCCTCAGTTCACATCATATTCGTGTATATCTCTGCCAGCCACTGGAAAATGATTTCAAACTGTTTCTAAAATTTTGAAACCGTAGTTTAGCTATTCTGTTTTTCTGACGATGATTTTAAGAAGCTCTGTGAAAACTCTACAGTCCATGGTGTTGTCACGGATTCGAAAAGTAACACAATTTCTAAGCAGTTTCTGAAACAGTTCATCCCAGGCAGGCAATTTATCCCATCGAGTGAGGGCAAACCATTCAACGTTTCGCCATCTCGTTCTATCCGATCTCTGACCTCAACAAATAACGGAGACCCTGACAGGGTGTGATACAAAGAACAAAGAACATCCCAGCACGGGAAACAGGCCCTTCGGCCCAACGAGCCCGCGCCGCCGCATCTTCCCACACCTACCCCGCCCTGTGTGTATGTGAGTGGAATCCCTAACGTAGCCAGATTCAGGGGAGAATAGTGTCAATTTGGTACACCAATCAGCCTAAGATACTTATCAGCTTGGCCTGACCATCTGAAATACAGTTAGTAGCTCAGCAAGCCTTTGAATTATTGCACAATAGACTCCTGGACGTTGTATAAATCAGTGACAATCTGCGTTATTTTCCCCAGAGCACAATGTGACGTAATCACTTGCTCAGGGAATCGAACCCAGATCGCAACGGTAAGAGCGCCGAATACTAACGACTGGACCACCAGGTGGCACATAAAATAGGCCCGGGATGGCCAGGTAGGAGTGTTAAATTTCCATTCGGGAAACACTTCAACAGTCAATGTCATTCAGCCTCCCATTTTCGGGTCAGCGTTTTGCAATGGTGTTTTTATGACACATGACAACGCAGAATGGCCGGGCAGAAACTGACAGGCAAGTTCTACACGCCTGCGGAAGGCCTCAGCCTTGGCTTCTAGTCACACTACTCCAAACCCTCGCCATGCTGTCCAGGTTTTCAATATCTTCCTAATCGTACTCACATTAGCCTATTTACACATCATTATGCCGTGATTATCCCTCTCCTCACTCGCACTGTCTGTGTCTTTCAAAACTGGATGAACGGTAAAGACTCACATTCTAATCATTGTGCACAATGCAAACGGCAATTGTTTTACAACTGTGTCTTCGCCTGACGATGCCATGATGTGAATATACCTCCGTTCACCCGGTGAAGGGCAGCTATCCGACAGCTCGTGATTCCAAACATACCTCTTGGAATTTCGCTATTTTTGTGAGACTTCTTACTGCACCCTCGACTTCAACGCCGTCATCTCCACATCATAGGTGAGTAAAATGTTGGTGATTTGAAAAAAAGTCGATCTGCAGGTGATGAAAAGTGTACGCATGTAAAAAATCGCATTTTGGAAAGCGTTTTGACTTGAGAATCATTATTTTCGCTTTAAAATGTTAGCGCTCGCAAATGCCCAATTTGACATATCAAAATTACGATGAATTCTCCGTCGGGGAATTGAACTCCGTTTCTTTCGTATGACAAGCAAAGATACTTACCACTACACCAATGAGGAAGTAACACTTCCTGCTATCGTGCGTATTGAAGTCACGAACGCACTGTACATTTGTTGCGGACGCATAACTGAAATGTGTCGAGATGTGTTATTTTATCCGATTACTTAGTATCACTTAATATAGCAAACAGCAGCTTTACCCAACTGACAGACTCTTACAGATTAGCATTAAAGAGATTGAGAGGGACGCACGAAAACATCAAGAACGTGGAGAGCGAAAGGTGCACTTGCATGGTCTTTTTCATTTTGGATCAACAATGGCATGTCTACAAATCTGAACATGCTGGACAAATTCAGCTGCTCTCTCTGAACAGATCATGTCAGCACTTTAGTCTGTCCTTGCCGATTCCAGTATCTGCAGTATTTTGCTTTTATCTAATGGCCAGTAATTCGGTTTTTGTCCCCCAAGTCGCTGGAAGCCCGAAAGTGCTAACAGCTGAGATTTTGTTTTATGACTTTCTTTTGTATTAACTGTGGTGTCGTTGCTGATTCATTAAAATCAACATTCCCAATCACACATAATTATGGAAAGTTTTTTTTCTGCAGCAATTACCACATCACTAATTGTTTGATATAGATTCTTTTGACAAATGCTGCCTCAGTTTACATCATATTCGTGCATATCTCTGCCAGTCACTGGAATATGAAGCCAGAATCCGTTTCTAAATTCTTGAACATAAGAACATAAGACATAGGAGCAGGAGTAGGCCATCTAGCCCTTCGAGCCTGCCCCGCCATTCAATAAGATCATGGCTGATCTGTCGTGGCTCAGCCTCTCCCCATAACTCTTAATCCCCTTGCCTATCAAAAACCTATCAACACGCGTCTTAAAAATATTGAGCGAGGCAGCCTCCACCACTTCAACGGGCAGAGAATTCCAGAGATTCACCACCCTTTGAGTGAAGAAGTTCCTCCTCAACTCCGTTCTAAACCGCCGCCCCCCCCCCCCCTCCCATTTATCCTGAGGCTGTGCCTTCTAGTCCTACTGTCCTTTCTGAGCGGGAAGAGCCTCTCCACCTCTATCCTATCCATCCCATTCAACATCTTATACGTCTCAATGAGATCTCCCCTCATTCTTCCAAACTCTGACGAGTACAAGCCTAGTTTATTCAGCCTCTCCTCATAGTTCAACCCCCTCAACTCCGGAATCAGCCTAGTAAACTTCCTCTGCACTCCCTCAAAGGCCAAAATATCCTTGCGTAAGTGCGGCGACCAAAACTGCACACAGTTTTGAAGTCGTACTTTCGCTATTCTGTGTCTCCGACGATGATTATAAGAAGCTCTATGAAAACTCTACAGTCCACTGTGTTGTCACGGATTCGAAAAATAACACACATTTCTAAGCAGCTTCTGAAACATAGAAACACGTCAAGCCTGCAGTGCGAAAGGCAGCCATTTATTCCTTCGAGTAAGGGAAGACCATTCACCATTTCACCATTCTGTTCTATCCTACCAAGGAGCTGAGGCCAATAATAGAGACGTTGACAGGGCGGGACACGTATCAACTTGGCCCGACATCACAAATACAATTGGTAACTTAGCAAGCATTTGGATTATTGTACAACAGACTGCTGGACGTTATATAAATAATTCATAAAGCAAGTTTTCTTCCAGAGCCCGATGTGATGTGATCAGTGGATTTGGGAATGAAGATAATATTCCGTGACCTGGAATCAAACCCTTCCAGCAGCGGTAACATACCCGAACCCTAATCACTAGACCATGAGGGAGCCCTTGGTACAGGCCGGGAATCGTTAGGCAGCAGTGCTACTTTCCAGTCGGGTAACACTTCAGCAGTCAAGGACATTCAGTCTCCCATCTTAGGGTTTGCGTTCTATGACACATAACAACGCAGAAAAGCCGAGCAGGCAAGTTCTGCATGCATGAGGAAGGCCTCCGCCGAGATTTGGCTTCCAGTCACACTACTTGAAAGCCCCACCATACTGCCTGGGTTTACAATATCTTACTAATGGTAATCGCATTAGACAATTCAGACATCATTTTCCTATGATTATCCCTCTCCTCACTCGCACTGTCTGTACCTTTAAAAACTGGATAACCTGTAAAGACTCACATTCTAACCATTGTTCGCAATCCAAATGGAAATGAGTTTGCAGTTGTGTCTTGGCCTGGCGATGTCGTATTGTGAACACATCTCCGTTCGCCTCGTGAACGGGCAGCAATCCGACAGCTCATTTTTGCAAATAAATCTGTTGGACTTCAAGCTGCTGTTGAGACCTCTTACTGTATCCCCGCCATTGCAACATCGGCATCTCCACATCAGAGGTGAGCAAAATGTTGAGGAATTGAAGGAACGTTGATCTGCAGTGTCGAACACATGTAAAGTGCCGCATTTTGTAAAGCTTTTATTTGAAAGCCATTATTTTCTCTTGAAAACTTTGCCGACAGAACAAGTACAATTTGACATATTAAACGTGCAATGTACTCCCCGCCAGGGAATTTAACCCCGTTATCCCACGTGACAGGCCCTGTACTAACCACTATACAAACGGGGAATTAATGTCTTGGTCCACCTTGAGCTCACGCATTGTACATTTGTTGCGGATGCACAACTGAACAGTGCCGACAAGTGTTAATTTATCCGAATAGTGTTTTTAAATTGTGCAAATAGCTTTACCCAAGTTAGTGAATCTTGTAGATTAGCACTAAAGAGATTGAGAGGGACGCACGAAAACATCAAGGAGTTGGAGATCGAAAAAGTGCGCTTGCATTTTTTTTAATTTTGGAACAAAAATGGCATGTCTACAAGTCTGAACATGCTGGACAAATTCAGTTGTTCTCTCCAAACAGATCACGTCAGACCTGCTGATATGTTCTAGTATTTTCTTCTCCTTTCTGATTCTAGCATCTGTAGTTTTGTTTTTTATCTAATGACTAGGAATTCGCTTCTGTCCCCCAAACCGCTGGAAGTCCTGAAGTGATTTACAGCTGTGATTTTTAAAAACTGTTTTCTTTTGTATTCAATGTTGCAGATTCATTAGAGTCCAAAACATCATTCCCAATCACACATAATTACGGAAAGATATTTTTTCTCTGCAGTAATTACCATCTCATTAATTGTTTGGCAGCAGTTTTACCTTCCTTTCGGGCAACACTTCTGCATTCAATGACATTCAACGGTCATCGAGTCAGCGTTCTCCGAGGCGATCTTCAAGGCAGATATCAACGTAGAATCGCCGAGCAGAAACTGATAGGCCAGCTCTATATTCATGAGGAAGGTCTCTACCGGCATCTTGAGTTATGTCAGAATACACGTAACCCCAACTATAGTGATGGCTTTGCAAAATCCTTCTAACTGTCCTGGCACGACGCAATTTACAGCTAGTTAATCTGTGGTTATAGAACATAGAACATAGAACATAGAACACTACAGCACAAACAGGCCCTTCGGCCCACAAGTTGCGCCGATCACATCACCTACCAACCTACAGACCTATCTATAACCCTCAATCTCATTAAACCCCATATACTCATCCAGAAGTCTTTTAAAAGACCCCAGCGAGTTCGCCTCCACCACCACTGACGGCAGCCGATTCCATTCACTCACCACCCTCTGAGTGAAAAACTTACCCCTAACATCACTTCTGAACCTCCCTCCCCGCACCTTAAATCTGTGTCCTCTCGTAGCGACCATTTCAAACCGGGGAAATAGCCTCTGAGAGTCCACCCTATCTATCCCTCTCAACATTTTGTAAACTTCTATCAGGTCGCCTCTCAACCTTCGTCTCTCCAGGGAAAAGAGTCCCAGCTCCCTCAACCTAACTTCATAAGGCATGCCTCCCAGTCCAGGCAACATCCTTGTAAATCTCCTCTGCACCCTTTCAATAGCTTCTACATCTTTCCTATAGTGAGGCGACCAGAACTGCGCACAATACTCCAAATGAGGCCTGACAAGGGTCTTATAAAGTTCCAGCATTACCTCCCGACTCCTAAACTCAATCCCTCGATTAATGAAGGCCAGTACACCATACGCCTTCTTGACCACCTCCTCCACCTGCGAGGCCGATTTAAGAGTCCTGTGGACCCGGACCCCAAGATCCTTCTGCTCCTCAACACTACTCAGACTTCTGCCCTTGATAGTGTACTCGTTCATCCCGTTGGTTCTGCCAAAATGGACGACTACACATTTATCCGCGTTGAAGTCCATCTGCCACTTCTCCGCCCAGTCCTGCATCCTATCTATGTCCTGCTGCAACTTTTGCCATCCTTCCAGATCATCCACAACACCACCGACCTTCGTGTCATCAGCGAACTTACTTACCCATCCCTCCACTTCCTCATCCAGGTCATTTATGAAAATGACAAACAACAAGGGTCCCAGAACAGATCCTTGAGGCACTCCGCTGGTGACTGACCTCCATTCAGAAAAAGCCCCATCCACAACCACTCTCTGCCTTCTGCAGGCAAGCCAGTTCTGGATCCACAAGGCCAAAGGCCCTTGGATCCCATGCCCTCTCACCTTCTCAAGAAGTCTTGCATGGGGGACCTTATCAAACGCCTTGCTGAAGTCCATGTACACTACGTCCACGGCACTTCCTTCGTCAATGTGTTCAGTCACATTATCGAAGAACTCAACTAGGCTTGTAAGGCACGACCTGCCCTTGACAAATCCATGCTGACTATTCCTGATCATGTCAAACCTCTCCAAATGTTCGTAAATCTTGTCCCTCAGAAGCCTCTCCATCAGCTTACCAACCACTGAGGTCAGACTCACCGGTCGGTAATTTCCCGGGCTATCTCTGTTCCCTTTCTTAAAAATAGGAACTACATCTGCAATCCTCCAATCCTCTGGAACCTCTCCCGTCTCCATTGACGACGCAAAGATCATCGCCAGGGGCTCTGCAATCTCTTCCCTCGCCTCCCACAGTATCCTGGGGTACATCCCATCTGGTCCCGGCGACTTATCTACCTTGATAGAATTCAAAAGTTCCAACACATCCTCCTCCTTAATATTCACGTACTCAATCCTTTCCATCTGCTGCAAATCCATAACAAAATCTCCCAGATCGGCTTCCACCGTGAATACTGAGGCGAAGTACTCGTTAAGCACCTCCGCCATTTCTTCTGGTTCCACACAAACCTTTCCCCCCTCACCTTTTATAGGTCCTATCCCTTCTCTTCTTATCCTTTTACCTTTCACATATTTATAGAAGGCCTTGGGATTCTCCTTAATCTTACCCGCCAAGGTCTTCTCATGACCCCTTCTGGCTCTCCTAATTTCCCTTTTAAGTTCCCTCCTACAGTCCTTATACTCCTCAAGATCTTTAACATCTCCTAATTCCCTGAACCTCTTGTACACCTTCCTTTTCTTCCTGACTAGGTTCAACACATCCTTTGTGCACCACGGTTCCCTCGACCCACCAAAACCCCCTCGTCTCATCGGAACGTTGTCATTCAGAGCTCCAGACACACATTCCTTGAATATCTGCCACCTTCCTTCGGTACTTTTCCCTAAGAACGCCTCCTTCCAGTTTATTTCTCCAAGTAACTTCCTGACTTCTTCGTATCTCCCCTTACCCCAGACAAACACCTTCCTAGCCTGCCTGATCCTATCTCGTTCCAACGCAATTGTGAAGGAGATAGAATTATGGTATCTCTCTCTCTCTCTCCACAGGAACTGTCTACCTTTAAAGACTTGATTAGCAGTAAAGACTCGCATTCTGACAAGTGTTCACATTCCAAATTTTCTTGCAATTATGCATTTTTTTTATCGATGCTATGTGTGCTCGCTTCGGCACCGCATATACTAAAATTGGAAAAATACAGAGAAGATTAGCATAGCCCCTGCACAAGGATGACACGCAAATTCGTGAAGGGTGCCATGTCTGTGAATCTATCTCCACTCACTCGATGAAGGAGCAACACTGCGAAAGCTGGAAATTCGAAATAAATCTTCTGCATTTTCAGCCGTTGAGAAATTTCTTTCTGTTCCCACCCCACAGCAAAGCCTGCACCTCTATGTCATAGGAGTGCTAAAATGTTGTTGAATTAAAAGAACGTCTATGTACAGTCAGGAAAGTGTCCCTATAAATGCAAAAATTCTTGTCTTAAAAGCTTATTCTCATGACAGACTGTTTTCGATCGTTCAAGTTGCGAACAGGATGAATACAATTCTCCAGCATAAAATGGGAGAGAACCGCCCCCCCCCAACCCCAACAGCCCCCCAGCCACCGCCCCCCCCCCAACCACCACCCCACCTCGGTGAACTGAATTCTTGTCGCCCACGTGGCAGACGAGGACATTAAACATTATATCAATGAGGAAGTCATGGCTTAAATTAACGTTATCATTGCAAATTTGTTGTGGATACTTTCAGAGCAACAACTGACCTGTGACGAGATGTGTCCTTTTATCCCCAGTACGGAGTGTCATTTCATAGTGCAATCAGCGGCAGTAACCAACTAAGTAACACTTGTGGATTAGCAGTAAAGACAATGGGAAGGACGCACAAAAGCAGCAAACTGAAAACCGAAGGGTGCGGATGCCGTTCATTTCAAACTGCATCTTCTTTTTACTTTTGGTAGAAAGACGACATGTCTGGAAATCTGAACATTCTGGACAGTCACAGTTTGTCCCTCTTCACAGAGGGTATCAGACCTGCTGAGATGTTCCACCGTTTGTTTTTGGTGTTTCACATTCCAGCATCAACAGCCTTTTATTTTTGTCTTGTGCAGAGAAGTTCGTTTTTTTTCTCCATTCTCTGGAAATCGCAAATTCCTTTATAATTGAGACGCCTTTTGTTATATTTTATTTTGGACTGGCATAGGAATAATTGCACATTCAGCAAATACAAAATCATCATCCATTATCACATACAATTGTGGAAATATTATTTCTGTAGCTCACGAGTTGTTTGCTGTAGATTCATTTGACAAATGCTGGATCATTTTAAATCTTAGCCTTTCTCTGCCAGTCACTGGCAAAATGAACCACGTTTCCAAACAGTTTCTAAATTCTTGAAGTTGAACTGTCTCTTCTGTGTCTCCGATGATAAATTTAAGAATCCGAATTAAAACTCGACTGTCCATGGTTCTATAATGGATTCAAAACAAAAACAGATTTCCAAGCAGTTTCTGAAACATTGAAGCACGTAATCCATGCAACGCAAGATGAAACCATTCGCCCCATCGAGTAAGGGTAGACAATTCACCATTTCACGAACTTCTTCTATACTACCAATGACCTGAGCCTAATAATATAGATTCTGACAGGGTAAGACACTTCGTCAGCTTCATGACATTCCAGAAACCACAGGAAAGTTACCGGCCAGGACCTGATGTAATCTTATCAGTTGTGTTGGTAATGAAAAATGCCTTCTCTAACCGGGAACAGAAAATGGGCCGCAGGGGTGGAAAAGTCGAATCCTAAACCACCAGAGATAGCAAAAAGCAGTTCTGCATCGCCGTGGAGCAGTGTTGCCTGTATGTCATGAAGCTGTATGTCAGGTAACACTTCTACAGTCGAGGACATTCAGCCGCCGATCAGTGATAATGTTAAGAAGCTCAGCTGAAACTCGACTGTCCATGGTTCTGTCTCTGATTTTTAAAAAATCCAAGCACCTTTTGAAACATTGAAGCGCGTGATCCAAGCAGCGCAAGATGAAGCCATTCGTCCCATCGAGTAAGGGTTGAAAATTCATCATTTCACAAACTTGTTCTATACTACCACTGATCTGAGGCCAATAACACAGACACGAATAAGTTGAGACAATTAACAGATTCGCCTAACATCCCACATACCCCAGGAAAGTTCGCAAACATTTGAATTATAGTAGACAGCTGGTAGTGCAACAAATAAGTGACAAAACAGCTTATCGGCCAGAGTCCGATGTGACCTGTTCAGGGAATGAGAAGCGCCTATCACCGATCGATAATCGAACCCGGGCCATGGCGGTGACAGCGGAAAATCCTAACAGCATTGTGATATCCCTATGGGGCAACACTTTCAGCAGTCAAGTACTTTCAGCCGCCCATCTTCAAGTAAGCGTTCTCGGAATCGGTCATCACGACACAAAACAACGTAAAATCGCCGAGCAGAAACTGCTAGGCAAGTTGGGAAAGTCTCGACCGGCATCTTGGGCTTATGCCAAAGTACACTAAACTCCCTTACTGTGGCTTGGCTTGCAAAATTCTGCTAACTCTCCTGGCATGGTGCAATCTACACCTCGTTAACCTGTGGTTATCCCTCTCTTCATAGAAACTTTCAAACCTGTTAAGGTTTGATTTGCTCTAAAGACCCGCATTCTGACAAGTGTTCACATTCCAAACTGTAATTACCTTGCAATTGTGCCTTTCCCTACCGATGCTGTGTTTCTGAATTCACCTGCGCTCACTTGATAAAGGAGCAGCACTGCAAAAGCTGGAAATTCGAAATAAAGCTTGAATGGGAGATGTCTTTCTGCGCCCACTCAAGGCCGGCATTATCACTTGATAGGTGAGCTAAAAAAAATGGTGAATTGACAGAACGTTGCTCTGCAGTGAGGAAAAGTGTCCGTACAAATGTGAAGATTTGCGTCTTGAAAGCTTATTTTCATAACAGTATTTTTTGCTTCTATCCTTCAAGTTGCGAACAGGACGAGTACAATTTGCCAGCGTAAAATGGCGACGCACATGTCGGGAAATTGAACCCCTGTCTCCCGCATGACAAATAAAGATACTAACTGCTATACTAACAAAGCAGCCGCGACTTGCGTTACCGTATGCATTGTACAATTGTTGCGGACACTTTCAGAGCAACAACTGAACTGTAGCCAGATGTGTTCTTTTATCCCCAGTACAGAGTGCCATTTCATGGAGCAATAGCGCCTCTAACAAACTAAGTAACACTGCTAGAATAGCAGTAAAGACTGAGCGGGATGCACCCGAAGGGTGCGTTTGTGGTTCATTTCAAACTGCAATTTCTTTTTACTTTTGGATGAAAAACAGAATGTCTAGAAATCTGAACATGCTAGACAGTCACAGTTTTGTTTTTCACTGAGGGTGCCAGACCTGTTGAGGTCTTCCAGCATTTCCTTTTTTTTGTTTCGCAATTCGGCATCGGCAGCATTTTGCTTTTATCTTATGCACAGAAATTCGTTGTTTTCTCTCCAAACCGCTGGAAATCGCAAAGTACTTTACAACTGAGATGCATTTTTTATTATAATTTGTTTTGTTTTGCCAAAGGTATAGTTGCAGATTCAGCAAATACTAAAAATATCAAACGGAAGCAAGTTTCCAAAGACTTTCTAAATTATTGAAGTTGAAGTTTAGCTCTTCTGTGTCTGCAATGATAATTTTAAGAAGCTCAACTAAAACTCGGCTGCCCAAGGTTCTGTCACGGATTCGAAAGGAAACAGATTTCCAAGCAGTTTCTGAAACACTGAAACAGTAACCCATGCAGCGCAAGATGAAGACATTCGTCTCATCTTGTAAGTGTAAAAAATTCTTCAGTTCATCAACTTGTTCTATAGTACCTCTGACCTGAGGGCAATAACGTAGGCGCTGACAGGAAGCTTACCAGCTTCGCCTGGCACCTCAAATACTGCTGTTAACTTAGCAAACATTTGAAGAATGCAAGTGTTCCTCATTTGCATGAGGAAGTCCTCGGCCGGGATATTGAAATCATGTCAGGCTGCACGTAACCGCCACCATACTATCTGGATTTGCAAAATCTTAATAATTGTCCTGGCTTGACATAATTCACGCCATTTTAATCTGTGGTTATCCCGCTATTCACGGGCACTGTATGTACATTTAAAACTTTGATTACCTGCAAAGACTCGCTTGCCAAGCATTCTTCACGTTCCAAACTGTAATTATTTTGCCGTTGTGTCTTTGCTTATCCATGCCAAGTTTGCGAATTTACCTCCACTCGCCTCAAGATGGAGACGCACTAGCAAATTTCGTCGTTCCAAATAAACTTTTTGGGACTTTAACCTAGTGTTGTGAAACGTCTTACTGTGCTCACCCTACTCCTACGGCTCCTTCTCCACATCATAATTGAGGTCGAATCAAATCACCTCCTTTGAGTACAATTGATGTGTCTCCTGCAAGTGTCCAATGTGTATGTTAGTCGAATCATCACTTCCTCTTTAGCATAATGGTTGGTATCCCCGTCTATTACTCGGCGGATCATCATTCAATTCCCCGACCGGGAGTTCATTCTTATTTAAAGATGTCAAATTGTACATCTGTACGTTTGTTCTGTAACTTTAAAAACAGAAAAAAAGACTGTCATGTAAATAAGCTTTTAGAAATGCCAATCTTTGCGTCTGCATGGATACTTTTTGTGGCTGCAGATCTTCTTCCTATTCCTGGACTTTTTAGCTCATCACAATTGCGAAAAATTCCGCATCGCGGTATTGAACCCCGGCCGCCCGCGTGACAGCGATAAAAAGCTAACGGAAACTGACTACACTATCTGACATGGGTGCTGTAAGCCTGCCCATGATTTTGTTAATTTTGGAAGACGGGAAATTTATTTTTCTTCACAACCGCTGGAAGTCACAAAGTGCGTTACCTGAGAACTGTGTTTTTTATTTAACACTTTTGTGTTGTTGGCGGAAAAGTTGCAGATTCAGCAAATTCCAAAATATCATCCTCAATCACACATAAATTATGGGGACATTTTCTGTAGCTATTATTATCGTTATTTGTTTGAAATTGATTCAGCGCTTGTCAACTTCTTCCTTTTACAAATGACGATTCAGTCAAAATCTTTCCATATCCATAGCTCTGCAACTCACTGGAAAATGGATCAGGTATCCAAACAGTTTCGAAACTATAAAACTCTGAAAGTTGACTGTTTTCTAATTCCACGTCTCTGGTGATAATTTTACAAGCTCAATTAAACAACTATTGCCCATGGTTCTGTAATAGACTAGGAACACTATTAGCCTTCCAAGCCGCTTTCAAGCAGAACTACGGAGCCTATTCGTCTCCGCACTTATCATATGAGGCGGGGTGGGGGCGGAGGGAGGGTGGGTGCGTGAAACAATTGTCAAGCTATTTTAACATTTCAGATTTTGACGCATCATCTTAGTACACTAAAATAACGGAGTCAACGTTGTAGCATTTGCGCAAGCCATTCCTCGAAATACTGAATACAGATCTAGGCAAAGATCTCATCATTTCACTTTTTTGTTTTACAGTGTAATTGAGCTGGAGCCAATGAGAAAGATGCGTATACCTCGTAGGCAAGCATTGCAATTAGTGTGCAACAGAATACTTGCGGCTAAATAAACAAATAAGTGCCAAAAAAAAAGTTATTGGCCACAGCCCGATGTGCTGTGATCGGATATTTTGGGGAAAAAAATACATCTTTCGTGACCGGGAATAGAACAAGATCCGCACTCTGAGAATGCTGAATCCTCACCACTAGACGAACACGGAAAAGCTACAGCATGATCACAAAGGCCATCCTATAAACTTTGAATTTTCTCCGCCGTTCATTACAATAATTGCTGATCCTGCAAATCGATATCCTGGCCCTTCCATTCCCCATAGTCCTTTACCCCTTTCGCCGAAAGAGCTGTATCATCTTGCTTCTTGAAATCAGAGAACAATTTGGTCCATTCTACATTCTGTGGTAGTGAATTCCATACATTCACAAATCACTGGGTAAAGACATTTCTCCTCACCTCAGTTCTAAAAGATTGACCCTTTTATGTTCAATCTCTGACCCCGAGTTCTGGGCTCCCCATCGTCAGCAACATTGTTTCTGAATCTACCCTGTCTAATTCTCGGAATTTTATGAGTTTCTTTGTGATCCGCTCGCACTCTTCTAAACTCCATTGAATATAATTCTAACCGACTAAGTCTCCCCTCATATAACAAAGCTGCCATCCCAGGAATCGGCGTGATGAACCATTGCTCTCCTCCCTCTACATCAAAAGCATCCTTCCACTGTTGATGACAACAGGAGTGCACGTAATATTCCAGGTGCGATCTTAGCAACGCCCTATACAAATGCAATCCTATTCCTCTGCACAAATCTTCTCGTTATGAAGGCCAAAATTGTCTTCTTTATTGCTGCTGTAACTGCAGACATACCTTCAGCGACTGATACACGTGGACACCAACATCTCGCAAAGCATCCACAACTCTCAATTTACAACGAGCCATTCAATAATGTATCTTCCTGTCATTGCTACCAAACTGGATAGCCACGTATTAGTCCACATTATACAGCATTCGCCATGCATATGCTCACAAATTCAGCATGTCCAAATGACGCTGAAGCATATCGATATGATCCACAAAGCTGACCCACCCACCCAACGAAAAGATGGAGATAATGCATTATGTTCTATCTTCCACATCGTTAATTAATCATTACTAGCACCCAACCATTTATCAGCCAGTATGTAACTGTTCCAGATTTTTGTGAACGCTGCGTTTTCCAACCTCATAATTAACTGTTTGCCTTCCCTCCTCGAATACTTCCACATTCTATCTTTCTATTCCTATTACACTATTTCATGTCTTTCCTGATCCGTTGTATACCTTGGTTTCACGTCCATTTCACTGCAGCATTTTACTGCATTTGACGGTAACAAATGAATCTGAAAATCCGTGGGGCTTGACAATCGCCAAGTGAGATCATAAATCCTAGATCTGTCGAAGGTTGAAAGAGTGCAGAGAAGGTTTACAAGGATGTTGCCGGGACTTGAGAAACTGAGTTACAGAGAAAGTTTGAATAGGTTAGGATTTTATTCCCTGGAGCGTAGAAGAATGAGGGCAGGTTTGATAGAGGTGTATAAAATTATGATGGGTATAGATAGATTGAATGCAAGCAGTTTTTTTTCCACTGAAGCTAGGGGAGAAAAAAAAGTAGAGGACATGTGTTAAGGCTGAAGGGGGAAAAGTTTAAAGGGAATATTAGAAGGGGGGGGGGGCTTCCTCACACAGAGAGTTGTGGGAGTGTGGAATGAGCTGCCAAATGAAGTGGTCAACGCGGACTCACTTTTAACATTTAAGAAAATCTTGGATAGGTACATGAATGAGAGGGTTGTGGAGGGATATGGTCCAGGTGCAGATCAGTGGGACGAGGCAGAAAAATGGTTCGGCAGAACCAAGGAGGGCCAAAAGGCCAGTTTCTGCGCTGTAGTTCCTATGGTTCTAAGTGTATCACGTTCAGGGATTACAGATCCCACCTCTTCTTCATCCTCATTGCCTTTATATGTTCATCTCTGCTATCTTCCTGTTTTGGCAATCTACAGCATATGGCATAGTGATCAATATTGAATTCCTACATTTGCAGTCCAATTTGATGTTTTGCTTTCGTGAAAATATCCTTCAGAAATCCATTGCTGTAGCTAGCTAGATCGCCCAAACCAAATAAGCCGCAGGTTGCTCTTTTTCCCTGGCAGAATGCTCTGCTGCTAATTGGTGGCTTTGGCGACTATTCTGCCAGGAAGAAAACCATGATACCATCATATTATCATGATACTCTTGACAACCTATGATAACCTGTATTGTTTTCTGGAGTTTCTAAAACATTTGGCAGAAGGACAATTTAATACTTCCAATGGGGTCAGTAAGGAAACTGGAAGTACGGTGTAAATCCGTCATTTTTTTGTTCCTGAAATAAAAGACAGCGTTGAATCTCAAGCAGTGAATAACGAGTAAATGGCCAGTTGGCACTCAGGGGAGCTCAACACTTACCAAATGCTGGAAGGCACGGACGGGGATCGAACCCGTGATCTTTGGTTTACGAGACCAACGCCTTTCCACTTGGCCACCGCGCCACGCAAAACTTCTTGCACGACTACAGTATCGAATGCCAAGAGCATATAATTTAATATATAGTGGAGAGGGAAAACTAAACACGTTTTCATGGGAAAAGGGACAGAAGCAAATAGTCATACTGAAGACAGATAATGTCAAATGATGTCACTGTGACGAATTTAAATCGTGTTCATAAAGGAGTGCTGTGGAATCGTTTATTTCCGCAGACATCTATGATGACAACAAGGCATAACTGACATTCTTGAAAACCTCAGAAGGTCTAGCGTCCTGTTGACAATGAGTTAATGTTTTCAATTCGCAAAATGCTTCACCAGAGATAAAAAAAAGCGAGACAGGTAATGGAATTTAAGTGGCTGAGAAGACCGGAGGAGACGGAGCAATGTCAAAGTTCAGTGAAATATAGAAGCTAACAGAGGTTGCACAAAGATAAAAATGACACCAAAATGGTGGCAGGCAATGGACTTACTGTATGTAGAGTAACAGTTTGATAGCAAATGGGTGAAAAAAAGGCAGTGCTCTGTGAAAGCAAAAATTAACAACACGTGACATGGGCCCGATGGAGCTCTTAGTGTTTGCTTTGATAGACAATCAGATCGGATTACTAGCAAGTGTGCAGATGGAAGATTAATGTTGCAGTCTAAAATTGTCGATCGCATTATTGATTCCAAAACAGAGTAGTGTTACAAAATAATAATAATAATAAAATAGAATTGTTCTTTCTTCGGTTTGAGTTTATCCTGTTTGCGTAAGGTCCAGAGACTGCTCCTTCAATCTATGTGATCATGTCTGAACTGATATGACGTCTCAACTCCACACTTCCAGATACACAGTAGCTTCACACTGCCTTGTTATTCAAATATATTTCCACGTCTCTATTAATTATATATAATGCCCTTACTTCCACCACTTTACTGGGAAATGAGTTCCAAATAATCACTACCCTCTCCTCACCTCCATTTTCATTGGAATTCCCGCTGATTTATTTGGCGCCTCAGCTTTTAACACTAGTCAGTGGATGAAACATTCTTTCAGCTACCAGCCAGGACAGTTCCTCCAGATCTTACAAGTTTCAATTTGATCAACTATCATTCTTCTAACCTCGTTACAGTTTAGGCCCAGCCAACACACGTTTTCCTCATAGCAAAAAAAGGCCAAGATTGTGTAGTCAAGTGAGCCTTCCCTGAAATAAATCCAATCCATTTACACCCTTTATTACATAAAGAAACAAAATCTGTGCAGAGTAATTCAACTGTTGTCACAAAAGAGAACTTGGGAATTAGCCAGGGAAGCAATCCATATTTCATATTCCATTCTCGCTGTAATAAAGGATTATATCCGATTTCCCTTCCGAATAATTATTGTATCTCCATAGTCCCTTCTCAATGTAAATCAATACCTTGATCCGGTCTTTGACCCAACATTTTTTTTTCCCTTCTTTCTTAGCACAACCCAACTGATCATGTGCTTCCTGTTCCAAACATATCAAATTGCTCAGGAGGGATGCGCAGTCCTACCAGCATATAAATTCGCTCTGTAACTTATTGAACAGTTCTCTTAATACATACTCTTTTTTGAGTATATATTCATTACTTTTTTTTGTTGTTATTTTTTAGTCTCGCATTTATTAGGCTTACTTTAAAACTTCAATGAAATTACTGTGAAAATCCCCTACTTGTCATACTCCGGTGCATGTTCAGTTACACTGAGCGAGAATTTATTTAGCACGGCCAACGCAATGAACTAGCCTGCCTTTCAGTCTACGGGAGGGAACAATAGCACCAAGACGTAACCCAGACAGACATGGGGAGAATGTGCGAACTCCACACAGGTAATGACCCAAGTTGGCAATAGAATTTGATTTCCTGATGCTGTGAGGCAGCAGTGCTCACCATTGTGCCACCATGCTACCCGAAAACACACAGCTGTTCAGTGAATAACTCATTCCAACACAGTTATTCATTTTACACTTCTTGAGAAAACGTATTGAGAATATGTTCGTAATGACATAAAATTCTTCTGGAGTTCGCGTAACATCGATTGCTGCTGATGCTCCCGTCTCCATCAAACTGTCTAACAGCCGCATTCGAACATATATGAAAGCATTGTGATTCCATGTTTCTACTATTCTGCATGCTTAACTGCAGTCTAGGTTGATGCTCTGCCATGAACCTCGTGATATAGCACCTCTTTGCTCAGAATAAATAGAGAAAAATGGCTTATGTGGAAAAGAAATCCACCAAAAAGGACATCAGTAAGTGTGAAACCGGATTGAAATAGCGTCTGTAGTTGTAATGCAAGTTAATTTGGGGAAGTATGAAGTAATGTGATGAAGGATAGAAAATGCGAAAAGGTTGTAGATAACTGGGAGGGTTTCAGAATTAGTACTTGACTTGCACTATTTTTGCCTCCAAATTTGCAAAGTTCTTCATGTCCTGGAGATCAATGTTTCCCCCTTTATTTTGAAAAGGGCAACACTACAAAAGAGCAACGTCAGGTCAAACTTTAAGATTTGTTGTTCAGTTAAATTTGGAGAATTCCGTTTAATTCTGATAGCTAATTTAATCCAGCATGCGATGGCATTAAAACAGCACAGATGAAGTGTACAGCATGAGAGGATGGACAACTTCATATATGAGGAGATTATCAAAAAAATTCGAACGATTGTGTTTGATATTCTGAGGCAGCTGATAAACAGAAATTGGGTACCTTATCTTTTACTCAGCCATGTTGTGACCTGGAACAATCTGCCTTAAAACAAACTGGAAGCGCATTCCATAAATAATTATGGGACACACATACACAGGGAAATGGAGTGAAATAACATTTAGTCCATTGGGTAGATTCAGCAGCCTTGCACAGCACTCACGGAGAAAGAAACAGTCGTTTTTGTTTTCAGGCCTGGAACCTGCAATCCGTAACTTAGACGTAGACCGAAAGAGAGCGAGAGAAAGGAAGAGAAAGATGCTGAGAGAGGGAGACGGATAGATAAAGTAAAACAATCTGATCAATTCCTTGATGTTTGGGTGTGTCTCCAATAAGATGCAGCAATCACAATTCATTGAATTGAAAAGGTGGGAAATCTTATTCTGTCTAAGGGATATGTGAAACAATTCTTGCTCTCCCGCTGAATGATTTTAAGGCAAAAATAGATTTTTGATCAATAAAGAAATTAAGTGTTACAGTGAGAAAACGGGTTAGTGGAGCTGGGCCCACGAAAAGATCAGCTACGATCTTATTGGATGTTGGAGCAGGGTCCAGGGGCCAAAAGTTGTCTGCCTGTAAAGCAATTCGTAGAAGAAGAGAAAGCATTATGAATAAACATTATTTCTCACTGCGAGTTTTAGGGGTGAGGATATTTGTATTGTTCCGTGGGACATCGTATCTCGCGGGACCTGTCCATTTATTCCACTGCTCTGAAAACAATGTTCGAACATAGAAGGTTGGAGAATGGCTAGGAAAGTTGAGCCCACGTGCCTTCTCTGCCATTCAGTCAGATTATGACTTATTTGCTTTTAAATTCCAACCCACATTCCGACTCACCGACTAGCTACAACACCTCTTATCCCTTGTTCAAAATTCTGTCTAGCGCTGTCATAAAAATATTTTGTCCAAATCATTTCAGACTCTCACTAACCTTTGAGAGAAATAGTGTCTCCGATCTCTGTTTCAAATGGGCGACAACGTATGTTTTAACGTTGAACACCGGGGACAGCTTTTTACTCAATGTTTAAAGTTATAACTCAATGCTGAGAATGGACCTGGTGACACACATCCATCTCCTTGCTTGCTCCGAAAGCCAAACTCAAACTTTGCGATGAATCCAATCCATGGTCCCTACAAGATAAAAAAACAAGACCTAAGCTGATCAGATAAGGCATTGCCGGCATGCCGGACTTGTTCTAATACTTTTGACTTCATTTCCGGTTCGCGGGGTTTTCTGTGAGTACTTTTTATTTCCATAGCGGAAGTTAGGCGAGGGGTTAGTCGGGAAGGGAGAGCGGGGGGGAAGGTGGGTATAAAAAGAAGGCAGTAACAGACAGCGGGCAGCAGAGTGAGTGGGAGCAGAGTGAGAGCTCTAAGGGCTTTGGCTCGCTGGGCTTAGGCGAGAGCAGGCTTAGGCTAGGTGAGTTGTGGGTCCCATCTTTCCTGTGTTGCAAGGGAGGTCAGGACATGGCAGGGGCTATGGGGAGACGCTTTAGCTGTGTCAGGTGCCATATGTGGGAGTTCTTGGAGGCATCACGTCTCCCGAGGCCCACATCTGCGTCAAGTGTTTAGAGCTGCAGCGTTTGAGAGCTGCGTTTAGAGGATGCATTTCTGGTTAGGGTGAGTGAGGAATTAATGGCTTTGAACCATGAACAAGTGGAGGTCCCAGGGCCTGGGGGACAGGATGGGTGGGCAACTGTTAGGATGAGGAAGAGGAAGAAGAATAGTCCTGGTCCAAAGACCACCCCAGTGCCCCCCCCCCCCCCCAAAAGGCATCGACAGGGGTACAAAAGGAAAGACAGGAGGGCCAGAATGACTCAGAGGGAAGGAAGGGGGCTGGCAATGAGATAGTGGTGGGGGATGGGAGGGTCAAAGGAATTGACAGGTGGTTCTGTGGGCAAAAGCATGATTCAAGGATGGTAGTCTGCCTCCCTGGAGCAGGGGTACAGGATGTATCGGAGAGGATAGAGGGAATTTTGAAGGGTGAGGGGACTCAGGCAGAAATAATAATACACATAGGAGAAAAAGATGTAGGAAGACAGAGTAGGGCAGATGTACATAGGCAATTCGGGGAGTTGGGGGCCAAGCTGAAGAGCAGGGCCTCCAGGGTGGCATTCTCTGGGCTGCTGCCTAGTACCAGCAGGGCTAGGAATAATGAGATCATGCAGCTGAATGCATGGCTGAGGGATTGGTGCAAGGTAGAGGGCTTTACTTTTGTTGATCACCGGGAAGTATTTGTGAGAGAAGGGCACCTGTACAGGAGGGATGGGGAGCATTTCAATGGGGGGGGGGCACAAATATCTTACCTGGGAGGTTAGCTGGAGTGTTTAGGCAGGGTTTAAACTAATATGGAGGGGGGGTGGGGATGAGACTGATAGCTTATTAGGCAGTGGGATTGGGAGCGAGTTGGGTGACAGGGTAGATTTGGGTGAAAGGAATATTATCAGGGGAAAGGAGGATCCGAGTGGGCCTGGAGGGTTGGATTGCATCTGTTTTAATGCAAGGAGTGTAACGGGTAAAACGGATGAGCTTACGGCCTTGATGTTCGTGAGGAATTTAGATGTGGTGGCAGTGACAGAGACATGGTTAAAGGAAGGGCAGGACTGGCAGCTGAATATTCCTGGGTATAAGTGTTTTAGGTGTGACAGAGGAGCGTTGGAGAGAGGTGGTGGGGTGGCCTTGTTAGTTAAGGAACACATCACAGCAGTGCAGAGGGAGGACAATATGGAGGAGTTAGGGATTGAGTCGCTGTGGGTGGAATTGAGGAATAGAAAGGGAGAAATTACGATGCTAGGGATATACTATAGGCCACCCAAGAGCCCGAGGGCAGTGGAGGAAGGTATTTGTAGAGACATTTTAGATAGGTGCAGAAAGAATAGGGTGGTTGTAGTGGGTGACTTTAATCTTCCTGGAGTGGATTGGAAGGTGCCTAGAGCTGGGGGTACGGATGGGGAGGAATTTTTAAAATGTGTGTTGGAAGGGTCCTTGGAGCAGTACGTAACTAGCCCGTCTAGGGAGGGGGCTATACTGGATTTAGTATTGGATAATGAGCTGGGGCAGGTGGTTGAAGTTGCAGTAGGCGAACATGTTGCTAACAGTGCCCACAAGTCTGTCTACTTTAGTATAAAAATGGAAAGGGATGAGTGCCGTCCGAAGGGGAGCGTGCTGAACTGGGGGAAGTCGAGCTGTAGCCAGATTAGGAAGGAGCTGAATGATACTGATTGGGAGAGGTTGTTAGCGGGCAAGTCCACGGTTGGCAAGTGGGAGGCTTTCAAGGGCAAACTGATAATGTTGCAGGAAAGGCATGTGCTGGTAAAGAGGAAGGATGGGAAAGGCAGGATTAGAGAGCCGTGGATAACAGGGGATATTGAGGACTTGGTCAGGAAGAAGAGGGTGGCATATGTTATGTCGAAACAACTGGGAACAGAGAGAGCGCTGGAGGAATATAGAGAGAGTAGGAGGGAGCTTAAAAGGGGAGTTAGAAGGGCGAAAAGGGGGCATGAAATGGCTTTGGCTGATAGGATTAAGGATAATCCAAAAGCATTTTACTCATATTAGGAACAGGAGAGTGGTTAGAGGGAAAATTGGTCCTCTTAGGGAGATCCTGAATGAATACTTTGCGTCGGTATTCACAAAGGAGAGGGGTTTGGTGTCTTGTCATGTCTTGGAGGGAGCTGTAGATCATCTGAAGGAAATATCCATTATGAGGGAGGAAGTGCTAGGGTTTTTAGGTAGCATAAAAACAGATAAAGCTCAGGAGCCTGATGGTATTTATCCCAGGCTGCTTAGGGAGGTGAAACATGAAATTGCTGGGCCTCTGACGCAAATCTTTGACTCTTCTTTGGACACAAGTGAGGTCCCAGAGGACTGGACGGTAGCTAATGTGGTACCAGTGTTAAAAAGGGCAGTAGGGATAACCCTGGTAATTATAGACCAGTGAGTTTGACATCGGTGGTAGGAAAATTGTTGGAAAAATTCTTAGGGATAGGATGTATAAGCATTTGGAGCATTGCGATCTGATTAAGGATATGCAACATGGCTTTGTTCAGGGGAGGTCTTGCCTTACGAATCTGGTAGAATTTTTTGAGGAGGTGACAAAAACGGTTGACGATGGGCGAGCTGTTGATGTCATCTATATGGATTTCAGTAAGGCGTTTGACAAAATCCCTCACGGTAGGCTGGTAGAAAAAGTTAAGGCACATGGGATACAAGAACAGGTAGCTAGATGGATTGAAAACTGGCTAGGCAATAGGAGACAGAGAGTAGTAGTGGAAGGGTCCTTTTCTGGCTGGAGGTCTGTCACCAGTGGTGTGCCGCAGGGCTCAGTACTGGGACCTCTTCTTTTTGTAATATATATAAACAACTTGGAAGAGGGCGTACGTGGTGTGATCAGCAAGTTTGCGGATGACATCAAGATGGCAGGATTGGCGGATACTGAGGAAGATTGTCAGGTGACAGAGCAAGATATAGATAGGTTGGTATACTGGGCAGATAGATGGCAGATGGAATTTAATCCTGACACGTGCAAGGTGACGCATTTTGGAAGGAATAATGCAGGGGGGAGTTACATTATAAAAGGTAGACCAATTAAGAGTATAGAAATGCAGAGGGACCTGGGAGTGCAAGTGCGCAAGTCTCTGAAGGTGTCAACACAGGTGGAGAAGGTTGCAAAGAAAGCTTATGGAATGCTAACCTTTATAGGAAGGGGTATAGATTATTAGAGCTGTCGTCTAATGCTTCAGTTGTACAGAACGTTGGTTAGACCGCATTTGGAGTACTGCGTCCAGTTCTGGTCACCTTACTACTGGAAGGACGTGGAGACCCTGGAGAGAGTGCAGAGGAGGTTTACCAGGATGCTGCCTGGTATGGAAGGACTGGGTTATGAGGAAAGATTGGGAAAACTGGGGCTCTTCTCCTTAGAAAGACGGAGATTAAGGGGGGATCTGATAGAGGTGTATAAAATAATGAAGGGTATAGATAGAGTCGACAGTGGCAGGCTTTTCCCTAGACTGGGGACAATTATCACGAGAGGTCACGATCTGAGGGTGAGGGGGGAGAAGTATAATTTGGATACTAGAGGAAGGTTTTTCACACAAAGGGTCATGGGGGTATGGAATGCGCTACCAAGTAAGGTGGTGGAGGCTGGCACGCTGGACTTAAGGTTTACTTAGTTAGGCACATGAGTGAAACAGGGATGGAGGGTTATATAAGACAGTTTTAAAAAATGTCAGAGCCTCAGGTCGATACTGGAAATGTAATAGTACATGTTAATGTTTTATCTCTTTTAATCCACAGGTGTCGGTCCACCTTGTTGTCAAATGAGGGGCATGCACACAGTGGGTCGTGCGTGGGCTGCTCTTGGATGTTTCGATAGTAGCCTAGTACTTCGTGTCAGTGTGTGTGCTTAAACCTGGACCAGCAGATGGGCACCACAACAGCTCAGTGACTATCACTGCTAGCTGTGCAGATAGATGGATTTGGGCCTGTGTCTGTGGGAGTTTGCGCATTCTCCCTGTGGTTGCGTGAGTTTCCTCCGGTTGCTCCAGTTTCCTCCCATACCCCAAAGATGTGCTCTTAGGCTGACTGGTGTACCAAATTGACCCTACACTATTCTCCCCTGAATCTGGCTACAATAGGGGTACCATTCGCATACACATGAGGCAAGGTAGGTGTAGGAAAATGCTTTAAAATGGCGGCGCGGGCTCGTTGGGCCAAAGGGCCTGTTTCCCATGCCAGGTTGTTCTTTGTACTTGATCTTAGCCACAAGGCTGAGAGCAATGAATCCTAAGTGTTTTCTCATTTTCACCCCTTACTGTTCCTCACTCCAGTGGCTACAAGTCGAAATTCTCTAACATTTCCTCAGAAGGGAATTTGCCAATTCTTGCAATTTATCAATGAACTTTCTCTGAAATAATGTTAATACTCCAGATGTGCTCTCATCAATGTGCTGTAGAATTAAAGTATAGCCTATACATTTTGTAAACTACTCCCCTAAAGCCAAACGACAACTTTTTCATTACCCCGGAACAGCCATTGCCGCATACAGGCAAACAGACCTCCCCTGATTGAAATAGGCGATTTCACCTATCCACCTCGGTCTTAAAACAGTTATTGTCTTGACTTACACTGCCTTTTCTTGAAGGGAGTTCAGCAGTCTTAAGAAATCTGAAATCAGAGGTTTCTTCTCATCGTTGTCATAGATTAGAACAATGATCGCTCATTTATCTGCTGTGGAACTGAAGCCTATCCCATCATGTTTTTAGTCACTTAGCCACACAGTACACTATGAAATTAATTATCTTTCCTAATTAGTTGGGTTATCTGGACACCAGACTTTTGCGATTCCTGTATTAGTGGAAGAAGTTCCCTTTGCTGCTCATGATCGTTGCAATCCCTCACCATTTAGACAACAGCCTTCATGTCGTTCTTCCTGCAAAAATGGACAATTCCACATTTTCCCAAACTTGCCAGATCTTTCGCCACTCACTTAAGCTAGCTAAGTCATTTTGTAGTCTCTTTACATTTTCTTTACTGTTCAAACTCTTACCTAACTTTAGGTAATATGCAAATTGAGCAAACATACCTCGGGTCTTTTTTTTTGCAAGTCATCACGTAAAGGGGAATAAGACTTGTTTTAAAAGGAGCAAAGCACAACATTATGGTGAGAAGCCAATGGGACTAAATGATGTGATTTGTTCATTCTGAAAATTGGTGCTGAAACAATTGACCCCCAAATACACCGTAACAATGCAGTGGTTCAAAACAATATTTATTTGTTTCCTTTTCAAAAAGACAGCCTGCAAAACGTTCAACAGGGTTCGTTCCATGTCGCGGATGTCGAACAATTGCAGCTTCTTCGAATCACTGAGTCAGGTGAATCTTTCAAGTAAGGAAACATGTTCAATGATTGAGAGAACGTGGATGAGCGCCCAAGAACACTATCCATACAAATGTGAAGTTTCTCATTTTAAAATTGCTCTCTGAACGATATTTTTAGCCGTAATGCGCAGATGCCAGCATTGGATTGGGATGAGCACAGTAAGAGGTGTTACAACAATAGGTTGAAGTCCAACTGGTTTATTTGCAATCACAAGATTTTGGAGTCTTCCGTCAAGTAATTTTTTAAAGTTATTTCAAAGAGTTATGCAAGGAGTAAAATTTGTCATCTTAAAGTTGTGACAAACTCCACATCTGGTCGGTGAACCCTCGTCTGCTTGAAAACTTTCAGGAGAGTGTTTCTTTCTCCATAAATGTTTTCGTTGAGATGTGTGAAATATCTCCCTCACAGCCTCTCTCTTATTTTGAATATAAGTGCTGAGAGAGAGACACATTCTGAATGAGAGTAGAAATGTCACCTTCGATCCTTGGAAGGTGACATTTAATATATTCAGACAGATCAGTTTTAATGCTTCAAAATTGATATGTCTCTTTTTTGAAATATATTTCCCCCTTTGCGCAAATGTTTTGGAATGGTGAAATTTTGTTTGAATGAGTGAGCACAGAAATTTCACGATGTTGGCATTTCCATTTTGGCGATAAGAGCTCCGGTGCCAGGAACATAGCTGGTAACAGAGTGTGGCAGCCATTAGGAAGGACTTATTTTTCAATGGTCCTGCTATAAAATTTAATAATTATACAACAGGATGCTGCTCGTTAAAATGAAATAAACAAGTGATACAATAAATCAAGCTCCACCGCCAGAGACTATATGTAAAATGGACGCAACTTCCCTGACGGGGAATTGAACGCGGGGCACAGCGGTGAAAGCACCAAATCCTAAATCAGTAGACCACCAGAGAGCACATAAGGCACTGCGCAGTGGGCGTCAAATGTATCCTTAGTTCAGTTCAGCTCAGAGCATTCTCCAAAATTCACGTGATGTTGAACAAACTTGTAGCCTTCAACTCTACCATCTGTTTCTCCCTGGAAAGACGGAGAACGAGGGGAGACCTAATAAAGGTGTATAAAATTATGAGGAGTATGGAAAGGGCGAACAGTGGGAAGCATCTTCCCAGGTCAGAGGTGACAAACACGAGGGGTCACAGATTCAAGGTGATGGGGCCGAGGTTTAACTCAGATATCAGAGGGACATATTTTACACAGAGGGTGGTAGGGGCCTGGAATGCACTGCCAAGCAGGGTGGTGGAGGCGGACACGTTGGGATTGTTTAAGACTTATCTGGATTGTCACATGAGTGGACAGGGAATGGAGGGATACAAAAGAATGGTCTAGCTGGACCAATGAGCGGTGCAAGCTTGGGGGGCCAAAAGGCCTGTCTCCTGTGTTGTATTGTTCTTTGTTATTTGTTCTTTGTTTGTCTTACAAGGATCTTTTCTTTTGGGACCAAATGTTCGCTAGCCAATTCAGCACTTCTCTCCTTCTCCCCCCACCCCACCTCCACCCGCCCCCCCCACCCCCCCCCCCCTCACCGAATACTTCGGCAACTGAAGTTCTGACATCTAACTCTTCAGCTGTGAACCGCAGTTCCTCAAGCAACCAAAACTTACGACTGCTGTGTTCATGAGGCTGAACAATGGGGACGAGGTGTTCCTACATCATGCAGTCACAACACATCACCAGGCTCTCCATCCTTTTTTCACTAAATTAGGTATTAATTTGGTTTCTAAAATAAAATTTCAATTGCTTTTCAGCTGTTAAATCTGAAACGTTTATCCTTATAACCGTTAATCTGAAGGCAAATGAGAATAGGTAATTCAAATTATCAATTACACAAAGCCAATGAAATTGCCCTTTTCCTGTGATGTCGGAATATTTCCCTCGGAGGTCCGGTTTCTCTGTTTCCAAAAGGTGAGGGCCGCAATTTTTATTGAATTGCCGCCCCCCGCCTCCCCCACACCCCACTTCTCTTCCCGGCGCTTTTTATTGAATGCTCCCCCTTCTCTCTTCAGGCTCTCTTTATTGAATTGTCCCTTTCTCTCTCCCCGCGCTCTTTATTGAATTTTACCCTTCCCGCTCCTTGCGCTGTTTATAGAAATCGACCCTGCTTTCTCCCGGGCTCGTTGCTTATTTCACCCTTTCACTCCTCCCGCATTCTTTATGGTAGTTCTTCCTTCACTATCCAAACGCTCTTCATTGACTTCTCCCCCATTTTTCTCCCTGGGCTCCTTATTTATTTCTCCCCTTCAGTCTTCCTGCGTCATTTTTGGAGACTAGAATCCGTTCCTGCGTTGAAATCTCACTTCTCTTTCTCCGCGCTCTTCACTGAGGTCGCACCTCTCTTTCCTCGCCTCACTTTATTGAGGTCTCGCGTCTCTTTCTACGCGGTATTTGTTGTCAATTTAATGGTTCAGGTACCTGTGAATATTTCGAGCGAAGTTCAGCAACAATTTTATCGCAATAAATATTATCAACATTAAACCAATTCTAACATAATTCGCATCAAATGTTTTCCATTCGGATAAATTATCACTTCGTCACTTCGCGATGAGGAATCAGACACTGTGACAGTTGTTTCCCTGAAAATGATTACAAACTCGGCCAAGTTCAGATGTGAATAGCCAACCGCAAAAAAAAATCTGCTCAAAGCATCTCGGTGAACACAATTAAAAGTTGGTCAAATCAAACTGAAGGTGTATGGCTGAAAGCCCTGTCTGTCTTTATGTACTTTCAGACAATGTTACATGTAATTATAAATTACAGAGCCGGCGACCTAATCGAACATGTAGGGATTGCTTGAACCACAGATTTCTGATAAACTCACAGCTGACGTCCATTCTTGCTAAATTGTCTTCGTTCAAACCACCTGTGTTCCGTTGGAATACTGTTTTCTTCTCAAAGTTAACTCTGATAAATCAATCATATATCACACAAAGCAAGGGATTTTTTTTCTAACGCAAAAGGCAACTTCCCCTTTGCTGCCACCCAATGAAGATCAGCCATGTTATAGACATGACAGCAAACAAAATTGAACACCTTGCAAAGGTTGAGGAATGAAGTTCCGAAGTCACAAGCTGTGGCAAAAGTAAAAGGCTTTTTTTTTGGAATTTGAACCGCGGCCCTCTCGCGAATTCGGTGATTTTGAAATACAAGCGAGAATTACTTCCCTGCACAAACGAGCCAAATCAGTAACTCAGGCCATCTTTTTCATCTGAAAGGGTAAATGCTTCTCTCCACAGATTTAGCCACACTTCCTTGCTTTATCCAGATTTTTCATTTTTGTTTCAGACTTTCAGACTACGCAATATTTTAATTTTACCTATCAAAAGACCTCTGAGATTCAATAAATAAGTACTATAATTTACCACCTTAACCCAATCGCGTGTTGTTGCACATTGCAAAGATAAAAGAAGAAACTGCTAGGCAAATCATCAGTTTAGGCAGCATCTATGGATGCAAGAAGTCGAAATGTTATGTTGAAAACATACAGAAGCCAAATAGGAGGGACAAGACCCGTGCGAAAAGTTGGCGGGAGATTGTTCTCCAGTTACTAAGAAATAGCCTCGGATTATGGCAGGGAGAGTCAAGCCCAGGATATACATGGATGGCCAACTCCAAATTCTTCCGAATATATCTTGTCCATCGTGAGTCATCAAGGAGCACCAGAAATACTGACTAGAAATACAAAAAATAGCGCCGACATTCCCCAGTGGTTGTCTTACTGCTGGCAGAAAGGAAGATGATTGTGACTGTTGTCGATCAACCATATCAGTCGCGTGACATCCTTTTGATTAGTGTTCTAGTTCCAAACGTCTTCAGTTGTTACACCGATTAAATCGCGGCATCATGAAATCGGATGTGGGCATGTGTCTGGACCCGACTATCTAATCATTCCGCAATCGGGACTGCTCAGAGTCTTCGACTTTCCCTGCTGCTATAAGAACATAAGAAACAGGAGCAGGAGTAGGCCATCTAGCCCTTCGAGCCTGCCCCGCTATTCAATAAGATCATGGCTGATCTGTCGTGGCTCAGTTCCACATTCCCGCCCTCTCCCCATAACCCTTAATCCCCTCTCTTATCAAAAACCCATCAACCCGCGTCTTAAAAATATTTAGCGAGGCAGCCTCCACCACTTCAACGGGCAGAGAATTCCAGAGATTCACCACCCTTTGAGTGAAGAAGTTCCTCCTCAACTCCGTTCTAAACCGCCCCCCTTTATCTTGAGGCTGTGCCCCCTGGTCCTACTGTCTTTTTTGAGCCCGAAGAGTCTCTCCACCTCTATCCTATCCATCCCATTCATCATCTTATACGTCTCAATGAGATCTCCCCTCATTTTTCTAAACTCTAACGAGTACAAACCTAGTTTATTCAGCCTCTCCTCATAGCTCAACCCCCTCAACTCCGGTATCAGCCTAGTAAACCTCCTCTGCACTCCCTCCAAGGCCAAAATATCTTTGCGCATGTGCAGCGCCCAAAACTGCACACACTACTCCAGCTGCGGCCTCACCAATGCCCTGTACAGCTGCAGCAAGACCTCCCTACTTTTATATTCAATCCCTCTCGCGATGAAGGCCAGCATCCCATTCGCCTTCCTGACCACCTGCTGCACCTGCAAGCTGGGTTTTTGCGACTCATGCACAAGGACCCCGAGGTCCCTCTGCACCGTCGCCTGCTGCAGTTTTTCGCCACGTAAGTAATAGTCCTTCCTACCATTCTTCCTACCAAAGTGGACCACCTCACACTTGCCAACATTAAATTCCATTTGCCATTTCCTGGCCCATTCGCCCAGCCTATCTAGATCCTTCTGCAGACTCTCCACACTCTCCGCACAATTTGCCGTTCCCCCAATCTTGGTGTCATCAGCAAATTTCGACACCCTACACTCGGTTCCCTCCTCCAGATCATCTAAACAAATGGTAAAAAGCTGAGGCCCCAGCACCGACCCCTGGGGCACTCCACTAGTCACCATCCGCCAATCCTTTTGCTATGCTGGACAGCATTGAAGTTTCGCATGTGAAATGGTTTTAACATTTGCCAGTACAAGACAACAATTATCTCAGGACAGGGTGGTTTTGAAACGGAGTGGCAAGTAAGAGACAGATGGAATTTCACGCCGAACAGTGTGAAGTGATACACTTTGGAAAGAAAAATCTGACACGGAAGTATGATACTGGGAAGTTAGGTCGAACATGGGGAATTTGTCCGTAGATCTCTGAAGGCGGAAGGCCATGTTAATCGGATGGCGAATATGCCTCGGAGATACTTGTCCTTTTCAATCTAGGCACAGATTACAAAAGCAGGGAAGTCATGTTGGGGTTGAATATAACGTTAGTGAGGCCATAGTCAGAATATTGTGCAGTCCGGATCGCCTCGTTATTGAAAGGTTGTGATTGCATTGAAAGGCGTGCACAGGAGTTTCACCAAGCTGCTTTCTTGGATGGAACATTAAAGTTGTGAAGCTGATTTCCATAATTGAAGAGCCAATTACAAGGGCGCATAGAATCAACGTGAGGAGTAGGAGGTTCGGGGGAGATGTAATAGAACATGTTTTTACCCAACAGTGGTGACAGTCTGGAATGCCTGCCTGGGAGGGTGGTAGAGGAGGGTTCCGTCGCCTTCTTTAAAAATTACCGGGATGAGCACTTGAACGTCATAAAATTCAAAGCTATGGACAAACTGCTGGTAAATGGGATGTACTGGGAATTTATGTGTTTTTTGAGTGCCGGTGCAGACTCGATGGGCCGAAGAACCTCGGCTGCAGTGTGTGACTCGGATTCTATGAATGTAGATAATAAGACTTCAGTTACAATACAGGAGCTGACGTGCGAGGGAGCAGCGAGCAGAACAGAGTTCCTACACACTTGTTAGGTAGTGGGTAAGTTGTTTTCTCCACTTTGAAGCTGCATCAACTTAGTAGTTTCAGCTTTTCTTTTACATAAAAAACCCTAAATAAATACCTACTGCGCATCTATATAACGTAAGCGTCTTTAGACTAAATTTATGGCAGTGGAGCTCAATCCTGCGTGTTGACGGCCAGTTGCATGTGGGAATTCGTGGACGCTCCCAGAAGTTTTGGCAAAAAGTGGGAAAGTTGAGAAGTGAACTGCACACGACTGGGGAGACTGCGATGTTTTGCACATGATTGGCTATTTGGTGCATTCAGCGATGAATTCATACTGACGACTGTGTAAAAAACCGGAGGTCGCTGATGCAAATAGCTCAGAGTTATTGCGAGCTGGAGCAGACTGCCAGAAAACAGTAGGAAGCTCACTGCATAAATTTGGAAGGCGTGTATAAAGGAACACACAAAGAAGCAAAGACTGAAAACGATGGTTACATTCAGCAGTGTGGGGTAGCATCCACGCAGAGGGAAAATGACACGACGTTTCAGACCTGGAACTCTTACCAGCGACATAGACATTGAGAAAGTGATGGAGGGATGAAAAAAGAGAGATAAGGGAAAGAGATGGAAAAATGCTTCTCTTATTTGTTTGCTTTGAGTGTGTAACGCAGAATCACAGAATACTACTGTGCAGAAGAGGCATTTTTCCTCTGCTCCCTCGCACGTCAGCTCCTGAATTGTAACTGAAGTCTTATTATCTACATTCATAGAATCCAAGTCACACACTGCAGCCGAGGTTCTTCGGCCCATCGAGTCTGCACCGGCACTCAAGAAACACAAACTCCCACTACATCCCTTCATGCCCGCACCGACCCATAAACGGCTCTGGCCTGCCCATCTAATCCCGCTTGGTAGCACTTGACGCATAGCCTTTGAATGTTATAGCGTGCCAAGTACTTATCCAGGAAATTTTTAAAGGATACAAGGCAACCTGCCTCCACCACCATCCCAAGCAGTGCATTCTGGATCGTCACCACCCGCTGGTTTAAAAAAAAATTTCTTCAAATCTCCCGATACGAAACAACCCTTACTGTTAACGTGTATCCCCTCATAACTGGCCCTACAACTAAGGGGAACATCTGCTCCCTATCCATAGTATTCATACTCCTCACAATCTTGAATACCTCAGTCAGCTCGTCCCTCAGCCTTCTCTGCTTCATATAAAACAACCCAAGCCTATCCAACCTCTCTCTATAACTTAAATGTTCCATCTCAGGCAACATTCTGCTGAATCTCCTCCGCACCCTTTGCAGTGCAATCATGTCCTTCCTATAGTATGGTGACAACAACTGCTGACTCATGGAAGTTCTATATAATTCCATCGTGATCTCTCTAATTTTGTAATCTATACCCCATTTGAGATGGGCGAATGTGCCTTATGGCTTTTTCAACACCCTAGTAATCTGTCTTCCTGCCTTCAGAAAAATATGGACAAAAACGCCAAGGCCCCTTTGTTCTTCGGTGCTTCCCAGTGTCAGGCTTTTCATAGTACACACCCTTGTCAGATTACGCCCTCCAAATTGTATTATCTCACACCATTTGCCACTTATCCACCCAATTGCCCAGCTCACCTACACCTTCCTGTAAACAAGACACTCAACATCACTGCTAGCCACCTGGCCAATCTTTGTGTCATCGGCAAACTTACTGATCTTACCACCCCCCCCACCCCACCCCCCACCACCCGACCCCCTTCCCACATAGTCATTTATGTCATTTATATAGATGACGAACAATAGGGTGCCAGCACGGATCCCTGCAGTATGCCACCTGTCACTGACCTCCAGTCAGACAAGCAGCCGTCCGTAATCACCCTCTGTCTCCTATCGCTAAGCCACCTTATCATATAAATTCACATAAGAACATAAGAACATAAGAAATAGGAGCAGGAGTAGGCCATCCAGCCCTTCGAGCCTGCCCCGCCATTCAATAAGATCATGGCTGATCTGTCGCTGCTCAGTTCCACTTTCCCGCCCTCTCCCCATAACCCTTAATCCCCTCTCCTATCAAAAACCCATCAACCCGTGTCTTAAAAATATTTAGCGAGGCAGCCTCCACCACTTCAACGGGCAGAGAATTCCAGAGATTCACCACCCTTTGAGTGAAAAAGTTCCTCCTCAACTCTGTTCTAAACCGCCCCCCTTTTATCTTGAGGCTGTGCCCCCTAGTCCTATTGTCTTTTTTGAGCGGGAAGAGTCTTTCCACCTCTATCCTATCCATCCCATTCATCATCTTATACGTCTCAATGAGATCTCCTCTCATTCTTCTAAACTCTAACGAGTACAAGCCCAGTTTATTCAGCCTCTCCTCATAGCTCAACCCCCTCAACTCCGGTATCAGCCTAGTAAACCTCCTCTGCACTCCCTCCAAGGCCAAAATATCTTTGCGCAGGTGCGGCGCCCAAAAATGCACACAGTACTCCAGTTGCGGCCTCACCAATGCCCTATACAGCTGCAGCAAGACCTCCCTACTTTTATATTCAATCCCCCTCGCTATGAAGGCCAGCATCCCATTCGCCTTCCTGACCACCTGCTGCACCTGCAAGCTGGGTTTTTGCGACTCATGCACAAGGACGAGGTCCCTCTGCACCGTCGTCTGTTGCAGTTTTTCGCCCCGTAAGTAATAGTCCTTCCTACCATTCTTCCTACCAAAGTGGACCACCTCACACTTGCCAACATTAAATTCCATTTGCCATTTCCTGGCCCATTCGCCCAGCCTATCTAGATCCTTCTGCAGACTCTCCACACCCTCCGCACAATTTGCCGTTCCACCAATCTTGGTGTCATCAGCAAATTTCGACACTCTACACTCGGTTCCCTCCTCGAGATCATCTATATAAATGGTAAAAAGCTGAGGCCCCAGCACCGACCCCTGGGGCACTCCACTAGTCACCATCCGCCAATCCGAATAGCACCCGTTGACCCCCACTCTCTGCCTCTTATTTGACAACCAATCCTCTATCCACGCTAACACCCTACCCCCAACTCCATGTCCCTCGACCTTCTGCAATGACCTCTTGTGAGGCACTTTGTCAAACGCCTTCTGAAAATCTAGAAAGACCACATCCACCGGCTCTCCTCTATCCACCGCACTAGGCACATCCTCATAGAACTCCAGTAAATTTGTCAGACACGACTTCCCTTTAATGAAACCATGCTGCGTCTGCTCTATCAAGCAATTCCCTTCAAGATGCCTCGCAATTTCCTCCTTAATGACAGATTCTAACATTTTACCCACCACAGACGTTAAACTAACCGGCCTATAATTCCCCGCCTTTTGCCTGGCACCCTTCTTAAACAACGGCGTAACATTAGCCGTTTTCCAATCATCCGGCACTTCCCTGGAATCCAGCGACGTTTGGAAAATAACCACCAAGGCATCCACTATCACCTCCGCCATTTCTTTCAGAACCCTCGGATGCATTCCATCCGGTCCTGGGGACTTGTCCACAATCAGCCCCTCCAGTCTGTCGAGCACCGCCTCTCTAGTAACAGTAATGTCATTAAGACCCTCCAGTCCTACCACCTTTCCATCGCTAACACCCGGCAAATTATTCACGTCCTCCTCCGTGAAGACAGAAACAGAAAAGTTATTCAATACCTTAGCCATATCCCCATCCCCTACCACTAGGTCCCCTTTCTCATCCTCTAAAGGACCAACATTCACCCTAGCCAGCCTCTTCCTTTTTATATATTTATAAAAACTCTTGCTATCCTTTTTTATATTAAGCGCTAGCCCAGCTTCATAGTTTCTCCTACCCTTCTTTATCAACTTCTTTGTCAATCTTTGTTGACATTTAAACCTCTCCCAATCCTCTTCTCGCCCACTACTCTTAGCTACTCTAAATTCCTCCACTTTTAGTTTAACACTTTCCTTCACCTCCTTCGTTATCCATGGCTTATTACCTCTCCTCCTACTATCCTTTTTGACCATTGGAATAAATTTCCGCTGAGCACCAAGAAAGATCTCCTTAAAGATCCTCCACTGCTCCTCAACAGACCCTCCCTCCAACGCGCTCCCCCAGTCCACATTCGCCAATTCTTCTCTCATCCTACCGTACTCCCCTCTATTCAAACAAAGGACGCGTGTCCGGGAACCCACTTTCTCCTCCTCCATCTGCACCAGAAACTCCACCATACAATGATCACTCTCCCCAAGAGGATCCTTCACCGCAAGGTCCCTAATTCTACCCGCCTCATTACATAGCACCAGATCCAAGATAGCTCGCTCCCTCGTCGGCTCCAACACACACTGTTCGAGGAAACTATCCCGGCAGCATTCCAAGAACTCTTCCTCGAGCCCCCCGCGTCCAACATGGGTCGACCAATCAATATGCAGATTGAAATCCCCCATAACTACGGTCGTCCCATTCCTGCACGCCGCACTTATTTGCGCGTTAACAGCCCGCCCCACCTCCAGATCATTATTCGGGGGCCTATAGACGATACCCACCAGCGTCTTCCTCCCTTTGCTGTTCCTAATCTCCACCCACAACGATTCCACCCTCTGCTCCTTGGCTCCAATATCATCCCTTGCTACCACCGTGATGCTATCCTTAATCAGCAGAGCTACGCCCCCCCCTTTTCCCTCCTGCCTATCCTTCCTAAACACTTGATAGCCCTGTACATTCAGCTCCCAGTCCCTGTCACCCTGCAGCCACGTCTCTGTAATGGCCACCAGATCGTATCCATTTGTGTCGATCTGCGCCACCAGCTCATCCACTTTTGTCAGGCATGATCTCCCCTTAATGAAGCTGTGCTGACTCTGTCCTATTTTATCATGCACTTCCAAGCACTCTGTGATCTCATCTCTAATAATGAATCTAAAGTCTTGCCATGCTGACACAGTCCTATTTGATCATGCACTTCCAAGCACTCTGTGTTCTCCCTGACTTAAGTTAGGCTAACCAACCTATAATTTCCCTCCTTCCCTTGTTAAACAACAATGTTACTTTAGCTATGTTTCAGTCTTTTGGGACCCTCCCTGCCTCGAGTGTTTCCTGAAAGTTCACCATCAATGTCTCCACAGTTTCCTCAGCTTTCTCCTTTAGAACCCTGGGGTGTATTCCATCCAGTTCAGGTGACTTGTCCACTTTCAGACCTTTATATTTGCCCATAATCTTCTCCTTATTGGTGACCACTGCACTCACCTGTGCCCCCGATTCCCCTCGTGCTCTGGCTCCCATTGATGTCTTCCACCATGAAAACTGATGCAAAGTAACGATTCAGTTCCTCTGCCATTTCTTTGTTTTCTATTATTATTTCTCCAGCCTCATTTTCCAGAGGTCCAATGTCTACTCTTGCCCCTCTCTTATGTTTTATATAATGAAAAAAAAACTCTTCCTGTCTTCCTTTATGTTACTAGCTGGGGTGCACTCAAGTTGCATTTTCTCTCCCTTATTCTTTATTTAGTTGCCCTGTGCTCGCTTTTAAAGACTTCCCAATACTCTGGCTTCCCACTCATCCTCGCTACTTTACATGATTTTTTTCTTTTGCTTTTATGCTGTCCTTGACTACCATCATCTGCCATGGATGCCTCGTCCTCCCCTTAGCATGTTTCCTCCTCCTTGAGATAAATTTCTGTTGTTTCTCCCGAATAACGACCACCGTTCCACCCCCCCCCCCCCCACCCCCCAGCCAAACTCCTGCCATTGCTGTTCTACTGTTTTCCCTGCTAGGCTCCCTTTCCAATCAACTTTGACCAGCTCCTCCCTCATATCTTTGTTGTTACCTTTATTTAATTGTAATACCACTACATCCGATTCCAGCTTCTTCCTCTCAACCTGCAAGATACATTCTATTGTATTGTGGTCGCTGCTCCCGCATGGTTTTTTCACTTTAAGTTCCCTCATCAAGTCTGCCACAAGTCACTAAATCCTGAATTGTCTGTTTCCTGGAAGGCTGTCACATGCTGCTCCCAAAAAGAAATCATCTCTTAGTCATTCCAAAAATTCATTTTCTTGGGATCCACTATCTACCTGTTTTTCCCAGTCCACCTGCATATTGAAATTCCCCATGATTATTGTAATTTTGCCTTTTTTTATATGGCTTTTCTGTTTCCTGATTTATTTTCAGCCGCACATCCTGACTACTGCTAAGGGGCCCGCACACATCTTCCATCAGGGTCGTTTTACCTTTGCGATTCCTTAACTCTACCCATAGAGATTTTCTGCCTTCTGATGCAATATCACTTCTTGCTATCGATTTAACTTCATTCTTTGCTGACAATGCAACCTCGCTCGCTTTGCCCATCTGCCTAGCCTTTGGATAAGGACACATATTCTTGGATATTTGGATCCCAGCCCTGATCCCCTTGCAACCATGTCTCTGTGATGCCCACAACATCGTATGGGCCAACTTCAATGTGCGCAACAAGCGCAGCATTATGTGGAGGCAACGGAATCAGACTAAGTGAGTTGCTTACTCTAAGAGTTGGTGCTGACGGACAACCAGCTTCTTCTTCTCAGGAACAGTTCTGCGATTCAAGAGAGTGTAATCTTACTTTTTTTTAATCTTGGAAAGAGAGTAAGCAGCATGTTTTCTGGAATCACAATGGGGCGACGCGCATCATAAGATCCCTTTTCACTGGCTGCTCTGGGTTAGCTACAATGTTGATCAATTGAAAAAACCTTGATCTGCCTGCATGAATACTGTCCGTTCGAATGTAAATGTAAAAATTTGACTGTTCAATTTATTTAAAAAGCTTCTGTCTTGATAAATGTTTTTTGAAGTTCGAGAGCAGCAGCAGGAAAATTTTGTATCAAAAAGAATGTAATATACTCCCCGTCGGGGAATTGAACCCCGGTCTCCCGCGTGACAGGCGGGGATACTAACCACTATACTAACGAGGAAGCGCTGACTTCGAAATGATGCATTGTGCATTTGCTACGGACACCTTCAGAGCAATAACTGCGATGAAGTTTGTTCTTTCATCTCCAATACATAGTGTTGTTGAATGGAGCAAACAGCTGCTCTAAGCAGCAGCAGTATTTTGCTTTTTTTAAACTCGAAACCGCTTGAAATCCCAACGTGCTCTTCAGCTGATCTGAGTTGTTTTTTTTCTCTCGTATTCTCTTTTGTATTTCCGGAGTTAAAGTTTGAACATTCAGCAAAAAAAAACAAAGCATCATACTGAATCAGATGCAAATATGGAGAGTTTATTTCTGCAGCTATTTTTATTTCATTAATTGTTCGATATAGATTCAGCAGTTGTCAATCTATCCTTTTTGTAACTGCTGCCTCAGTTAAAATCTGAATCGGGCACAGCTCTGTCGCCCATTGGAAAATGAACCAAGTTTCCAAACCGTTTCTAAAGTCTGGAAGTTGAAGTTTTTTTTTCTATTCTGTGTCTCCGATGATAATTTTTAGAAGCTCAATTTCCATGGTCCTATCACGGCTTCGAAAAATAATCAGTTTCTCAGCTGTTTTTGAAACAGAGCGACACGATCCCAACACAATGAAGCCTTTCACCCAGTTGAATAAGGGCAGAACTTTCGCCATTTTACCATGTACATTTGAACTCCTTCTGACCTGAGGCCAATACAATACACGCTGGCAGCATTGTACAATTATTAGCTTCGCCTGTTATCCCAAATACTCTTGGTAACTTAGCAAACATTTGAATTAGTGTATCGTTAAATAAACAAGTGATAAACAAATTAGCCAGAGCTTGCTATTATCTGATCACTTGTTTGGAGAATGAAAATAAAACACACCTTCCCTGACCGGGAATCGAACCCGGGCCGCGGCGGTGAGAGCGCCGAATCCTAACCACTAGACCACCAGGGAACTCTAGACACCAGTTGCAAGAGTCACAGCTCAAAATGCAGAAATACAACGTAAGTGAACAAGCAACGTAATGTAAATTGTATTTACGTTGTTTGTTTGGTTTTCTGACCGTTAATGGATTTCAAAGACTCTACTCCTTACCGATCTTGTTTCATGGTCCATTTATTTTGTTATACTGAATCTGCTTTAATTCGTAATCTCTGTCCTCTGATTCGCTAATATTTCTCAATCAAGTTGTGCACAATACAAGCCCACACAACTGCACTGAAACACAAGGGCTGCTTTCACCGTTTGTGGCAACGTGAACCCAACAAAACAGAATAATGAGAAAAAAAAATCACCGGTTTTATTTATACGACACACAACAGATGTTCCGGTTGTTCACGACCTTGCACTTCAGCCCGAGGACTCTGTGCAAATGTTGTTCCGCTTGGTGTGCTCAACATTCAGCTAATTTCAACAGTTTTCCACCATCTTCCCGCCATCATACCATTTGCAACTCGTCCGACACTGAAACAATGCGTGTCATAAACAGCACGACCTGGATAACATATTCATAACTGGCAGTAACATGCATTCTAATATCCATATAATCTGTTTGAAAATTTCGCAATATTAACCATAAATATTTACGTATTATGAGCCTGTTGTCATCCAATTGCTTGAGGTCAGAGGGGAGAGATACAAATGGTCCAGAAAGGTAGTTGTTTTCATTCAGAGCATAGCGGATGTCTGGAACAAGCTGCCAGAATTAGTACTCGAGGGTAAAATTTTGTCCTTTGAAAAGCAAGATGGGTACAGTGGGATCTGGGCCAAATGCAGGCAACTGGGACTAGTTTAATGGTTAAAGAAAGGGCGGCATAGGCATGTTGGACCGAAGGGCCTGTTTCCAGACCGTAAACCTTTGTGACTCTATGACTGTAATCACCATTTGCCACAATAGCTATATTAAAACGCGGTATAACTGAAAGCTTTTGTTTTAGAAATACAAAGACAACTTATCTATTGTCTTCCGTACTTCTTTGATTTTCGACACTACCTTTTAAAAAAATGTTGAAGGATTCATTAGAAGGCAAACAACGACTCCCTAAGGCAATGCGCAGAGGCCACAGCCGACAGAAATGTGGAGGACTGTGAATGGTGGAAACAGAACCAGACAGTAACGACATGGGAATTTCTTGATTTTCAGAAGGCGTTTGACAAGGTACCTCACAAGAGGTTATTGTAGAAGGTCAGGGGGCATGGAGTTGGGGGTAGGGTGTTAGCATGGATAGAGGACTGGTTGTCAAATAGGAGGCAGAGAGTGGGGGTCAATGGGTGCTATTCGGATTGGCGGATGGTGACTAGTGGAGTGCCCCAGGGGTCGGTGCTGGGGCCTCAGCTATTTACCATTTATATAGATGATCTGGAGGAGGGTGTCGAAATTTGCTGATGACACCAAAATTGGTGGAAAGGCAAATTGTGCGGAGGGTGGGGAGAGTCTACAGAAGGATCTAGATAGGCTGGGCGAATGGGCCAGGAAATGGCAAATGGAATTTAATGTTGGCAAGTGCGAGGTGGTCCACTTTGGTAGGAATAATGGTAGGAAGGATTATTACTTACGTGGAGAAAAACTGCAGCAGGCGACGGTGCAGAGGGACCTCGGGGTCCTTGTGCATGAGTCACAAAAAACCCAGCCTGCAGGTGCAGCAGGCGGTCAGGAAGGCGAATGGGATGCTGGCCTTCATCGCGAGGGGGATTGAATATAAAAGTAGGGAGGTCTTGCTGCGGCTATATAGGGCATTGGTGAGGCCGCAGCTAGAGTACTGTGTGCAGTTTTGGGCGCCGTACTTACGCAAGGATATTTTGGCCTTGGAGGGAGTGCAGAGGAGGTTTACTAGGCTGATGCCGGAGTTGAGGGGGTTGAGCTATGAGGAGAGGCTGAATAAACTAGGCTTGTACTTGTTAGAGTTTAGAAGAATGAGGGGGGATCTCATTGAGACGTATAAGATGATGAATGGGATGGATAGGATAGAGGTGGAGAGACTCTTCCCGCTCAGAAAGGATAGTAGGACTAGGGGGCACAGCCTCAAGATAAAGGGGGGGCAGTTTAGAACGGAGTTGAAGAAGAACTTCTTCACTCAAAGGGTGGTGAATCTCTGGAATTCTCTGCCCGTTGATGTGGTGGAGGCTACCTCGCTAAATATTTTTAAGACGCGGGTTGATGGGTTTTTGATAAGAGAGGGGATTAAGGGTTATGGGGAGAGGGCGGGAATGTGGAACTGAGCCACGACAGATCAGCCATGATCTTATTGAATGGCGGGGCAGGCTCGAAGGGCTGGTTGGCCTACTCCTGCTCCTATTTCTTATGTTCTTATGAATTTTCTGCAGGCATCAGTTGGGAAACGTAGAATGACAGCACTATCACAGAATACAAGGATCTCATTACACGCATAGTGCCCAAAGTGGCTTGTTGAAAAAGCAACACATCGATTTCCACTCCTCCTCCTTCCCCACATTTCCCTGCAATATGTCTGATTTCACTTTTTCAGATAACACAATTTCTTTTGTATTACATATTTGAATGCCTCCTCTGCACTTTCTGACAAGTAAGAAGTCTCACAGCAACCAAGTTAAAGTCCAACAGGTTTATTTGATAGTAAGCCCACAAGTTTTCGGGGTTTGCATCTTCGACAGGTGAGTGGAGAGTTCTGGTGCTCTGTCAGAGACCAGAACTCTCCACTCACCTGACGAAGGGGCAAAACCCGAAAACTTGTGGGTTTACTATCAAAACCGTTGGACTATAACCTGGTGTTGTGAGACTTCTTACTGTGTTTACCCCAGTCCAACACCAGCATCTCCATATCATCCTCTCTGACAAGGCCATGACCATTCGCTACATAAACATAAACTAGTTTTTATTCCCCTCATGTCAGCAGTGTTTTTGCATTTGCAAACATTCATAATTGTGAAATGATTCATTATTTTGTACCAGACTTTATTTTAATGATCATCGATAATGATACTATGATTTATGATTACTTGTTTTATTTATATCGTCATCATGATTCGGCTTCTGCTACCATTATGCTTTTCTCAGTTAGTTAACCTACATGCCATCCAACAGTGCATTGGTGAATATGCATAAAAAAATCTTAAAATCTAAGTTTTGAAACTGTCATATCCAAAAACATCACTCATTCCTGTGTGTTAAACACATATAAGCTGGACACTTCTTATTGTATATACACACGATTGTGGATTTGTGGGGGTTGGCAGTGCAGGAAATTCCAATTGAGACAACGAGATCACAGAATACTACAGTGCAGAAGAGGTCCCTCGGACCATCGACTTTGCACCAATGCATGAAAGGCTCTGACCAACCCACCTAATCTCATTTGCTAGCACTGGCTCATAGCCATGAATGTTATGACATGCCAAGTTTTCATCCAGGTACTTTGTAAAGGATGAGAGGCATTGAGCCATTGCACCTCCACCACTCTCCCAGGCAGTGCATTCCAGACTGTCACCACCCTGAGCAGAATTTTTTTTTTCTCAAATGTCCCCTGAACGTCCCACCCCTCACTTTTAATTTGTGTCCCCTCACTACTGACACTTCAACTAAGAGGAATAGCTGCTCCCTATCCACCCTATCCATGGCTCTCATAACCTTGAACACCTCAATCTGGTCACCCCCATTTTTCTCTGCTGCAACAAAATCAACCCAAGCCAATCCAAAATCTCTTCATATCTCAAATTTTCCATCCCGGGCAACAGACTGGTAAATCTCCTCTGCACTCCTTTCACTGTATTCAAATCCTTCCTATAATGTGGCGTCCAGAACTGCACACTGTACTCCAACTGTGGCCTCACCAAAGTTCTATGCAAGTCCATCATGAAATCTCTGCTTTTGTAATCCAGACCCCGACTGATAAAGGTCTGTGTGCCATATGTCTTTTTGACCACACTGTTAACCTGCCTTTTCACCTTCAGAGATCTTTGGATAAACACCCCAATGTCCCTTTGTTCTTTGGAAGTTCCCAGTGTCAGATCTTACATAGTATACTTCCTTCTCAAATTACTTCTTCCAAAGTGCATCACCTCACAGTTTTCAGGGTTAAATTCCACCTGCCACTTATCAGCCTATTTGGCCATGTCATTTATAACTTCCTGTAACACAAGACACTCAAACTCACTGTTAACCACCTGGCCAATCTTTGTGTCATTGACCAGCTTATTGATCCTACCCCCCACATAATCATCTATGTCATTTGTATAAATGATGAATAATTGGGGGTCCAGCACGGATCCCTGTGGTGCACTACTGGCCACTGGCCTCCAGTCACTAAACAGCCGCCTGTCACCACCCTATCTCCTACCGCTAAGACAATTATGATTCCACCTTGTCAGATCACCCTGTATCCATGTACATTAACCTTCTTAATGAGTCTCCCATGTGGGACTTTGTCAAAGTCTTTGCTGAAATTCATATAAGCTACATCAGCTGCACTACCCTCAGCCACACACTTGGTTACATGCTCAAAAAAAATCAATCAAATTTGTTCGGTATGATCTCCCGCTGGCAAAACCTTGCCTTCCAAAAAATAGGTAGATTCTCTACTTCAGAATCTTCTCCAGTAGTTTCCCGATCGTATACATGAGATTCACTGGTCTGCAGTTCCTTGACTTGCCTCTACAAATTTTCTTAACAATTGGGCCACATTAGCTATTCTGAAGCCCCCCGGCACCTCCCTGGGCAGGGAGGAATTAAATCCGGACCAGGAGATATGTCCACTTTTAAGATCGCCAATACCATTCATAAGAAAACATTTTAATCAAAAACTTAAATTGAGTCAGTTTGCACATTCCTAAGTGGAGAAGATCATAGGACCGCGAAGGCGATAGACTGAACTTGAAAATTCTATCATCTTTTATATTTTGATGTCATTTTTCTACACATTTATTTATTTACTGTTGCTGTATTTATATATAATGTTTCCTCGATGTTTCTCCGTATATTTCGGAATATTGTAGATTGTGCGTTTGCGTTGCATCATTCAAACTTGTGTGCAGGAGTAACTACAGCTCGTTTGATTGACATATTTTTCTTTCCCCAGCAACAGCTTCTCACCACGTGACCCGCCAGTGCGTCAGACACGATAACGTGCTGACTTCACTGTGTTGGGGGACCTACGCTGCTTTCAAATAAAGCCGCGTTACGGAAAAAAAAACAAAGTGGACTGTGATTCAAAGTCGTGAATACGGAGGAGGTTTGCAGGTTTGTTGTTCAGAGGGTGCTGGACATTGGGCTACTGTGGACGGTGTTGAAGTCGACAGTCAGAGGGTTGACTGGTGGCCGGCAGCCACCAGGCCCTGTGGGCCTGGGACTGGCGCCGTGGTGGCTGCCGGAGCAGCAGTGTCTCAGGTTGCAGATCCAGTCGGCGAAGGTAGCCCCTCAGCCGCCTTCCCCCATCACCATCCACGTCATCCCCCGTCATCTGCCAATAACCCCCACCCGTCACCCTCCTATCACGTCCCCGTCACACCCCCCATCACCCTCCCCCATCACTTTCCCCCATCACCCCTCTGCCACCCCTCTGTGATGCCCCTTCCTGTCACCCCCCATCACACATAAAACCCCTGTCACACACACCCCGTCATCGCACGTCACCCCACCGTCACCCCATCACCTCCCCCGTCACCCCCACTAGCACCCTGCTCGTCACACAAACGTCTGTTACACAACCCCCCGTCACGAGCCCTCCCGTCGTGCTACCCTTCGTCATGCGCCCCCCTCGTCTCATGCGCCCCCCTCGTCACACACACCCCTGTCATGCGCCCTCCTATCATGCACCCCTGTCATGCGCCCCCCCCGTCATACTCCACCGTCATGCGCCCCCCTCGTCACGTGCCCCCCGTCACGCACTCCCCTATCACACACCTCCAGTCACACAACTCTCCTGCCGTCACACACCCCTTCTCCCATCTTACAGTTCCCCCCCACACACTCTGGCTTTGTAAGGTCACAATGGTTAATTTCGTTGACGTGAGCGCTGTCAGCAGGAGCCGTGGAGCAGAAGGAGGCCATTCAACCCGTTGAACTTGTTCTACCATCCATTGTGCATTTAGGAATTGACCTTCAAAGACACACACAATTCTGACTTGGAAATATATCACGATTCCTGCACTGCCACTGGGTCGAAATCTTGGGACTCCCACTAAGAGCACAGTGTGTGTAATCACACCACAGGAACTGCAGAGATTTAAGAAGACAACTCACTTTTACCTTCTCAAATTAATGCGCAATGAGCAGTACATGATAGCCAGCCAAGGATCCCCACATCTTGTAATTTTTTCTTTTTAAATGGCTGATTTTTGATTCAACTGTCCACTTTTCCAGTAATCTCCTTGGTTGCTATACTTGTCCTGATTTCAAACTCAGAAATTTGGAGAGAATGGAATGATGAGTTACTTGGGACTCTTTGCCCTGGGTTCCTTGCAAAATTCTACTCTGGCTATTTTGAATGTGCTATCTTAGCTCATTACTGACTCCCTGCCTCTCTGTCAAGTTGGTGTCAAATAGGTCTAAGCTTGGACCTCAAAATTGCATGATACTGTATACTGATAGAGCAGACACTGAAGACATGTGGGCCATTGTACCTGTGATGACTCTCTGCATGATCAAATTAATCCACTCCCTCTGCCTTATCCCTGTAGACCTTAAATAATCATCTAATATCCCACTGAAAGTGAGCATTAAATTTGATTCCACTGCTATTTCAGGCAGTGGACTCCACATTGTAAGAAGCAGTTTTGAAAATCAAACTCATATCCTCCCTTAAAAAAAAAATCTACTTTGTTTTTGACCCGCAACTTAATTTTGGCAGATTGAGAAGTTGGAAACTGCCAATTCATGCATGGCAAAATTTTACCTTTAATAGTGTCCTTCCTACATCGTAAGGCCTTTCTGTCTCTCCTGCTTTTCCAGTGTTACCCATTTTTAGCTGTGACATGACAGAATCTGTGAACTCAACTGCTGCTGTGACCTTGAAGTGCGTCCACACAAGCATCAAAGTTTTTTTCTTCATTCAGTGGGCAGTGAATGTAAGTAGCTGTTAGTATCTAACTAAAGTAGCTCCAAGTTTGTCAACACCTTAATTTTAGTGTTCTCAACCTCATGTTCTCACTCCTTCATGGACTTGCATTTCCCATATTTCTGCAAACTCCTCAAGCTTTACAACTTCTCTAAAATTTCTGCACTCTACAAATTTTGTCTTCTTCAGTTTCTTATGCCCCTTGTGCCACTTTGTGGTGTTTTCAGCTGTCTGACTGCTATACACTTTGGTTTCCTCTCTAGTTGTTTCTGGGTTTAGACCATCCATATAACTTACAGTTGTACCTCATATTTAGGCCACCTCTTTTCATAGTAATTGCAGATATTTACAGCATGGAATGAGGCCATTCTGCCTATTCAGGTTGTACTGGCTAATATGTAACTATCCAGCTTTATCTGCCTTTGTGGTTTATGGCATGTAGCATTAGGGGTTATTTGACATTCCCTGGGGAAATCTATAATATTAAGAACCAAATTTGGTGCACAAGTATTGAAACAAACAATGGTCAAGTCTTCACCTTATAACTACATAAGAACATAAGAACATAAGAAATAGGAGCAGGAGTAGGCCATCTAGCCCTTCGAGCCTGCCCCGCCATTCAATAAGATCATGGCTGATCTGTTGTGGCTCAGTTCCACTTTCCGGCCCTCTCCCCATAACCCTTAATCCCCTCTCTTATCAAGAACCCATCAACCCGCTTCTTAAAAATATTTAGCGAGGCAGCCTCCACCACTTCAACGGGCAGAGAATTCCAGAGATTCACCACCCTTTGAGTGAAGAAGTTCCTCCTCAACTCCGTTCTAAACCGCCTCCCCTTTATCTTGAGGCTGTGCCCCCTAGTCCTACTGTCTTTTTTGAGCGGGAAGAGTCTCTCCACCTCTATCCTATCCATCCCATTCATCATCTTATACGTCTCAATGAGATCTCCCCTCATTCTTCTAAACTCTAACGAGTACAAGCCTAGTTTATTCAGCCTCTCCTCATAGCTCAATCCCCTCAACTCCGGTATCAGCCTAGTAAACCTCCTCTGCACTCCCTCCAGGGCCAAAATATCCTTGCGCAGGTGCGGCGCCCAAAACTGCACACAGTACTCCAGCTGCGGCCTCACCAATGCCCTATACAGCTGCAGCAAGACCTCCCTACTTTTATATTCAATCCCCCTCGCTATGAAGGCCAGCATCCCATTCGCCTTCCTGACCACCTGCTGCACCTGCAAGCTGGGTTTTTGCGACTCATGCACAAGGACCCCGAGGTCCCTCTGCACCGTCGCCTGCTGCAGTTTTTCGCCACGTAAGTAATAGTCCTTCCTACCATTCTTCCTACCAAAGTGGACCACCTCACACTTGCCAACATTAAATTCCATTTGCCATTTCCTGGCCCATTCGCCCAGCCTATCTAGATCCTTCTGCAGACTCTCCACACCCTCCGCACAATTTGCCTTTCCCCCAATCTTGGTGTCAACTACTTGGTGTTAACTTGGTGTTAACTACTTTAATAGTAGACTGAAATCAACTTAGACTTGTATCAATAGGCAATTACAATGAATGTAAACTATAAACTGCATGTTAATTAACATATTTAAATCTCAGACAGTCTACTCAGCATATTTGGCAAACAAAATCAGCCACAAAGTCTAATCCTTCTCAGAAATTGTTCCAAATCCTTTCCTTCAAGAATTATCTAATGATTCTCATCTGAGATCAGATTTCCCTCAACCCTAATTCCATGATTACAGTGTATAACAAAGTAGCACATTTCGCACATCACTGTTGTTTGGATAGATCCACCAGAATCACCTGTACATGTAACTTAAACGCTATGAACTATATGGCCGATTCTAGTCATTCAATTACCTTAAAGGAATGGAAACAATGAAGCAATTTTATATTTGCCTCTCAAAATTTGTATGCTTTTTTTGCAACTGCACCACCACTCAGTCAACTGAAAAAACTTACTTATGTGCATAATGTTTTGTGACAGTTTGGTCACATGAAAAGAGCGGAAGTTCTTGTGTGTGGATGTTTAGAGTTCTGGGGTGCATGGATATCTAATAGCATAAGCTCAGAATTGAAGGCATCTGCATGCTGTTTCTTCCCATCTGTCCTACTCTGCTGGACCCCCAGTGCCCACAGCCCATCAGCACTATTTACTCTGACTCCAAGAATTGCAGGTTCCATTACAGTGCTCTCACAACAGAACTTTGCGATTTCAAATGTCATAAGGGTTGCAGTGTGAATACTGAAGATGCCCTAGTTAAGTTGCTTCTTCAAAAATCATGATGGCCTGAATGACCTCCTACTGTGCTGTAAAATTCTGCAATTTGACAATTAACTCTCCATCAGTAAGTAATGGGGTCTCAGAGGATTGCAATTCCATGCTGAATCCTGGCCCTTAACCTCCATCAATCGGAAACAAAATCAGAGAAGGTCTCGGAACTGACTGGGTACTGGGACTGGATAGTAGGGGAAGAACTGAGGAACAATGACATTGGGTTGTAAAGGAGAGTGCAATCCAGGTGTGTGGAGATCGGGGTAGTATAAAATCAGTGATCAGACATTGACCTCAATGGGCTTTCCTGCCAGTCACATATTTCAAGTTTGACGTACATCTCAACTTTTTTGATCTATCTTTGCTCTATATCCTTTCCTATCTCATTAATATATCTATATAATGTTTGAGAGCTTCACTTGTTCCTGACCTTCACATTCAGTGTTGGATTTCCACGATACTTTGTTTTCAGCCATCATCAAGATGAAAACTAAAATTCCATTACTCTCAGCTTTATTTATAGTGCCCTGTGTTGTGTTGAGCTTCATATGCAGAAGCCATGTGTTGTGTTTTATTCATAGGGGGCTTTATGTTTTGTTGGGGTTTATTTACAGGGGGCTCTGTATTGTGTTATAGTTCACTTACAGGCAGCTGTGTTCAGATCTATTTGCAAGGGGCTGTTTTATTGTGTTGGGGTTTACTTATGGGGGAATGTCTGCTGTGTTGTGGTTTATGCACAGCAGCTCTGTGCTGCATTGTGGTTTATTTTCAGGAGCTTTGTATTGTGTTAGGTTTAATTTATCTGTTGATATAATGAACTTTGGGGTTCATACCTGATTTCTGCATTTTTAGATTTCTTGACTTGTGTTGATGGTCTGATGCCTGTCTGTTGGTTTGTTTCTTATTTGGGTTAAAACCCTGACGTCTCTTTGTGGATTTTTTTTTAACCCACTCATTTCTTGATGTCTCTTTCTTCCTCTACAGAATTGGTGTTTTCGGGTTCATGCCACGATATGTCAGTTTTACAGGCTCTCACTCGCTCTGGTGTACCTACAAATCAATAACAATACCTGGTCTGCTAGAATTTATCAGTACTGGTTACGTAGAAGATGTACAGATTGCTCACTATGGGTAACAATTGGAGGCCGATGATCCCTCGGCAACTTTGGGTAAGGGGGTCAGAGTGCCCTAAGTATTGGACAAAGCAGACAAGAAAGCCTCAGGTCTGGGAAGATCTGGGAAAGAAGATATTTGGATTTTTGTGGATGGTGAGTTGTCCTCCATTCCACAAGGCACCATCTTTGACACAATTCACTGAGCAATGGAGAGGGATATTTGCTGGAAACCAGGATCCTTGAAATCCTCTGACTAGGATTAGACTCGCATTTTGGCTCAAACAGTCTCTGTTTCTCGATGTTGGGGAATATATTGGATCTGGGGAGAGGTGACGGATTTTGCAAAATTGGCCCACTTGTGTGATGGGGTTGAAGGAGAATTAACAGCAATTCTAAACCTCACGTAATTCCCACCTCCTCCTCTACCTACCTCCCCTCTGTGTCTTCTGGATTTTATTCACTGGCATATTTGCTTTGATATGTGGCTGGGCCACTGGCGTTGGCTTAATCCATTTCTTGGCACTCAAGTGTGGGTTGGTTCTAAGAGCTGGGTCTGATTGACTTGTATGTGTTTGTTTGGATTGTCCATGGTCTCAGTGTGTCAAAATTGTACTGAATGGATATTTTGGATTTACAGCAACCTGTAGAAGAGTGGTGTCTCTGTGATGATGTCTGGTTGGCTAGATTTGTTTGTGATGATTTGTTGTGATGATGATCTCGATCAGGGTTTCCCGATCATTTTAAGCCATAGTTCTTTACATACCTCCCAAGAGCATCAGCAAACCCCAAGCATTCTCATATTGACACTGCTTTATAAACACAAAATTGGTATGAACACGCAAATCAATTGTAAACCAGTCTTTTCTAGCTTTATCTCTGCTTACATTGGAATGAGGAGGTGGCAAACAGTCACAAATATATTCACCAGCCATGTGGCTCCCTCCCATTTATGCCTTGCCAAGCTAACCTCGCATGGCTCTTTAACAGTAATCCTGGAGTAGAACCTACTTTTGAGGTGGGTGACCTGGTGACAACTCAAAGATTCTGTTGTTTAAAAAGAAATTCTGAATTTCTTTCATTTTAATGGGAGGAATGATTTGGGAAGTTGATTCTCTTTTTGGACACATGCAAATTTCTCCTTCGCACATATCTCAAATGCACACTCTTGTCTACTCTCAGAGAGACGCTCACCCCTCTCTCAGTCACTGACCCTCTCTCAAAGACATGCACACTCACTCCTGTCACATTCACACAGACGCAGAGACACACATCACTCTTACATACCTCGCACATGCACATATCGACACTCTCTCATATATACACACACAGTCACCAATTCCGCATAGCCACATGCCCACTCGCCACTTTCTCAGACATACGCACTCACCCCTCGCTCAGACACATGCACCCATCCCTCTGTACGACGCATCCACATTCACCCCTCTTTCAGATACGTGCACACTCACCCCTCTCTCGGACACACACAAACTCAACCCTCTCTCAGACAAATGTACACTCGCCCCTCTCTCGGACATGCACACACTCACCCCTCTCTTGGACACATGCACTCACCCCTCTCTCCGACACACATGCACTCACCCTCTCTCCGACACACATGCACTCACCCCTCTCTCCGACACACATGCACTCACCCCTCTCTCGTGCACACACGCACTCACCACTCCCTTGTATACACGCACACTCACCCTCCCTCATACGGATGCACACTCACCACTCCCTCAGACATGGACACACACTCCTCTCCCGGACAACCGCACACTCACCCCTCTCACAGACATGCATAATCACCCCTCTGTCACACTCACACTCACTCCTCCGTCAGACTCATGCTCACCCCTCTTGTGTGCGCGGTCGCCAAACTCTCATGCACGACTTTGCCTCTGTCTCTCTCGTGCGTGCACTTGTTCCTCTCCAGATGTGCGCTCGCCCCTCTCACGAGCACTCACCCATCCCTCGGGGGAGCGCTCGACCCTCCCCTTGCGCGCGCCGACTCCCGCCCACCCCCCCACTGGCGCGGTACTGGCCATCCCCCCCACTGCACGCGCCTGTCCTGCCCCTGCTCTGTGTGCGCTCGCACCCCACTCGTGTACAGACGTGCATTTTCACGCCACTCTCATGTGCACCCATTTATAGTCTGTTAGAGGTTCACAGGCACTTCAACCCACCTTGTCCTTTCTTCCCCGTTTTAACCACTAAGCTAGTCCCAATTGTCCATATTTGCCCATATCACTGTGGACTCATCTTTCCAATGTAACTGTCTAAACGCTTTTTAAAAAAGAAATATTTTACCAAGCTCCACCAAAGCACCTGGCACCTAGCTCAATACAATCCCCACACTCTGAATGAAAAGAAATTGCCCTCCCATAGTTTAAACATATGCCATCCAGTTTTAGACTCCTCTATTTTGGAAAAAAAAGTGCTGACTATCTACCTTATCTGCACATCTCATTATTTCAAAGACCTTGATAAGTTCAGCCCTAAGACTCCTATGCTCCAGGGCAGAAATAGAAGTTTTGGTCTGTCTAGCCTCCCTTTATAACGCAAACCGTTGAGTTCCGTACTATCTAGTAAATCTTTTCTGCACTCTTTGTGGTTTAATGATATAATTTCTATAATAGGGTGACCAGGACTGTATAGTGTGCCAAATGTGGCTGTAACAATGTTGTGTACAACTGCAACAGGAAGTCCATTTAATGCTCTACCCAATGAAACCAAACATGCCAACTGCCACCTTCATCTCCCTGTCCACCTGTGGCTCCACTTTCAAGGGGCATGAATCTGTACTCCTAGATCTCTATGTTACTTAACTCTCTCCAGTGCCTTACCATTAACTGAGTAATTCCTGCCCCTACATGACCTATCAAAATGTATCACCTGACATTTATCTAAATTAATCTCCACCTGTCATTATTCGGCCCACTGGCCCAATTGATCAAGATCCTGTTGCAATCATAGATACCCTTCTTCACTGTCCAATATACCACCAAATTTTGTGTCATCTCCCATCTTAGTAACCATGCCTCATAATTCCCATCAACTCACCCCTTTCTCTCTCACTCACTCACTCACTCACACACACACACACACACACACCGCTTAGGCCACGACAACCACCAGCTTGACGACCCACTCAGCTGCCCATTCTGTGGCCCAACCATTTTCCCGAGGCCAGTCATCCAGTGTGAGAACAGGCTGCCCACTCCAAGGGCCATTCACTAACACCAATGCCACACCACATCACTGGTGGAAGACAGCAGTAGGATGCCAGAGCTCCAGGAGAAACAGGGATACAGTTGAGTGCAGTGGCCATCACTAAAGAGAACGTTTGGTTAAAGTGAAAGGGCTGGAGGTGAACAGATCACTTGGACCAGATGAACTGCACCCCAGGGTTCTAAAAGAGAAAGCTGAGCAAATTGTGGAGGCACTTGTGGTGACCTTTCACGAATCAGTAGAAGCTGAGCAGGTCCCAGAGGACTGGAATGTAGTTAATGTGACACACCGCTGTTAAGCAAGGGAGGGAGGCAGCAGATGAGATATTATAGGCCAGCTATCCTGACTTTGGTCATTGGCAAGCTTCTTGAGTCCATTATTAAAGATGAGATTGTGGAGTATTTGGAAGTGCATGATTAAATAGGGTTGAGTGAGCAGGGCTTCGTCAAGGGTAAGTCATGTCTGACAAATCTATTAGAGTTCTTTGAGGATGTAACAGAAAAGTTAGATGAAGGAGAACCAGTGGATTTGATTTATTGAGATTTCCAGAAGGCCTTTGACAAGGTACCACATTTGAGACTGTTAAGTAAGTTAAGAGCCATGGTGTTTAAGGTAAGGTTCTGGCATGGATAGAGGATTGGCTGACTTGCAGAAGGCAGAGAGTGAGGATAAAGGAGTCTTTTTCAGGATGGCAGCAGTGACTCATGGTGTGACTCAGGGGTTGGTGGTGGGACCACAACTTTTCACAATATACATTAATGATTTGGGAGAAGGAACTGAAGGCACTCTTGCAATTTTTGCAGATGATACAATCATATGTATAGGGACAGGTAATATTGAAGAAGCAGGTGCGCTGCAGAAGGACTTGGATAGATTAGGAGAGTAGGTAAAGAAATGACACATGGAATTCAATGTAGAAAAGTGTGAGGTTTTGCATGTTGGCAGGAGAAATAGAGGCATAGACTATTTTCAAAGTGGAGAAATGCTAAGGAAGTCAGAAGTACAAAGGGACTTGGGAATCCTTGTTTAAAATTCTCTTAAGGTTTACATGCAGATTCAGTTGGCAGTTAGGAAGGCAAGTGCAGTATTAGCATTCATGTCGAGAGGGGTAGAATACAAGAGCAGGGATGTACTTCTTAGGTTGGACAAGGCTCTGGTCTGACTCCATTTGGAGTATTGTCGGCTGTTTTGGGCTCCGTATCTAAGGGAGGATGTGCTGCCCATGGAAAGAGTTCAGAGGAGGTTTAAAGAATGATCCCTGGAATGAAGAACATGTCATATGACGATCAACTGGGGACTCTGTTACTCATTGGAGCTTAGAAGGATGATCCTTAGTGGGGGAAAAACTAGAACCAGAGGGCACAAACTCAGGTTAAAGGGATGATCCTTTAAATCAGAGATGAGGAGAAATTTCTTCAGCCAGGAAGTGGTGAATCTATAGAACTCCTTGCCACAGAAGGCTGTGGAGGCCAGGTCATTGAGTGTCTTTGAGACAGAGATAGATAGGATTTTGATTTATACGGGAATCTGGGGCTATGTGAAAAAGGGAAGAAAATATTAGCTGTGCATGAATGGTGGAGCAGGCTTGATGGGACGAGTGCCTAATTCTGCTCCTGTCGCTCATGGTTTTATCACATGCCCCTCTTCCATGCCATCTTTGCTGCTGGCAACAGGCATTACTGTCCAGCAACAGGGAGATCAATGAAGTCAATTGGACCAATCAGCCCAAGACCTCTTGAGCATACAGTGCCACAGATGCCTTCTCTCTGATAGGCCTATTTGCTTCTTCTAATGCTGCTTTTTAAACATTGTCAGTTTGTTCTAGAATTATTAGTCATGTGTCAGTCACTAGTTTCACAGACCTGGAGACTCTTTGCAACATGCTGGGAGTCGGGGACCCCATTTTGTAAAACCCTGGTTGACAGAACAACTGGGTTTGATTGACAGTGATATTTACTCAGATTGAGGGGGGCACCGAGAGTTGCTGAGTAAAGGTTGATTGACACCATGAGCGAAAGATTTGGGGACTGATAGTCACTGAACTGGGGAGGAATGGTGAGTTGGTTGAGAGATGTTAAGTTTAGTGGGTGTCTGTGAGACAGGGTCTGATTTGCAATGTGTTTCTTCAATTGACAGGTCCACATGCTGATGTATGGCTATGAGGTAAGGCATGACAGTTTGTGATGGCACTGGAACACTACACCAGAGATGGGAGGGAACACTCCAGCTTCAAAAAGGTGCACATGGTTTGAGAGACAGCCAAACCATGGGTACCAGCCACAGGTCATGCAGCTGGACTGCACCCAGGACAAAACTTATAACAAGTGGAAGAAGGGTTCCCTGGAGAAGGTCTGCTTCAAATAGCTGAAGAAATACCATGTCTGGAGAGTGAAAACTGAGACAAAGTGCATGATTGAGGAAATGGTTACTCGGTGATTGAGTGTAAGTCAGTGATACACAGTGACTAAAATTACAGGGGTGCCATGGGTCAGAAACGAAGTGTACTAAACATAAGAACAAGAGATGTGGGAGCACGAGTAGGCCGTCTGGGCTCTTGAGCTTCAGTAAGAACATAGCTGATCTTTTTGTGGACTCAGCTGCACTTAGCTGCCCGCTCAACATAACCCTTAATTCCTTCACTGTTCAAAAATCTATATTTACCTTAAAACATTTAAAGAGGTCGCCTCAACAACTTCAGCGGGCAGGGAATCCCACAGATTCACAATCCTCTTGGTGAGGATCTTCTTCCTCAAATTCAGTCCTACATCTGCTCCTCCTTATTTTGGGGCTATACCCCCTAGTTCTAATTTCATCGGCCAGTGGAAACAACTTCCCAGTCTCTATCTTATCTATTCCCTTAATAATCTTGCATGTTTCTGCAAGAACCCCCTCATTCTTTTGAATTCCAAACAATAAAGTCCCAGTCTACTCAGTCTTGCCTCATAAGCAAACCCTCTCCACTCCAGAATCAATCTAATGAATCTCCTCTGCACTCCCTCCAGTGCCAGTATTTTCTTTCTCAAGTAAGGGGACCAAAACTGTACACAGTACGACAGATGTGGCCTGACCAGCACCTTATACAGCTATACCAATAGCTCCCTGTTTTTTTTTCCACTCCATCACCCTAGCAATGAAAGGCACAATTCCATTTGCCTTCTTAATTACCTGCTGCACCTGTAAATCAACATTTTGTGAATAATGCAGAAGGACACCCCGGTCCCTCTGCATAGTAGTAAGCATCTACTTCCTTACCATTTAAATAATAGTCTATTTTGCTGTTTTTCCTACCAACATGGATGACCTCACATTTACCAACATTGAATTCCATCTGCCAGACTCTTGTCCACTCACTCAGACTATTGATATCTCTTTGCAGATTTTCAGTGTCCTCTGCAGTTTGGCTCTAAATCTCATCTCATCTCATCTCAGTGTCAGCTGCAATGACCTGGTTTAATCAATCGACAAGGAGATTAAAATTCACCATGATAATTGCCCTACCATTTTTAAATGCAGCAGTTATTTCTTTGATTATTACTTGCCCCATCGTGATATTATTTGGCAGCCTTATGATCTACACCTATCAGTGACCTTTTCTCCTGACTACTTATAATTTCCATCCAAATGGATTCAACATTTTTCTCCATAAATAGTGTATCGGCTCTCACTGCCAGCTTGATGTCATTCTTCAATATCAGAGCTACACTACCTCCCTTAACTTCCTGTTCATCCTTCCAAATAGTCTGATATCCCTGGACATTTAATTCCCAGTCATGACCACACTGCAACCATGTCTCTGTAATGGCCACTAAATGACACACATTTGCAATGATTGGTGCCGTCAACTCATCTACCTTGTTTCGATTACTACGAGCATTCTGACAAAGTGCCCTTATGCTAGTTTTTGTATCTTCTTCTTGGATCCTAACACCTCCATTCACAACATTTTCTGAGTTCCAGTTCCTTTTACCATTTTTTAAATTTTTGATGTAGCTGAAACTTCCCCCTCAAATACTAACGTGCTGCATTGCTTTCCATTAACCGTTATACTTCCTGTAGTTTCAACCTCCCGTTCTCGCGCCCCTGCCCCCGCCCCCACCCCCACCCCCCCAGTCAGCAAGTAATGAGGGGACTGACAGCCAGTGATGTGCAAAGAAAAGAATGGATGGGTTAGGATGAGGGACTGAGAGTCAATGAGTAAGGACAGGGGTAATGAGGGTCGCTGGATCAGGGGAACTGAGGGAAAATCATGAGGACAGAACAGAGTGAGCCAGTTCAGGTGTTGGATGGGGTGGAAACAGACCGAGACTCCCTTGTTATACCTGAGTTACATTGAAGAGGTATATAAAATTCCCTGGGGTGAGGTTTAAGCCCCTGTTGGAGGGATTAAACAAACTGAGCCTCTGAGATTGTGTAGGGTTTCAACAAAAGTGGCTTTATTCAAAATGCTTGAGGAGAATACTCGAAGCTGTAATTCCAGCTTGTTTCCAAACTACTGTGTTAATCACAGTTCTTAAACATTCATAGTATTTTTCTCATTGCAATGTGTTGCATACAAGCTTTCGATTAGGTCATCATCCTGTTACTTTAAACTGGTTAAAATTCTATTTTTATCACATTGTGCTGCTGAGTTATTCTTTGAGCTTTTATCTTTAATTGTTCTATTGCACATATCCTGTCTACGTTGTTATAATACAAAAGCACTGCAGACACCTTCTAGCTTGCAGATTTCAACTGTATGTCAATTGTCACCATCTCCTGATACATGATTCATTTTCTGGACACACAATGGACCCTATGCATCCTCTCTAGACATTTTGGTTCATGATTAGTGGTGTTGACTCTTTATTGCTGCTGTAATCTCTGAAGGATATCACCTGGGGTGTGCCTGTTTAGTGCTGCCTGGGAGGCAGTTATTTGTAATTTGTCATATGTCTACCTGTGAGTTTGGATATTATAGCCAGGCTGCCTACTTAACCCTTTCCATTCTTTCCTATCTTGCTGCAGCCCAAGCTTCCTGGGAGCCCTCCTACAAAAACCTAAAGTCAGAGTCTAACCTAGTTTGAAAGGTATGTACCATTTCCTATTTTCAGGGTCTAATCCCCAGTTTAAAGGGATATGTAACATTAACTTGGGTCTTGGTCTAATCCCCAGTTTGAAGCAGTATGCAGCTTTGCCTAGGGTCAAGGTCTAATCTCCAGTTTACAGGGATATGTAGATTTCCGTATCCCAGACTGACTTGACTCTGATCTGTTTCAGTCTCTTTCAGTCACTGCTCAGACGTTTCAAACCGAGAACTAAACCAAGCAAACACCCAACTTGTCACTGGATTTTATCCTTGTCACATTGAAGTTAAACTCCTGAGAGATGTTGAGCCATGTTGGTACATTTTCCACTGGCATCTTGCGTAAATATAATGGCATCTACCTGCTCAGGAGATGGACTCAGATACACCTGATAGACAGAGCCAACTACCCGTGAAGGTATGAGCACAACAGCAAACAAGTAGTGAAAACCAGAGCTTGGCTAAGAGGAACTGTGACTGCAGGGACAGTGATTGTCTTTAAGGTTGAAAGATATTTGTCATCAATTCTTCTTATTTGCCTTCCACATTTAATAAGTTCTTCCATATTTTTGCTATTTGCTTGAACATTTGCTCCGTTGTCTCCTTGCCATTATTTGCTGGCCGGCAGGAATTCCAAGTGTTCCCACTTCTCATCTCTGTGCCTTCAACAATCTGGGCGCTAACCAGTGAGATTGCTGCCCTTAGCCTCTCAGCTGTCTACCTCACTTTACTCCTTTAAAATACCCGTTAAAACCCTTTTCTATCAGAACACTTTTGGTCCACTGCTTGACTATATTTGCATAACTTGGTGTCATACTTGGTTTCATCATGCTTCAGTTAAATGTTATTTCTTCTTTCCAAGAAAATGGGCTTTGCTGGCTGGCCAGCTTTTATTGCCCATCCCCAGGTGCCCTTGAGAAGGTTGTGGTGAACTGTCTTCTGGAATAGCAGCAGTCCAAATTCTGTGTGTTCAACCACAATGCTGTTAGGCAGGAAATTCCAGGATTTTGACCCAGCACAAATAAAAATAGCAATACATTTTCTAATCAGAATGGAGGGTGTCATGGAGGACAACTTTCAATACATGGTAGCTTTCCCATGTATCTACTCGCCTTGTTCTTCTGTATTGATGTACTTGTGAGTTTGGAGGGTGATTTCTAAGGATCCTTGGTGAATTTCTGCAGTGCTATATTAAAGACACGATACAAATACAAGTTGCTATAGTATACATCACGTAGTGTAATGGTCTTGTATTGTGCCTTAACAATAGCTAATTAATTTATAAAAGTGAGTTAAAATGGACACTGGATTCTGAAACCAAAAGAGAAAACACTGGAAAGTCTCAGCAGGTCTGGCAGCATCTGTAAGGAGAGAAAAAAGGTGACGTTTTGACTCCAGGTGATCATTTGTCAAAGCTAGAAGGAACAAAAAGTGGGAGATATTTATACTGCAGGGTGAGGAAATGAAAAATGAGCTATACTTTTCTTCCAGTTTCCATCCCTCCATCACCTTCACCTGCTTCATCTCAGACAGTTCCCTTCCCTTTCTTGACCTTTCTGTCTCCATTTCTGGCAATAGACTATCTACCAATGTCCATTACAAGCCCACTGACTCCGACAGCTAGCTGTATGAAAGCTCTTTATACCCTACATCCTGTAAGGACTCCATCCCTTTCTCTCAGTTCCTCCCCTCCCCCCACCCACCCCCATCCCGCAACCCATCACATCTGTTCCAAAGATGCCACTTTCCAAAGTGGTGCTTCTAAAATGTGCTCCTTACTGTCCTCTAACTTTTATTTCTTTATTGTCTTTCTTCATTTTTCCCCTCCTCCCCACCCCCCCCCCAGCCACATAATCCCCTTCCTTGACATATTTTTTTCCCTCTTCCTGTTTTCTAAATGTTACCTCTGTCCAATCCATTTGACCCCTTCCCCCCAACCCATCCTCCAATATCTTCATCTGTCATACCTTAGCCTCTCATTTTAGCTTCTCTGCCATTTGGCCATTCATACTCTTTATTCTGTCTGTGGACAACCATTAACAGTCTTTTCTCCTGGTTTCTGTGACTATGACTCATCTTCCATTCCCTCACCCTGCAATATAAATATCTCTCACTTTCTATGCCTTTTAGATTTGACAAAGTGTCACCTGGACTCAAAATATCAGCTCTTTTTTCTCCTTACAGATGCTGCCAGACCTGCTGAGATTTTCATCATTTTCTCTTTTGGCTAATTAATTTATGTCTGAATCCTTCAGACCATCTTTTCTTTCCAGTGCAGTGATAGTATCTTTCATCCACACTCACCATCTTTCCTTCCTCGAGCAACCTTCTACCTCTCATCACTCTGCTTCCATTAATCGAATCTGAAACTGGTCTAAGTATTAACTGTTTCTGTGGGTGACCAGAAATTATTTTGGAAGCATGTATAATTTCAGCAACTTCTGCCAAGCAATAACTTGCATTTATTGAACTCTTTTTAATTTCAACATCCAAACATGCTTCAGAGGAATGTAGCAAAGTCGCAACCTGCTTCAAGTAGGTCACTGTCTCCTTCAGTGACCCTTGTGTGGTTTGAATCACAGTTCCTTTAGGAGTAGGTAAAGTCTCATGTGATTATTCCCCGTTTCTTCTCTCCGGCACAAATTTGTCAAAGTAATTATTATTGTATCTCCCTTTCCCTATTTGGGGGTCCGTATTTTACTCAAAGAAGAAAGAAAAAGGTACAGGACAGGAAGAGGCCCTTCAACCCTCCAAGTCTGCACCGATCATGATGCCTCCCTGAACGAAAAGCATATGCAGTTATGGAGTCCATATCCTTCCATTCACATCCTATTCCTGTAGTGGTTTATTTTGTTCTTAAATGCCACTATCGTGCCTGTTCCCATCACAGGTAGTGCATTCCAGACATTCACGATGCTCTGTGTAAAAAAACACTTGCCTCACATATCTCCTCTAAAATTTTCCCCACACGTGTTAAACCTATGTCCCCTAGTACTTGATGTTTCTCCCTAGAAGAGCATCTGACTATCCACTCTGTTCATGCCATTCAATCGTGTAAAGCTCTATCAGGTCGCCTCTCAATCTCTGTCATTCCAGTGAGAACAAACCAAGTTTATCCAGCCTCTCCTCCTAGCTAATGTCCTCCAGAACAGGCAACATGCTGGTAAACCTGTTCCCTACTCTCTTCAGAGCATCCACATACTTCTGGTAGCGTGGCGACCAGAACTGCACACAGTATTCTAAATGAAGCCTAACTGCGGCTCTGTACAGCTGCAGTATTACCTTCTAATTTTTATATTCAGTGCCCTGACCGATGAAAGCAAGCATGCCATATGCCTTCCTGACTACCGTATCTATATGCATGGCCACATTCAGTGATCAGTGGACACGTTTGCCTGGATCTATCTGCCTGTCAATACTCCTGAGGTTTCTACCATTTACTGTATAATTCTGACATGCATTGGACCTTCCAAAATGCATTATCTCACACTTGTCTGGATTAAACTGCATCAGCCGTTTATCCTCCCAAATCTCCAACCAGTCTATATCTTGCTGTGTCCTCTGACAATCCTCTTCATTATCCACAAATCCACCAGTTTTTGTGTCATCGGTGATCTACTAATTAGAGCAGCTACATTTGCCTCCAAATCATTTACATGTCCTACGAACAACAAAGATCAAGGAACTGATCCCTGTGGAATACCGTTAGTCCCAGGCTTCTGTTCAGAAAAGCACCCTTTGACTGTTACCCTCTGTCTCCTATGGCCAAGCCACTTCTACATCCATCATGCCAGTTATCCTTTGATCCAGTAAGAAGTCTCGCAACACCAGGTTATGTCCAATGGGTTTTAATGGTAGCACAAGCTTTCAGTGCACTGCTCCTTCATGATGAGTGAACAGTGCTCTGAAAGCTCATGCTAACAAACAAAGCTGTTGGACTTTAACGTGGTGTTGTGAGACTTCTTACTGAGCCCACCCTAGTCCAATGCTAGTGTCTCCACATCATGGGTTCCAGTACATGGTGTGACTTCCCCTTTCATACCAGTAGTGTGCGTTGAACCTATCAGCAAGAAAACATGATGCAAGTCCATGTTCTTCGTAAACTCATTTTATTCTCCTTTACAACTCCATATACACACAACCAACACAGTGTCACCTGTAACCTCTTTATATATCCAAGTAATTCTTTTTTTAAATGATTAACATCCAATTTATGGCTTAAGTAGAAGGTGACTGTTAACCCATTCCGAACAGTGTGACTGCCACTTTTTTTATTTCTAAGCTCAACCAGTAGAGCCTTTGATTTAATTTGATTTCTTATTGTCACATGTATTGACATACATTGAAAAATATTGTTTCTTGCATGCTATACAGACAAAACATACCATTCATAGAGGAGGAAATGAGAGAGTACAGAATGTAGTGTTACAGTCATAGCTGGGATGTAGAGAAAAAAATCAACTTAATGCAAGTAAGTCCATTCAAAAGTCTGACAGCAGCAGGGAAGAAGTTGTTCTTGAGGCGGTTGGACCTCAAAATTTTGTATCTTTTTTCATGAAGGAAGAAGGTAGAAGAGTGTGGTGCATGGGGTCCATAATTATGCTGGCTGCTTTGCTGAGGCAGTGGGAAACGTAGACAGTGTCAGCGAAAGGGATGCTGGTTTGCATGATGGATTGAGTTACATTCACAACCTTTTGTAATTCCTTGTGTCCCTGGGCAGAGCAGGACCCATAACAAGCTGTGATACAACCAGAAAGAATGCTTTCTATGGTGCATCTGTAAAAGTTACAAGATAGCTAGGAATGAGTTAAAGAAAGGGCTTAGGAGAGCTAGGAGGGGACAGGAGAAGTCCTTGGTGGGTTGGATAAAAGAAAACCCCGAGGCGTTCCACTCTTATGTGAGAAATAAAAGAATGACCAGGGTGAGGTTAGGGCCAGTCAGGGATAGTAGTGGGAACTTGTGCATGGAGTCAGAAGAGATAGGTGAGGCATTGAATGAATACTTTTCTTCAGTGTTCATTAAGGAGAGGGGCCATGTTTTTGAGGATGAGTGTGAGATAGAATGGAGGAAATAGATGTTCTGAGGGAAGATATATTAGCAATTTTGAAAAACCTGACGTTGGATAAGTCCCCTGGGCCAGATGGGATACAACCTAGGATACTTTGGGAGATTGCAGAGCCTTTAGCTTTGAGCTTTGGGTCCTCACTGTCCACGGGGATTGTGCCAGAGGACTGGACAGTGGCAAATGTTGTTCCTCTCTTCAAGGAAGGAAATAGGAATGACCCTGGTAATTATAGGCCAGTTAGTCTTACTTCAGTGGTCAGTAAGTTAATGGAAAGGGTACTGAGAGAAAGGATTTATGACCATTTGGAAAGATGCAGTTTAATCCGGGATAGTCAGCATGGTTTCCTGAGGGGTAAATCCTGCCTCACAAATTTGATTGAATTCTTTGAGGAGGTAACTATATGTGTGGACGAAGGTAGAGCAGTTGATGTTGTATAAATGGATTTTAGTATTGTGTTTGATAAGGTTCCCCATGATAGGCTCATGAAGAAGATAAGAATGTGTGGGATTGAAGGAAATTTGGATGACTGGATAAGTAACTGGATGTTTCATAGAAGACAGAGGGTGGTGGCGGACGGAAAATTTTCAGACTGGAGGCCAGTTACCAGTGGTGTACCACAGGAATCAGGGCTGGATCCTCTGCTATTTGTGATTTTTATCAATGACTTGGAAGAGGGGGCTGAAGGGTGGGTTAGTAAATTTGCTGTTGACACCAAGATTGGTGGAGTATTGGATGAGGTGGAGGGCTCTTGCAGGCTGCAAAGAGACATTGATAGGATGCAGAGATGGGCCGAAAAGTGGCAGCTGGAGTTTAACCCTGGTAAGTGTGAGGTGATTCATTTTGGTAGGGTAAACTTGAATGCAGATTACAGGGTCAGTGGCAGGATTTTGAGGAATGTGGGTGAACAAAGAGATCTCTGTGTTCATATCTACAGATCTCTGAAGGTTGCCACTAAAGTGGACAGAACCGTGAAGAAGGCTTATAGTGTGTTAGTGTTTATTAACAGGGGTTTGAGTGTAGAAGCCATGGGGTTATGCTGCAACTATACCGGATGTTGGTGAGACCACATTTGGAATATTGTGTTCAGTTCTGGTCACCTCACTATAAGAAGGATGTGGAAGCATTGGAGAGAGTGCAGAGGAGATTTACCAGGATACTGCCTGGTTTGGAGCATAGATCTTATGAGGAAAGGTTGAGGGAGCTGGGGCTTTTCACTTTAGAGTGGAGGAGGATGAGAGGCGACTTAATGGAGGTTTATAAGATGATGAGGGGGATTGATAGAATGGATATGTGGAGACTATTTCCTCAGATGGATGTAGCTGTTACTAGGGGGCAAAACTATAAGGTTCATGGTGGGAGATATAGGAGGGATGTCCGAGGTAGATTCTTCACACAGAGAGTGGTTGGGGTGTGGAATAGACTGCCTGCTGTGATAGTGGAGTTTGACAGTTTAGGAACTTCCAAGTGGTTATTGGATAGGCACTTGGAGCACACCAGAATTATAGGGAGTGGGATAGCTTGATCTTGGGATTGGACATAGCTCAGCACAACATTGAGGGCCAAAGGGCCTGTACTGTGCTGTAATGTTCTATGTTCTAAGTTGGTGAGCGTTGTAGCTGACATGCCAAATTTCCTTAGCCTGTTGAGAAAGAGGAGGCGTAGGTGGGCTTTCTTAACTATATTGTTGGCACAAGGGACTTGTTTGTTGACCATTTGAGTATGTCATCCCATTCCACAATGAGAATTGATTCTTTAACCATTAATGCTACTCCATGTCTTTTTTTTCTCCCATTCTATCTGAAGATTCTATAATCAAAAATATTGAGCTGGCAATTTTGCACCTCATTTAATCAAGTTAAATGAGGTGCAAAATTAAGGAAGGTATAGCAGTGACTTCCTGCTGACATGTGTCAACCTGTGCCCTTAACTCATCTTTTTTGTAATGCTCCTCACATTGAAATATAAACAGTTTTGAACCCTGTCAATTTGCCTTGCTGGACACTTGTTAAACTTTCCATCTCCTGTGATGCCAAGTTTATTGACATCACGAGCTAATGTTTTACCTCCATTTTCCTGATCTCTCAATGTCCTACCTGATTTTAATCCTTGGATCTCATATCCCATGCATGCTAGTTTAAATACACCCTACCAGAATTAGCAAAAGTCCCAAATGGACAAACAACATTCCCCAGTTATATGAGGATGGCGAAGGGGGAGAGGGGAGAGGGGGGGGGGGACAGGGAAAGGGGGAAGGGTGGGGGAAGGAAGATTGGGGGAGGGGAGGGAGGGGCAGAGGGGGAGGGATGAGGCAGAGAGGGGGAAGGGGGAAAGAAGGAGAGATTAACAGCAGCTGAACTCTCATCAAGCCAGGTTATAAACAACAATTCCTGCATGCTTAAAGTGTCAAGTGGTACATCTACGGCGTTTCATTGATAATTTGCTGCTTCTCAGATTTATGCAGATTTCTGAATCAGTGAAAGTGTATTGGTAACCTGTGAAGGACACAAGCCTCAGTGGTAAAATAAGGAGCCAGAGTAGATGATCCGATATTCAAGCCTACCCTGCTATTCAATGTGACCATGGCTAATCTTCTGTCTGAACTCTATTTTCCCACCTCCTCCCAATATCCCCTCATTCTGTGATCAAAAACCAGTTTATCTCATCTTTGAGTATATTCAAGGCAGAGAATTCACAACTCCGAGTCTGAAATGAATGCCCACTTTCTCTGAGCCTTGCATTCTCGGTTTCCCAGCCAAGGGAAACAATGCTAAAGTGTCCACCCTGTCCGGCCACTATCAGAATCATGTTTTTTTTTTAATTCATTCATGGAACATGGGCATTGCTGGCTGACCAGTATTTATTGTGCCTCCCTCGTTGCGCTTGAGAAGGTGATGGTGAGCTGTCTTCTTGAATCACGGCAGTACATTTTCTGTGGGCTGACCCACAACACCATTAGGGAAGTAATTTGGGGATTTTGACCCAGCAAATGCGAAGGAACAGCGATGTATTTCCATGTCAGGATGGTGACTGGCTTGGAGGAGAACCTGCAGAGGGTGGTGTTCCCATTTATTTGCCTCCCTTGTCCTTCTAGATGGATGTGGTTGTGGGTTTGCAAGGTGCTGTTCAAGGATCTTTGGTGATTGCAGTGAATCTTGTAGAAAGCATACACTGCTGCTACTGAGTGTCGGAGGTGGAGGGATTGAATATTTGTAGATGTGATGCCAATCAAGTGGGTTGCTTTGTCCTGGATGGTGTCAAGCTTCTTGAGTGTTGTTGGAGTTGCACCCATCCAGGCAAGTCCGTCACACTCCTGACTTGTGCCTTGTAGATTGTGGATAGTCTCTGGGGCGTCCTGAGGTGAGTTACTCGCCACAGTATTCCTTGCCTCTGCCCTGCTCTTGTAGCCACTGTCTTTATTTGGTGAATACAGTTGTATTTCTGGTCAATGGTAACCCCAAAGATTTTGATAATGGGAGATTCAGTGATGGTTACACCATTGAATATAAAGGGGTGGTAGTTAGAATGTTTCTTATTGGTGATGGTCGTTGCCTGGCATTTATGTGGCGTACATGTTACTCGCCACTTGTCAACCCAAACCTGGATATTGCTCAGATCTTATTGCATTGGATCATGGACTGCTTCAGTATCTGAGGAATTGCAAATGGTGCTGAATGTTTTGCAATCATCAGTAAACATCCTTACTTCTGATCTTATGATGGAAGGAAAGTCATTAATAAAGCCACTCAAGATTGTTGGGCCTTGGACACTACCCTGAGAGACTCCTCCAGAGATGTCATGGAGTTGAGGTGACTGACCCTCCACAACCACAACTATCTTCCTATGTACCAGGTATGACTCCAACCAGTGGAGAGTTTGCCCCTGATACCCATTGATTCCAGTTTCGCTTGGGGTCTTTGATCCCACACTCGGTCGAATGCGGCTTCAATGTCAAGGGCTGTCACTATCACCTCACCTCTGGAATTCAACTCTTTCATCTATGTTTGAACCAAAGCTGTAATGAGGTCAGGAGCTGACTCATGTCAGTGAATCCATTTCAATGGAATCACTTCTCATTCTTTTATACTCCAGAGAGCTTAGAGCACATTTACGAACCATTTTCTTATAGTCCAACCATATCATGTTTGGATATAATCTAGAGTACTTTTGATGTATCACCTCCAAGGCAAGTTTTTTTTTCTTCAACAGTGGATTCTAAAACTGTGCAAATTATTTCATGTGTGTTCTCATCAATGCAATTGTCCTGTATTCTGTTATTTGATTCCTCTTGCAATAAGGACCGTTACCCTGTTTATCTTTCTCATTGATTGCTGGACCTGCATGTTAACTTTGTTTCACTTTATGAGCACACTCAGATCCCTCTGAATATCACTATTTATATGTTTCATGCCTCTTAAAATGTATTCTGCTTTTCCATTCTCACAATCAAAGAGAATAACTTCACACTTTTTTCAAGTTCCCCTCTGCGAGTCACCTTTTCTCCACTGACGTAATCTTTCTTGACATTTTTGTAGCCTCTCTGTCTTCCTCACAGTTTATGTTCCCACCTAGCTTTGTAGAGCACACTTGGATTCACCACGTTCAAAGTCTTTATCCAAATCATCAGTATGGATTATGCATAGCTTGGATCCTAACACCTATCCTTGTGGGTCTGCTATAGTTACAGTCTGCTGACTTAAATTTTGTCCATCCCTAAGCTTTGTTTACTCTCAGTTAATTCATCCTCCATTCATGCTATTACATTTCCCCAAATTCATAGGCAGTTATGTTGCATGTTTATGGCCAAGACGGGAAGGCCACCCAGCATATCCATTCCATGCCAGCACTCCGACTGAGTAAGTCCCAGTCCTCCCATCTGGGTTAATTTGTCTGCAAGTTTATTTTGTTCAACTGCACATCATTGTTTCTGTTTTCTCAACTGTTGAGGACAAAAAATTCCATGCCATTGCCACTCACTGCTTGAAAGTATTCTCCTCTCATCCCTCTGCACGTCTTGCCCCAAATCTTAATTCTGTGCCCAAGTCACAAGCCAATGGGAAAAGCTTGTTCCTTGTCTACCTGATCCAGGCCAATTATTATTCTTGTGCACCTCTATTAAATATTCCCTTGATCTTCATTGCTCCTTATAGAACACCACCAGACTCGCCAACTTCATCTTGAAAGTGGAAACCCCCTCTTCTGCCCATCCTACCATTCCTGGAACCATTCTGAACCCTCTAAGTGAACTTCACAAATTTCTTGAAGGCCAGAACTAGACAGAAGATCCTGGTTGGGACCTAACCAGAACTATTTGCAGGTCCTGCAGCAACTGGTTCAGAAGCATTGAAGTAGGATATCAGGTACTGAGCATTTGTCCAAATTTAGATGTTCAGTTTCCCTATTGATATTAATCATCTTAAGTTACTCAAGTTTATTAAGCCTTGGTTTCTCTCTATTGATATGTAATTTGTGTATTCTAATATATAAAAAATACATTTCTTCAATGTCTCTGCTGATTGCTCGTTTTGCCTGTCTCTGCCTCAAAGGACCAATGTTTATTTCAGCTACTCTGTTTCCGATTCTATATTTGAAGAAACATATGATTTCAATTGTTACAGTAATGTACAAAATATATTCCTGGAATATTTTCATATTCGTTTTCCCATTTTATCAAATTTTCTGTGTTGTGTAAAAGGTTTTTTTTTTGTAGCATGCTCAGTCCTTAACACGAATATTCTTAATTTACCTAATACGCCTGGGATTCTTTGCTTCTGATTTTTGTTAGGACAAGTTTGCCACAGTTTATTGCCAGATCTTTGAATTTATTTACCTTATTAATTGTAGCCAGCTCTCCCCTCGTAGTTAAGTATTTGATAGCTTAATAATTATTGTTTGGCTTGAGTATGTAACTTTCAAACTCTATTGTCTTATGATCATGTTTTTATTTTCCAAGCAGATCTTTACTGTGAGATTTGTACTTTATCCTTTAATTTGCACAATTTTAGATATAAAGTAATGTCATCCTTTTTTTTGGCAACTTGTTGTGCCAAGAAACTGCAATGAAAGCATTTTACAAGCAAATTTGTCAGACCGACTTTGCTATTTGTTTCAACTAAATGAAGAGTAAACTTTCCTGCAGTCTTATTTCCTTCATTACAACCTTGAATTATTTATTTCTTAATACCCTAACTATTGGTTACAATTTGAGGAGTTGTAGTCTCTTCCCTCCAGCATTTTTGGACTTTTGCTGCCCCACCCTACACAATTCTATGTCCCCTACTGTGTTCAAAGCTCAGAGACTGAAACATAAACACTTTTTTTTCTCTCTCCACAGATATTGCCATACTTGCTGAGAAGTTGAAATAGTATTTTGGTAGCACATAACTTGAGTATTGCTCAAAAGGAATACCGTGAACGCTCTTCAGGAAAATTCACATGAATACCAAACTGTAAAGTGAACAGCAATCAATACTGCATGAGAACAGACATGATGATGCATTTCAGAAAGATAGACGAGAGAAAATGAGTATCCCTGACATGAAAGGATGATGATGATTGTTGTTATTTAAAATTTTCAACTTCTGATTATCTGAGATGGGTGTTGCTATGAAGTTGGAAATGGACTGCAGCAATTAACTCAAATTACTGAAGCAAAATCTGCTGACAAAACCTTGTGCAACCACCTGAAAAACTCAATGGGGAAAGACCAGAGTTGATTCTTCATTACAATAGTACACTGAGGAGTTGGAGCCCCTGTAAGAGCCTGGGGCTGCATGCTCCAGAGAATGTTTGAAATGACAGTTAAATGTTATTATGACCTGCAAATATTTCAACTCTGAACTGTAATTGTAAGTGTATTTTGACAACTCATTGTCTCTTGCAGTGTATTGAAAGGAATTAATTTGCATTGTTCTTTGCACAGTTCAAATATAATACCATATTATGTATCTTTACAAAATTAATGATTAAAGTGCATTTTTACCCAGAAATTGGGAAATCACAGCATTGTGTTCACCATAGATGATTATTAATAGTCACAAGAAAATGAAAATAATTTTCATCATTATTCGACCACCCAATTGGAAAGAAAAGCAGAACAAGAATCTCCAACCCAGTTTTTTTTTCTCTCACTGATATGTGCTTCAGACATGGGAGCAGGACTAGAAGTAGAGCATTAACTTTTTTGATTGTTCTCATTTTTCAGCTTGTAGGTTATGGCAATAGTTGTCATACTGGGATATGCACAAGGTATCAGGTTCAAATCTGAGATGATTCCAGGCACATCTTTTACCATGGTTTGTACAGAGAGGGTGCGCAATACTCATTTCAAGGATTGTAGGATTGTCAAATGGGGAGATGTTAGGTCAGCAGGAACTATTCTGTGGGAGTTTAGAAGAGTGATAGGTGATCAAACTGAAACATTGCAAATTTTGACAAGACTCAATGCACGGATGCTGTTACATCTGCCTGTGGGCTTTGAACCAACGGGCACAGTCTCAGTATAGGGCACTTGGGATTGGGATGAGGAGAAATGCCTTCACTCAGAGAGTGGTGTTCCTGTGGAATTATCTAGTACAGAAGGCTGTGGAGGCAAAATCAATTAATATATCTGGGAAGGAAGCAGATAGACTCCTATACTCTAGGAGGTTTATGCACAATCTGAATATACGGGTAGGCACAGAGCACGAAGATGAAGAGAAACATCTTTACTAAGTGGGTTCCAAATCTGTGGAGTTCTCTACCATAGGAGGCGAAATCACTGAAATGACTGAGAATGAAAAATAAATTTCTAAACACTAAAAGGGGTATAATAGAAAGCATAGGAGCTTGCCACTGAGATAGATGATGAGCCATGATTATATTGAATATTGGAGCAATTTCACAGGGCTTAATAACCTACTCCTGCTCCCCTTTTCTTGGTTTCAACAAGGTCCTGACAGATCTGATGATGGCCTTAATGCTCCATTCTTACCTGTTTCTCATTGCATTTCACTTGGCTATCAATGTACAATCTATGTAATAATGTTGAATACAGTAATGTACAGTAATGACCCAGCCTCATCTACCCTCTGGGGGAAGATAATTCCAAAGGTTAACAACGATATGCCTCCTTAACTGTGGCATCAATGGGAGACACCTTATGTTTAAACAGAAGTACCCCACAATGGGAAACATCCCACCAGCGTCTAGCTTTTCAAGCCCCTCAAATTTCCTATTTCAAGAAGAATATTTCCACATTATCTAGAACAGTTATTTGTTGTTTTAGTTTGGCAAGCTGAATCACGGCATTTTCTTTGTCTCAATCGTTATCTTTTAAGGTCAGTGGTTCAATGCTAATTCGAGACCGAGTTTTTTTTATATCCCTTCTTGCACCTTTATTTTTGTCTTGTATCTTCTGGCTGACATAAAACATTCCCAAACATTGTCTGCTGTCGTATTAACACTAAGATCCTATGCAGTTGTTTTATGAATATCAATTTCAAATTAAAGTAGAAAAAAACTCATCTAAAATTTCATCCTGTCATCCAAGTTCGCCTAATTACTTATCACATATATCTCTGTATTGGGTACAACAGAATTAGTGTAAATTATCATCTATATGTCTATATTTGGCTGTCTATCAATATATGGGATTCGAACACGGTAATGGTATTTATGTGGCTGTGGTAAAGGTGATTTAGAGAAGGGCACCATTATGAAAAAGTTCAAACATTTTAGTGATTTTCTTTTTTGGTTACCTGCAACTAAATACTTCTGTGTGCTGATTGAAAATCAGAATGTCTGGCTATCTTTCTCCAGCGATGCTAGTCCCTACTATAGTATCCAGCTGTGTTCTCGAGGTACATATCTGTCCGTCAGTGCGACTTGCTGCATACACCAGAACAGTTTCGCTTGTTAGAGCTGAAAGATGTTGAATTTGGCTATTAACGTCTCACTACGGAAAAACGATATTGAGACTCGGTGTTCGTGACAATACGCAGCACTCCAAACAAAACTCGCACAATTGGATCCTCGCGAGAGGGGGCTGATTTTGTATATTCACGAATGAAAATTGAATGGTTCCTGCAGGATTTTAACGATTTTGTAATGGTTATTTTCCCTTATCACTCGCATGGCTCTAAATGATGAAATATTGGTAAAAGTGAGTGAGTGTATTTTAACTTTTTTTATCAGTTTCTCCATCCTGAGGACAGAGTTTTAGATGTTTCCCTCCTATGAGATTTGTCTTTCAACGAACTCTGAAACGTGTAGAGAGAGTAATGTCACTGACAATTGATAGAGTTTCTCCAACACCTTCTCATTATAACAATTACAAACAAAGAAGAAACAGGCCCTTCAGCCCAACGAGCCCGCGCCGCCATTTTAACATTACGAGTTCCCCCTCCACCCATGACCCTTATCTATGCTTATGGCATTCCACATTGAGGGAAACTAATTTAGGGACAATTTATTAACACCAATCAGACTAATAGCACATTTTTGGGGTGCGGGAGGAAACCGGAGCAGCCGGAGAAAACTCACGCAAGCACAGGGAGAATGCACAAACTCCCACAGACACTGACCCAAATCCATGTGTTTGCACAGCAAACAGCGATATTCACTGAGCTGTCGTGTTGCCCATCACCTGGTCCAGTTTAAGCGTACACTAACGACATGAAGTACTAGGCTATTCTGGAAACAACCAAGAGTAGCCCTCGTACAACCCATCGCGAGTATGCCCCTCGTTGGACAATAAGGCGGACTGAAGCACCTGTGAATTAAAAGAGAAAGACTTTAGTATCATCCACATCCTTCTACATTACCAGGGACGTCCCAAGGCTCCTGAACCTTACTTAAAACAATCTCCTATATCCCTCCATCTCCAACCCACTCATATGCCTGTCTAAGTAACTATTAAACAAATCCAGCGTGCCTGCCTCCACCACCTTGCTTGGCAGAGCATTCCATACCCCCACTACCCTCTGTGTGAAAATCCCAATCCCAGTGCCTATTGAGCTATGTCTCCTCCCCACCACCTCCCCCCTCCATATTAGTTTAAACCCTGCCGAAACATTCCAGCTACATTGAATGTGCAAAATGTCCTCCATCGCATAATAAAGATTTACTTTCGTGTGCTTCAAAACGCTGTTTGTTTAAAAGTGATGACAATAAGGCTGAAAACGTGGGTTTCTCAGACAGTCAGTAGGGGAAAACGCGGCGTGCTCCAAGTGTAAAAGTAAAGTTCCCTGACTGGGAATCGAACCCGGGCCGCGGCGGTGAGAGCGCCGAATCCTAACCACTAGACCACCAGGGAGAACTCGAATAACCAGCCACTAGTGTGGATGAGAACTGATCATATCTTGAAACAGTAAATTGGCATTTGCAGACACTTAAGCGACATTTTGTGGTTTCCAACAATTACATAATCATTTGATGAGTAAACACTCATTGAGATGTATGAAACCTCACTTTCGTTTTTGTGCCCGAACACGCGTTTTATGCACCATATGTCTGCCTTTGGGTATGTGTCTTTGTTTTATGTGTCTCTCTCTGCATGTATATATTCCTACACGTAGGTCTGTGTACTGAACTGTCCATGTTAATTTTTCTGCGCCTCACATGCTCGGCATTCTTAGGTATCGTTTTTTAACACTACCATTTTCTCCCGCTCACCGCATCTGATTTCTCTGGGCATAAAGGAATCATCCCAGCTTCCCATTTTATGAATCCACACATGTTTTTCTGTATATGTTGCTCCGTATCTGTCTGAGTGTCAATGTATCTGCACTGATGCCTGTCTAGTTAGCTGTTTATGCTTCTATACCTCCATGTTCTTCAGTTTTCGGGTTCCGATTTTATCTCTCGCATTCTCCCGATCGTAGTGAATGGACATACGAATTGTGTAAGTTTACATTCAAACGTGGGCGACAGAGTGTTAAACAGATTAACAGCAAATAAACGTTTTCAAATTTTTAAGCTTTACTGAAAAAAAAACGATTTCCACCACGACGGAGCAGAGATCGAGTTCGTTATCGGTCCATTATCCCTTATCAGTGTCAATTGACACAGAACTTGTGAAATATTTCTAATCTTCATCTCTCGCTCTATTTGTCTCTTTGACTGTCTCCGCCTGTAGTTTTCCTCTCCTTGTTGGGTTTCTCGTTCATTCATCTGGCATTCTCCACAAACATTCTCCCTATTTGCAGCTGAAACATGACGTCTGCTCTACGAAACGAAATGCAGAGTAAGCGAACGCGTCGTTTCCTTGTCAGCATAGTGTTCCCGTCCCCCATAAAATTGTCACGCGGGGGAGCGGGGTTCCATTCCCCGACGGGAAAATTTTACTTAAAGGGTTGATATTCTTTTGATCACGTTGAAGCAGTTGACAAAAAGAACAGAGGATTGAAAAAGTTGCAAAAGGTGAGAAATGCGAGCTGGTTTTCATGGACGTTCAGTGAAAAGAATGAGACTGCAGTAGCAGCGCAGGGCTTAAGGCGACGGGATGAAAATATGTCATAGTTCCCTCTTCACAACTAACTTAATCATTTGAGTTTATTTTCTTTGGAAGTAACCATGCACAGAGATGAATGATATGCCGCTCTTCAAAAATGTGGGTTGTTTTGCTCAATTCAGCTGCACCTATTGGTCAAATTTTTAATGACAATAACATAAAAGCACGGCTAAGCAAGGCTTCCTTCTTCAAGATCTCTTTTTCACTTAACGTTTTTCACTCTGTGTGCTGGTTTTATTTTTTGGCCAGAAACTCAGAATAAAGATCACGCAGACACGGGGAAAACGTACGAACTCCGCATAGGCTGTGAGCCAAACCGGCGATCGAATCTGAGTCCCTAACAGTGAGGCAACAGCGCTAGCCACTATGACACTGTAATCGCCTCTCAACCTTATAACTCCATCGAATTTAGAGCCAGAGTACTCAAAATGTCCTCATACGTCAAGTTTTTCTTTCCCAGAATCATTCTCGAAAACTTGCATTTGGCCCTCTCCAAGACCAACACTTCCTTTCTTAGACGCGAAGTCCAAAATTGCTCACAAAACTCCACATGTGGTCTGATCAGAGCCTTATAATGCCTCAATAGCACATCCCTGTTTTTGTATTTTAGCCTCTCGAAATGAATGATATCGTTGCATTTGCTTTCCTCACTGCCAACCCAGCCTGCAAATAAACCGTAAAAGAATCACGAACTGGCCCTCCCAAGCCCCGTTGTACCTTCGATATTTGAATTCTCTCCTCATTTGTGAAAAAACACCTATATTCTTCCGACTAAGTTCCATAACTTCACACTTCCCAACGTTGCATTCCATCAGCAAATTCTTTGTTATTCACCTATCTTGTCTCAGATTTTCTGCAGCTTCTGCAACTCCTCAAAACCACATGCCTCTCCACTTATCCTTGTATCATCTGCAATGCCCTTAGTGCTTTCATTTAGATTAATGATGTATAAAGTGAAAAGTTGTGGTCACAACACTGATACTTGCGAAACTTCACTTGTCACTAGATGCCATCGTGAAAAGCACCTCTTTATTCCCGTTCTCTGCCGTCTGTTAATCAGCCAACCTTAAGTCCAGGCCAGTAACTTGCATGTAACCCCATCGTTTGTTATCTCATTCAGCTGCCTCCTGTGCGACACCTTAACAAAGGATTCCTGGAAAACAAAGATACAACGTCCACTACCTTTCCTTTGTCTAACCTGCTCCTCACTTGCTCAAATAATTCTCAAATTTCCTCCCCTTGACAAAACCATGCTGACTTCGTCCAATTTGCTGTGCACATCCAAGTACTCTGAAAGCTCACTCTGAATACTGGACACTAAAGTCTTATCATCCACCGAGGTCAGGTTAATTGGCCTGTCATTTTCTTTTTTTTTGCCTCCCCCATTCTTAAACCGGAATGTTACACAAGCGAATTTCCAGTCCTTTGCGACACTGCCTGACTCCAGTGATTCCATAAAGATCACCACTAATTCCTTCAATCCGTTACAACTCTGGGTTGTAGTCCATCTGCTTCATGTGATTTATCCATATTCAGACCTTTCAGCTTCCCTAGTTCATTCTCCTTAGTAATGGCAAACACACTCACCTCTGCCCCCTGAGCTGGTACTGATGTCTTCCAAAATGGAGACGGATGCAAAGTAGCTATTTGGTTGTTCCACCATTTTCCCGTATTACTACTATTCCAGTGTAATTTTCCGGCGGTACAGTGCTGACTCTTGCCTCTCTCTCTTAGCCTATACATATCTAAGAAAACAGTCTTGCATTTCTCTTTCATATGACCGCATAGCTTAACGTGAAATTTCATCTTCTGAGCCTTATTGTCTTTTTTAGTTGTTCCCAGTTGGCTTTTAAAGGCTTCAGAGCCCATAGGCTTCCCACGATTTTTCGTCACACTGTATGCTTTTCATTTTGTTTTTATAGTGTTGCCGTCTTCCCTTGTCAGCCATAGTTTCCTCGTCCTCACGTTAGTATGCTTCTTCTTCCGTGGGATGAAATTATGTTGTGTTTCCAGACTTTCTCCCAGAAACTCCTGCTATTGAAGTTTCACCGCGTTCCTCATAGGCTCTGCTTCCAATCATCCCTAGCCACCTTCAAAATCATCCCTCCTTAGTTACCTTAAATCAACTCTAATACCGTTGGACCTGATTACAGATCGTCCCTCTCAAACTACAGGGTGCATTCTATTATAATGCCAGCTCGAATTTTCCAGTCCATTTCATCACGAAGCCACCCATGAACCCTGGAACATTGCCTTTTTTAGCACGACTTTCGATCTCCTGCTGTATTTTATGCCCCACGCCCCGACTACTCCTTGAAGGCCTGTACATAACATCCATCAAGAACTTTTAAACTTTTAACCTCTCCTCTCGCCTCCCGATACACATGCACACCGTATAGGTTAAAACGCACCTTTTGCTGATCTACGCATCAAGACATGTAATCATCTTGCATCAGCTTATTAGAATCAAGTAACTGTATAAAATTTGAATGGATGGGTACGGGAGCAATTTTTCAATGACACATTTTAAATGATTCTTCCGAAAGCATTTAGCTGCGAGATTACTGGACAGCAGCAGAGTACGTAGAAAGATTTTTATAGAGACAAGGTACGGAAATCAGAGCTTTACATTCGGAAAACTTCCCGGCTCAGACCAAAAGCTCGTCCCTGGGTGGGCTCGAACCACCAACCTTTCGGTTAACAGCCGAACGCGCTAACCGATTGCGCCACAGAGACTCGAAACACTATAGCAATAATGTGCAAAGAAAGGTTTTCATAAAGATCGCTACTGTACTACAGATACATTTATTCATACCGCCGAAGTTCTCCGCGAACCGCGGCTATGGTCCGTTAAGTTTTTTTTTGCCTCGTCTGTCACCACATATTCTTCATGAAACAGGGAAATATTGACGATAATTGAAAGCTTAACCTGACCTACAACATCCAATTTACTTTTCTCCATACTACCTGCCTCGTTTGTAAATATTTAAATACTTGCAATTTTCCTTTTCCGATTTATCGCAAATATGAGGATTTACTTGAAGCCAATAATACGTTGTACCTAATAATGCGCACCAAAATACACCAAGCTTGACGCTAACATTTTTGATTTGTTGCCGTCATCCCCCCCCCCCCCACCCCCCCACAGACCGTCAAAGGGTAGCAATTTTCAAGCGAAATTTGTCTTTGTTCATGCCTGTGAATGATGAATTTCTGACATGCAGGAAAAGACAGAGCCAGTTTATTAAAATCAAGAGTGATTTCATTTGGAGGTGGACTGGGAAAATCGGATTGGTACTATGATAGAATGCACCCTGAAGTTTGAGAGGGCAAATCTACGATATAACATGCAAAAGAGAAGAGATCACGACCCCACAACCGAACATCAAGGCATTGTTTCCAGGACTATCAATGCCCTCATCTCCCCTGGACATCTTGCGTCCACAACTTCCAACCTCACGTCTCCCAAGCCCGGACAGCCCGCTTCTAACTTCTTCCACAAATCCACAAACAGGACTGCAATCATGTCAGCCTGTTTCTGCCCCACTGAACTAATTTCCTTCTATCTTGAATCCATTTTAGCTCCTTGTGTCCAGTCCCTTCCCACCGACACCCTTGATTCCCTTAATGCCCGATATCAATAATTCCAGTTCCCCGGTACAAACCGCCTCTTCTTCACCATGGATTTCCAATCCCTCTAAAGTTTCATTCTCCACCAGGATAGCCTCAATGCTCTTCCCTCCTTGCTCGAAAAGATGTCTGAACAATCTCCAACCACCACCGCTCTCCTCCGTCTGGCTCAGTTGGTTCTCTCACTCAGGAATTTCTCCTTTAACTCGTCTCACTTCTTCCAAATAAAAGGTGTGGTTATGGGCACCCGCATGGGTCCTAGTTTTGCTGTCTCTTTATGGGTTTTGTTCTATGCTCCATTCCTAATCTGGCCCGCCCCACAACTCCTTTTCGGCACATCAATGACTGCTTAAGTGCCACTTCATGCTCTCGTCTGCACCTGCAAAAAAATACTAATTTTGATTCGAATTTCCATCCCACTATCGCTATCATATGGTCCATCTCTGATACTTCTGTTCCCTTTCTTGACCTTTTTGTCTCCATTTCTGCAGATAAACTGTCCACTAGTATACATTACAAGCCCACTGACTCCCACATCTACTCTGGACGACAGCTCTTCACAACCCACACTCTGAACATTCTTTCAGTTCCTTCACCTCCACCACATTTGTTCTGACGATGTCAGTTTTCTAAATAGCGCTGCTGATATGTCTTCCTTCTTACTCAATTGTAATATTGGACCCACTGTGGATGAAAAGGCTCTTAGACGCATACAATCCATCCCCCGGGCCGCTGCTCTCACGTCCTCCCCTCACTCCCAAGAAAAAGGATAGAGTTTGCCTGTTCCTCACATTTCACCCCACTAGTCCCCACATTCAAAGGATCATTTTACGTCAACTCCAGCAATGATGCCACTACTCAACACATCTTCCTCTCACCCCTCCTGTCAGCATTCCATGGGGACCATTCTCTCCGGGATTCCCTGGTCCACTCCTCCAACATACCCTCACCTGACATCCCGCCCCAGGGCACCTTCACATGCAATCGTAGAAAGTTCAACACCTGCACATTTGCCTCCTTTCTGCTCACCGTCTCAGGTCCTAAACACCCCTTTCAGGTGACGCAGACCTTACTTGCATCTCCTTCAATCTGGTCTGTTGCATTCGCTGTTCCGAATGCAGTTTACTCTACATCGGAGAGACCAAATGTAGACTTGCTGAACACCTGGCTGAACACCATTGGTTCATCTGCAAGCAGGGCTGTGAACTTCCTGTCACTTGCCACTTCAACACATCACACTGATCTCCTGTCCACATGTCCGCCCTTGGCCTTTTGCAATGTTCTAGAGGACTCAAACGCAAACTGAAGGAACAGCACCCCCTCTTCCGATTGGGCAATTTGGACATTATATGGATGGACAGCCATCTGGATTGAAATTGAGTTCCAGCACATGAACTTTCTCCTCCACCTTCACCCTTGGATCGTTCTACCTATCACACTCATGCTCACACGCTGGTATCCCTGATAACTGTCAGCATTCAATATAGTTTTTCTGAGGGTTGTGACTGAAATGCAGCACCCAGATACCTCATTCCTTCTCTGATGTGTCGCAGCAACCGACGTTCGGACATCCAGCTCTTCAAGTGTGAACCGGAGTTCCTCCAGCATCCAACACTTATTACAGATGCGTTCGCTCGGCTGAAACATGGAGATCAGATGCACCAACACAATGCAGGTACAACACATCACCAGGCCCGTTATCCTTTTTGTCATTTACATAGTTTTAAATTTTCTTTCTAAAATTAAATTCTATCTGCTTTTCAGATGCTAAGTCTATGAAATGATTATCCTTAAAACCGTTATTTGAAACAAATGAAAATAGGTAATTCAAAATGTCAATTACTCCCCAGACAATGAAATTACTATTTTCCTGTGATATCACAATGTTTCCCTCAGGTCCGGCTGCCTCTGGTCCTGGAAGATGAGAGTCGCACTCTTCATTGAATTCTCCCCCTTCTCTATCCCCGCACTCCATTTGAATTCTCCGCCCCATCCCCCCTTTACTGATTTCTCCCTTTTCTCTCTGCGCGCTCGCTTTATTGAATTTGCCCCCTTCTCAGCCCCGCGCTCCTAATTGAATTCTCGCTCTTCTCTCCCCCCGCGCTCTTTATTGAATTCTTCCTCCTCTCTGTCCCCACATAAGAACATAAGAACATAAGAAATAGGAGCAGGAGTAGGCCATCTGGCCCTTCGAGCCTGCCCCGCCATTCAATAAGATCATGGCTGATCTGTCGTGGCTCAGTTCCACATTCCCGCCCTCTCCCCATAACCCTTAATCCCCTCTCTTATCAAAAACCCATCAACCCGCGTCTTAAAATTATTTAGCGAGGTAGCCTCCACCACTTCAACGGGCAGAGAATTCCAGAGATTCACCACCCTTTGAGTGAAGAAGTTCTTCCTCAACTCCGTTCTAAACCGCCCCCCCCCCCTTTATCTTGAGGCTGTGCCCCCTAGTCCTACTATCCTTTCTGAGCGGGAAGAGTCTCTCCTCCTCTATCCTATCCATCCCATTCATCATCTTATACATCTCAATGAGATCTCCCCTCATTCTTCTAAACTCTAACGAGTACAAGCCTAGTTTATTCAGCCTCTCCTCATAGCTCAACCCTCTCAACTCTGGCATCAGCCTAGTAAACCTCCTCTGCACTCCCTCCAAGGCCAAAATATCTTTGCGCAGGTGCGGCGCCCAAAACTGCACACAGTACTCTAGCTGCGGCCTCACCTATGCCCTATATAGCCGTAGCAAGACCTCCCTACTTTTATATTCAATCCCCCTCGCTATGAAGGCCAGCATCCCATTCACCTTCCTGACCACCTGCTGCACCTGCAAGCTGGGTTTTTGCGACTCATGCACAAGGACCCCGAGGTCCCTCTGCACCGTCGCCTGCTTTGGTTTTTCTCCACGTAAGTAATAATCCTTCCTACCATTATTCCTACCAAAGTGGACCACCTCGCACTTGCCAACATTAAATTCCATTTGCCAGTTCCTGGCCCATTCGCCCAGCCTATCTAGATCCTTCTGCAGACTCTCCATACCCTCCGCGCAATTTGCCGTTCCACCAATCTTGGTGTCATCAGCAAATTTTGACACCACACACTCGGTTCCCTCCTCCAGATCATCTATATAAATGGTAAATAGCTGAGGCCCCAGCACCGACCCCTGAGGCACTCCACTAGTCACCAACCACCAATCCGAATAGCACCCATTGACCCCAACTCCCTGCCTCCTATTTGACAACCAATCCTCTATCCAGGCTAACACCCTACCCCCAACTCCATGTCTCCTGACCTTCTGCAATAACCTGTTGTGAGGTACCTTGTCAAACGCCTTCTGAAAATCAAGAAAGACCACACCCACCGGCTCTCCTCTATCCACCGCCCTAGACACATCCTCATAGAACTCCAGTAAATTTGTCAGACACAACTTCCCCTTAACGAAACCGTGCTGTGTCTGCTCTATCAAGCAATTCCCCTCAAGATGCCTTGCTATTTCCTCCTTGATGACGGATTCTAACATTTCACCTACAACAGACGTTAAACTAACCGGCCTATAATTCCCTGCCTTTTGCCTGGCACCCTTCTTAAACAACGGTGTAACATTAGCCGCTTTCCAATCTTCCGGCACTTCCCCGGAATCCAGCGACGTTTTGAAAATAATCACCAAGGCATCCACTATCACCTCTGCCATATCTATGTAAACGCCTGAGGAATGGATTCAAAATTGGCTCAGTTGTAGGAGACGGAGGGAGATGACACAGGACTGTTTTAATGACTGCAAGACAGTGTCCAGTGGGATATGACAGGAATCTATGTTGGGTTCCCTATTATTCATCACTTATATGAACGAAACACCTAGAGTTGGTGAAGGGGGGACTGGTAATGTTAAAATAGCGCCACAGGCTCATTGGGCTGAAGGGCCCGTTTCCCGGGCTGTTTTTGTTCTTTGTTCTTTGAAATAGATGACTATGTGGCAGTAACGTTGCAGAAGACACAAAGATTGGCCTGGTGGTTAACATTGAGGCCAAGTGTCTTGGGCTTCAAGAAGACAAAGACAGAATGGTGAAAAAGGCAGATAAGAGATAGGTGGAATTTCACCACGAGAAGTGTGACGTTTTTGGAAGGAGTAATCTGACAATGAAATATTCAGTGAATGGCATGACAGTATGAAGTTCTGTTGAACACAGGAACCTTGGTGTGTTTGTCCATAGACCTCCGAGGGTGGAAGGGCATGTTAATACTGTGGGGGCATTGGGGGCAGTTGTCTTTATCAATTGAGGCATATATTATGAAAACAGGGAAGTCATGTTGTGGTTGTATATAAGAACATAAGAAATAGAAGCAGGAGTAGGCTATCTAGCCCTTCGAGCCTGCCCCGCCATTCAATAAGATCATGGCTGATCTGAAGTGGATCAGTTCCACTTTCCTGCTTTCTCCCCATAAGCCTTAATTCCCTTGTCTATCAATAACCTATCTACCCGTGACTTAAATATATTCAGCAAGGTAGCCTCCACCACTTCAATGGGCAGAGAATTCCAGAGATTCACCACCCTTTGAGTGAAGAAGTTCCTCCTCAACTCTGATCTAAACTGCCCCCTGTAGCCAAATGGGCCATCTAAAATGGTGTTTTGTAAAGCACTCTGGGACAACTGGGCAAGAAACTAAACTGACAGGCTGCAGTTTAAAGACAGACAAACAGGCTGCAACCCTGATGAGTGAATACACAGGATATGGGCCATCTCCAGGATGAAAGAGACTTTCTGATCACACTGGGTTGTGTGCCAGACGTAAAGGCACCGTGAATCCTTATTTAGGAGGAAGGTATGTGACCTATGTGCCTACAACACATACAGGCATGGCCGCCAAGGACACACCCAGAGATCAGTGTGGTAGCACCTGATTGGACTCTTATCGATCAGGGTGATCAAGTCCTGATCGATTGATTGGCGATGGCCAAAAAAAGGGCGTGAAACCAAATGGGGTATAAAGGATGCTGCACAACCAGGAATCTCTCTCTCTCTCTGATCCCACGAACGAGCTACAACAATGGTGAACATCGCCAGCAAGAGGAGAGCCACCACACCCAAGAAGGAAGAAAGAGAGACTACAGCCAGAATGCCAGACCAGAGCAAAGGACCAAACTACACAGACAACTACCAAGACCAGCACACAGATAAAGGCCAGTATCTGTTTGGGTATTTGTCAGTCACACAAAGTTAAGTCAAGGTCTTGTATTGTACTTGAATTCTAGCATTTTCTGTAAGATAACTTATTGTTGGTTGGGTGGGTGATTATTGATTGTGTGGGTTTAAATAAATATTGTTTGTACTAATAAGACGCCTGCTCAAAGTTATTTGTCCACCGTATAAGGGTTAAAACAGGCTGATTTTTACCACACCCCCCTCCCCTTACCTTGAGGCTGTGCCCTCTAGTCCTGCTATCCATTCTAAGCAGGAAGAATCTCTCTACCTCTACCCTATCTATCGTCTTCATTATCTTATACGTCTCTGTAAGATCCCCCCTCAGCCTTCTAAACTCCAACAAGTACAGACCCAGTCAATTTAGTCTCTCTTTATAGGCCAACCCCATCATCTCCGGTATCAGTACAAAATCAAGGCGGTCTCACTGAACATTGATAAAATATTGATTAGATCTCAGCTGGAGAATTGATCCCACCTCTGGTCACAGTGCTTTAGAAGAATATCAATGTATTCGAGAGGGTGCAGAGGAGATTTACATAAGAACATAAGAAATAGGAGCAGGAGTAGGCCATCTGGCCCTTCGAGCCTGCCCCGCCATTCAATAAGATCATGGCTGATCTGTCGTGGCTCAGTTCCACTTTCCGGCCCTCTCCCCATAACCCTTAATCCCCTCTCTTATCAAAAACCCATCAACCCGCTTCTTGAAAATATTTATCGAGGCAGCCTCCACCACTTCAACGGGCAGAGAATTCCAGAGATTCACCACCCTTTGAGTGAAGAAGTTCCTCCTCAACTCCATTCTAAAACGCCCCCCCTTTATCTTGAGGCTGTGCCCCCTAGTCCTACTGTCTTTTTTGAGCGGGAAGAGTCTCTCCACCTCTATCCTATCCATCCCATTCATCATCTTATACGTCTCAATGAGATCTCCCCTCATTCTTCTAAACTCTAACGAGTACAAGCCTAGTTTATTCAGCCTCTCCTCATAGCTCAACCCCCTCAACTCCGGTATCAGCCTAGTAAACCTCCTCTGCACTCCCTCCAAGGCCAAAATATCTTTGCGCAGGTGCGGCGCCCAAAACTGCACACAGTACTCCAGCTGCGGCCTCACCAATGCCCTTACTGGAACATTACAGGAGAGAAGGGACTTCTGAATGACACTGGGACAATTAAATGTGTTGGGCTACGCATATCTTTCATAAAACATGGAAAGACATTGCATTGCCCAGAAAGTTGATACTGACTTGGAGTTTTGTTCTGTAAAGAGGGCCATAAATACTCGTTGGACTGGGAGCCAGCCTGCATTGACGTGACCTGTATGGTACCTGAGGAAGAGTTTTTTGCTTGTTTTGAACTGGAATCACTTTAACTGATGGGTAATAAAACTGAAAAACAAAGTCTAGCTTTGTTCTGGAAATCACAGAGCAGGGAGAAACTGCTTGTTTGAATTGAATGGGGTGCCATGGTGGCAAAGTGGTTAGCACCACTGCCTCACAGTGCCAGAGACCCAGATTCAATTTCGGTGACTGATTGTGTCTGCATGGGTTTCAACTGGGTGCTCCGGTTTATAAGAACATAAGAAACAGGAGCAGGAGTAGGCCATCTGGCCCTTCGAGCCTGCCCCGCCATTCAATAAGATCATGGCTGATCTGTCGTGGCTCAGTTCCACATTCCCGCCCTCTCCCCATAACCCTTAATCCCCTCTCTTATCAAAAACCCATCAATCCGCGTCCTAAAAATATTTAGTGAGGAAGCCTTCACCACTTCAACAGGCAGAGAATTCCAGAGATTCACCACCCGTTGAGTGAAGAAGTTCTTCCTCAACTCCATTCTAAAACGCCCCCCCTTTATCTTGAGGCTGTGCCCCCTAGTCCTACTGTCCTTTCTGAGCGGGAAGAGTCTCTCCTCCTCTATCCTATCCATCCCATTCATCATCTTATATGTCTCAATGAGATCTCCCCTCATTCTTCTAAACTCTAACGAGTACAAGCCTAGTTTATTCAGCCTCTCCTCATAGCTCAACCCCTTCAACTCCGGCATCAGCCTAGTAAACCTCCTCTGCACTCCCTCCAAGGCCAAAATATCCTTGCGTAAGTACGGCGCCCAAAACTGCACACAGTACTCCAGCTGCGGCCTCACCTATGCCCTATACAGCCGCAGAAAGACCTCCCTACTTTTATATTCAATCCCCCTCGCTATGAAGGCCAGCATCCCATTCGCCTTCCTGACCACCTGCAGCACTGCAGGCTGGGTTTTTGCGACTCATGCACAAGGACCCCGAGGTCCCTCTGCACCGTCGCCTGCTGCAGTTTTTCTCCACATAAGTAATAATCCTTCCTACCAATATTCCTACCAAAGTGGACCACCTTGCACTTTCCAACATTAAATTCCATTTGCCAGTTCCTGGCCCATTCGCCCAGCCTATCTAGATCCATCTGTAGATAGGATCCGCGCAATTTGCCGTTCCACCAATCTTGGTGTCATCAGCAAATTTCGACACCACACACTCGGTTCCCTCCTCCAGATCATCTATATAAATGGTAAATAGCTGAGGCCCCAGCACCGACCCTTGAGGCACTCCACTAGTCACCATCCGCCAATCTGAATAACACCCATTGACCCCCACTCTCTGCCTCCTATTTGACAACCAGTCCTCTATCCATGCTAACACCCTACCCCCTACTCCCTTGACCTTCTGCAATAACCTGTTGTGAGGTACCTTGTCGAACGCCTTCTGAAAATCAAGAAAGACCACACCCACCAGCTCTCCTCTATCCACCGCCCTAGACACATCCTCATAGAACTCCAGTAAATTTGTCAGAGACGACTTCCCCTTAACGAAACCATGCTGTGTCTGCTCTATCATGCAATTCCCCTCAAGATGCCTTGCTATTTCCTCCTTGTTTCCTCCCACAGTCCAGAGATGTGCTGGTTAGTGGATTAGCGATGCTAAATTGCCCCTTAGTATCAGGGGGATTAACAGGCTAGATGTGTGGGGTTACAGGAATAGGATCTGGGTGGGATTATTGTTGGTGCAAGTTCAATGGGCTGAATGGCCTCTTCTGCACTGTTTCTGCACGAACCTCTTTGGGCAAAAAGTTGGACAATGTAGGTGACGCAACCTGATTCTCCCTCTGCCTTGCCTCAAGTTGTGTCTGGTTCACAACCTGCTGGCAGAGATTCCTTATTTGAGTGTATCCTGTCTGCATTTTGGACTTACAAAGCTGAAACAGGAAGAATTGGTTCATACAAACACAGAAACATAGAAGATAGGAGAAGGAGGTGGTGATTTGACCTTTCGAGCCTGCTCCACCATTCATTACAATCATGGCTGAGCATCCAATTCAACAGTCTAATCCTGCCTTTTCTCCATAACCCCTGATCCCATTTGCCCTAAGTGCTATATCCTGTTGCCTCTTGAATACATTCAATGCCCTGGCATCAGCTACTCCCTGAGGTAACGAATTCCACAGGCTCACCACTCCCTGGATGAAGAAATGTCTCCTCACCTCCACCCTGAATCCTCAGACTATGACTCCTGGTTTAGGACTCCCCCACCATTGGGAACATCCTCCTTGCATCTGCTCTGTCTTGTCCTAAACCACATCTGTGTATAAATACCGTTAAATAGTATAAAGAAAGTGGGACAGGACTTCAGCAAGGAGTTGGGAGGGCTAAAAGGGTTCATGAAAAGACCTTGGCAAACAGACTTAAGGAAAACCCTCAGGCATTTTATATGTATGTGAGGAGCAAGATCAAAGCCAGAGAAATGTTGGTTCACTCAAGGATAGTAGAGAGAATCTATGCATGGAACCAGAGGAAATAGACGAGAAACTAAATTAATACTTTGCCTTGCATTCACCAAAGAGATGGATTTGTTGGATGGGGAGTCTAGGATAGAATGTGTTGAAATTCTGGGTCATGTTGCTGTCAAAAAGGAAGAGGTGTTGGGCGTCATAAAGGCATTAAAGTAGAAAGGGTCCCAGCGCCTGATGGGATCTATCCCAGAATACTGAGGGAGGCAAGGGTTAAAATTGCTGGGGCCTTAAGAGAAATCTTTGTATCATCACTGGCCACAGGTGAAGTTCCTGACGACTGAAGATAGCAAATGTTATTCTATTATTTAAGAAGGGCAGCAGGATAATCCAAGAAACTATAGGCCAGTGAACCCTACATTAGTGGAAGAGAAATTATTGGAATACATTCATAGAAACATGATTTTCTCATATTTGGAAACAAACGGATTTATTAGTGATAGACAGCATGGTTTTGTAAAGGGGAGTTCGTGCCTCACTAACTTGATTGAGTTTTTCAAGGAATTGATGACGATGATAGATAAGGGAAAGGCAGTGGATGATGTATACATGGACTTCAGTAAAGTCTTTCACCAGGTACCTCATGGTAGACTGATACAAAAAGTGAAGTCACACGGGATCAGAGGAGAGTTGGCAACATGGATGCAAGAATGGGCTTGGCCATAGATACAGAGTGTAGTAGTAGAGGGGCACTCTTCTGAATGGAAAGCTTTGATTAGTGGTGTTTCACAGGGAACAGTTCTGGGACCTTTGTTATTCATAGTATATATAAATGATTTGGAGGAAAATGTGGTAAGTTCGCAGACAACACAAAAATTGGTGGAATGGCAGATAGTGAAGAGGATTGTCTGAAAGATACAGCAAGATATAGACTAATTGGAGACTTAGGTAGAGAAATGGCAGATGGAGTTTAATCCGGACAAGGGAAAGGTAATGAATTTTGGAAGGTCCAATGTGTGTAGGAATTATACAGCAAATGGTACAACACTTAAGAGTATTGAAAGGCAGAGAGATCTGGGCGTACATGCCCACTGATCACTAAAAGTGGCCACACTGGTGGATAAGTAGTCAAGAAGGCATATGACATGCATGCCTTCCTCTGTCGTGGCATTGAGTTTGCAGGTCATGCTGCAGCTATACAGAACCTTATTTAGGCCTGATTTCAATTTGTCACACTACCAGAACAATGTGGATGCTTCAGTGAGGGTGCAGAAGAGGTTTATCAGTATGCTGCCTAGTCTGGACTGTATAGCTATGAGGAGAGGTTGAATAAACTCGTTTTGTTCTCTCTGGAATGTTGGGGGTTGAGGAGTGACCTGATAGAGTCTTAACAGATAATGAGTGGCATGGACAGAGTGGATAGTCAGTTGGTCTTTCCTAGGGCAGAAAAATAAATTACTAAGGCATAGGTTTAAGGTATGTGGGGAAACGTTTAGAGGAGATGGCAAGTCTCGCAGCCTAGAGGAGAGTGTGAGTAAAGTTTTTTTTTACACAGAGAGTGGTGACTGTCTGGAGCGCGCTGCCCGCAGAGGCGGTGGAAGCAGGGACGATAGTGGCTTTTCAGGGGCAACTAGACAATTACACGTATAGGATTTCATTGGAAGGATCCGGAACTGATAAGTGCGTACAATGTTAATTTAGGCAGGCATTGTGATGGCGCAGGCTTCGAGGAACAAAGCGCCTGTTCCTGTGCTTTCCTTTCCTTTGTTATTTGTTCTTTGTTAGTGAAGCCATAGCTAGTGTATTGTCCTGTTCTGATAACCTCTTTATAGGAAAGATGTGATTGCACTGGAGAGAGTGCAGAGGATTTTCACCAGGATGCATTCCGGGATGGGACACTTAAGTTATAATTCTGTTTCCCTTACTTGAAAGGCCAGTCATGAGGGGACGGATGTTCAAGATGAGGGGCAGGGGGGTCCCGGGGATGTGATGGGAAACTCTTTTTTTCCCAGCAGGTGATGACGGTCTGGAATGCGTTGCCTGGGAGGGTCGTAGAAGCGGATTGCCTCACATCATTAAAAAAAATCTCTTGGATGAGCAATGGGATGTCATAACATTCAAGGCTGTGGGCCAAATGTTGGTTAATTGGATGAGATGGGAGTTCAGATGTTGTTTTGCGTGCGGAAGGACTTCTACTGCACTGTATAATTCTAGAATTTTATGGACATAAATAATAAGAGTTCATTTAACAGTGCAAGGGGCTGACCTGTGAGCACTGCCTAAACTCCCATCGTTATAGATCATAGAATCCTACAGTGCAGAAGGCCATTCGGTTCATCGAGTCTGCACCGACCACGAACCCAGTCTATCCCCATCATCCCATAGATTTACCCTACCTAGTCCACTTTCCCATAAGGGGAAATTTATCATGGCTAATCCACCTAACCCACACATCTTTGGACTGTAGGAGGAAATACATGCAAACACGGGGAGAACATGCAAACTCCACACTGACAGTGGCCCAAGCCACAAGTTGAACTCGGGTCCCTGGAGCTGCGCGGCGGCAATGCTAACCACGGTGCCACAGTGCCACCCATGCTTATGTCGTAGATATTTTTTTTTATCAACTTTGAAGCTGCATTACGTAGGAAATAAAATACCTTTAAATTAATATCTACGTGCATCAATTTAACGTAAGAGTTTTAAAAGTAAATTTTTGGCGGGGGAGCTCAATCATATGTGTTGGCGGCCTGTAGCATGTGGGAATTCATGGATACTCCCTGAATTTGTAGCAGAAAGTGAGAAGGTTGAGACGTCAACTGCACATGATTGGCGAGGTTGCGAGGGTTTGTACATGATTGGCTATTTCGAGCTTTCGGAGATGAATTCACACTGGAGAGTGTGTAAAATCTGAAGGACAGCTATACAAATTGCTCGGAGCATTTGCGATTTGGAACAGACCGCCAGGAAACAAGCGGGAGCTAATTCAATAAATTTGGAAGGGGCGTACACAGGAACATGCAGGAAACAAAGTTATGAAATGTCGACCACACTCAGCAATGTGAGGTTGTTTCGACACAGAGAGAAAATGACACAACGTGTCAGTCTTGGAGCTGTTACCAGTGACATAGTAAAAAGTCTGACAACACCAGGTTGTAGTCCAACCTATTTATTTGATAATATACTCACAAGCTTTCGAGGTTAGCCCCTTCGTGAGGTGAATGGAGAGTTCTGGCCTCAGACAGAGCATATAAAGCACAGTTTAGAGATTACTGATTAGAATGCGAATCCTTACACCTAACCTGCTGTTCAAGACATGAAGTGGCTGACAATGTGAGTGGAAGGAGCACTGATCACAGTTTAAAGAGATGTGTATTGTCTCCAGACAGTACAGTCAGTGAGGTTTTGCAAACCCAGGCAAGTCACGGGGGTTACAGATAGTGCAACATGAACCCAAGATCCCACGACGCACGACAGCGCAGAGTCGCTGAACAGAGACTGATAGCCAAGTTCCGCACACATGAGGACGGTCTCAACAGGGATCTTGGGTTCATGTTGCACTATCTGTAACCCCCGTGACTTGCCTGGGTTTGCAAAACCTCACTTACTGTACTGTCTGGAGACAATACACATCTCTTTAAACTGTGATCAGTGCTCCTTCCACTCACATTATCAGCCACTTCAGGTCTTGAACAGCAGGTTAGGTGTAAGGATTCGCATTCTAATCAGTAATCTCTAAACTGTCTGTGCTTTATATGCTCTGTCTGAGGCCAGAACTCTCCATTCGCCTGACGAAGGGGCTAACCTCGAAAGCTTGTGAGTGTATTATCAAATAAATAGGTTGGACTAAAACCTGGTGTTGTCAGACTTTTTACTGTGTTTACGCCAGTCCAACACCGGCATACCCACATCATGACCAGTGACATAGCCATAGAAAAGAGATGGAGGGAGGAAGAAAGGGGGAAAATGGAGAAAAAATGCTTTCTCTCATTTGTTTCATTTCAGTATCACAGGATCACAGAAAACTACAGTGCAGAAGAGGCCCTTCGGCCCATCGAATCCGCAATGACTTGCCTACCTAATCCCATTGCCAGCACTTGGCCCACAACCCTGAATGTTGTGGCGTGACAATATTCATTCAGATACTTTTTAAAGGATGCGTGGCATCTCGCTTCCAGCACCTTCCCAGGCAGTGCATTCCAGAACTTCACCACCCTCTGGGTAAAAAGGTTTTACCTCAAGTCCCCGCTAAACCTTCCACCCCTCAATTTTAATCTGCTTTGCTGTGTAACTGAGCCTTCAACTAAGGGGAATAGTTATCCACCTATCCACCTGATCCATGCCCCTCATAATCTTGAACACATAAATCAAGTCGCCGCCTCTGTCTTCTCTGTTTCAGAGAAAACAACCCATGCATGTACAAACTCTCCTTATAAATTCAATGTTTCATCCCAGGCAACATCCTGGTGAATCTCCTCTGCACCCCTTTCAGTGTGATCAAGTCCTTTGTATCATGTGGCGACCAGACCTTCACACGAAAAGAGGAAAGATTCTCTCTACATCCACACTGTCAATTCAGCTTAGGTTATTTAATGTTTCGCTCAGGTTGCCTGTTACTCTTGTAAGCTCTAATCATAGAATCATAGAATCCCTACAGTGCAGAAGGAGGCCATTCAGCCCATCGAGTCTACGCCAACAACAATCCCACCCAGGCACTATTCCCGTAATCCCATGCATTTATCGTAGCGAATCCCTTTTAGACGAAGGGGCAATTTAGCCTGGCCAATCCACCTAATCTGCACACCTTTGGCGTGTTAGGTGGATTGGCAAACAAAACATAATCTCTGCAACGTTTCTTCAGAAGACAGTTGCCCATTCCTGGTATTACTCCAGCAAAACGTCATGAAACTGCTTCTTTAGATTTACAGTCCGCCTTAAGTAAGTAGACTACAGCTGTGCACAATACCACAGATGTGGTGTCGCAACTGAACTGAATTCTAAACTAATTTCTTTTTTAACCCATCCTCCTCAAAATGAACGATCGCATTCTATTAGCTTTCCTAATAGATTTAACTATCCACCAGCCTTTTGTGATTCATACACTCAGCCTACTTTCATACTCTTCACAATGTACTTTCCTACCTATCTCGAATGATCATCTTACTTACTCTTAAGTATTTTTTCAGTCCCTTCATCCAAGCCATTGGTATGAATTGTAAAAGATTGAGTTTCGAGGCGCACCACTGGTCACACCTGCCAACTAGAAAAGACCCATTGATGGCAATTGTCTGTTTCCTCTAATGTAGCGAATCTTGCTTCTCGTGGGAAGGATGTCATCAGCAGCCTCCTTGAACCAATGCAGGCCACGTAGGGTAGGTACGCCCATAGTGCTGTTAGCAGGGAAGTTCCTCGATGTTGACCCCAAATAGTGAATCAACGGCGATAGAATTCCAAATCAGGAGAGACTTGAGGTTTTCAGAGAATCTCGAAGATGGTGGTATTCCCATTTATCCGTGTCCTTGTTCTTGGAATGCACTGCCTGATAGTGTGCTGGGATTTCTTCAAATGAAGCTTTGAAAGAGGAATTGAAAGAGAAAGTTAGGGCAGCACTATATGGAGAAAGCACCGGAAACAAATTTTGCGCTTGCTTATCATGAGAGCTGGTGTTCATGGACAACCAGTATTCTTCTGCTCAGTGACAATTCTGTAATTCAACGATACATAAACTATTTTTTTCAAATTTTGGAAACAGAGCACTCAGCACGTTTTCTGGAATCGCATCGTAGAATTGTAAGACCGCTTCATTATTAACCTAGATTAGCTACATTGCTGATCCTTTGAAATAATACTGATTTGCGCCCAAGAAGATGTTCAAAAGTAAAGTGTCACTTTAAAACAAAAACCTTCTGTCTTGGCAAGTTTTTTTGTTTGAAATTACAGAAACACAGCAATAAAATTCAACGTATTAAAATTGTTATAAACTCCCCGTCGGGGAATTGAACCCCGGTCTCCCGCGTGACAGGCGGGGATACTAACCACTATACTAACGAGGAAGTGATGGTATCATTAACATGCGCATTGTACACATGTTGCAGACACTTTTAGAGCAACAACTGAGCTGTGACGAGCTGTGTTCGAAGAGTCGTTTAACGGAGCAATGGGCGGCATTATGGAACGAGTAAACTTCTGGATTACCGTAGACCCAATGGCAGGGACGCATAAAATCAACGGGAATCATGTCGTGATTGAAAGCTGCGTTTGCCGTTCATTTCCAAGTGCATGTTATTGGTGATTCTGGAAGAAAGACGGCATGTCTTGAAATTTGAAAATGCTGGAAAATCTCAGCTGGCCTTTCTTCTCAGATGCAGTCAAACTTGTTGAGATATCCAGCATTTGCTTTATTTTTGTTTCAGATTCCAGCATCGGCAGTATTTTTCTTTTATTTTATTTCTCGAAATTTGTTTTATTTTACAGAAAACCGCTGGAAATCCCAAAGTGCTTCTCATCTGATTGTTTCTTTTTTCATATTTTCTTTTGTATTACTGGAGATAAAGTTGAAAATTCAGAAAAAAAATCAAATCCAATCAGACGTAAATATGGAATGTTTATTTCTCCAAGTTATTACCATTTCATTCGTAGTTTAATATAGATTCAGCAGTTGTCAATCTGTTACTTTTTATAAAAGTTGCCTCAGTTAAAATCTTACTCGGGCATAGCTCCGTCAACACAGTAAAAAGTCTGACAACACCAGGTTTTAGTCCAACCGATTTATTTGATAATACTCACAAGCTTTCGAGGGGACTGCCTCTTCGTCAGGTGAATGGAGAGTTCTGGCCTCAGACAGAGCATATAAAGCACAGACAGTTTAGAGATTACTGATTAGAATGCGAATCCTTACACCTAACCTTCTGTTCAAGACCTGAAGTGGCTGACAATGTGAGTGGAAGGAGCACTGATCACAGGTTGCAGAGATATGTATTGTCTCCAGACAGTACAGTAAGTGAGGTTTTGCAAACCCAGGCAAGTCACAGGGGCTACAGAATAATGGTCTGTTTGAGGTTGTGTGGTTGTCTGAAGGCAAGAAGTGGGGGTGTGGGGATAGCCCTGGCGAGATGTTCGTCTTCGTCAATGATATGTTGAAGACTCCGAAGAAGATGTGCACACAACCTCAAACAGACCATTGTTCGCAGCAAACTACCCAGTCTTCAGGAGAACAGTGACCACAATTCCACACAGCCCTGCCACAGCAACCTCTGCAAGACATGCCGGATCATCGACATGGATACCATCATCACACGTGAGAATACCATCCACCAGGTACATGGTAAATACTCTTGCAACTCAGCCAACATTGTCTACCTGATACGTTGCAAGAAAGGATGTCCCGAAGCATGGTACATTGGGGAGACCATGCAGACGCTACGACAACGGATGAATGAACATCGCTCGACAATCACCAGGCAAGACTGTTCCCTTCCTGTTGGCGAACACTTCAGTGGTCACGGGCATTCAGCCTCTGACCTTCGGGTAAGCATTCTCCAAGGCGGCCTTCACGACACACGACAGCACAGAGTCGCTGAACAGAGACTGATAGCCAAGTTCCGCACGCATGAGGACGGCCTCACCAGGGATCTTGGGTTCATGTCGCACTACTTGTAACCCCCGTGAGTTGCCTGGGTTTGCAAAACCTCACTTACTGTACTGTCTGGAGACAATACATATCTCTGCAACCTGTGATCAGTGCTCCTTCCACTCACATTGTCAGCCACTTCAGGTCTTGAACAGCAGGTTAGGTGTAAGGATTCGCATTCTAATCAGTAATCTCTAAACTGTCTGTGCTTTATATGCTCTGTCTGAGGCCAGAACTCTCCATTCACCTGACGAAGAGGCAGTCCCCTCGAAAGCTTGTGAGTATTATCAAATAAATCGGTTGGACTAAAACCTGGTGTTGTCAGACTTTTTACTGTGTTTACGCCAGTCCAACGCCAGCATTCCCACATCATAGTTCCGTCACCCATTGGAAAATGAATCAAGCTTCTAAACCGCTTCTAAACTCTGTGTCTCCGATAATAATTTTAAGAAGCTCAATTAAAACTGTACTGTCCACGGTTCTGTCACGGATTCGAAAAAAAATCAGGCTTTTAAGCCGTTTTTGAAACATCGAGCGACATTTTCGCATTTTGCAACGCAAGATGAAGCCTTTCACCCCATCGAGTAAGGGTAGGATTTTCTCTATTTCGCCATGCGCTTTTACACTGCCTCTAACCCCATAGACTCTGGCAGCACTGTACAGTGATCAGCTTAATCTGGCATCCCAAATACGTTTTGTAATTCAGCAAACATTTGAATAGTGTGCAATAGACGTCTGTTTGTTAAATAAGTAAGTGATAAATAAGTTATCCGATGTCATCTGATCGCTTGTTTGGAAATAAAACTTACTTTCCCTAACCGGGAATCGAACCCGGGCCGCGGCGGTGAGAGCGCCGAATCCTAACCACTAGACCACCAGGGAAAACTGGCTTCAAATGTGTAATCACGGCTCTGATATACAATGCTTAAAACGATTGTATTAAGGTTGTTTGTTTAATTTTTTTCTGGACGTTCATGGCTTTCAAGTTTCTGCTCCTTACAGATCTAGTTTCATGAATCTATTTATCTGCTCAGCTGAATCTTATTTAAATCGTAAACTTTGTTTTCTTATTTGTCAATAATTTCTCAATACATTTATACACAATACAAGCGCACACAACAAGCATTGAAACACAAATGATGTGGAAATGCCGGCGTTGGTCTGGGATACACACAGTCACCTGATGAAGGGACAGCGCTCCGAAAGCTAGTAGCTTTGCTACCAGATGAACACGTTGGACTTTAACTTGGGATTGTGAGACATTTTACCATATTCTTCGTCCGACACTGAAACAATCAGTGTCATAAATAGCGCAACCTGGATAACATGCTCAGAAATGGCAGTAACATGCATTCCAATATCCGCATAATCTGTTTGGAAATTTCGCAATATTAATCATAAATATCTGCATATTTAGTGCCTGTTGTAATCGAATCCCCAGACCGCACAACAGCTATGCCAAACACGCTTTATAAATGAAGGTTTTGCTTTTCGCAACGCCAAGAGAAATAATCTATTGTGTTTGGTACGCACTCCCTGATTTAGATTTTGGACATGACCAAAAAATAATTGTTGAAGGATTCGCTGGGAGGCAAGCAACGACTTTCTGGACCAGTGTGCAACAGGTCACAGCAGACAGAATACGAAGGTTAGTGGAAGCAGAACCAGAGGGTAAGGATGTGGGATTTTACGCAAAGTTCTGCAGGCATCATTTGGGAAATGTTGAATCAGGGTACCATCACAGACCACAAAGGATATAATTATGCCTGTGATGGTTACGATGACTCTCTGAAAAACAACACACCGATTCCCCCTCCTGTGCGTTTACGACATTTCCCTGCAATATGACATTTTTTGCCTTTTTTTTCAAATGATATCTCAATTCTCTTTTGAATTACGTATTTAAATCTGCCTCCTCCGTACTCTTTGCAATGTAGCCGAGGTCCTCACCTCCTCACCACCCTGCATAAACATAGATTTTAACCCCCTCGTGTCAGCAGTGTTTTTGCATACGCAAACATTCATAATTGTGAAATCGTTTATTATTTTGCACCAGAACTTTATTTTAATGATTGTCTATAACAATGTTGTGATATTTGATTATGATTCGGCATCTGCTGCGATTATCCTTTTCTTAGTAAATCTACGTACCGACCGATAGATCGACCAATCTTGGTGAACGTGCACAAAAATAAATCTTAAAACCTCAATTTCGAAACAGTCATATCCAAAAATATCATTCATCCCTGGTGATAGAACAGGGGATTGCGTGTTTGCGCGTGGGGAGGAGGGTGTCGGCATTACAGGAAAGACCAGTTAAGGCAAGTAGGTCAGCCACGGCCGCTAGCAGGGCAGAATGACCAAAACATGCTCTCAAGTCCTCTGATCCCGGATTTCTGTGTCGAATTTCCTGTTCCTAACATGACTCCCATGCTGTTCAATTCAATCGAAACCTTTTTTTAAAAAAAACTTAAATCCAAGCATTTTGCACATTCCAAGGTCGAGAAGATCAAAAACCTCCCACGGCGGTGGGTAGGCGAACACCGAACTTAAAAATTCTGTGCCCCTTTTATATTTTGATGTGTTTTTTTCTACAAATTGCTCGGTTTTTTTTGGTAATTGTATTTACATATAATAGTTTCGATGTTTCTCCTTTACTTCGGAATATTTTAGACTCTGCGTTTGCATGACATAACTCAGGCTTCTGTGCAGATGTTTGTTTGACATGGTTTTTCTCTCGCGCAGCTGCTTCCCACCACGTGACCCGCCAGTGATTCAGAGGGTAGCGTGCTGACTTCACCTCACTGTGTTGTCGGACATACGCTGCTGTTTGAAAGCAGTGTTACGGAAGAAACAACCTGGGTTGTGATTCAAAGTCGTGAGTACAGAGGAGGTTTGCAGGGTTATTGCTTGCGGGTGCTGGGTGTCCCGCGACTGTGGACGGGTTTAAAGCCTACAGTAAGAGGACTGACTGGTGGCCGGCAACCACCGGGATCTCTGGCTCGTGGTGGCTGCCGAAGCAGTAGCTCTGATGTGGAGATGCCGGCGTTGGACTGGGGTAAACACAGTAAAAAGTCTCACAACACCAGGTTTATTTGGTAGCAAACGCCACTAACTTGTAGCTCCTCAGAGGGCAGGTCCAGGGAGGGCGGCGGCGGCGGTGACCCCGTATGACCTCTGGCATTGTGAGGTCACAATGGCGGTGACGTGAGCGCTGTCAGCGGGAGCCCTGAACCCATTAAACTTGTTTTACCAGCCACTGCGGATCATAGGAATTGCCCTTAAAAGCCACACACAATCCTTCCTCCACTGTCTCTGGGTCAAAATCCTAGAACCCCCTACCTAAGTGCACAGTGGGTGTAATCTCATCAGAGGGGCTGCAGAGATTCAAGAAGGCAAGCATGCTTTCTTGACTACCTTCTCCACCTGCACTGCCACTTTCAGTGACCTATGTACCTGTACACCCAGATCCCTTTGCGTTTCAATACTCCTAAGGGTTCTAGCATTACTGTATATTTTCTATCTGTTGTAGACGTTCCAAAATGCATTACCTCACATTTATGTGGATTAAACTCCATCTGCCATCTCTCTGCTCAAGTCTCCAACTGAATTATATCCTGCTGTTTCCTCTGATGGTCCTCATCACTATCTGCAAATCTAACAATCTTTGTGTCATCTGCAAACTTACTGATCAATCCTATTGCATCTTCCTCCTATACAGCAAATGTCCCAGCACTGATCCCTGAGGAACACCACTTGTCACAACCCTCCATTCAGAAACATACCTTTCCACTGCTACCTTCTGTCTTCTTTGACTGAGCCAGTTTTGTATCCACCTTGCCAGCTCACCTCTGATCCCATGTGACTTCACCTTCTGCACCAGTCTGCCATGAGGGACCTTGTGAAAGGCCTTACTGAAGTCCATGTAGACAACATCCACTGTCCTACCCTCATCAAATCTTTGTCACTTCCTTGAAAAACTCAATCAAGTTCATGAGACACAACCTCCCCTTCACAAAACCATGTTGCCTCTCACTAATATGTCCACTTATTTCCAAGTGGGAATATGTGCTGTCTCAAGCAATCCTCTCCAATAATTTCCCTACCTCTGATGTAAGACTCACCAGCCTGTAATTACCAGGATTATTCCTGCTACCCTTCTTAAACAGAGGAACATCTATCTTGTTTTCACTGTCATGGAGCATCCTGATAAAGTTTCCTTATACTAGTTTTTGTATCTCTTTATTGAATCCCAACACCTTCATTTATAATGGGAATAGGGTCTGGGTGGGACTGCGTTCAGTGCAGACTCGATGGACCAAATGGTCTCCTGCTGTACTGTAGGGATTCTGTGATTCTAACATCTCCTTAGTTCTTCCTTTTTTTCCCCTAATTTTTGATGTGGTTGAAACTTTTTCTTAAATTCTAACCTGCTGCTTTGCTTTCCATTAACCATCATACTTCCTGTAATCTGAAACCTCCCTTCCCGCCCTCATGCTCAAATCAGTGAGTAATGGGGGGTGCCAACATTGAATGATGTGGGAGAAAAAAAGAGTGGATGGGTTACTGTGAGGAACTGAGAGTTAATGAGTGAGGTGAGGGTCTGTGGGTCAGAGGAACTGAGAGAAAATGATGAGGAGAGAACAGACTGAATCAGTTAGGGTGCAGGATGGGGTTGAAATAGGACTGAGAATCTCTTGTTTAACCCTGAGTTTGAAGAGCTATGTACCATTTCCTGGAGTCAGTTTTTTTATCCCCAGTTCAATCCCCTGTTGGAGAGGTTGAATGAGCTGTGTCTCAGAGATCATATGGAGCTTCAACAAAAACAGCTTTATTCAACATTCATGAGAGAGAGAGTACTCAAAAATGCAATTCTCTTGCTAATCATGTGTTCTTAAACATTCTTATCCTTTCTCACGTCACAATGTCTTCCATTTAATTTTTCGTTATGTCATTGTCTTGTTAGTTTAAACTTGTAAAAGTTATGTTTTTGTCACATTGCGTGCTGATCAATTATCCTGTGTGCTTTTATTTTTAGTTGTTCTTTTGCACAAAGCCTGTCTACCTTGATCAAAGCACTGCAGATACTTTATAGCATGCAAATTTCAACTGTGTATGTCAATTGTTACCATCACCGCAATACTTGATTACTTTTCCAGAAGCACAGAGGATCTAATATGTCCTCTCTGAACATTGTGGGGTCATGGTCTGGACTGTTTATTGCTACTTGTAATCTCCAACGGGTATCACCTGAGATATGATTGTCTAGTGCTGCCTCTGTGGAAGTTACTTGTAATTTGTCATGTGTCTACCTGTGAGTTTGTATAGTACAGCCACTCTGCCTATTTAAGCCTTTCTGTTCTGTCCTATTTTGCTGCTGCCCAAGCTTCTTAGGAGCCCTACAACAAATCCCTGAAGTGAGAGTCTAATACCAGTTTGAAGAAATATGAACCATTCCCTCTGTTTGGGGCATGTACCACTCCCTATGTTCATTGTCTAATCCCCAATTTGAAAGTGTGTATATCATTCCTTTGGGTCAGGGTCCCACCCCAAGTTTAAAGGGATATGCACCATTGCCTACGGTCAGTGTCTGACCTCCAGTTTACAGGAATGTGTAGACTTCCCTGTTTCAGACTGACTTGACTCTGATCTATTTTACTCTCTCTCTCTGTAACTCCTCAAATGTTTCTAACTGAGGACAGAGGATCAGTCACTAAACCAACCAACACTTACCCCATTACTGGATTTTACCCTTTTACATTGAACCTTCTGAGAAATGTTGAGCATTTGGACACATTTTCCATTTGTCTCTTATGTAAAAATAATGGCACTACCTGGTAAGGAGATGGACTTGGGTACATTTGAAGGACAGATTCATCTATTCTTGTTAGTATGAGCACAGCAGCAAACAACTAGTGAAGACCAGAGCTCGGGTAAAAGGAACAGGGACTGCAGGGACAGTGACTGTCTGTGAGGTTTAAAGATATTTGTAATCATGTTTTCTTTCCAAACATCAGGAATTGTCTTCCATATTTCTGCAAAATATCCTCTATGTGCTTGCCATTATTTGGTGGCCTACACTAACACCAAACATTCACACTTTTCATCACTTTGCCTTCAACAACCAAGAGCCTGACCATTGGAATTGCTCCCCTTAGCTTCTCGGCTGTCTACCTAATTTTACTCCTTCAGAATACTACTTAAAACCCATTTTATCAGAACATTTTTGGCCAACTGCTAAACTATCTTTGTATAACGTTGTGTCATACTTGGTTTTGTTATGCCTCAATTAAACTTTAAAAAAAAACATTTCTAGGACATGGGTTTTGTTGGCTGGCCAGTTTATATTTGCCCATCTCTAGTTCCACTTGAGATGGTAGTAATGAACTGCCTAGTGGAATTGCAGCAGTCCATATGCTGTGTGTTCTCCCACAATGTTGTTAGACAAGCAATTTCAGGATTTTGACCCAGCACTGTGAAGGGACAGCAATATATTTTCTCATCAGAATGGAGGATGTCATGGAAGGAAGTTTTAGATAGTGGTCTTCCCGTGTATCTGCTTCCCTTGTCCAATAAATGGAAGTGGATGTGAGTTTGGAGCATGCTTTCTCAGGATTTTTGGTGAATTTCTGCACTGCATCTTGTAGATGCTACACACTGCTACTACTGAGCAGAGTGGTGAATGGAGTGGATGTTTGCAGATGTGCCAATCAATCAGGCTGTCTTGTACTGAATGGTGTCAAGCTGCTTAAGTATTGTTGGCACTGCACTCATCCAAGTAAGTGGAGAACATTCCATCACTCTCCTGACTTCTGCATTATGAATGGTGGACAGGTTCCCTACAGTATTCCAAGGCTCTGACCTGCTCTTGTAGGCACTTTGTTTATGTTCTCCTTGGGGTACGTTATTTCATTAAAGGCATAAGTATACACCAGGCAGTATAATGGGTCTTCTATTGTTCCTTAAAAATAGGCAATTAATTTGTTTATAAATCTTCCAGATAATCTTTTCTTTCCAGTGCTGTAACATATCTTTCATCCATACTGTTAACATTTTTCCTTTCCCAAGCAAACTTCGACCTTCCATTGCTCTGTTTTCATTATTGTATTCTGAAACTTGTGAGGGGATTAACTGTTTCTTTGGCTGACCAGATGAGCAATGACTTGCACCTAGTTAGCTCTTCTTTAATGTCAATATCCAAGAATGTTTCAGAGGAATGTAGCAAAGTCATGTTGACCCTGTCACAACTACAAAGTGCTTTGATCAAACTGCACATTGCATTACGGACTCTAATCAAATTCAATCTTGCATCCATTTTGGTAAAATTCCTTTGGAATGAACAACAACTCTGGTTATTCATTTATGTCCTTATTTCTCCCACAGAGAGGACACTCCAAGTTACTCCTGCATCTCTGGAGGGAACAGATTGTGGCTTGATTGCAATTGATGCCAGCATCTCTTTCATTGTTCTTAGTGCAGTTGTGTGGAAGAAGAGAGGTAAGAAATAAGCACACAGGCTGTTGCTCCCAGTTACGAGCAGCTTAAATTGTTGCAGTACTCACCATTGAACCACAGAAACGTTACAGCACAGAATCCCATCAATAATGACAACCCGAGAACACACAGGTGCCCTTTCTAATCCTGCATGGCCCATATTCCTGTAGTTTAGAGCATTTAAGGTGCAGATTTGGATACTTTTTGAATAATGTAAGGCCTCTTCCTCCAGCACTTCCTCCGATCTGGTCAAACTGTCTTTTAACTCATTTGCCCTTCTTATTTCAGCCCCGGAATCTGCACAACAGGTTTGAGATTCTTGGTCCCAGTGTGGACAAGAACGAAGGCTGCAAGGTGGATGAGCAAAGTGCCCACGGTACAGTGGTGCAGGCAGAGGTCAAAGCAGAAGTAGTAAACAGAAATGTAATGGTAAATGGGGATAGTGTAATTAGGGGCACAGACACTGTCCCTTGTGACAAGGATAAAGAATACCGAAGGGTGTGTTGTCTGCCTGGTGCTCGGGTCCAGGATGTCTCATCTGGGCTGCAGAGGAACCTGGAGTGGGATGGTGAGAATCCGGTCGTCGTGGTTCATGTGGGTGCCAACGACATAGGCAAAATAGGAACTAAGGATCTGCAGAGGAAGTATGATAACCTGGGAACCAAATTAAAAAGCAGAACTAACAACATGGTTATCTCTGAATTACTACCTGAACCATGTGCAAATTGGTGCAGGGTAAATAGGATTAAGGAGATGAATGTGTGGCTCCGGGATTGGCGTGGGAGGAATGGGTTTGAACTTATGGGACGTTGGTACCAGTATTGGGGCAGATGGGATCTGTTCAGATGAGATGGTCTTTGTCTGAATCGTGCCGGGACCAGAGTCCTGGCGAATCGTATAACTAGGACGGTAGGTAGGACTTTAAACTAAGTGGGGGGTGGGGGCAGGGGGGAATTACAAAATCTAAAGTAAAGGAGAGGGTATGTGTGCAGGTAAATGTCGAGGATATTCCACTAATAAAAGGAGTAGGGAGCATGAGAGAGGTTAGTAGTGTTTCTACAAATAAGGTCCAGATAAAGGCTGGTATAAAGACACTTTACCTGAATGCACAAAGCATTCAGAACAAAGTGAATGAGTTGCTGGTGCAAATCAGTACAAATTGATGTGATCTAGTGGCCATTATGGAAACATGGTTGCAGGGTGACAGGGACTGGGAGCTGAATATCCATGGGTATCACGTGCTCAGGTAGGATAGACAGGAGGAAAAAGTGGGTGGGGTAGCTCTGTTAACTAAGGATAATATCAGGGCAGTAGTAAGAGAAGATGGCTCCAAAGAGCAAAATGTGGAATCGTTGTGGGTGGAGATAAGGAATAGTAAGGTGAGGAAGACGCTGGTGAGTGTGGTCTGTAGGCCCCCAAATAATAACTTTGAGGTGGGGCTGGCTATAAACAAGCAAATAATTGATGCGTGCAAAAATGGAACAGTGATAATTATGGGGGATTTAAATCTGCATATTGATTGGATGACCCAAGTCAGACGCGGTGGGCTTGAGGAAGAGTTCTTGGAATGCTGTTGGGATAGTTTCCTTGAACAGTATGTAACTGAACCTACGAGGGAACAAGCTATCTTAGATTTGGTGCTGTGTAATGAGGCAGGTAGAATTAGGGATCTTCTTGTGAAGGATCCTCTTGGGACGAGTGATCATAGTATGATTGAATTTCTGATGCCGATGGAGGATGAGAAAGTAGGGTCCAGAACCTCTGTCCTCTGTTTGAACAGAGGTGAGAATAATACGATGAGAGCGGAATTGGCGAATGTAGATTGGGGACGCAGATTGGTTGGTAGGACGGCTGAGGAACAGAGGAGGATTTTTAAGGAGATCTTTTTCGATACTCAGCAAAAATATATTCCGATGGTAAAGAAGGACTGTAGGAGAAGAGATAACCAGCCATGGTTACCGAAGGAAATAAAGGAAAGTATTAAATTAAAAGCTGATGTGTTCAGAGTGGCTAAAAATAGTGGGCGATTAGAAGATTGGGAAAGATTTAAAAATCAACAAGAATGACTAAGAAAGTGATAAAGAAAGGAAAGATAGAGTATGAAGCTAAACTAGCTCTAAATGTAAAAAAAATGATAGTAAAAGTTTTTTACAAGTATATAAAGAAGAGGAGACTGGCTAGAGTGAATGTTGGGCACTTGGAGGATAAGAGGAGGGATTTAGCAGTGGGCGATGAGGAAATGGTTATTTAAATGGCTTTAGATAAGTTTTTTGCCTCGAAATTCACAGAGCCCGACACAAATAGTTTGCCGAATATTAAAGATAGAAGGATGGTAGGAGATGAGGGCCTTGATGCGATTACTGTCACTAGAGAGATAGTGCTTGATAGACTAATGGGACTGAAGGTAGACAAGTCCCCAGGACTGGATGGAATGCATCCCAGGGTTCTGAAAGAAATGGGAGAGATGATGGTCTCCCCAGTGTACCATGTCTTGGGAAATCCTTTCCTGCAGCGTGTCAGGTAGACAACGTTGGCCATGTTGCAACAGTATGTATCGTGTACTTGTTGGATGGTGTTGTCATGTGAGATGATGGCATCCATGTTGATGATCTGGCATGTCTTGCAGAGGTTGCTGTGGCAGGGTTGTGTAGTGCCATGGTCACTGCTTTCCTGATGGCTGGGCAGTTTGCTGCAGACAATGGTCTATTTGAGGTTGTGCGATTGTTTGAAGGCAAGAAGTGGGTACGTGGAGATGGCCTTGGTGAGATGTTCATTTTCAACACCGCTCAACCATCACCAGGCAAGGGTGTTCTCTTCTTGTTGGGAACACTCCAGCGCTCATGGGCATTCGGTCTCTGATCTTCAGGTGAGCATTCTCCAAGGCAGTCTTCATGACACATGACAGTGCAGAGTCGCTGAGCAGAGACTGATTGCCAAGTTCTACACACATGAGCTCAGCCTCAATCGGGATCTTGGGTTCATGTCACACTATCTGTAACCCCACGACTTGCCTGGACTTGCAAAATCTCACTAACTGTCCTGTCTGGAGACAATACACATCTGTTTAACCTGTGCTTAGCGCTGTCTACACACACATTGTCTGTACCTTTTAAGACTTGATTACCTGTAAAGACTTGCATTCCGATCGTTAGTTTGTAAATTGCGTTTGTGTCGTTATATGCCCTGTTCGTGAATAGAACTCTCACTCACCTGACGAAGGGGCAGCATTCCAAAATCTAGTGGCTTTTCCTACCAAATAAACCTGTTGGACTTTAACCTGGTGTTGTGAGGCATCTTACCATCAGTATAGTTGCAGTTTGAGGTTCTGTAAATTCTGCACACCAGTATTTTCTGACTCATGCTCTTCCACCCTACTCAATGCTACTGTCCCTGTTGTACTCAAAGCTCAGAGACCAAAATATGAATATTGTTGTTTTCTCTCTTTCTCCACAGATGCTGCCAGACTTGCTGAATATTTGAGATAGCATTTTGGTAACACATAATTGAATATTGCTTAAAAAGAATACTGTCAAAGCTTTTCATCTAACACACTTCATGAAAATTCACATGAATACCAAACTGCAAAGAGCAGAGTAATTTATACTGCACGAGAAGAGAAAAGATGATGTATTTCAGAAAGACAGACAACAGAGAAAATAAGTATCCCTGATAACAAGGGATGACATAAGGGCTTTTGTTTTTATTTCAGATTTCCAAGTTTTGGTTATCTGGTAGATGGGTGATTTTTTTGGAGGTGGAAACTGGCTGCAGACATGAGCTAAAATTACTGATGTTAAATGCTGCTGACAAAATCTTGGGGAAGCCACCTGAAAATTAAATGGGGAAAGACTGGTGTCTATGCTTCATTACAATAGCATACTGAGGAGTTGGAGCCCCTGTAAAACCTTGGTTCTTTATATTACAGGGAATGTTTGAAATGATAGTAAATGTTAGTATGGCCTGTAAATATTTTAAATATGAATTTTAAGTGTGGTGAGACAGCTCATTTTTCCTTGCCATGTATGAAAAGAAATGAATTTGCACTCCTCTTTGTGCAACAGTTTGAATGTGATAATTATTAAACTTGTAAAAATAATTGAATAAAATGCATTTTGAGCCACATATTTAAAAAAACTCAGCATGTGTTCACCATAAAAGATGATGATTAACTTTTCAGGAAGATGAAAATTGTTTTCTTAATTATCCAACCACTCAATTGCAAAGAAAAGGAGACCAAGTATCTGCAACCCTGAATGTATATTTTTTTTTCACTGACACGCACTTCAGAAATGGGAATAGGACCAGGAGGCGGACATTCAGTTTTGTGTGTGTGTTTGTCAGCCTAGGGCTATAGTTGTCATATTGGGAATATGCGAGAGGTATCGGGTTCAAATCCAGCATGATTCCAGGCACATTTATTGCCATAAGCAATACAGGGTAAGTTCACAAGACTGATTCCTTGGATAGCAGGATTGTCATATGGGAGACATTAGGTGAACAAGGAGTATTGTATTGGAATTTAGAAGAATGGCAGGGGATCGCATTGAAACATAACAAATTTTGACAGGACTCGATGCACAGATATTGTTACCTCTGCCTCTGGGCTTTGAACAAAGGGCACAGTCATAGGGTAGGGCATTTGGGCTGAGATGAAAAGAGACAACTTCATTCAGAGAGTGGCAAAACTGTGGAATTCTCTACCACACGTGGCTGTGGATGCCAAATAACTGAATATATCTCAGAAGGAAGCAGATAGATTTCTATACTCTAAAACATTTATGCACAATCTGAAAATATGGGTAGGCCACTTGGCATTGAGAGGAGGAGAAGCATCTTTCCACAGGTGGACAAACCTGTGGAGTTCTCTACCATAGGAGGTGAAATCGCTGAACATATCTGAGAATGAAACAGATTTCTAAACACTAGGAGGGGTAGAATACAAAGCACAGGAACATAACATTGACGTAGTAGATGAGCCATGATTACGTTGAATGGCGGAGCAGTTTCACTTGACTTAATGACTTACTCCTGCTCCCATTTTATATGTATCTAGTTTCAACAAGGTCCTGCCTAATCTGATAGTCTTACGTCTATTCGTACGTGCCTCCAATTATTTTTCACTCAGTCATCAATCAATAATCTATATAATAATCTTGGTTATCACAATGACCCAGTCACCTTGACCCTCTGGGAGGAGATAATTTCAAAGTTTAATAATGTTTAATATGCCTCCTGAACTCTGGCATGAGTGGGAGACCGCTTACATTTAAACCAGATTACCCTACGATGGAAACACCTTTACATCATCCAAACTGCCAAACCATCCCAAATTTCATATTTCAATAAGATTCTTCCCATCTCATCTAGAAAAATTATTTGTCGCTTTAATTTGGCAAGCTGAATCATGACATCCATGGTAAGGTCAGTGGATCAATCCTAATTCAAGACATCTTTTTTCCCCTTGTTATGCATCTTTATCATACATATTTTTTCTTGTGTCTTCTGGCTGCCATAAAACATTCCTGTACATTAACAGCTCTCGTATTATCCAGTATGTTCCATGCAGTTATTTTATGAATATTAATTGCAAATCAAAGGAGAAAAAAATCTAAATTTCCATCATATGTCACTCCCACGAATCATCCAAATAGTGTGTCCAATCAATTGGAAAGAGGTGTATATATATATATATATATATACATATATATGGGTGCATCAGACCTAATGGTAAATTATAGTCTACATGTTTATATTCAGCTATTACCCTGTCTATTAATTATCAAAGGCAAACACAGTATTTATGTGGCTGTGGTAAAGGTGGTATTGCTGAAGGGCACCAATTATGTGAAAGTATAAACATTCTAGTGAATTTTTTGTTGCCATCAAATACTTCAGTGTGCTGATTGAAAATTAAAATGTCTGGCTATCTGCCCCCAGCTATGCTAGTCCCTGCATACAGGTGAATAGCTTTACTATCAATGCCCATACCATCACTACAACTTCCTGCGTGCACCAGGCCAATTTCGCTTGTCAGAGCTGAAATACTTTGAATGTAGCTATGAACGTTTCACCATGGAACAGCGATTTTATGATTCAGTGTTGTGACAACACAAAGCCTCCAAGCAAAAATTGCTGCAGTCGCACAATTTGATTTGATTTATTATTGTCACATGCATTAACATACAGTGACAAGTATTGTTTCTTGCACACTATACAGACAAAGCATATCGTTCATAGAGAAGAAAACAAGAGATTGTAGACTGTAGTGTTACAGTCATAGCTAGGGTGTAGTGAAAGATCAACTTGGTGCAAGGTAAGCCCATTCTAAAGCAGCAGGGAAGAAGCTGTCCTTGAGTCAGTTGGGACGTGACGTCAGATTTTTGTTATTTTTTTCCCGACAGAAGACGGTGTAAGAGAGAATGTCGGAGATATGTGGGGTCCTTAATGATGTTGGCTGCTTTGCCGACGCAGCGGGATGTGTAGACTGAGTCAATGGATGGAAGGCTGGTTTGCGTGATGGATTGGGCTACATTCATGACTATTTGAGGTTTCTTGCGGTGTTGTGCACGACAGGAGCCATACTAACTGTGACAAAACGAGAAAGAATGCTTTGTGTGGTGCATCTGTACAAATTGGTGAGAGTCTTGGCTGACATGCCAAATTTCCTTAGTCTTCTGGGAAATTAGAGGCAATTGGATCCTCACGAGAGTCAACTGATTCGGTATACTAATAGATGAAACTCCAAAAGCTCCTACTGGAATTTATCGATTTTTAATGGATATTTACATTGTCACTTGAGTGGTTCCAAATAGTGAGATATTTGTAAAAATGAGTGAGGATATTTCTAGCCTCTTCCTTAACAGCTTCTCCAACGTGGGGCCAGATTTTCAGATGTTTATCCCCTATAAGCTTTAACAGTCCTTGTATCAATTCAATTTTTTTTTTAACGGACTTCGAAATGTAACAGTTTCACTCTCTACAGGTGTTGTCATATATGCTGAGTTTCTCCAGCAGCTTCTGTTCTGATTCTTGCAGATACCAGCTTCATCTGACAAGCGAATCATCCCACATAACATAGTAAATATTTACTTCAGTGTGGTTCAAAACACTGTTCGCTTTAAAATGGTAAAAGAATGAGCATGCTGACATTCAGGGTTTTTCTGGCAGTTCAGCCGTGGAAATGCTCGTGTGTATAAAACTAACGTTCCCTGACCGGGAATCGAACCCGGGCCGCGGCGGTGAGAGCGCCGAATCCTAACCACTAGACCACCAGGGAGTGATAAGACATTCAGTAGCTAATGTGGACCAGATGAACTGATTACATCTTGCAAAGAAGTAAACCGGTAGCTGTATGCATTTCAGGAGACGTTTCGTGATTTCCAACAATCACATAATCACTTGATGCATGAAAAATAGGTCAGATGCTTCTTCCTTATCAGTTTCTCCGAACTGAGGCCAGACTTTTAGATGTTTTACTTCAGTAAATTTTAACAGTTCTTGCGACTAATCATTTGGTTTTTCAACGGACTTCGAAATGCAGCCGTTTCTCTCTCCACAGGAGCTGCCATATTTGCTGAGATTCTCCAGCGCCTTCTGTTCTGATTATAGCATTACCAGTTTCATCTGACATGCGACATGTCCTGGAACGCGTAATAAATATTTATTTACGTGCTTCAAAACTCTGTTTGTTTAAACAAGATTAAAATAAGCAGGTCGACTTTCAGGGTTTCTTTGATAGCTCATCCGTGGAAATGAGGCATGCTCATATGTATAAAAGCAACATTCCCTAACCGGGAACCGAACCCGGGTCGTGGCGATGAGCGGGGGCAAGTGCTAACCACTAGACCACCAGAGTTAAACTACAGTGCAGTCACATGGACTAGTAGAACTGACTAAACCTTTAAGAAGTCAAGAAACAGTTGTATACACTGAAGGAGCGATTTCGTGATTTCCAACAATCACATAATCATTTGGTGAATGAAAAACGTTCATATGTATGAAACCTCACTTTCGTTTATGTGCCTGAACACGTGTTTTTATGCACCATATATCTGCCTTTGGGTATGTGTCTCCGTTTTATGCGTCCCTCTGTGTACATTTTTCGACACGTTTGACTGTGTATTGAAATATTCATGTTCATGCTTCTTGCGCCTCACATTTTCGGCATTTTTAGGTGTCGTTTTTTTAACACTCCCATTCTCTCCCGTTCGCCACATCTGATTACTCTGGGCTTAAAAAAATCACCCTAGCTTTCCTTTTTGTGAATCCGCAGATGTTTTTTTTCCCGAATGATGTGTCAGCCTTTGGATATATGCCTCCGTATTGTCTGTGTGTCAATATACCTGCACTGATGCCTGTCTATTCAGCTGTTTATGTTTCTGCATTTCCCATATTCTGCAGTTGTCGGAGTCCGATTTTAATCCTCGCATTCTCCCGATCGCAGTGACACGGACGTATGAATTGCAAGCTTACAAAACGTAGCCGACAGGATGTTAAACAGATTGACTGCAAATAAATGCTTTCAAAGCTTTAATGAAGCTAAAAGAAAGCGAATCCGGTGCTGACGGAGGCAGACAACGCGTTCCTTATCAATCTATTATCGAATATCCCCAAATCATGTCATACGGGAGTTAGAGTTGTGGCCCCGACAACGACGATGCGAAGATAGCAAGCCACGTTTTTACGAGAGTACGTGTCGTTTTAAGGTCTTCCCTGGGAAGGTGAGGCAAATACCATATAGAGTCCGAACTTTAATGGTTTATCCTCCCAAACTGCAGGATGCACTCTTTCATAATAACAACCCGATTTTCCCAGTCCATCTTCATATGGAAACTACCCATGAACACTGTACATGGGTAGTTTAAATATGTACATGTACCTTTCTTACACGACTTCCTATCTCCTGCTGTCGTTTGTGCCCCGCATCCTGACCACTTCTTGAAGGCCTGTACATAACAATCATCAAGAACGTTTTACCTTTCACATCCGCCCCCCGCCCCAGCACCAGTCCCAAAACACACGCACACCATCGGTTGCAGCCCACCTGTTGTTGAACTATGCATCGTGACAGGTAATCATCTCGAACAGTTTATTGAAATCACAGTAAGAAGCTTCACAAAACCAGTTAAAGCTTTCGGAGCACTGCTCCTTTATCAAGTGAATATTGGAATGCGAGTCTTTACAGGTAATCAAATCTTTACAGGTAGAGGCAATGCGAGTGGAGAGAGGTATAATCATAGGCTAAAGAAGTGTGAATTGTCTCAAGCCAGGACAGTTATTAGGATTTTGCAAATCCAGGACAAATGGTGGGGGATTTCACGGAGTGTGACATGATCCCAATATTTCGGTTGAGGCAGTCCTCATGTGTGAGGTGCTTGGTTATTAGTTTCATCTCAGCGATTATGTGTTGTCGCCTGCCTTGAAGGCCGCCTTGGAGAACACTTACCCAAAGATTGGAAGCTGAATGCTCTTGACTGTTGAAGTGTTCCCGGACAGGAAGGGAACATTCCTACCTTGTCGAGAGGTGTGCGTCCATTTGTTGTCATAGCATCTGTATGGTCACTCCGATGCACCATGCCTCTGGACATCCTTTCCCGCAGCGTATGAGGTAGGCAACGTTGGCCAAGTCACATGAGTATCTATCATGTAACTAGTGGATGGTGTTCTCACGCGTGACGATGTCTCCGTGCGGATGATCTGGCACGTCTTGCAGAGGCTGTTCTGGCAGGGTTGTGTGCTGTTCCGCTGAAGGCTGGATAGTTAGCTGCTGGATTCACCTAATGAAGGAACAGCGCTCCGAAAGCCTGAGATACCAAATAAACCTGTTGGAGTCAATCCTGATGTTCTGAGACTTCTAACTGTGCCCACTTCAGTCCAACGCCGGCATCTCCACCTATTGGGATCACATGCCTGAATAACATTTTAATCGTTGGGATACAGGAGGAATTTTTAAAATTATTCACTTTAAATGATTCATCGTAATGAACTTAGGCGCGAGATTGTTGGACTGTAGCAGAGTTTTCAGAGACAATGTCTATCATTCAAAGCTTCGTGGTCCGGTAGATTTTCGAGCTCAGTCCAAAAATTCGTCCCTGGGTGGGCTCGAACCACCAACCTTTCGGTTAACAGCCGAACGCGCTAACCGATTGCGCCACAGAGACTTGAAATTGTTTCGAATTAATGTATGAATAAAGACTTTCATAAAGATAGCTACTCTACTGCAGGTACATTCATTCACACTACCGAAGTTCTCCGCGAACCGCGGCTGTGTCCATTAAGCGTTTGTTTTTTGCGTCGTCTGTCACCACATATTCGACATGAAAAAGCGAAATACTGACGATCATTGAAAGCTTATCCTGGCCTGAACCATTCAATTTGCTTTTCGCCATATTACCCGTCTTGCATGACAAGTATTTGCAAGTCCCTTTTTTCGATTTATCGCAAATATTCGGAATGCTCTTAGGCCAATAGTATGGTGTACCTGCTCATGCGCACAAATAAATTCACAAAATTCACCAAGCTTGAAACTGACATTTCTGATTTGTTTCCGATTAGTGTTTTCCGACAGTCAAGTGGAAGCACTTCTTCAAGTAAAATGTGCTTTGCTTCATGTTTGCAAATGAGAAATTTCTGTCCTGAAGGAGAGAACACAGCAATGATCATGGGTGACTTCACAATGCAGGTGGACTGGGAAAATTTGGTTGGTATTATGATAGTACGCACCCTGCAGTTTGAGAGGGAGAGTCTGCAATCTGACATGCAGGAGAGAACAGACCACGATCCACTAACAAACATCAAGCCACTGTTTGCAGGACTGCCAATGCTTATCTGGAGATCTTCCCTCCACGACCTCCAACTTCATAGCCCCCCAAACCCAGGCAGCCCGTTTCTACCTCCTTCCCAAAATCCACAAACATGGCAGCCCTGGTAGACCCATGGTGTCACCCTGTCCCTGCCCCCACTAAACTATTTCTTCCTATCACTGGTAGTCCCATGGTGTCACCCTGTTCCTGCCCCATTGAACTCATTTCCTCCTATCTTGACTCCATTTTCTTTCATGCCCAGGCCCTTCTCACCTACATCCATGATGCCTTCGATGTCCCATGTCATATCAATGACTTTGAGTTTCCTGGCCCAAACCGCCTCCTCTTCACCATGGATATCCAATTCCTCTACAGTTCCGTTCCCTACCACGTTGCCCTCAAAGCTCTTTGGTTCCTCTTCAAAAAGAGGTCTGAACAATTCCTGTACAACACCACTTTCCTCCATCTGTCTGAACTGGCTCTCTAACTCAACAATTTCTCCTCTAACTCGTCTCACTTCCTATAAGTAAAAGGTGTGGCTATGGGCATCAACATGGGTCCCAATGATGCTTGTCTCTTTATGGGTTACGTGGAGCATTCCCTGTTCCAGTCCTAATCTGGCCCCCTACCTCAACACCTTTGTCAATACGTCACGAAGTATTTTCGTGCCAGTTCATGCTCTCATTTGGACCTCGAAAAAGATTCAAATTTGATTCTAATTTCCACCTGCCTATCACCTTTACATGGTCATCCCTGACATTTCTCTTTCCGTCCTTAACCTTTCTGTCTGCATTTCTCGTGAACTTTCCACAAGTATCCAAAACAAGACCACCGACTCCCACAACTACCTTCACTACAGCTCTTCACATCCCACATCTTGTAAGGTTTCCATTCCATTCTCTCAATTCATTTGCCTCTGACGCATATGCTCTGCTAAAATCACTTTCCAAAACAGCACTCCTGACATTTCTTTCTTCTTCCTTAATCGTGGCTTTCGACCCACTGTGCTTGACAGGGCTCTCAACCGCATCCAGCATATCCTCATGCCAGAGTATTCACCCCTCCCCTCTCTCCTCGAACAAAGACAGGTCCCCACTTTTCACCAAACCAGTTTTTGTATTCAAAGGGCCATGCTCCACCATTTCCGTCAACTCCAGCATGAAATCACAATTCTACATATTTTCACTTCACTCCCCTGCCTGCATTCTGTAGGGAACATATATTCTAGCACACCCTGGACTATTCCTCCCTCACACCCAACACCTTACCCCCTGACAAGGGCACCTTCTCGTGCAACTATAGAAGGTGCAAAACCTGCCCCTTTACCTCCTCTCTGCTCACCGTCCCAGGTCCCAAACACTCTTTTCAGTTGAAACAGTGCTTCACATGCACATCGTTCTATCCATTCTATTGAATACGCTGCTTCCAATTTGGTCTACTCTATATTGGAGAGGCTTAGTGTAGACTGGGTGATCATTTTGCTGAATAACTTCGGTCCAACTGCAAGCAGGGCCATGACTCCCTCTTTTCTCTTCAACACACTATCCTGTCCTCTTGTCCACGCATCCACCTTTTGTAACTTTTTAAGGAACCTCAACGCAAAATGGAGGAACAGCACCTCATCTTCTGATTGGGCACTTTAGAGCCTTCTGGCTGAATATTGAATTCAGGGACCTCAGCACAGGAACTCTCCCCTTCTCCATCGCCTCATTTCTATTTATTTTATTTTATTTCATCCCGTTCATTCATTTTATTATTCTTCTTCCTCACCTCCATTTTTCCAGTTTCCATTCGAGCTCTCCATCTTGCTGCCCACTCCCATTCCCCACTCCCCATCCCAAAACCTCTGAGACGAACAGTCACTTTCTTTAGGCAGTCTTTTTACAATCTACACCACTGTCCTACCATTCGTGCATTCTGATCACTTAATGGGCACTTTTTAGCACGTTCTCAGCCGTATGTATCCTCGCTTACGTTCCCTTTGTCTCATTATCACCTCTCCCGCATCATCAAATTATAAATCTCCGCTGATTCTCTTTGTTCTACGCTTTGACGAAGGGTCAACTGGAATCAAAACTTTGGTTCTATTCACTCCCGGCAGATGCTGTCAGATCTGCTCAGGTTTTACAGTATTTTCTGTTTTGTTTGAAAATAGAGACGGGTTTGTTATATTTGGAGGGAAATAGTTTACTGTGTATTTATTGTCAGTGTTCAAAATGATGGTGAAGTGTGGGTGTAGCACTTCGATCCGAGAAATCGGGAGAGAACGTTTTCACTGACGATGCCAAAGTGGGACTAGAAAAAACACACAAGTTCTCAGGCGAGTGACCGACAATTTGGGACAGAGATGATGAGGCATTAATTCAGATGGTGGCGAACCCGTGGAATTCGTTACCGCAGATGTTGGAATGACTGAATATACTTGAGGAGCGAACCTATAGATTTCTAAAACTCTAAGGGGCAGAAAACAACGCTACGTGGTGCAGAGAAAGAAGGTAAGCCATGATTACATTAAATGGCGGACCAGTTTCAAAGATCTTAATGAACTACTCCTGCTGCAATTTTTATGTTTCTGAGATTTCAATAATATCTTTTCCATATATTAGGAACAATTATGTAGAGCCATAGAGTCGTACGGCAATACAGCAAGGAAACAGGCCCATTGGCCCAACCCGTCCATGAAAACCATGGCACTACTTCAGCCGTCTTCGTTGTCCATGTTTGGCCCATATCCCTCGAATGCTTTGCCATCCATGCATTTATCCAGGAAACAGGCCCTTTAACCCAATCAGTCCATGCCGAACATGGCGCTATTTCAGCAAGACCCCGTTGCCTGTATTTTGCTCATATCCTTCTAATTCTTTGCCATCCATGCACTTAACGAAATGCTTTTTAAATGCTGCTATTGAATCTGACTCAACCACTTTGCCAGATAATTTCATACATGCACCACTCTCTGCGAGAAGAAGTTGCCCATTACGCCCCATTTTAAGATTTCCGCTCTCACCTAAAAACCATGATCTCTAGTTTTCAATTCCCGTTCCCCGTGGACAAAAAAAACCCGTGTATTTATCCTATCTTTGCCCATCATGATTTTATACGCCTCAATAAGGTCACCTTTATTCTCCTACGTTCCAAGGAATAAAGCCTAGCCAACCGCTCCCTATAACGTAGGCACACTTGTCCTGGCAGAATCATCGTAAATTTTCTCTGCACTCTTTTTAGTTTATCAATGTCTTTCTCTAACAAGACGACCAAAACTGTGTATAATACTCCAAGCGCGTCTGACCAACGATTTATACGACTGTAACATGATGTACTAACTGCCACACTCAGTGCCCTGACTGATGAAGGACAGTGTGCTGTATTCCATCTGTACCTGATGGAATTTAAACATGGCATTTATGTGGCGGTGGCAAGGTGTTATTGATGATGGGGAACTATGGCGAAAAAGTTGAAGCAATTAGTGATGGTTTTTGTTACCTTATAACTAATTGCATTTGCTCCTTGTTTGAAAATCGGAATCTCTGGATATCTTTCTCCAACTGTGATAATCCCTGGACAATGGTTTTCTGCTGTGCTCTCGCTGTGCATGCCGATCAATTGATGCGACTTCCTGCGTGTCCCTGAGCAGTTTCGCTTGTTAGAGCTGAACGATTTTAAATGTGGCCAAGAACGTCTCACTGCCAACCCAATCTTCGAAAGTGCAAAAAAATCCGAACTAGCCCTCCCAAGTCCCATCGTATTTCTATTTCTGAAATCTCCCCATTTAGAAAACAGTCTACACGTGTATTTTTTACACAAAAGTGCATACATTCACACTTCCCAGCGTTATATTCCATCTGCCACTTCTTTGTCCAATCTTCTAAGCTGTCTAAGAATTCTGCAGCCTCCCCAACACCTACAATTGCTTGTCTCTCCACTTATCTTTGTGCCATCTGCAAACATAGCCACAATGTCCCCAATTCTTTAATTTAGATCATTGATGTATAAAGTGAAAAGTTGTTGTCACAAAATTCGCCTCCTGTGGAACTTCACTTGTCATCAGTGGCATCCTGAAAAGCATTTCTCATGATGACGGAACTATGCTATCTTCCCCCAATTTGTGGTGCACTTCCAAATATTCTGAAATCTCACCCTGAATAATAGACTCTAAAAATTTACCAACCACTGAGGCCTGTTATTTCCTGTATTTTGCCTTCCTCCCTTCCTAAACTATACTAGAAATTTTCCAGTCCTTCATGGCCCTCCTTGACTCCAGTGGCACTGGAAAAATCATCACTAATGACTAAACACTCTCACTGGCTTACTACATCAAAACCCTGGATTGTAGTTCATCTGCTTCTGGTGATTTAGCCACCTTCAGCCTTCAGCTTCCCTAGTACATACTCCTTAGTAACAAACATCGCATTCATTTCTGCCAACTGATGCACCTGATTTTCTGGGATAGTCATAATGTCTTCCAACAGGAAGATTGATGCAAAGTAGCTTTTCAAGCTCCGCCACATTTTTCCTGCATTACCACAACTCCAGCATCATGTTCTAGCAGTACACTGTAGAGTCTTGCCTCTCTCTTACCTTTCATATATCTAAAAAAAGTCTTCCATATCAGTGACTAACTTACCCTTGGATTTAACCATCTCTCCCTGGTTGCATTTTTAGTTCTCCTCTGTTGGCTTTTAAAAGCTTTCTAGTCACTTGGATTCTCACTAACCTTCACCACACTGTAGGATTTTCCTTTTGCTTTTGTGCTGCCCCTGACTTCCCTTCACAGCCACAGTTTCCTCGTATGCCTTTTAGTATGCCTCTCCTTCTTTGGGATGAAATTATGTTGCGTCTCCAGGCTTTCTCCCAGAAACTCGTGTCATTGCTGTTCCACCGACTTTTTCGCTTCCAACTCTGGTCACCTCCTCAATCATTCCTCTGTAGTTGTCTTAACTCTGATACCGTTAGATTTGTTTGCAGATTCTCTCTCTCAAACTGCAGTGTGAACTCTATTATAATACCAACCTGGTTTTCCCAGCCCACCTGCAGAGTGGAGTCACTGACGATGACTGTAACATTACCTTTCTTGCACGACTTTATTTTCTCCTGGTGTATTCTGTGCCCACATGCTAACGACTGTTTGAGGGGCTGTACATAATTTCCATCGAGGACATTTTACCTTTTGACTACCCCTGCCCCCCCCCACCCCACCCCCTCCCCACCACCAGCACCACCGCCCCCGCCCCCCCCCCCCCCCCCCCCCCACACACACACACACACATACACACGCACACACCAATTAGGTTTTAGACAAAGTTTCAGTTTTGCTGGTCTACAGATCAGGATATCAGTTTATTGGAATCACGTGACTATACAATTTTATCAGATGGGATACAAGAACAATTTTTAAATGCTTATTTTACATGATTCTTTGTAAAATATTTGGTTGCGAGATGAATGTGCAGCAGCAGAGTTCGCGAAGTAGTTTCCTAGAGACAATGTACATAACCGAAAGCTTCACAGCCCGGACGACTTTCGGGCTCACTCCAAAAACTCACCTCTGAGAGAGCTCGAATCACCAACTTGGCGCTGAATCGCCGCCAGCTCTAACCGATTGCGCCACAGAGACTGGATGGGCAAATCAGTGATGTTCAAATAAAGATTTGCATGAAGGCAGATGTTCTTTCCGGCGCATACATTCAATCACATTGCCTAGATTCTTCTCGAACATCGGCTGTGTCGCTTGAATATTTTAATCCTTCGTCTGTCACCAAACATTCGGGCATGAAAAAGCAAAATACTGACGATAAGTCGAAGCTTATCTTGGCCTGCAACATTCAACTTACATTTCTCCATATTAGCTGCCTCGCTTGCCAAATACTTGCAAAAAATCTTTTTTTTTCGATTTAACGCCAATATTAGGATTGCCTTTCAACCAATAATTTGTTGTACCTGCTATTGCGCAAATTAAATTCGCAGGATTCGCGAAGCTCGACCCTGACATTTCTGATTTGTTTCCAAACAGTTTTTCCGCCCGTCAGATGGAAGAACTTTTCCAAGCAAAATTTACCTTTCTTCGAGTCTGCGAATGACGATTTTCTGACACACAGGAGAAGACGGAGCCGGATTTGTTATATTTGAAGGCAGGGTCAAAATCATTTACTGGGGATTTACTGTCACTGTTTTAAAATGATGGCGGTGAATGGGTGGAGCATGTTGTTCCGAGAAACAGGGAGAGAATGCTTTAACTGAGGGTACCAAAGTGGGACTCGAGAAAGGTGCACACATTCTCAGACTAGGAATGGGCCAATTAGGATAGAGATGAGGAGAAACATCTTCATCCAGAGGGTGGCGAAACTGTGGAATTCACTCCCCAGATGTCAGAATGACTGAATATACTTGACAGGGAAACATAGATTTCTAAAACTTTAAGGGGTAAACTACAAAGTGCAGGGACATGGCTTAGGGAAAGATGATGAGCCATTGTTTTATTCAACTGCAGTTTCAAAGATCTGAATGACCCACTCCTGGTGCGATTTTAAGGACTCTCCGGTTCGACAAGATCCTGGCTGGTCTGGCTAAGACTGTGGCCTTAACTTTATATTCTTACCTGTCTCCCATCACTTTACACTCCGATGTCAATCAAAAATCTATGTAACGATCCTGAGTATAAAAAGACCCAGCCTTCTCTGCCCTCTGGGTATAAACAAAGGCTCACAATGGTTTGTTATGCCACTTTAAGTCTGTCGTGAATGAGAGACGTTTTACGTTTATACTCGATGCCCTGCGATTGGAAGCATCTGCTCATCTGCAACCTGATAAAGCCGCTCTAAGTTTTCTGTTTATCTACCATCATCTGTCCCATATATTTTCCATACATCTGACACAATCATCCAAAGCTGTATTTTTGCAAGCTGTATCATTGCATTCTCGTTGGCGCAATCGATTATCTTGATGATCCATCTCAACAAACTTCTCATTTTTTTTCTCTTTATATGGCTTTCACATAGAGCTTTGTCTAGTGTCTTCTGGCTGACTTCGAATGTTCCCAAACATTGATAGTTCTCTTGTTATCCAATATTATTCCATGCAGTTATTTTAAGACTATTGACCTCAAATTAAATGAAGAAAAATCCCCTCCAAAATTCCATCCCACGTCATCGTACAAGCCATCCAAATAGTACCTCCAATCACTGAGAATATGTACAAACGTATTGGGTGCAAAGGTATTAATCAAAATTGTCATACATATAAATCCAAATTTCTCCTTACCCAAACTGAGGCCAGAGCTTTTAGTCGGAGTCACCAGTTCTTGTTACGAATTACTAGATTTTTTTCATTAGTCATAGCGAACTCCGGAATTTCGCCAAAGTTGCTGCCAGTCCTGCTGGGTTTCTCCAGCACCGACTCGTTTGATTACAATAGTTGCTGGTTTCACCCGATATGGTCGCAAAAGAAGTAATTCGTTCAGCGTGCATCAACATGTTGTTGTTTAAAACTGATGAAAATATGGAATCTGACCTTTATGTTTTCACTGACCACTAATATGAGGAAATGCGGCACGTTCACTCGTATAAAAGGAAGTTTTCTAACCGAGAATAGACCCCAGTCAGAGTGATAAGAGCGCCGATACGTAACCATTGAAGCGCCGCGTAAAAGGAATGTGGGCCAGGTGAAGTGATTTCTTTACAAATAAATTTACAAAGTAAACACGCAATTGCATACACGAAGGATATGTTCCATTGTTTTCAACAAATTCCTGCGATACATGACAATCTTTCAAATGCATGAAACATCACTGGCTTTCGTTATTGTGCCTGAACACATTTTTCTATGCACGATTTATTTGTCTTTGCGTATGCGCCTCTGTTCTTTGTGTCGCTCTGTGTGTACATGTTTCGGAACATAAGCCCATTACTTTAGCTGATTATGTTTATGTTTTTTCGCCTCACGTATTTGCATTAAGGTATCTTTTCTTATCACTCCTATTTTCTACTGATCATTGCATCTTGTTACTCTGGGCATAATTTAATAATCCCAGCTTTCCACTTGTGCTCCGGCGCATGGTTTTATGAATTATACGTCTGCGTTTGGTTGCAGACCTCTATATTTGCCTGTGTGTCTGCACTGATGCAGACCTAATTAGCTGTTTATGTTCCTTTCATTGAAATCTAGTTGATAAAACGTTAAACAGAATGCAATCAAATAAGTGATTCCAAAATTGTGCTAAAACGGGAAACGCAATTTGCACTCTCAATTGACAGCGGACGAGTTCATCCTCAATAGATTACTGAATATCCCCAACAGATATGAGATAGGATTAGCAGTTATAATCCCGACAACAATGATGCGAAGATAGCAAGACACATTTTGACGCGATTATATGTGATTTTAAGGTTTTCCCTGGGAACGTGAGGCAAATACCATTTAGTGTTCAGAACTTTATTGATTGCAGATAATTTTCAAAGCTAATACATATTACTGCTCTGTTGTTGACCGGCGAACGAAAGAGATTTTAACTGAGCAGCTGTTTCAAAGTTAACACTATAATGTTAGGTGAATTCGCATCAAAACATAAGGAGTTATTTACATTTACAAATTAACATTTCATATCTAGGTGCAACTGTTTACACGACAGTTTAACTGATAAATCTGCAATATGTCTATCTCTGTCGTGCATTCTATGTCAGAAGTACTTACGTGGCTGTAAAATCCGTTGGGATGTCCGGACGTGTTATACGTTTCTTTATTGACAATTAGCAAATAGATGGCGTTGTGAAATCTCTTAACACGATTCAATCTTCATCTATCTTTTTTCTCTGTGTGTTTGTATCTCTATCGATTCCTTTTGAATCTTCCCTTTTTGCCTGCTTTATTGATCTGACACCCTTCACTGAAGTGTTAAGGTAAGTTACAACAGTACCGCTGTCAATTCCTCGCTAGTATAGTGGTTAATATCCCCGCCTGTTACGTGGGACACCGGGGTTCAATTCCCCGGAGGGGAGATTCTTTTCCTTTCTAAACAGCTGCAATTGACTTAGGAGACGAGTGTTCACATTTAAAGCAACTGCCACAAAGCACGGAGGGTTTGAAAATCTACAAAGGGAAGAAGCTTTCTTTCGGGCAAATGTGGAAATTCATCAATACGAATTTCACGAACAACCATGTCAAAGGACAATCAGCCTGTTGTCATGGCCGAATGCTTATAGTGATGCAATGAAAATTAATGGAGATTCAATGTACTGATGGGAAGACTGCCTCTTTTCGCAGCAATTAGTATGAGCATATCATTAAGTGTTTTTGGAATTAGTATTGACTTAAGTGGAGTAGAATCCCACACTTCCAAAAAAAGTGAGCTATTTTCTTCAATCTCGCATCGGCTGCATTTCAGCAAATTTCCATTTGAAATAAAAAAAAAACAAAGATAATATTTCTTTGTATCTCAGTTAGACTCACAGAACCTTACAGCACAGAAAGCGGCCATTCCTTCCATTTTGGCTATAGAGATGTTTCCATCCTAATCCCATTTACAAATAGTTGATTGGTCGCCAAATACGCTGACTCAATCGCTCCCTTCCTTCTTGTGGCCCCTGTGTCTTCCTCGTGGCTTGCATTCCCTGTTGTTTGCATCATCAGACAACTTGGATTCACACTCTCAGAATCTTCGGCCAAGTCATTAGTATGGATTGCAAACAGCTCAGGTCATAGCACTGATCCTTGAGAGATTCCAATAGTTACAGCTTACTGACAGAAAAATTCTATTTATCCCTGTGCTTTGTTTACTTTCTGTGAACCTATTCATGCTAATTCATTTCCCCAAAATAAATGAGCCCTTATCTTGCATGTTTATGGCCAAGAAGGGAAGGACATTCAACATAGCAGTTCCAAGCCCTCACCTCCTCCTTAACGAAGTCATTACCATTCTCCAATCTAGCTTCATGTGTGAACAATTTTATTTTATTTAAGTTCATCCAATTTTCTTTTTGAAATCATTGAATTCGATTTCAAAACTGTATGAGTGACAGTATCCAAGCCATTACAAATCTGTGTTTCAAAACATTCTGCACCTCAATCTCTCTGCATCTCTTGCCCAAAATCTGAAATCTACAACAAAGTCCAATAGTCGATGGGAAGAGTTTACTCCTTGTCTACCTGATCCAAGACAATTATTATCCAATACACCTCTATTAAAACTTCCCTGATCTCATTTGCTCCATGGAGTACACTACCAGTCTTTCCAAACTAATTTTGAAAGTGGAACCCACCCATGTCCCACCCACAAATTTCTGCCATTCTTGCAAAAGATTTGAACACTCTCAATGAACTTCACATTTTCCCGAAAGCACAGAATTATACAAAAACTCTGATCGGGGCGTAATCACAGCTTTAAATGGGTTTTGCAGCAACCTTTATGAGAATCCTTGGATGAAGGACATCAAGTCCTATGGATTTGCTCGAAATTCGTTCCTTCAATAATCCAACTGACAGCAGTCACCTTAAACTACTCATGTTAATTCTCCCTGTATTTCTTTCTACTTGCGGTGTGCAATTTATGTTCTCTAATTCGAAAAAAAAGCACAATGGCAAACGAAGTTTTATGCTGTTGCGCTGATCAAGCAATGCAGCTGGGCAGCAAATATGAGGGAGAGACCAGAACTTGGTTTCCCGCCTCCACAATTTTGTTGGCCACATTCTGACAGTAAGATCAGCGTCACGACCAGGAAGGGTGTGAAGTTGATTGCAATACTAGTGACACACTTAGCAGCCCTTGAGTAGTTGGCAAACGCCAGACAGTACCCATGGTGAAGTGCCAGCATGGCAGCCTGGGACACTGCAGTGCCTGCCTGACAACCCCTTGGCATCATCGCAGTGCCAGCCTGGCACCCTGCCTGTGCCCACTGGACACCCTGGCACTTCTTGTATTGCACCATGACACTGCCCACCAGGCACCAGACATTGCCAAGTGGGAGGGTCAATGGGTCGGGGCATGAGGCTTCGGGATCAGAAGGAGCAGAGGCAATGGAGGAATGCAGGGCAGTTGTCACTGAGAGAAATATTTAGGAGACCAGCAAAGCATTCTTGCCAAAATTTGTTGCCAGATTGTTTGGTCTGTTTGACCTATCAATTGTAGCCAGCTCTTCCCTCATGCCATAGTATTTGGTAACTTGAAAATTCTTGCTTGGATTGGATATGTAACTTGCAAACATAATGTGGATATCAGTTGTATTATGAGCCGCTTTTAGAATCATGAATTCATGGATACGTACAGTGTAGAAAAGGCCCGAAATTCGCGCTAATCCTATTTTCCAGCACTTGCCACATATCCTTGAATGTTATGATGTTTCAGGTGCTCATCCAAATATTTCTAAAGGTTTATAAAATTTCCAGGTTCCACTCCCTTTCAAGCAGTGCATTCCCGTCTCTCATCCCTCTGTCAGTGTTTTTTTTCTCAAATCCCCACTGAATCCCCTGGCTCTTAACAAAAAACTATGTAACTTTTGACTGGCTCCTCAACCAAGGGGAACAGCTGCTCCCTTCTCACTCTGTCCATTCCCCTCATATTCTTATACACCTTAATCATGTTCCCATTAGTCTTCTCTGCTCGAAAGAAAACAGATTAAGTCTATCCATTTTTTCTTGAGCCTGTGTGTCTCTGAGTGAGTGTGTGTGGGTGAGTGTGAGAGACTGAGCGAGTGTGTGTGTGTGTGTGTGTGTGGGGGGGTGGGGGGTGGCGTTAGTGTGCGAGTTTGAGTGAGTGTGTGAGGATGAATATGAGACACTGAGTATGTGTGTGAGGATGAATGTGAGAGACTGTTTGAGTGTGTGGCGGCGGGCGGGAGAGACTGAGTGAGTGTGTGAGAAACTGTGAGTATGTCGGGGTGAGTGTACGTCTCTGAGTGGATCTTTTACTCTGAAGTTACTACTTAAGACGCTCGCTTTGCACATACTTCATTAATTTCACAACCTGTCCAGCCTGGAAATCGCAGTGAAAGAATTTCACACACTAAGCTGCAACGGGGGTTGGGGACTGATGGGTGGAGCTTGGATTCGGGGTTCGGGGCCTGCATTTGAAGTTCCGGGTTGGCAACCAATGGTCGAGTTTGGCAATTAGGGATTCAGGGGCAGCAATGGGAACAGTGGTCCATGGCGGGGAGGGAGGCAGGTGGGAGGAGTGGGTGGAGGTTGGCAGATCTCCCAGTATGCTATATCGACTGTGTACATATAATACCAGGTGATCGGGTCGCCTGCACAATGGCGTCCCTAGCAATCTGCAGTCTGCTTCTTGGCGTGAATAGTTTATGCCACTCTTCCGGCTGACGGTATTGCACAGAGTGCCGTAAGCTATTGTCACAGAGCTTGGCAGAAAGTCGGGAGAGAAAACCTCCCATTTTCGCGCCGTGTGACTTGAGATGTTATCTGAGGAATTTCCGCACAATATATGTTTCAATGTCTGCTGTTTACTCGTTCCTCATGAAAATTTTCAATGCCTCTGCCTCAAAGAGGCGATTTTTTTTAGCCACTGTTTTCATTTTGTATGTTTACAAAATATTGTTTTTTTTCAATTGCATTACATTAATATTTGAAATATATTCCTGACTAATTTATTGTCATGTTCGTTTTCCCATTTTATAACACTCGTTGTTTTATTGCTGTTATCTAAGATTATTTATTGGTTATTAAATTATAAGTCTTTTGTAATAGTATTCTTAACGTACATAATAAAACCAGGATCGATTTTACTTTCGATTCTTTGTTTTCTGACTTGTCAGAAAAAATTGCTACTTTTTACTGCCAGACGTTTTGGTCTTTTTAGTCTATCTATTGTAGGTCTCCCCTCAAAGCGATGTAGTTGATAACTTTAAGATTCTTGCTTGGATCAAGTCTGTTACTTTCAAAAGTAGTATGGATGTCAACTGTATTGTGGTCATTTTTTCCCCATCAGACCTTTTGCTCTGAAATTATGGCTTAACCCTCCTTCTTTACACAACTCTAGATTAAAAACTAACATCATCCAAAATTTGTTTCACAACTCGCTGTGTAAGGAAACTCAATGAAAGCATTTCATAAACCAATCTGCCAGGGCATATTACCGTTGATTTGTCCAACCGAAATGAATAATAACATTTCCTGCAATTATATTGCATTTTTTATAACTTTGGGTTACTTATTCCATAATGTTCTGTCCAGTGGTATAGCTACTGGTTGGGGTGTGTAAACAATACCGCCAGCATGTTCTGGCGTTTGCTGTTCCACCCGAACAGTTCCACATTACCTGGAATGTAACTGTGTTCTAATGAAAGTTCAGAGACCAAAATATAAACTACGTTTTTTTCTCTCCACGATTGCTGTCAGACCGGCAGAGAATTTTGCTCCGTGGACTATGGCCAGTTAACCGTTGGACGCAAAGTTGGCGCCACAGGCTGATATTGCAAACTCTCGAACAACATTGCGGCTATCAGCCACGCCCTGAATAAAAGTCAATTCTTGCAAATAACAATCCCAACTTCAACATTCATTGCCTATATTCTAAACACTCTGACGTGAAGACATGCCATTGTTATCCCACCGTCGCAAACTCAACACGCTGGATCTCTGTCACTAACTGCACTGCTGTCCAACACGGCTTTTCAAGGGCGAAAAGAGATGGATAATAAATGCTGGTGAAGCCAGTGACAAACACATTACATGAGTGAAGAGAACAACCGCACTGATGAAAGTAAAATGTTGACATTTAAGTGTTCGGAACACTGAAAATGTGGTTTTTCGTCCACAATCCAAATTTCGTCCCCTATCTATCGCCATTGCCCCTCTGCCGAGAAATACTCTGACTATGTAGAGGGCCATACATGTTGAAATTCCGGTGTCATGTTTCATGAGAAAATTCCGAACCTTTTAAAAAAATTTCAACGGCGATAATATTGCTTTACTGAACGCCTGCTGGAGGTACTCTGCTGATAAACCGTTCACCCATAAGTTGTCACTTGCTAGCCACATTTGGAATATTGTGAACAATTTTGAGCCCCGTAAAGAAAGGATGTTCTCGCCGTGGAGACGGCCTGAGGTGGTTCATCAGAATGATCCTTGCAATGAAAAGCTTGATGCAAAAGGAGCCTTTGAGAACACTGGATCTGTACTTTACCTCAGAAGGATGATTGGAGAAACTTATAGTAGCTCAGAAAAATGTTAAAATATCAAGGAATTGAGACATTAAACACTGATTAGCAGGGAGCAAAATTACTCGAAATCAATCTTACATACTGGCAAGGACAGTGTGAATATAAAGATTTAAACATAGCTATATTTCAACATATATTTCTGATTTAAAGCTGTATTTTGGATTGTTAAAACGTACGTTGGTGCATGTAAAAACAATCTGTACACTTTAGCCAAAAGCAGGTTACCACGAAGTCTAATGAGACAAGCTTCATATTGAGATGAACCACACTTTTTAGAAAAATGAAAACACAGAATGTGCAAGTTCTTATCAGCAAAAACTATAAGCAGTAAGGCTCCCACAGCGACTTTCTGAATTGGGTTATTCCTACCATAAGACCACAAGACATCGGAACAGAATTAGGCCACTCGGCCTATCGCGTCTGCTCCACCATTCAATTATTGCTGATTTTTTTTTGCATCCCAATTCCCCTGCCTTTTCCCCAAATCCCCGGATCCTCATATTAATCAAGAACCTATCTATCTCTGTCTTAAAGACACACAATGATCTGACCTCCACAGCCTTCTGTGGCAAGGAATTCCACAGGTTCACCACTCTTTGGCTAAGGAAATTCCTCCTCATCGCTGTTGAAAACGATTGTCCCTTTAGCCTGAAGTTGTGCCTTCTGGTTCTAGTATTTCCTACTATTGTGACATCCTCTCTATGTCCACTCTATCCAGGCCTCCCAATACTCTCTAAGTTTCAAAAAGATCCCCCTCATCCTTCTAATCTCCAACGAATACAGACCCAGAGTCCTCAACTGTTCTTCACATGACAACCATATAACAGGCATCTGGACACACTTTCCAGATAAAGCAGGTCTTCTTAGACGTAAGAATGTAAATCTGCCTGGTTCGGCCATTGACCAAGCAAGAGCCGGTGAGAATATTAACTTTGTCTTTTGTAGTTAATTGTCAGGTGTTGCTAGGAATAGGGGGTAGGAAGCATCCGAATTCTACGGACCAATGAAATCTCATGATGTCAGAGGGCAAAATGAAATTAGCTAAAGTATATGACAACAATGACTGATTTGTATTCAAAATGATTGGCTCGTACCAATCATAAGGGGAAAATGTAAATTTGAGAACGTATAATCGATCTGTCCAATGCATTGTAACTTCAGAGTGGTATTGGAATGCTCAAAGCCAACAGAGCCTTGGGTGCCTTGACCTAACTGTGTCATTAAACTGGTTTGTAAATTGGTAAGGCCGACAAAGTTATTTTCACCATTTAAAGCAGTGGATAATTCAATCAAGAAAAACCTACACATCTTTACACACAGGTAGGGTCTGAATTGTCTCTCTCCGTTCTGAATATTCTGCTGCTTGTAAAATGGATGACTAAATGAATCTATTTTAATGATCAGCTGGTAAGCAGCATATCTTCCGTATGTGTACACACGAACTTCTAGCCAGGATGGGAAACTCAAAGACTTCCCACAGCAAAAACGGCAAACGGATTTTATCAATCAATCACCCCAACAGAATCAGAAAATTCCCAAATACTTTCAGATGTGTTACCATTCTATAGAACCTTGGAAACGTAGAATCCCTGCAGAGCACAAAGCGGCCATTCAGCCCATCGAGTCTCCAGGACTTTCCGAAAGAGCATCCCACCCATGCGTCATGGTTAATGGTGTTCATCGCCCTTCACCACAGACACGGGAAACGGCTCAAGGTACGCTGACCGAGGCTCTAAAAAATGAAGCACTTCAGTTACGAGGAATTGTCGTTCAAGCACTGACGATTAGAAGATGACAAGCAAGTGCTTTTCCAGATGAGGATGGATTTGGAGAATGTTAAGACCGAATACCTGTCCTCTGCTTGTGAGTCAATATCGAAGGATCGTGGATTCAAGTTTGTTGAAAGAAAATATAGACGGCGGTCAGAGACACCATTTTCACTCAGAGTGGTAGAAACTCGACGCTATGCTTTAAGAGTGTTGGAATATATATTTCATGCATAATTTAAAAAAATTCTAATTCTCTTATCTTATGACGAGGATCTTACAGAGTCAATGAATAAAAATACCACTCATAGGAATAAGCGCAAATTCATACACGGACATGCACGACTACACCTACGCACACACTCGAATGTATCTGTAATTGGACATAAGTAATTCAGATAAAAGCGGTGAGATCCAGGAAGAAGACAGATCGTTTCTTTAATTTTGTTAGACATTTCGAAAACACTGTCAGAAGAGTAAACATCTAGAAAAAAGCTTTGGGACATTATTCCGGGTAAGAGATTATACAGGGCAAAGGAACGTAGTTAAATTTCATGTGAAAAGTAATACACCTTGACAGAAGAGCTCGAAACTGAGTGGGCAGAACCAATGGATTTCTAGCCCATCACTTCAACCACTCGGTCACGACGACAGCTAACGATATTTTTCCCAATCACTCTTTGTGCAAAAGCATTCTCAAAAGAGAATTTAATTGTTTGGTCTTTGGTCCTGAAGATTAATGTCTTTCATCATTCTGCTTGTTGGAACCATTTGGGAAAATGATGGTGGGAGGAGGGATTACGCCCCTCAAGGGGGACTGACCAGCAGAGGAATTTGTTCCTTTGCACGTTGCCTGCCAATACGATCAGCAATATTGCAGTGCAGGTCCGTCTTTATATGGTCCTGCTGAGTTTGTACTGATCTCTGAGGCAATGCGCCCATTTGGTACTTTGAATGCTGAAGCTTGCAGTCCTGAAGGATTTGACAGATCTCATCTGCCGTCCTGCCTTCATTGGTCTACGATTCACTTAGGTTGCTCCCTGGATAATAACCAGCAAACTGCTGGACATCCAAAACCTCTCCCTGGTCTCGCAGGTTGATATTGTAAACAATTCTCTTTCCATGCTCTTAAGCCCTTGATCAAAACTGTCGCTATCAGCCACGCGCCAAATAATAAAATAAAATCCTTGCAACCCACAATCCCACCTTCAACATTCCTTGTTTATTTTCTAACCACTCTGACTTGGAGAGACATCACTGTTGCTGCACTTTAACAAACACAATACACAGGAACTCTATCACTAACTGCAACGTGGATGTCGCTACACGATCTGATGTGGTTCAAGAAAGCTACGCAACACTGTTTTCACAAAAATGAATAAGGATGACCAATAAATGCAGTGACAAACACATTCCATGGATGAATAGACAAACGGTACTGATGGGAAATAAATCGTTATCAGTAAGTACTGGGAAGACTGATATTATGGTCTTTTGTCCCCACTACAACTCTGTCCCCTCTCTGTCGCCATGTTTCCTCTGCCCAGAATTTCGGGAATATATACGTATCCCCTTTTATATAGCAGTTTTGGCGTCTCAGGATTGTTTTACAATGCACAATATTTGTGGAACAATGAAAAAAAAAACTATTGAGATATTTGCACTTTTTCAGCGTATTTTCATTCTGGAGAGTTGGGTGTATCTATGCATTGTTTCGCGACGTATTTTTTTACTCTTTTTAGCACTATCGACTGTAAGATAGGAATGTATCGGCCAAAACAAAAACAAGCGAGGTCAAAGTCAGGCAATTAACTGAGCAAAGAACAAATATGTATGTGAACAAGTCAGTTTTACATCGGGATCATGAAATCAATTGGCAGTGCGTCACACGGTGAAATACACGCGCACAAAAAAAATCAGCAAACCTTAAATAAGAAAGATCAACATCAGTAGGACACGAGAAGTAACAAGGCTTTTCTGACCAGGAATTGAACCCGAATCAACCACTAGACCATCAGGGATTAGTGACTTCAATAAATGAAACGACTGAATCCAACAGAGTACATTCCAATACGTTTCAGTTCCTCTGAAGGTGCATGCAGATTGGGTTCATGATTCTGCTGTTGTCCGTCTTGTTCAGGTTTACATCTGTTCTTTGCGTTGTAGCTTGCCTGAATTTGACCTTATTCGGTTTTTTTGGCCCTCTTACATTTCCATACCACTGAAATAGAAAAATATCGGCAAATACCACATAATAACACACCCATCTCTCCGAAACAATGCACTGATAAATCCACAATCGCTGTGCAATTATCACAATATTATACAAATATTATATACATTCGAGCTATTTTACATTGTACCACAATCCCGAGACGCCCAAACTGCTACATAATAGGCGCCAAATAAATTCAGTTATAGCTTTTGGAAACGCCAGCTGATTCGATTTATATTCCATATTTCTTATGCAATTTTAATTTTAGGGGCTACAAATACATTTTGATTAGATTTGCTTTGACTCATTATTGTCACACGTATTTATATGCAGCGAAAAATGTTGTTTCTTGCACGCGATACAGAAAAGGCACAGCGTTCATTGAAGAGGAATGGAGAGAGGGCAGAATGTAGTGTTACAGGCATAGCTAAGTTGTGAAGAAAGATCAACTTGGTGTGAAGTAGGCTCATTCAAACGTCCGATGGCAACAGAGAAAGAACCATTCGTGAGTCGGTTGGTAGGTGACTTCAGACTTTTGTCTCTTTTGCCCGACGGACAAGGTGGAAGAGAGATTGTCCGGACAGCGTGGGGTCCTTGATTATGTTGGCTGCTTTTCCGAGGGAACGGGAAGTGTAGATAGTATCAATGGAAGGAGGAAGGTTAGCGCGATGGACTGTGCTTTATTCATAACTCTTTGTCGTTTCTTTTGGACTTGGGCAGGGTAGAAGCCATACCTAGCTGTGATTCAACCAGAAATAATGGTTCTAGGGGGGAATCTGTAAAAGTTAGTGAGAATCCTAGCGGACATGCCAAATTTCCTTAGTCCCCTCAGAAAATAGAGGCGTTGCTGGGCTTTCTTATCTATAGTGTTGACATGGGGCACCGAAAAGCTTGAAGGGAAATAGTATGACCAAACGGCGGACATTCAAAAAGAATCAGATAAAGAAAGCAGGACAGAGCAAAGCGTGCTCAAATAGGAATACCCATTAAGTATAGATACAATTAGATTCGAGGATTTTGGGAGGGACATCATGAACTTTGGGAAGACTAATATGAAAAGTGGATGAATGATAAAGGCATGATTTTTGGAAACTGTGATTTTGGAAGATGACTTGGTTTACACTTACACAACTTTCAAGCTGGAAAATCATATTGATTATTTTTCCTTATACCAGAGGGAACATTACTTATATGGCTGTACCTTCGTAGGAAACCTCACGTTTAAACTTGCTCGCTACTTTTCAACACAGACACGATAAAGAGCACAACTGACGTTCACTGAGAGGCTGTCAAGAATTAACTAGTTCATTGTGATGAATTATTTGGAAGTTCGTGCTGTTGTACTTCAAGGTGGGACAATTACATAATTTAGAATTGGTTTTCCAGATTAAGAAAGGCTTGGAGGGAGTTCAACCGCCTGTTCTCTGCATGTACGTCAACAACTCAGGTTGGTGGAGCATACTTACTGACAGAAGGCATACAGAACATAATCAGAGACACCCTTTTCACTCGAAATTGGTGGAATGGGAAAGCTTAGTCTTAAATATGGCAGAATATAATTTTATGCATAATTTTAAAAGAGAATTTTGAATTTAATTGAAGATGAATATCTTACTAAGACAATGAACAAAAAATTCACACACAGTTGCAAGCAGAAAATCGAACACAAAATGCATGAATACGTGTTCACATTCAGGCATATAAATTTGGTGAATAAATGCAAATGAATGAGAATGACAAAATTAACCTATGTTGTAGAAAAATTTGGCAGAACATCCCACCGAAGACATGACTGAATACAGAGAATCTCTTACTTTGTGAGGAAGAGTGAACACGTAGTCGGCAGGATTCGAACCTGCGCGGGGAAACCCCAATGGATTTCTAGTCCATCGCCTTAACCACTCGGCCACGACTACAAGAGTTAGTAAGTATGAACTCACACTCCACTAAAAAGAATGCCCAAAATGTGTTTTCGTTATTTAATATTTTGGTGCTGCATGTTAATATCATTCAACCTACTGGTTTCATGGTCTGGATTTTTACTCCATTTCTGATGAATTTCATTTAATCAATATTGTTTTTGTTGTCTATTTTTATCTGATTTTCAATCGTTCCAAAATGCGTTCATAAACAACACGGATCCGCACAAATGCAAGAGAGATAACATATTTATTCACAGCTATCACACTGGTATGCACACTAAAATCCAAATGCAAGCATCAGAATATTAATGAGAAATATTCATATATTTAGAGCCTGTTGTCATCCAGTACCTACAATAACTATGTTGATGGTGCTATAGGAATGCAAATATTTGTCTAGAGTAGAAGAACTTTTGTATTATTCTATCATTTGCAGCATTCATTCTGCTTTTAGTTTTGAGAAATTACCTTTGAAAATTATCATGTGGATTCCATTGGATAGAATGCAATAAATTGATGCGTGTATGCAGAATACTACATTGGAAGGCAATGAACAGTAGATGCAGAGGCAGTAAGTAAAGATGTGCAGTTTCATGAAAAACATAGACAAAAAAATGAAAAATGGGTGAGGTTTCTCGGTAGTGAGAACCGGCGGACTGTGGAGGATCAAAGGTATTTGGGCCCAGTGGTACAAACCCACGAACTGCTAATGGAAATGTAGGAAACATTTTTTAAGATCTCAACTTCCAGGTTGACACACACTCATTCCTCCTCTTAAGTATTTGGACACATCTCTGAATTTGATGCTGCAATTAGATCCCTCTGCCTGTCTTGCCTTTTCATTCTAATCATCCCGCACTTTCTGAGTAGAACAATAAAATCACATCCAACCATAAAGTTTGATCCAGACATTTTGCTTATTGATATCACGAAGGGAGGATAAATCATCGGCCACTAACAATGGTGGGAGGATCCTTGCAGTTCCGGCTGAAAAAATGGCGTTTTTTTTTCATTTTACAGTTTCTCACCACCTCCTCAATGGAAATTAGGGATGAACAATAAATATTGTCCCAGTCAGCGAAGTTCACACCACTTGAATGATTAAAAACGTCTGTTTACGTTTGTAATTGATATATTCATTTATGTTATATTCTTTTCCGCAGATATTTTCAAATGTATTACTTTTCCCCCCTTTATTCCGATCATCTTTATTCACATTGCAAAATATTACAGATTATGCACCTGGAAGACATTCTGGAAACCCGTTGCAAAGGCTTCCTTGACAGATGTCTTTTTTTCTCTGTCTGTTTCTGCATCCCATGGCGTTGCATGCAACTCTTTATTTTGCTGTTCACTCAGCAGCGTTACCATAACAACATGCCCAGCCTGAGCCTGAGGACCGATGATTGACGGCGGAATTGGTCGCTGGGAGAGGGCGTGAACGACAGAGAGAGTGAAGTAGGAAGGTGCTGAAATATTTCTCTCTTCGGAGATGTGCTGGATCTGGTGAGCGTTTCCAGCATTCAGCTCAGTGGGCCCCCAGCTTGGGACTGATGCTGTGAGGGCGGCCGGAGCGACAGCCACTCCTGGTGGTGACGCTGAGCTTTGTGAGGTCACAGTGGCTGAGTGCGCTGACGTCCATAGCGGCAGAAGCAGGACACCCAGCGCCGATACCACCATTCAATTCAACATTTCTGTTCCTCCATAGACGGTAATGGCTCCAGAAAATTAACAGCCTTGAATCATAAGAACGTGTCTGTTCCAGTTTTGGAAGTTAATTCATCCGCAGTCTCAAGGGCAGTTTTGAGGGAAAATGTTGCAGATTGCCTTTTGAATGAAGAGGTGCTTCCTGACATATGCTCCCTCCTTCTAGCCTACCCCCAAGAGGAATTCTTTCCTTTTTATGTGCCCTATCAATGCAATCAAGTATATTGCACTGCAGTTCTGGCTTTACGTATTATTGTTTATTTAGTGTGCTGCTGATTTTATACATGGCTCTGGGACTTGCACAAGTTTGAGCCCTTTCAGTATTGTACTTGGAATGGGCATTTTACAGTCATTTCTCTCTTCATGTCTTCATTAAGCTCATTTGGTCCGTTTTGCAAAACGTTTTGCTCCATGGACAGTTACCAGTAAACGGATGACCACCCAACGCTGGCCCCACAGGCTGACATTATGAAGACTTCTCCATACTCAAACTCGCTATCAAATTTGTCGCCATCAGCCAAGCCCGAATAAAAGAAATGACATAAGAACATAAGAAATAGGAGCAGGAGTAGGCCATCTAGCCCTTCGAGCCTGCCCCGCCATTCAATAAGATCATGGCTGATCTGTCGTAGCTCAGTTGCACACTCCCGCCCTCTCCCCATAACCCTTCACCCCTTTGCTTATCAAAAACCCATCTGCAGCCTCCACCACTTCAACGGACAGAGAATTCCAGAGATTCACCACTCTTTGAAGAAGTTCCTCCTCAACTCCGTTCTAAACCGCCCCCCCCCCTTTATCTTGAGGCTGTGCCCCCTAGTCCTACTGTCCTTTCTGAGTGGGAAGAGTCTCTCCACCTCTATCCTATCCATCCCATTCATCATCTTATATGTCTCAATGAGATCTCCCCTTATTCTTCTAAACTCTAACGAGTACAAGCCTAGTTTATTCAGCCTCTCCTCATAGCTCAACCCCCTCAACTCAACCCACTATCCTTCCAAATCACCCTCCCACCTTCAACATTCCTTTCCTCTCTACTCACCATTCTATCTTGGAAAGATACCACTGTGCCTACACTGCCGCTGTGTCCATACCCTGGTATTCACCACTTAATAACAGTGTGGATGTCATTTCAATGGAACTGCAGGACTTCAATAATGCTGCTCACAACGACCTTCACAAGGACATTTCGGGATGTCCTAAATGCTGTTCGATTCAGTGATACAAATACTGGTGAGCAGAAATTAGTTTAGTAGTGGGATGACTGAAAATGTTGTTTTTCATCCCCACTCCAAACTTAGGGCCCTAACTATCACCTCTGTCCCTCTCCCTGACAACACTGACAGTGGGGAAGCCCAGGCATTTTGCAATCTTGGTCTTTTGTTTCAGGCAAACATTCCAAACGTACCTTTTTCAATTTCTGTAAGATTACTTGACTACATCATTGCTTGAGGTCATCTGCTGCTAAATCTGTCACCCATGCTTTGTTACTTATAAACGTAACAATTAACAGCAGCAATAGAATAATGCTCAACTGTGAGATCTGAATTCACTAGTGTGCAAGGAGGCAGAGTGACCGAGTGAACCCTTTCCCACACACAGAACACAACCAATTGTGTTGTGTCAATTGTGCATCTTTTTCACATTTTAAAGTTGGAGTTATATTCAGCAGGGGAAAAAAAAGTAACCTCTTTGTGCATATGAAGAGAAGAATGGTAACTCTCTGGCATGAATGTTCTGTTGGTCATAATTGAGCTGACAGAATGAATCAATTTCAACATACAGCTGGTGAGCAGCCTTTCTACAATGTATCAATGAATTTCCAGTTGGAGAAGTCAAACACATCCCACAGTCAAAATTAGAAACTTGTATTGATCTAGCATCTTAACAATAGCAAAACCATCCTAAAGCCTTCCATAGGAGTGTTGACAGTGTGCACGTTGCTAAAAAAGAGACATATTTTGTCTTTTACTCATCAAGATGCATTCAAAAATACTATATCTAAAGGTGGGGAAAAAAAAAATCTATACTGTGTGAGAAACGAGTGCTGTTTGGTAGGCAAGTGAACTCTGACTGATGACTCTTTTTCAGCAACACATGGCTGATTACTGACATTTCTGAACTTTGTCTTAATTTTGAACACCCAAACAGGAAAAATTCCACACAGTAGAATTGGAAATGTGCACATTTTATTAACATTAGGCTCTTGCATAACATTGTGTGATGTCCTTATAGTTGTTCAATAGCAGATTGTTTGCTATTGTTAAATTTAGGACTATAATTTAAGTGAATTGCACATTTAATGCTTGTATAAATCACAACATTTTTATTTAGTCAAATATCTTGCAGCTGATTGTCTTGAAGGCAAATCTGTTCCAACAATTTTAACAATGAGTGTTTCCTGTCTCCCAATGTTGTTTCTATTGCTTCTGAATTCTGCAGGTCCCATTGTTAGTTCTTTGCACAATTCTCACTTGGGGTCCGGGGACATTGGGGGACAGAGGAAGGGAAAATTCCTCCCTAATATTTCACATTTAAACATTAGCGATTAGAAAGGGTTCTAATGGAAATATTTTTCTCTGTGACTCAGGATGATCAAATGGGTTCAGATTTCACCCATCTGCTCTCATGCCCACATATGTTCACGAATTTCTAGATAGTTCTCAGCCTCTCAGCACAGATCCTGTTCTCTCACTGCCCTTCTCTTCTCATGCAGTTGCAGCTTCCTGCATGCTGTTACTGCTATATCAAGTGATTAAACATAAATGCACTCTGTATGCAAGAATTCCTTCTGACAGTATGTAGTTGCATTCAGTCACTTAAACCATATCATCAGCAGAAATGGTGGAGGCACTGAAGGACAAAAACTATGATGACAGCAGGAAAATGCCAGAATGATCTTGGGGGTTGGGGGTAGAGGTGTGAAACAGGAAACTGGGGCAAGTGTCTGTATGAAATTGAATTGAATTATTATTGTCACATACATTGGGATACAGTGAAAAGTATTGTTTCTTGGTAATTGGACAGAAGGGGGAGGGGTGGCTGTGCAAAATTTACAGCTGGAGGGAGGATGTCACATCAAAGTGGGGACAGTGAGTTAAAAAAGAAGTGCCAAAGCATTAATAACAGATAAGGATTTTAGAAACCCTTGGATCAGAACAGCTGGGTGTTGCGTGTGAATGGTAATTGGATTTGCCTTTACAGCATTTTACAAGGAAGCTATGGATTCCAGGATAAGTAGCTTAGAGGTTGATGAAGTCAAAGTGTTTGGATTCCTCTTTCATAGACTTTCCTCCCATTCATAGATCACTGCAAGCAAAAGGTGTTTTGAATGTGTAATCCAATGGGAGCACAAATGGTCAATGTCTGACTTCACTGATTCCTGTATCTCAGTATTGCAGCACAGAGAGAAATGGAGTGAAGGCCCTAGATATCTTTGCATACACTGGAAGAATAAGATGATCCCTACTGGGCTGGTGCTTCACATATGTTCTTGGCTAGCATGCTGGGACTGGGGGACTGGGATAGTCAGACTCCGGCAGCAGGCCATGGTGTCGCTGTCAACCTGGCAGGCATCTATTTTCAGAGGGATCATCAGTGGGAAAAAATGTAGAAAGATTGAAATAATCTTTGTCCTCCTTTGAGAGAAACTGATAATTAAAAATGTTACACATCTTGGAATTTAAATGTATGTTCAGTCCCATTGTGGGCATAACAATGAACAGTAACAAATATACAATGGGCCTTTGTAAACACCTTTAATAATTCTGTAATCTTTTTACCAAATGCTGGAAATTTTGGAAATCAATGTTTTGATGATTGCCCCTCAAGTCTGTGTTTTAGTCTATGTAAATGAACCCTAATATGTGCACTAAACCTGCTCCTCAGCTTTGATTAGTTGATCCTGTCTAACATAAACCAACCTCAGAATCACTGACACTAATCTCCTCTTGTCTGATACAAACCAATTTCACAGTCATACCTGTGTCCTCCAGTCTGATAATAGAGCAGACTGTTAAGAGAAACTTACCAATGTTCTGGAGATCCAAATTTGAATCCTGCCACCGCAGCTGGTGGAATTTGAATGTCTTGCTAACTTGATCAAATTTTTGAGGAAGTGACAAAAATGATTGATGAAGGTAGAGCTGTAGATGTTGTCCACATGGACTTCAGCAAGACCTTTGACAAGGTCCCTCATGGCAGACTGGTGCAGAAGGTGAAGTTGCACGGGATCAGAGGTGAGCTGGCAAGATGGATACAGAACTGGCTCAGTCACAGATGACAGATGGTAGCAATGGAAGGGTCCATTTATAAACGCAGGGCTGTAACAAGTGGCGTTCATCAGGGATCAGTGCTGGGACCTTCGCTGTTTTATTATATATAAATGATTTGAAGGGAAATGTAACTGGTTTGTAACTTAGTAAGTTCCTGGATGACATAAAGGTTGTGGAATCGCAGATAGCGATGAGACCATCAGAGGAAATAGCAGGATATATATCGGTTGGAGACTTGGGTGGAGAGGTGGCAGATGGAATCCTGACAAACATGAGGTAATGCATTTTGGAAGGTCTAATACAGATGGGAAACATGCAGCAAATGGTAGAGCCCTTAAGAGTATTGATATGCAGAGGGATCTAGGTGTTCAGGTATACTGGTCACTGAAAGCGGCAAAGCAGGTGAAGAAGGTAGTCAAGAAAGCATATGGCGTGCTTACCTTCATTGGCCAGAGCACTGAGTTTAAAAATTGGCAAGTCACAATTCAGCTTTATAGGATCTTAGTTAGGCCACACTTGGAATACAGTGTTCAATTCTGGTCACCACACTACCAGAAGGCTGTGGATGCTTTGGAAAGGGAACAGAAAAGATTTACCAGGATGTTGCCTGGTATGAAGGACATTAGCTACGAGGAGGGGTTGGAGAAAGTTGGTTTGTTCTCATTGGAATGACGGAGTTGAGGGGTGACCTGATAGAAATCTACAAGATTATGAGGGGCATAGGCAGAGTGGATAGTCAGAAGCTTTTTCCAGGGTGGAAGAGTCAATTATTCAGGGGCATAGCTTTAAGGTGCGAGGGGCAAGGTTTAAAGGAGACATATGAGGCAATTTTTTTTTTTTACACAGAGAGTGGTGGGTGCCTGGAATTCGCTGCCGGAGGAGGTAATGGAAGCAGATATGATGACATTTAAGGGATGTCTTGACAAATACATGAATAGGATGGGAATAGAGGGATGTGGTCCCAGAAGAGTAGGGGGCTTTAATTCAGCCTGTCAGCATGGTCAGTGCAGGCGTGGAATGCCGAGGGGCCCTGCTCCTGTTCTGTAATTTTCTTTGTTCTTTGATATAAACATAACCCATATCAGTGTCATCACTCAATCCTGCATCATATAAACCAACCCTAAAACCTCATACAGTTTAAATATGATCTATTAATTTCATTGGATTTGTCTCCATTCTCATGCCAAGGGGACTGTCCCAATGTTTCCAATGCCAAAGTCTTTTGGGGACTCTTGTTTCTCCAACCCCATCCCCTACTTTCTGGTGGATATTGCTATGTGCAAATGTGCAAGTTAGTAAGGACTAATCAGCACTATCAACTGGGTATGTAAATTAGTGGAACTTGTCAGACTTTAACATAAATATTGTACCAGACATTACTTTAGGACAGCAGTAATATGTGCAATTTGCTTGTGAAATAATTTCTGATGTAAATTGAGGGGAAAAAAAAAATCACAGACAGTGATTTTGTAAGGACCACTGAAGACCTGAGGGAAAAACAAAGTTATACATCCAGAATATTAAATTCTGGGCCAGTTATGGAGCAAAAAACACTATATGAATAACACTGTTCAGTCCTGGGTATGATTGACAGCAACAGAAGATTCAAATCTCACATGAACTTGCTGGTGTCTCAGCAAGTTTGATGATCGATTAAATCCCTTGTGACACACAGAGCAGATGAATGGTTTTTCTCCAGTGTGAATGCGCTGGTGTGTCAGAAGCTCGGATGAATGGGTGAAACCCTTCCTACACACATAGCAGGTGAATGGCCTCTCCCCAGTATGAACACGCTGGTGAGTTAGCAGGTGGGATGAGTGAGTGAATCTTTTCCCACAAACAGAGCAGGTGAAAGGCCGTTCCCCAGTGTGAACTCGCTGGTGCGCAATCAGATGGTGTGACTGCCTGAAGCCCTTTCCACAGTGAGCACAGCTGAATGGTCTCTCATCAGTGTGAACTCGCTGGTGAGTCTGGAGGATGGAAGACCGAGCAAATCCCTTCCCGCATACGGAACAGATGAATGGCTTTTCCCCCATGTGGCTGCGTCGATGATTCCTGAGCTCAGATGGGTAATTGAATCCTTTGTCACACATGGAGCAGGTAAATGGCCACTTCCCGGTGTGGCTGCGTTGATGAAGTTCCAGTTTGGATGGGTAATTGAATCTCTTCCCACAGTCCCCACATTTCCATGGTTTCTCCATGCTGTGGGTATTTTATAGCTTTCCAGGAGGGATGATTACTTGAAGCCCAGTCCACACAAAGAACACAGGTACGGTTTCTCTCCGCTGTGAACAGTCCAATGTTTTCTCAGGCAGTATACGTGGTTCATGCCTTTTCCACAATCAGTGCAGTGGAGCACTCACTTGAGTGTCTGTGTCTCAGTGCTTTTCCAGTCACACTGAGGACTGAAATCTTTTTGCACATATAAAACAGGCAAACGTTGCTGCTTCCACAATCCAAGGCTGGTGATGCTTAATTCCTGATGAATTGAGTGATGCTGTCAGATCATGATGTGATGTTTTGTTCAAATTTTTCATCTGCAATGTTCCCCTTCTAATACCCTGTAAAAGCCATTCACAAAAATCATCATTGTTACTACAGGATGGAAATTCAAAATAGATTAGTTTAGTTTCTACAGAACATTCTTTCCTCACTTGTTGACCATAATCTGTAAATCCCCATTCCATACACTCTCCCGCCTCTGGAAACATATCACTTGCAGCATGTGAAACTTTTTAAAAAAAATTGTGTCACCTTTTCTCTTTCTCTGACATTGCTATATCTATCTGTGTTCAGTGCTACACTCATTGGACCTCCTACCTCTCCTTGCCTGAAGATGTTGACTTTGACTGGGTTTTGGCCACACACACTGGTTTCCCTCACTCTCATTCACTTTCGTCCCCTGAAGATGGTAACCTGGAAACGATACAGTTCCATACTTAACTATTTGTCTCCATGTCAGACCTTGTTCTTAATCCGCTTGTGTAGTAAGAGTCTACAGGTTTTTCCACCGTCCTGTTCTGATGCCTTAAGCACTTTCGGCAAGGTCACTAGACTTTTTGCCCAGTGCCTCACTAAGTAAAAGCACCGAAAAATACAGCCAAGTAACAGTTACTAGATTTCAACCTGCTTTCTGAGGCACAATCAAAGATGGATAAAAATGTAAATACTGATTACAAACAAGCACCACTGTAAGTCGGAACATACGAACAAAGAGGCTATTCAGTCAATTGCACAATTAGATCATGGCTAATTTGTTTCCCGCTCTTTTGTTGCATTTTAATGGTGCCTTAATGTAGTAAAACATTACAAGGATTTTCACAAAGCCAGCATCAGATAAAAATGACACTAAGCAGTCTTCCAACATGCAGAGTGGAATCATTTAAATACTTCAAAGATACTGAATCTCATGTCATGAAGAATGAGCAAACACTGTCTGTCTAGCCATATGGCACATTTTTAAGTGTTTTTGTTGTTAAACAATGGCAAAGGAAATAATCTAGAAGGATCATTACAGTAGAACAGAATAGAAGATTGGCTAATGAACAGGAAACAGAAAACTGGTTTAACCGAGTCTTTTTCTGGTTGCCAGGATATATTGATTGGTGTGCCAGAGGGATCAGTGCTGGGTCTCAATTTATATAAATGACCTGGAGGAAGGGACTCAAAGTTATGAATGCAAAATTTTGACTATACAAAGAAAGGTATTTCTCAAGAGGACAGAAGGAGATTATAAAATGATTTGAATAGGTTAAGTGAATGAGCAAGGATATGCTAAATTGACTACAATGTAGGAAAATTGTGAAATGATCAATTTTGGCAGGAAGAATAAAAAAAGGAAATTATCTTGGTCTGGTTTCTTGTCACAGTCTAAAGGTTTGTAGGCAAGTAGATTGCCCCTTAGGAATCCAAATCCATACAAAAACTATGGAGCACAGGAGGCCATTCGATGCATCACATCTGCACTGACTCTCTGAAAGAACCTCTTAACCAAGCCCATCCTGGGAGATGCAAATGCTGCAGCCAAGCTGGTGTTCAGCTCTTGTACTTAGAATACACAAGACCAGGTGGCCACCCACATTGAGGAATGATTGCAGATAAAGGGCACCATGGCAGCCCCAGTGACATACTGGCAGCATTCAGCTTGATTTTCACTCATCATTGTACGGGGACAAGAACCTGGTCTAATAGGGAGGGGGAGGTTGGCTCCAGCATGTGAGACTGAACTGGTGGAAGATTTCAGGCTGGGTGTGAATGGGCTATACAAAGTCATGAACAAGTCCCCCAAAGTTTTCCAGAAAGGACTTGGAAAAATAAGGGGAGCCAAAGCCAAGATCTACATTAACCCCGATGCTATGTTTAAGCATTTTACACTGAGACCAGTTCTACTCTCTTTATTGGAGAAAATAGAGTAGGAACTGGAACACCTGGAAAAGTTGGGTATGATAAGGCCTGTAAAATTTATAGAATGGGCTGCACCTGTTATTCTTATCATTAAGCCAGATAAGTCCATCTGACTTTGTAGTGACTACAAGTCTACTGCCAATAGGGTTTCTAAACTTGATAGATGCCCTGGATTGCTGGAGAGATAGAAGAGAGAAGCCTATTGGAAAAGGATCTAGGACCCTTGCAGATACAGAGGTGTTTCCAGTTTAATAAAGAGGGGTTGTCTCCAGTATTATAAAATTCCATTAATGTCTATTGTAGACAGTTCATCATATTAATTGGTCATAAGTTATTGCTGGGACTTTTTAATGACAAGGCCATGCTGTCATTGACTGCCCAGATATAGTGTTGGGACTTGTTACTGGCAAATTATGTATATCTCGAAGAGCATCTCACCTGGTAGCTTCTGGATGTGAGTACAGGTGGTCTTCGCCGGGTCTTGTTTGAATTCCATGTTTTTAATTAAGGTCAACGTGCACTCCAATTGGTTGGAGATACATCACATGAGCTCCATCTCTTCCCATGCTCCCAATGAGAAACTATGACAAAATTTCTGCATGCAAGAGATATCTGAAATGCTGGTACCTGATAATGGTACTGCCTTTAAACACACCTAGTTTCAGACTTTCATCCTTTCCAATGAAATCAAACATGAGCTCATCACCTGTCATCAAATGGATTGGCTATGGCTGAACAGACAGCGTAGAGTTTTATGCTGCACATGAAGAAACACTCGCAGCATCCAGAGTTCAGACTGGCACAGCTTTTATTCAACTTAAGGACTACCCCTCACACAATAACAGGAATTATCTCAATGGAATTGTTAATGCAACGGGAGGCTTAAGGTTAAGCCAACTGCTCCCAAATCAGGTGGGGAGGGTGGAGTCCCCAAAAGAGAACCAGAAGAAGAAGTATGATTCTGCAAAGACAGAAAGAACGTGAGCAACTTCGGCAATAGCCTCAGTTGGGTCCATGGAATTATAACAGAAAAACAAGGCCCGTGTCATGTAAGGTCCAAGTGGAGGACAAAAACATCAGGAAGCAACTCAGCAGTAGGGAGCCTGCACCAGTGCAGGCATCATTACCAGCCATAGGGAGGACCACAACCAGCATCAAGCCATGGGTAGAAGTCATCCCTATGTCTGCTGCGCTAGGTGATGAGCACACAAATTTCAAGATGTAAGCAGAAGAGACCAGCACCCCATTTGAAGCATAACCTCAGGAATAACCAGTGTCAGTGGCTTTATGATGCTCCATTCTGACACAATGGTGTTTAATCTGTTTCACACCCCCTGCTCCTGTCCTGCCTCCACTCGACCCCATGTCAATTGCTAAGTAATGGAAAAGGCCCTCCCATGGTGGGGGTGTTGGGGAAGAAACCCATGGCAGGAGGTGGGGAAGGATGTTATGATAGCCATGAAGGATCGTCAATAGATCTCCCTGTGGGATTCATAGAATATGAGGAATATGAGCTCTGGTATGGGGCGACTCGAAGCTCGTCCAATAGGGAAAGAGCAGCAAGGTTTAAAACTAGCTGGCTGTATTCAGGCTGGCAGTTTAAAGGTTGTAGGCTGTAGCTACTGAGCAGGACTTTGAGCACATTCTAAATAAAGGGTGATGATGATGGAATACTGGCATTGCTGAGATTATTACATGAGGAGAACTGATTACAAAATTAAGATGGTTATGTTTCATCTCACAGAAAGGCCTTTACCAAGTCCACGGGTGATGTCCAGCTGCGGCCCGAGGGGAATATAGGAAGAGCAAGAAGTAACTTAAGAAAACATTTAGAACAGCAAAAAGGAGGCATAGAAGAGGACACAAAGAAGATTAGGGAACATCCAGGGAGCCATTCAAGTCGGGGGAGAAAAAAGAAATGTAGTCGTAACTGGGAATAGTATAGTTATATCTGTAATTAGGATCGAGAATCCTGAACGTTGTGTTGCCTGCCTGGTGTTCGGGTTCAGTACATTTCATTTGGTCCCTGGAAAAAACAGGGCCTGTGACATGTAAGGTCCAAGTGGAGGACAAAACTGTTAGGAAACAACTCAGCAGTAGGGAGCCTGTGTCAGTGTAGGCATCATTACCAGAACGAAGATCGCTCAACAATCACCAGGCAAGAGTGTTCCCTTCCTGTTGGCAAACACTTCAGTGGTCACGGGCATTCAGTCTCTGACCTTCAGGTAAGCATTCTCCAAGGCGTCCTTCACAACACACGACAGCGCAGAGTCGCTGAGCAGAGACTGATAGCCAAGTTCCACGCACATGACAACGGTCTCATCCGGGATCTTGAGTTCATGACGCATTATCTGTAACCCCCATGATTTGCCTGGGTTTGCAAAATCTCACTTACTGTACTGTCTGGAGACAATACACATCTCTTTAACCTAATGCTCTCTCCACTCATATTGTCTGCATCTTTAAAACTTGAATAGCAGGTTAGCTGTGAAGACTTGCATTCTAATTAGTATTCTGTAAACTGTGCATACTGTTATATGCTCTGTCTGAGGCCAGAACTCTCCATTCACCTGACGAAGGGGCAAACCCTGAAAGCTTGTTTACTATCAAATAAATTGGTTGGACTTTAACCTGGCGTTGTGAGGCTTCTTACGATGTGTAATGAGGCAGACTTGGTTAGTAAACTTAAGGCGAACAGTGACCACCATATGATAGAATTTACCTTGCAGTTTGAGAGGGAGAAGCTGGAATTAGATGTAATGGCATTACAACTAAATAAAGGTAACTGCAAAGTCATGAGGGAGGAGCTGGCCAGAGTTGATTTGAAAAGGAGCCTAGCAGGGAAGGCAGTGAAACAACAATGACAGGAGCTTTTGGGGGTTATTCAGGTGGCACAACAGATATTCATCCTAAGGAGGAGAAAACATGCTAAGGGGAGGAGGAGGCATCCATGGCTGATAAGGGTAGTCAAGGACAACATAAAAGCAAACAAAAAAACATATAAATTGATAGGAATTAGTGGGAAGCTGGGGGATTGAGAAACCTTTAAAAGTGAGCAGAGGACAAATAAAAAAAGCAACAAGGGGGAGAAGATGAAACATGAGTGTAATCTAGCTAGTAACATAAAAGAAGATAGGAAGAGTTTCTTTTTCAATATATAAAAAGAGAGAGAAACAAATTGACACTGGACAACTGGAAAATGAGTCTGGAGAAATATTGATAGAAAACAAATCAATGGCAGAAGAACTGAATAGTTATTTGCATCAGTTTTCACGGTGGAAGACACCATGGGATGCCAGAGCTCCAGGAGAATCAGGAGCACCAGGCACCATCATAAAGGAGAAGGTTCTGGGGAAACTGAAAAGTCTGAGGGTAGATAAATCATCTGGACCAATGGACTATACTCCAGGGTTCTAAAAGAGATAGCAGAGGAAATTGTGGAGGCATTGGTGGTGATCTTTCAGGAAACACTGGAGGCAGGGGAGTTCCCAGAGGACTGGAAAGTAGCTAATGTAACACCAGTGCTTAAGAAGGGAGGGAGGCAGCAGATGGGAAGTTATAGGCTGCTTAGCCTGACTTCAGTCATTGGCAAGATTTTAGAGACCATTATGAAAGATGAGATCGCAGAGTACTTGCAAGTGCATGATAAAATAGGACTGAGTCAGCATGGCTTTGTCAAAGGGAGGTCATGTCTGACAAATCTGTTAGAGTTCTTTGAGGGAGTAACAAGGAAGTTAAAGTAGAACCAGTGGATGTGATTTATTTAGATTTCCAGAAGGCCTTTGATAAGGTTCCACATAGGAGACTGTTAAATAAGTTAAGAGACCATGGTGTTCAGGGTAAGATCCTGGCATGGATACAGGATTAGCTGACTGGCAGAAGGCAGAGAGTGGGGATAAAAGGCTTTTTTTCAGGATGGTAGACGGTGACTAGTGGTGTGCTCAGGGGTCAGTGCTGGGACCACGACTTTTCACAATATACATTAACGATTTGGAAGAACTAACTGAAGGCACTGTTGCTAAGTTTGCAAATGATACAAAGACATGTAGAGGGACAGGTAGTATTGAGGAAGCTGGGAGGGGAATGGGTGGCTGCGCAGAATGACTTGGACAGGCTCGGAAACTGGGCAAAGAAGTGACAGATGGAATACAGTGTGGAAAAATGTGAGGTTATGCCGTTTGGAAGGCGGAATGGAGGCACAGACTTTTTTCTAAATGGGGAAACGCTAAGGAAATCAGAAGCACAATGGAATTTGGGAATCCTTGTTCAAGATTCTCTTAAGGCTAACATGCAGGTTCAGTTGGTAGTGAGGAAGGCAAATGCAATGTTAGCATTCATGTCGAGAGGGCTAGGATACAAGAGCAGGGATGTACTTCTGAGGCTGTTTAATACTCTGGTCAGACCCCATTTGGAGTACTGTGAGTGGTTTAGGGCCCCATAACTAAGGAAGGCTGTGCTGGTCTAGGAAAGGGTCCAGAGGAGGTTCACAAGATTGATCCCTAGAATGAAGAGCTTGTCGTATGAGGACTCTGGGTCTGTACTCTTTGGAGCTTAGAAGGGTGATGGGGGATCTTTTTGAAATTTACAGGATACTGCGAGACCTGAATAAAGTGAATGTGGACAGGATGTTTCCATTCGTTGAAAAACTAGAACCAGAGGGCACAACATCAGACTAAAGGAACAATCCTTTAAAACAGAGATGATAAGGAATTTCTTCAGCCAGAGAGTGGCAAATCTGTGGAATTCATTGCCATAGAAGGCTGTGGAGCCAGGTCATTGAGTGTTTTAAGACAGAGATACATAGTTTTTGATTAATAAGGGGATCAGGGGTTGTGAGGAAAAGGCAAGAGAATGGGGTGAGAAAAATATAAGCCATGAGTGAATGGTGGAGAAGACTCGATTGGCTGAGTGGCCTAATTCTGCTCCTATGTCATATGGTCTGCCCCAAAATATTTCATGAATACATTAAGGGGAAGCAGCAAGTCAGGAAAAGAGTAGGGCCCATTAGGGACCAAGGGGCAAATCTATGTGTGAAGCTGAAGATCACTGGAAGGGTGTTAAATGAATACTTCTCATTGGATTCACTCAGGAAAAGAACATAAGTACAGAATTCAGGAAAAGGCATTGTGTGGACCTTGAACAGTTTGATATAGGAAATGACATTGGTACTGGGTCCCTGATAGGTTTAAAAATTGACAAATCCCAAGGCCCAGATGAATTGCATCCCAGGCTGCGATGGGAAATGATGAAGGAAATTGCAGGAGTTCTGACACAAATTTTCCATTACTCTCTAGCCATGGGGGAAGTGTCAGACGACTGGAGGATGGCTAACGTGATTCCACTTTTCAAGCAGGATGGTAGAGATGAAAGAGGAAATTACAGATCGGAGAGTCTCACATCAGTGGTAGGGAAACTGTTGGAGAAAATTCTGAAGGATAGAATTAATCTCAACTTAGAAAAGCATGGGCTAATTAGGGACGGTTAGCATTGTTTTGTCAGAAGAATTTGAAATAATTATTCAAAAATATGATTGAGTATGTGGATGAAGGAAGTGTAGTTGATGTAGCTTATTTGGATTTTCGCAAAGCCTTTGACAAGATCCCACATGGGAGACTGATTGACATGGTTGAAGCACATGGAATTCAGGAAAACTTGGCGAGTTGGATCTGAAACTGGATGGTAACAGGATACAAATGGTGGTGGTTGACGGCTGTTTGAGTGACCGGAGGCCGTGTCCAATGGTGTACTGCAAGGTTGGGTGCTTGGTCCATTGTTGTTTGTTACATACATAAATGATTTGGATGACAATGTGAGGGGGAATGATAAGCAAATTTGCAAATGACACCAAGAACATATAGGGTGGTTAATAGTGAAGAAGACGGTTTACAGGAAGGTATGGATGGGTTGGTCAGATGGGCAGAGCAATGGCATATGGTATTTAACCATGACAAGTGAGAGGTGATGCACTTTGGAAGAAGTAACAAGACAAGGGAGTATTTAGTGAATGGCAGGATGCCAGAAAGCTCAGAAGAACAGACAGATCTTAGGGCACTTATTCACAGATCCCTGAAAGTGACAGAGCAGCTGAATAGAATAATTGAGCAGGCAAATAGGCAGTTGTTTTTAATCAGTTGTGGCACAAATTATAACAACAAGAAGGTAATGTTGGAACTGTACAGAATGTTGGTTAAACGACAGCTGGAGAACTGTGTGCAGTTCTGGTCACCTCATTATATGAAGGCAGTGATTGCACTAGAGGGGCTGCAAAGGCAATGGGATGGGACATGTGAACTATAAGGAGAGACTGGTTATGCTTGGATTGTTTTCTTTGGAACAGAGATAGCTGAGGAGGTACAGAACATGCAGGAAAATTTCAGCAGGTCTGACAGCATCTGTGGAGAGAGAATAAAGCCAATGTTTCGAGTCTGGATAAGCCTTCATCAGATCTGACATTATTGAGGGGTGGCATGATTGAGGTGTATAAGAGAATGAGGGGTATGGACAGGCAGAATAGGAAGCAGCCATTTTTCTTGGTTAAGAGGTTAATGATGAGTGGGATATCAAGTGGCATGAGGTTCAGAAGAGATTTGAGAAAAATAAATCCATTGGGAGGGTGGGAATCTAGAATACACTGCCAGGGAAGATAGTGAAAGCCGAAAGTCTTACGATCTTTAAAGAGTATCTGAATGAGCACTTGAAACATCGTAAATTCAAGGATATGGGACAAGTGCTGGAAAATGGAATTAGCGTCACTTTTATGGCTGTTATTGTCAGTACAGATTCAATGGGCCAAAGAGCCTTTTCTGCACTATGTGACTATGGCACCTGTATACAGTATTGGTCTCCTTATTTAAGGAAATATGTAAATGCATTCAAAGCAGTTCCAAGAAGATTTACTGAAACAAGTCTAATACCTGGAATGGGTGGGTTGCCTTTGGAGGAAAAGTTGGATAGGTTAGGCTTGATCCACTCGAATTCAGAAAAGTGAGAGGCAACTTGATTGAAACCTTTAAGGTGCAGAATGGTATTGACAGAGTGGATGTGGAGACAATATCTGCTTTTGGAGGTCACTGTTTAAAAGTAAGGGTTTCGCCCATTTAAACAGGTGAGATTTTATTTTCCTCTGAGGGGTTCAGGAGTCTTTGGAACACTCTTCCTCAAAATCCAGGGGAATTCAATTGCAGTTGGATGTGGGGACACTGAGTAAATTTAAGGAGGAAATGGACACTTCGAATATTTTTAAGGTTCAGCTACATAGATTCCTGATTATCGGGAAAGTGGAAGATTACTGGGGGGATAAGCAGGAACGTGGGGCTGAGACTGCAAACAGATCAGCCATAATCTGGTTGAATAGTGGAGCAGGCTCGAGGGGCTGAATGGCCTGATGGCTTTGGAAGCTTGGCCGAGCTCCAAGAGGAACGTAGTGCGCACGCGCACTAAGTCCCCACCGTTTCCGCCCCCCCCCAATCGAGAGAACCGAGCATGCGTACTGCGGCTCGAGACGAACGCGGTGTGGGGGTCTTTGCGGATGGCAGGCCCCGAGGTCGGAGCGGCCGAGCTCGGCAAGAGATTTTGCACGGATGGAAGGGGTCGTTACCGTTAAATCGATGAACTACAGTTCTGCTTAATCCGATGGTGCAGCGCCTCCCTCATCTGGCCGCCTCTTGCCGTTTCTTACTGAGAGCGACTCGAAACAAAGAAATCGTCCAGAATGCTCCGCGTCTAGCCCTGGTGAGCATGCGCACTCGGGGTAGGGGACTGATCGTTTTGAATAGGGCGGTTTCTGGGGCGCAGGGAATTGTGGGAGCCGCAGCCAACAATGCTCACTGACTCAGAGTAAGTAATGAATTTCAACCTGGTCCTGACGTCTTGCATATTTCCAGCGTTTTATTTTTAAATAACCATAGCTACTATTCTCTGCAGCCGAGTGCGTGAGTCACTGAAGGCTATATTGCTTGCCCCGTGCCAGAGTTCAGGACATCATCACGCGAGAAGAAAGGGAGTGGGAGGGAGAAGATCTTGTTCCAGTGGTGATCCTGTTGGTACTTTGGAACCAGCAACATTTTAGGATGAGGGAAAAGCTCCTACTAAGGGCGTAGGAGCAGCCAGTGGCTAAATTAAAGAGTATTAATTCAATGATCAGTGAATTACTGCCAAGCTCTGAGCAAACTAGGATAGAATAAATAAGGACTAGGGGCAGGAGTAGACGATTCAGCCCCTCAAGTCAGTTCTGTAATTCAATAAAACTGGCTGAACTCATCTCGGCCTCAATTCCACTTTCCTACCCCTTCTCCGTAACCCTGGAACCTACTACTAATTAAAAGCCTATCCATCTCCTCCTTAAATTTACTCAGTGTTCCCGCATCCAACTGCCATTGAATTCCACAGAGTTATGACCTTTTGAGAGAAGTAGTTTATCTTCATCTCTGTTTTAAGTCTGCTATCCCTTATGATAAAACTATAACCTCTTGTTCTAGATTGCCCCACAGGAGTATGCATTGGCTGTGCATCTACTTTGTTAATACCTTTTATCATTATCTGTACGTCGACGGTATCTCTTATTTTTCTAAACTCCACAGAGTATAGGCCTAAACTGCTCAATCTCCCTTGATAAGGCATTACATCCTTGCTCAAATAACGTACTATTTCCCAAAACCTTGAATAGTTGCAGCAACAGTTTCTTACTTTACATTCCATTCCTTTTGCGAGAAATGACAAAATTCTATTTGATTGCCTTATTACCAGTTTACTGAACTCATGCATGAGGATACCAAAATCCCCCTGCACCGAAGCACTCTGAAGTCTCCCTCCGTTAGATCATAAGCTGTTTTTTCTTTTTTCCAACCAAAATGGATAACATCACAATTATCTACATTAATCACCATCTGCCACATTTTGGGCCAACACCGAACCTTTCCATAACCTGTTGTTAATTTCTTACTTTCCTCTTTGCAATTTACTGTCCCACTTATTTTAGTGTCATCTGTAAATGTGGCTATAGTGTTTTCTATCTCTCTATCCAAGTTGTTATAGTATCCAAGATTGTATAGTTGGAGTCCAAGACAAAACCTTGTAACACCTCACTATTACATCTTGCCAAGCAGAAAAAGACCCATTTTACCCAAGTCTCTGCCTTGTGTCAGGTAGCTAGTCTTCTATCCAAGCTAATAAATTCCCCCAACCCCATGTGATCTTTCTCACCTTAAGAAATGCCTTCCTGAAGTTCAGATATAGTACATCTATGGGATTACCATTTTCTACTCATAATATCTTTACAAAACTGTTGAACATGATTTACCTTTCAGGAAACCAAGCTGACTCTGATGGATTGCATTTTGATATTTCACCTCATCACTGAGCTGCATTCCTTTTAATTTTGATTTTTAAATTTTCCAAACAACTGAACTCTCTCTCTTCCCCCTACTTAATTTGAAACCCTACTGACAACCCTAGGTATGTTATTCACTGGTCTGGTCCCAGCATGAGTGTGGTGAAGACCTCTCCAATCACAAAGCACCCTTCTTCCCAGTATTGGTGCCAATATCCATGAAATCGAGCACATTTCTCTCAAAGTTTACTTCTTTAATCTTATTGACCCTAAGCCCATGGCTCAGGTAGTAATCTTGAGTTTACATTTTTGGACCTGATTTTTAATTTGGCTCCTAGCTGCTCATATCTCTCAGAATTACCTCTTTCCTTGTTCAATCTATATCACTGCGACTTACGTGGATCACCACAACTGAATCTTGACTCTCCCACTCAAAGTTTCTTTGTAGCCCAAATGAGATATCCAAACCCTCGTACCAGGCAGGCAACACAACCTACAGGACTCTAGATCCTGGTTGCAGAGAACAATGTGTAGGCCCCTAACTACATTATCCCCAATTACTTTCTCCCATGTTAATGGCTCCTTATATCATGCTGCTGTGGTCTGTTTGCTCATCATCCCTTGAAACCCTGCTCTTGTTCACAGAAGGACCAAGGTGTGTTGGACCAGGATTGAGGCTCCTACAAGCCTACCTCCTGGATCGGTCCATGTACCTCACAGTCACACCCTCCTGTCCCTGACCAGTGGCCAAATTGAAGCTAGTTAATCTAAGGGGTGTGACTGCCTCCTGAAAATTGGCATGCAGATAATCCCATCCCCGCCCCCCAATGTGTTGCAGCATCTGGAACTTGGATTCCAGCTCATCAACTGTAATGCTCAAGCACCCAACACTTAATACAGAAGTGTTCACGAACCACAGTGGGTTGCACTAGCTCCTACATCATGCCAGTACATCACAAGGTCAAGGCTTTTCTTTCCCCACAAAGATTACTTGTGGAGAAGTAGGGGCACACAGGTACCAGTTCTGGGGAAAGAGGTAGCTGCACCATGGGAACTCTCTTCATTTGAACCATGTGAGTTCCAAGGTCCTGGCAAGTTGAATAACGGCACCTGGGCAGCATGGTGGCACAATGGTTAGCACTGCTGCCTCACAGCTCCAGGAGCCTGGGTTCAATTCCTGGCTTGGGTTGCTGTCTCTGAGGAGTTTGCATGTTCTCCCCTTGTCTGTGTGTGTTGCCTCCAGGTACTGCTGTTTCCTCCCACAATCCAAAGGTGTGCAAGTTATGTGTATTGGCCATGTTAAATTGCCCCTTTGTGTCCCAGGATACACCAGTTGGAGGGATTAGTGGGGTAGATATGTGGGTTTACGGGATGGCACTTAGGTGGGATTGTTATTGGTGCAGACTTGATGGGCTGATCGGCCTTCTTCTGCATGGCAGGTTTTCTGTGGGTTTCTATGATAATTATTGATGTTGACGGTGCTTTAAACTAAGTAGTGGGGTTAAAGGTTCACCTTAGGGGAGATTTAGAAATTCAGAGAAGTTACAAGTCAGTGGCAGGATAAGTAATGCAGGTGGTGGCAGTTAGAATATGACTGGAAGGGTGGTCCTTAAAACATGATCAGAGTAAGGGAAAAATGGCTCTAAACTAACAGAGGGAAAGGAGATTTCTGGAGAAGGGAGACGTAATGATTTGCAGGTAAAATTTGAAACAGTTGGAAAGTATAATGATGTGTTAAATACAAAAAGTCATGTGTGATAGGAAACGTTAGATGGTTTAATGTATTGTTGCACCAGAGAGTAAGGTCCATGCATAGATTATTGACATAAAATCAAATTTAAATTCTGTTTGCCTGAATGTGCAGAATATCAGAATATCCATAATAAGGGAGATAAAATGTCACACATAGTGATAAATGGATCTGATCATCATTACAGAAACATGGTTACACGGTGACCTAGGTTATGTAACCATATACTATATTGAAAATACAGGCAAAACAGAAATTGATTAAGGATAGCTCTGATAATGAAGGGTTTTACAAGGACATCAGGGAGAAATATGGTGACTCCAAAATTCAGGAATTAAAATCAGTCCAGTTTAGGAGTGGCAAGGACCCAGAAAATTCTGGCGGGTGTATTTTATTTTCTCCTTCCTGGAGTTTACCATTTGACAGAACATTAAACAAGAATCAATGGAATTGTAACAAAAGCATTGTATTCATTGTGCAAAATCCTATCTTCATATTGACTGCACCAGTCAAGTTGGCAAAGGTGATCAGGAAGATTAATTTTTATAGAATGCTTTCTTGACTGTTTCCTGTGACATATGTTGTGCAATCAACTATGGTAAAGCTACTTTGGGTAGAGCATCAAGCAGTGAAAGAAGGTTTATTAGGATTATTAAAAGGAAAAGACCCTGAGACCAATAGTGATCATCATACGATTAAAGTCCACATTCAGTTTGAAATGACAGACTCCAATTACAAACGGGAATCATAAATTGAAATGAGACAATTCCATTGGTATAAGGGTGAGCTGACTATTGACAGTTGGGAAATGGACTTAAAGCTGTAGCATTTAATTAAAGTTTGTGATAAACATCTCAACAGTATTCAATAAAAATACACTCTGCAGCAAAACAAAAACTCTCAGGAAGAGATCCATCCATGGCTTAAGAGAGTGTTCAAGTATAGCATGAGATTAAAAGAGTCTTAGTTGGAAAAAGCAGTAAAAGCTGAAGTTTTGGAGTGAAGTTTGAGAAACAAACAAATGGCCACCAAAAAGGAAAAAAAAGTATATATGAGTAAACTAGCCAAGAATGTAGAAATAAATTTGAGAGATATTACCAGCATATGAAAAAGAAGATAATAGAACATAAGAACATAAGAAACATAAGAAATAGGAGCCGGAGTAGGCCATCTAGCCCTTCGAGCCTGCCCCGCCATTCAATAAGATAACGGCTGATCTGTCGTGGCTCAGTTCCACTTTCCCGCCCTCTCCCCATAACCCTTAATCCCCTCTCTTGTCAAAAACCCATCAACCCGCGTCTTAAAAATATTTAGCGAGGCAGCCTCCACGACTTCAACGGGCAGAGAATTCCAGAGATTCACCACCCTTTGAGTGAAGAAGTTCCTCCTCAACTCCATTCTAAACCGCCGCCCCCCCCCCCCCCCCTCCATCTTGAGGCTGTGCCCCCTAGTCCTACTGTCTTTTTTGAGCGGGAAGAGTCTCTCCACCGCTATCCTATCCATCCCATTCATCATCTTATACGTCTCAATGAGATCTCCCCTCATTCTTCTAAACTCTAACGAGTACAAGCCTTGTTTATTCAGCCTCTCCTCATAGCTCAACCCCCTCAACTCCGGTATCAGCCTAGTAAACCTCCTCTGCACTCCCTCCAAGGCCAAAATATCTTTGCGCAGGTGTGGCGCCCAAAACTGCACACAGTACTCCAGCTGCAGCAAGACCTCCCTACTCTTATATTCAATCCCCCTCGCTATGAAGGCCAGCATCTAATGTAATGTCTGTTCTGAAAGTCAGAGTTAGGAAAAATTATCATGCAGAATAAATAAATTGGCATTGGTCATATATTGGACACAGGTGAAGTCAAAAGTTACAAGGAAAAAGGTTAGTCAGGGGATAATAAGAGTGAGGAGATTAAGATAATTAATATAGACAGAGAATATGTAGTGAAGAAACTCGAGGGAATAAATCCAACAAATCCCTTGCTCTGATGGCCTGCATCGTGTGGTTCTACATAGCTGCAGGGACACTGGCTATTTGACTGCCTAAATTTCCTGAGATTTTGAAAGGACCACAGCAGTTAATAAATGTAACATTGCTGGAAAGGAAGGGGGTGGTGAGAAATCACGAAACTACAGATGAGTTAGCCTAACATCAGTCATCACGAAAATGCTGGAATCGAACATTAAAAAGTGCACGTCGAAAATATAGTATGATTAGAGCAAATCAACATGGTTTTTGGGAAGGGAAATTGTACTTGACAGGTTTGATTGAATTTCTTGAAGGTATAGTTAGGCTAGACAAAGGAAAACAAGTAGATGTTGTATACTGGGATTTACAGAAAGCATTTTATTTGGCACTACACAAAAAACTATCAGGAAAGATAAGAATTCATGAAGTTGAGTGCGATATATTGGCAGGTACAGAAGATTGGTTAACGTGTAGATTGCAGAAAATAGGGATCAGTTTAATATTTTCAAATCTGCATTCTGTGACTATTGAATGCCACAATGATCAATGCTGACATCCTATTATCTTAGACAAAGATGCAGTAATCGATTTAAGTTTAGAGTTAGGTGGAATACAACCTCTGAAGAAAACACAGAGGCTGCAAAAATATGTAGACAGTTACGTGACTGGGCAATAAGATAGCAGGAGTATAATGCGGAAAAGTCAAAGCTTCTGCTTTGGTTGTAACAATAGAAAAGCAAGATATTGTTAAAAGACTTGAAACTTGTGAATATTGACATTCAACAATACATTTGTGTTATCATAGAAGTATGACAAAAAGCTAACATGCAGGTACTGTCGCTGTGCTGGAAGGCTTGGCTAGGGGAGCAGCAAGTTCTGGAGCACAAGTCTTCAGTACTATTGCCAGAATATTATCAGGGTCCATTGCCTTTGCAGTATCCAGTGCCTCCAAACTTGTCTTGATATCACGTGAGCTGAATCGAATTAGCTGAAGACTGGTATCTGAGATGCTGGAGACCATTGGAGGAAGCCGAGGTGGATCATCCATTCGGCACTTCTCACTGAAGATTGCTGCAAATGCTTCAGCCTTATCTTTTCATTTTATGTGCTTGGCTCCTCCATAATTGAGGATTGGGATATTGGTGAAGCCTTCTCCTCCAGTGAATTGTTTAACTGTCCACCACCAGTCACGCCTGGATGTGGGAGGATTGCAGATTTGGATCTGATCGGTTGGTTGTGGGATTTCTCAGCTCTGTCTATCACTTGCCGTTTTTTGCCATTTGGCATGCAAGATGTCCTGTTTAGTAGTGTCACCAGGTTGACACCTCATTTTTAGATATGTCTGGTGCTGCTCCTGTCATGCCTCCTGTATTCTCATTGAATTCCCTGGCTTGATGGTCATGGTTGAGTGAGGGATATGCCAGGCCATGATGTTGCAGATTGTACAGGAGTACAGTGCTGCCTTTAGCGCCTCATGGATGCCCAGTCTTGAGTTGCCAGATCGGTTCTAAATCTGCCCCACTTAGCACATTGATAGTGCCATACAACATAATGGAGTTTATTCTCAATGTGAAGCCGGGATTTCGTCTCCACAGGACTGAATGGTGGTCACTCTTATTGATACTGTCATGAACAGATGCGTCTGCAGCCAGCAGATTGTTAAGGATGAAGTAAAATATGTTTTTCGCTCTTGTTAGTTGCTTCACTGCCGTAAGAAGATTCCCATTATATCCTCGAAGGCCTGATCAATAGTGCTGCTGCACGCTACTCTTGGTGCTGGATATTGAAATCCGACACCCCAAATACATTTTGCACCCTTGCCACCCTCAGTGCTTCCTCCAAGTGTTGTTCAACACGGAATGCTGATTTATGCACCAAAGGAGGATAGTAAGTGGTAATTAGTAAGAGGTTTCCTTGCCCACGTTTAACTTGAAACCCTGAGACTGGGGTCCAGAGTCAATGTTAAGGACTCCCAGGGCAACTACCTTCTGACTGTATACCACTGTGCCGCCACCTCTGTTGGGTCTGTCCTGCTGGTGGAACAGGACGTTTCACAAAGACGGTACTGGTGGAGACTAGGGTGTTATCTGTAAGGTATGAGAATGATTATGTCAGGCTGTTGCTTGACTCGCCTGTGAGACAGCTCTCCCAATTTTGGCACTAGCCCCCAGATGTTAGTAAGGAAGACTTTGCAGGGTCAACAGAGCCAGTTTCATTTCCTTGTTTGAGACTTTGCAGTGATTGACACAACTGAGTGGCTTGCTCAGCCATCTGAGAGGGTAGTTAAGAGCCAACCACATCGCAATAAATGTTGTGAAAGCCAACAATTCTCACATCCCATAAACAAACAAATAAAGGAAGTTAGATTCTAGAGGTCATTTGTCTGTGAAACATGCACTGACCGTGCAGCGTACACTAGTAATGCCTCGGAACCAGGGTTTCTTTGGAGTCTTTAAGTTTACTTTGTGTATTGAGTTTCTTTTTATTGTTTCATTTTTGGGCTGTAAGCATCACTAGCAAGTACAGAATATTTTGCCAATGCCCAATTGACCATAAAAAGATTCCCATTAAATACCCTGCTGAAAAAGTAGATCAGAAGCCAGACCTTCTGTAACAAGATTACTCCCCACTACTTGTTCACCGTCCCCAAGGTCAGGAGTTTTTATTTATTCATAGGATGTGGGCATCACTGGAGAGATGGTAATTTATTGCTCATCCCTAATTGACCTTGAGGAGGTGGACGTGAGCTGCCTTCTTGAGTCACTAAGTTTTATGTGGTTATAGGTACATCCAAAGTGATGCTAAAGAGGCAATTGCAGCATTTTGACTCAGCAACAGTGAAACAACGGTGATATATTTCCAAGTCCGGATAGTGAGAGGCTTAAAAGGAACTTTGAGGTCGAGCCCTGATGTGTCAGCTGTATTTAACCTTTCAGATGATCATGGGTTTAAAAATACTGTTTAACCATCCTTGGTGAGTTCCTGCACTATTTTGTGAATGGTTCACACAGCTGCCATTGTGCATCAGTGGTAGAGGGAATTAATGTATCTGGATAAGGTGTCAATCAAGCGGTCTGCTTTGTCATGGATGGTGTCAAGCTCATCGAGTATTGAAGATGCACTTGTCCAGACAAGTGGAGTGTATTCCATCAGAGGCCTGACTTGTACTTGTAGATAGTGGACAAGCCATAGGGAATCAGGAGGTTAGTTACTTGCTGCAAGGTTCCTAGCCTTTGAGTTGCTCTTGCTACCACAGTACTTATCTGGTTGTTCCAGTTCTGCTCAATAGTAACTCTCCCAGCACTCCCCAAGGATGTTGATAACATAGAAATACCTTTGAATGTTAAGGGCTGATGCTTAAATTCTCTCTTTTTGGAAATTGTCTTTACCTGACACTTGTGTTGTATGGATGCTACTTCCCACTTGTCAGTGCAAGCCTGGATGTTGTTCAGATCTTGCTGAACTTGGACAAGGACTACTTCAGCATCTGAGGAGTTGTGAATGTGCTGAACATTGTGAAATCATCAGTGAACATCCCCACTTCTGATGTTATGGCAGGACACTGATGAAGCACCTGAACGTGCACTTTGGACGCTACCATGAGGAACTCCTTGTACTGGAACTGAGTTGACTGACATCTAATAAACAGCCAACATCATTTGTGCTAGTTATGAATCCAAACAGTTCCTGTTGACTCCAGTTTTGCTAGGGCTCCTTGATGGGACAGGTGATGTGGTCAAAAGCTGCCTTGATGCCAAGGGCAGTCAATCTCACCTTGTTGTGTGGCATGGTACCTTTAAGACAATGGTCACATGATCACACTATGACATCATCAAGGCCTCCACAGGCTACTGACAGTTGGGGATGGGAGTCTACCTAATGCATACTAATGACAAAGTCTCCTGCTATTTTTATCAAATCTTGTGGACCAATTGGATCGGACTGATCTCTGCATCACTCCAGCCACAGACAACACAATATATCTCGTCTCCAGAATTTGGATGTTTTGTTCATGTTTCAAGTGAGGTTGTACTGAGGTTGAGAGCAGAGTGATACTGACTGAACTCAACGTGAACATGTTCAGCTTATTGCTAAACATGTGCCACCTGACATCACTGTTGATGACCCCTGGTATCCCTTTGCTGATGACTGAGAGTAGACTAATAGAGTGATAATTTAGCCAAGTTGGATTAGTCTTGCTTTTGGTGTATAGGACATATTGGACAAATTTCCACGTTTCCAAGCAGATGCCAGTGTTAGACCTGTACTGGAAGAGTTTAGAAGAGGTGAATCATATTTTGTAGCCAATGCTTTCTGAACTGTTGCTGGAATATCATCATAGCCCATAGCCGTTATAGTATTCAGTGCCTTGAACAGTTTCTTGACATCACATGAGGTGAATTTAATTGGCTGAAGACTGGTATCTGTGATGCTGGAGACATTGAGGAGGACAAGTTAGATTTCCCACTCAGCACTCCTAGTTGAAAATTGTTTTAATTGATGTAGTCTTATCTTTTGCATTGTTTGCAGTGATCTTCCATCATTAGGATGAAAATATTTGTGGATGGTCCTCCTCCAGCAACTTGTTTATGTTTCCAACACTATTGACAACTTGGTATGGGATGTCTACAGAGCTTAAATCGGTTCCTTTCATTGTGTGGTCGCTTGCTGGTTGTGTTGTAAGGTTTGCAAATTTTATTCTGCTACAACTTCATCAGGTTGACACCTCATTTTTATGAATGCCTGGCATTGCTCTTTGTGCACCCTCTTGCACTCTTTATTGAACCAGGCATGATCGTCTGGCTTGATCTTAATGTTGGAGTTGGGGATATGACAGGCCATGAAGATGCACATTGTGCTTGACCACAATTCTGCTGCTGATGATGATGGCCCACACTGCTTCATGGTTTCCCAATCTTGAGTTGCTAAATCTATTTGAAATCGATTCCATTTAGCATGGTGATAGTTCCGCAGAACAGGGAAGGGTATCCTCAAGGCAGGACCATATCTCACGAAGGACTGTGATGTGGTCATTCCTAATGATGCTGTCATAGACAGATACATCTGTGTCAGGCTGCTTGGTGCAGATTAGATTAAGATTAAGCATTAAGATTGGATTAGATTAAGCATGTTTTTTTTCCCCTCTTGCTGGTTCCCTCACCACCTTCAGCGAACAAAGTCTAACAGATGGAATACTTTCCATTTGCCTGAGTGAGTGAAGTTCAAATAATGCTCAAAACCCAACACCATCTGGGAATAAACAGCCCATTGGATCGGCACTCCTCTCACTATCTTAAACATTCGCTCCTTCCATCATCAACATGCAGTAGCAGTCATATATACCACCTGCAAGATTAATTGTAGCAGCTCACCAATGCTCCTTCAGTAACACCTTGCAATCCTGTGCCCTCTGCCAACTAAGTGGAAGAGAGTAGTAGGTGCATGAGAACATGCAAGTTATTCTCCAAATAACTGTTGTTGGAGCTGCATTCAACCAGGCATATGAACAGTATTCCATTAACTACTGACTTGTGTCTTGTAAATGGTAGACAGCCTTTGGTGAGTCAGAATGTGAGTTACTTGCCACAAAATTCCTAGCCTTTTAACTTCTCCCGTCACATTAGTTTGCACTTGGGTTAGTGCTGTTCAGTTCCTGGTCAAAGATAAGCCCCAGGATGTTGACTAGAGGATTCAGCAATGGTAATGCCACTGAATGTCAAGGAAATAGATTGCATTCCTTCACAGTCATTAGGTAACAATTCCAGCACTGTGCGTGTACTGACTGCAGTTCACCACAGCCTTCTCAGAGGCAATTAGGGATGGGCAATAAATGCTGATTTGGCCAGCAGCACCTGCATCCCATGAACAATTAAAAAAAGTGCTGGTTTGCTGTCTTGAAGCTCAGAGTCCATGTGGTGAAGATTCTTCCAGTTTGCTGTTAGCTCGTGAGTTTCAGAATTTTCACACAGTGCTGATGAAGAATGACAATATTGTTGACTGGAGCACTTTCTATTTATATAGCCCCTTTAATATATTAAATTTAAAAAGATTTTCACAGGAACATCATGAACTAAATTTTGATACTAAGGCACTAAAAGAGATATTCTGATCAATATCCAAAAGCTTGGTCAAAGAAAAGGTTTTTAAGGAAAATCCATAAAAAAGAAAGGGAGACAGACTTCTTAGGGAAGCAAGCAACAGAGGAAGTATTGTACAGTGTTTATGTAACTTCTTGGTATCACAAGAAATAGAAGTAGGAGTAGGCTACAAGGCCGTTTAAGCCTGCCCCAACATTCAATGTGATCATGGCTGTTCTAAGCCAACCTCAACTCCTTTTCTGTGCCATTTCCCCATTGCACTTTAATCCTTGATCAACCAAATATTTATCCAACTCTGCTTTGAATAATTCTAATGATCCAGCCTCCACCACCCTTTTAGAGCAGAGATTTCCAGAGATTCACCATTTTCTGCAAGAAGAAATTTCTACACGCCTCAGTTCTAAATGACTGGCCCTTTATCTTGTTCAAAATTCCCCTATTGAAAACATCTCACCTTTGATCCTGTCAAACCACCTCAGGGTCCTTTATGTTTGAATAAGATCACCCCTCACTCTTTTAAACTCTCAAAGAATACTGACCCAGACTATTTAGCCTCTCTTGATAGAACAGCTCTCTTATCCCAGTAATTAGTCAGGTGAATCTCCTTTTCAACCTTCAGTATCTTATGTACATGTACACAGAGTTTCTCTCTTTACTTTGTACCATCTCTCCATGCTCTTCCTGCCAAAACGAATCACCTCACAATTCTTTGCATTCAATTTCATCCAGCACTTTACTGCCCAATCCACAAATATGATTGTCCTTATGAAGTTCAAGGCTATCTTCATCGCAGCTGACACTCCCATTCTTTGTGTCATCTGCAGATTTTGATATGACGCCTTGCACACCACTGTCTTGGTGATTAACATAAATCAGGAAGAGCAAGAGTCCCAGCACTGGCCCCTGGAATTTCCACGACAAACCTGCCTCCATTCTGAGAAACAATATTTAGCACCACTCTCTTTCCTGCCACCAGCCAATTACTTACTTATCCAAATGCCTACTTTCCATGAGCTGAAATTTTCCTGGAAAGCTTGTTGTGTAGCAAATCTTTGTGTATCGAATGTCTTTTGGAAAGCACATACACCACAATGACAGCATTTCCCTTATCAACTTTTTCTGTTATGTTTTCAAAAGACTTCAGCAAATAGAGGTTTGAGTTAATTAAAAAGTACCAATATTGGTTTTTGGCAAAGCAGATCCTATCTGACGGATCTCATTGAATTTTTTGGTGAAGTATTAATTGTTTGATAAGGGAATACAGTGGAGATGTCAATGTGGACATTAAACAAATAATTATCCAAATATCAGGTAGTATGCTGCTTAACAAAAATGCAATAGGATGGCTGGTGTTAGCCTGGGTGAAAGATTTGTCTAAGAACTGAAGACAGCATGTTATGCTGGGTAGTTGCTTCTCACCCTGGGTGATGATAGCCAGCAGTATATAGCAAAGCTCAGTGTTCAAAATACTGCTTTTAACTCAGATATGGCAGACAGTGAGGGTGATATCAACTGCAGGAGGGCATCAATAGGTAAATGGCATGGACGGACATTTAGTCGATGGCATGAAACGTAGAGAGCTTTGAGACAATATATTGTGCCAGAAGGGATAGGGTGAGGCAATATAGACTAAATGGCACAGTACTGAAATGTGTTCATGGGTCCAGGTAACTGAGGGTTCATGGAGGTGGATCTTTAAAGACATCATATTGAGAAATTAGTTAGAAAAGCATATGAGATTTTGACTTCATAAATCAAGGTATTGGGTGCAAAAACTATGCGAAACATTCATAAAACTCCAATGTGACCACAACTAGAGTCTTGTATCCAGTTTGTATCCTCACAGATTTGGAGAGGTGGTGCAGATGAGATTTATCAGAAAGGTTTTGCTGGAGCATCTGCAATTGCTCTCCCTGGAACAAAGGAGACTGAACGGACATTTGACAGACTTGTACCAGATTATGACAGGTTTACATGATTGACGAAAAAGTGTTGCTAAAGCAGCTATCAAGTTAAGGGGACTGACAAGTGAGCATTTGGGTAAAAGATAAGGGGGACAATATGAGGAGTAAACAGCTGGGGTTGGCATGAGGCCCCAGAAAGCACCCACAAGTCCCGTGTTGTCGCATGGTGACAATTTGGGATGAGTAGAGTCACTGGCTTCATTTTGGACTGGATAAGGCCATGGAGACACACAATCACCTTGCTGATGGAGCAGAGAGTAGGTAGGGCTTCAGGTTGCCAGTGAGCAGCAGAGAAAGTCATTGTTTTTATTCTCACTTCGCAACATGGGTCAGATAAATAAATCTGGCTAGATTAGGGGGAATTAAAGTGGAAGTGGAGGAAATGAATCCTTTCGATTTCCCTCAACTTTTCAAACTGCAGAATCCTAGAGACCACCTAAGAGCATAAGGGAATCCAAATATTCTCAAAGTTGACATATCTTTTTTGGCACAAAAAGCTGCAAACACAGAAATCAAATGTAAGCAAGCACTTTCTAACTATGTCTATGCATATATTAAGAATTAGCAGGAAACATATAATCAGAAATAAATTGCCAGCACCATGGTCCACTCACATTAACTCCTGGCAAAGTCACCCTGCCATGGCTGCTTAATATTTACCCCTGGAAATAGTATCCTCTTTAGTGGTGGGTATTCTGGTAATAATTAAAAAGTTACCTGATTCACAGAATTTTAAATTGTATCTTTTGAAAATTTTAATGGGTGAAAGCGTGGTGGGAAGCTGATTCTCATGTTGGACATATCTCTATTCCTCACATAGATAATAATGTCTCATTGTGATATTCATGCACACTCTCTCACCCACTTTCATCCCTCACTCTCATATCTTTCTTTCTCACACACACACCTGCCCTCTCCCTCACGTGCACATCCCCTTACTCTCATATATACTCACCTCTCTCCAAGGCCTCTCTGCTACATCTCCATGCCACTGCCAAGCCCTCTGCACTCTGCTCTCACTTGTCGCCATCAAATTTTGCCTTGCTCTTGCCCGCAGGCTCTTCTGCCACAACAATAAAATGGAATAAATGAAGTGCCCAATCAGAGAAGAACAACTTCACTCCATGGAGAGATCAGCTGACTAGCCTATCAGCATCCAGTGCTCCAAGAGGCGCTGCTCTATTTGGCCCATTTTGTTGCTGTAATTATTATCAAAATTGATCAGTTGCTCCTTACGAAACTATGTTTGTCAATCCCATGGTGACTGTCATCTCTGCAGACACTCTGGAAGTCCATCATGAACCCACAGTTTGTAACCCTTGATGTAAATGTTGTGATGGGTTTGGATATCGGCATGGTAAGGAGGGACAATGTGTGGTTGTGCTGCTTTGGAGAAGGAAGAGAACAAGAATGTTCCTTAGAAACTAGAATTGTCTATTCCAAATTTCTACCCAGATTTTTGTGCAATAACTTCTATAAACTCCTTTTACAGGTACTTGAAAGGAAGGATTTGAATGCCGGACAATCAAGCTGACCATCACTTCCAGATCTGACAGATCCTCTTGATTCACCAACACCCGAATATCATCAGCTTTTCAATGTGAAAGGAGATATGTTGGTTTGCTCTGTCTGTGGGAAAAGGTTACAAGCACCAATGTGAATGTAAAAGAATGGAGATACAAGCACCCAAGTGAGACTAGGAGAGCTTTCCAGTTCACCAAATTTAACCAGCTTTCATCAGTTCCACAACCTAAAACAAATCACATTATTTATAACAAGGAGACAAAAGTTCCATTGTGATCATCCAACCTGGAGAGTCACAAGGTTAACATGGAGAAACCGTGGAAGTGTGGGGACTGTGGGAAGGGATTCAATTACCCATCTCAGCTTGAGATTCATCAGCGTAGTCACACCGGGGAAAGACCATTCAGTTGCTCGCAATGTGGGAAAGCTTTCAGGGAATCATCCAATCTGCAGAAACACCAGCAACTTCACACTGGGGAGAAGCCGTTTACTTGTTCCATGTGTGAGAAGGGATTTACTCAGTCCTCTCATCTGCTGACACACCAACGAATGCATACTGGGGAGAGGCCATACAGTTGCTCTCACTGTATGAAGACATTTACCCGTTCATCCAACCTTCTGAAACACCAGCGTGTTCACACTGGGGAGAGGCCATTCACTTGCTGTGTTTGTCGGAAGGGATTCAGTCAGTCTTCTAACCTACTGACACACCAGCGGGTTCACACTGGGGAGAAGCCATTTACCTGCTCTGTGTGTGGGAAGGGATTCTCTCAGTCCTTCCATCTGCTGACACATCAGCGAGTTCATACCAAGGAGAGACCTTTCAAGTGCTCTGACTGTGTGAAAAGCTTTGCTCGCTTATCCAACCTGAAGACGCACCAGCGAGTTCACACTGGGGAGAGGCCATTCACTTGTTCGCTGTGTGGGAAGGGATTTACCCAGTCATCCAACCTATTAAAACACCAACAAATCCATAAGTGAAAGCAGGGATTGGACTTTGTTGTTGTGGTTGCTATTAATTACAATCAAAAAAGGACTGAACCATGTTAATTTTGTCATTTATATTTTGTGTCTGCAGATATCAATAACCCCTGTGATTAGACTTGCATTTATAATTTTAAATAAATGTTTAATCAAACAATCAGGTTTCTTTTATTCATTCAGGAAATTTCATTTCACAAACGCAAAGCCATCAGAGCCAAATGCATGTTTACGGGAGAAGGTCAGTCATCTAAATTCATTGAGTGGATAAAATTATAAAGATACTAATTACATTAATTCTCTGACTCTTCCTTTAGTAAATTGAAAATTTGCTTCTTTTGGATTTCTAGCTGATTTTCATTTCTATTTTAGAGTTGCAAGTTGCCTAACTTGTGTGTCAAACTTCACCCAAGGCAAACTTCCAACACGTCTGCAGTTGAGCAGCACCTCATGTTTCAAATTTTCACCCATGTTTTCAACTGCTGCCATGTCCTTACTTCCTGACTTGGAAATATGTTGACTTTCCTTTACTGTTGCTGAGTCAAAATCCTGGAAATTCCTCCCTTATAGCACTGTGGATATACATAGAAGCACAGAAAATCTACAGTGTAGAAGGAGGCTTTCGTCCCATCAAGTCTGAACCGACTCTTAAAGAAGAACAATTTACCCATCACATCCTATCCACCTAACCCTGTGCATTTATCACAGCCAATTCAGGTAATGTGCCCATTATGGACCTGACAGGAAGAGAATATGCAAACTCTCCACAGATAGTCATTCAAGGCCAGAATCGAACCTGAGTCCTTGGTGCTGTGAGTCAGCAGTGCTAACCACTGTGCTGTCTCCACCTACATATCAGTGATTGCTGTTGTGAACAAGACGGCTCATCATCATCTTTTGAAAGGCAACCAGGAGTGAATAATGAATGCTGACCTAGGCAGTGATGCCCACATCCAGAAAATCGGTAAACTAAACTGTTCTTATCTCTGCAACCTTCTTTGCCACAGACATCAAATATCCCGAATTCTGGCCTTGTGTACAATTTATTTATAATTGTTCCACCATTCGTGATTGTCTCTTTAGTTGCTGAGACGCCATCCTTTGGAATTTCCTCTGTGAACATTTCTTCCCTCGTAAAAGAATATTAAAACAATCAAGTCATCTTTTGCTGCAGGTGTGATTCCCTTTGCTAGTTTATCTCATTTGTGGACAAGGCAGTGACTTCAAACTGAGTAGAGACTCATCTTGATCAGGGAAAATGGGTGACCTAAGTTCCTGAGTGCACAAAACATGGATTCCAGGACTCTTTTCTCAATAGTTTCCAGGGCTGTCTTTCAGATTCCGAGCCAATTTCATCCACCGCCCCCACCGGCCCCCCACCCCCAGCCTTTCAGGGTTGCAAACTGACCAGTTTCTTCTATTAGAGAATCTGCATGCAGATTTTTAATTTTAACACAGCCCTCTCTATCTTGAATTACCTGACACAAATTTTAAAAAAGGTGTGTGTCAGTCATTTCAAAACTGAGCTGATCACATAAGCATGTCAGTTTCAATTATTACTCTCTCCACCCTGTTGTTGATATGACATGTAACAATCAGGCTGAAATTCAATTTGTATATGAGGGGTGAAGGTGGTGCTGGTCACTACAGGCGAAACAAATCAGGTCAGAATGGGCACTAGGTTTCCCTTCACTGTAGGATCTTCTGATGTGCCTGAGCTCAGCAGGCATTTCATTACTTCAGGTACTTCTGAACATGTCCTTCCTGCTCCTTGCTGAGTTACTGCAGTGCATCTTTTAGATGGTGTACATAGTGCCAGCGAGTGCTGCATTGGAGGCAATGAAAGATTAAATTATTGCATGAGATGTTCAAATTGGCTCTTTGTCCTGGATGCTTTGAACTTCTATAGCTGTTGCTGGAGTTGCAATTATCAGGGTAATTAGAGTATGTTTGCCACATTTCTTCCTTCTGACTTGTGGATTGTGAACAGACTTTGGGGAGTCAGGAGGTAAGTTACCACAGAAATCCTAGGTGGTATTGCTCTTGCAGCTACTTAATTTGTAAGGTTAGCCCAAATTTCTCAATAGTTGAAAGTTGTTATTGAACGACTGATTTTAATCTTGCCCAAATTGATCCTTTGTTCCCTCTGAATTTGTTTGTTGGAATGCACAAGATTACACAATTCAATAAAATAGGGTCAATTAGATCTGTTGGGCTCGAGTTCTGTCAGATTGCATGTTCATTCCAATGGAACCTGTGCGAATTTGTTTACCAACTTGCTGTGTACTACATTTTCGAATGTCTTTTGACAGTTCAAATATGCCGCAACCACTTGTTAGCTTATATCTGCGCAAGAAGTAACATCTTCAAACAGCACTAACTGGTTTGTAAAAATGATTTCCCTTTTGTAAGTACACGTAGCCTCTGCCTAATCATATCATTATTGTTCCAGTTATGTTCAGATAATCACATCCTGTATAAGAAACACGAAATTTTTACCCACTTCTAACGTCAAACTGATAGGGCTACAGATCTAAATGTTATTGATCCCTTCCTTCTGTAATAGTAGGAGTTAATTAGCTATTTTCGAGTCTGCATGAAACTTTCCAATATCTGCAGAATTTTGAAAGGAAAGCACCAAAGCATCCATTATCTCTATAGTCAAAACTTTCACTTTCTGGGATGCTCAGTGGATCCATCTAGTCAATTGGATTTGTCAACTTTTTATCCAATTAATTTTTCGAGTGCTACCTCTTTACTAATGCAAATTTCGGTGGAGTGATGAATAGATTCAGTCGCTGCCCGGACACAATACATATGACCCTGGATGCAGGAACACATGTCTATTTAGCTTGGAAGCAAGCTGGTGGGAACATCCACTTGGACCCTGTAGCATGCACCGTAACCAAGCCAGGGGCAAGTAGCTTTACCCCAAAAGAGAGTTAATATCCGAGTTTAAAGTATACACGAGAAACCATCATGCTGGAGAGTGAATGAAATTAGCTGAGGTACTTGACAGAGATTAATATTGATGTGTGCATTGATGAAATTAATTTTAAACTAATGACGGACGGAATATCTGATCAAGAAAATACGTAACTTCCGTACTTTTACTGATAACTTCAGAATTTGTCCAAGAGGTCCGGGTTCTCCCATTGATCATTGATTTTAATAATTTTTTTAGCTTTGTAGTGTGCCGCTGGTTTCCTGAAACTAATTGTCATGTCATGGAAAACCCCGCTAACAGAGCACGATGTGGTTTTTCGAAAGATAAACATTAACAGGAGTGTAAGAAAATGTACGGAATACTCTTTTAAGAGATCAATACTCCAGAAAGGAAATGAAGCCGTTTGGCAGCAGCGATCGCCATCACATTTTATTGACCTTTCATTTCCGCGAACTTCAGCAGGACGCCTACCATAAAATGCATTTCCCCATAAGGTTTACCTAGAGCACTTCTCGCAACCCACAAGCTATATCAAAAGACTTCTGGAAATCTAAGGTACATCCAACAGATTCCCTTAATCTCCAGAAACTGTAACGACAATAAATTGGTCAAACATGTTTCTACTTTCACAAAAGGCATGCTAGCCTTGAACGTTTGCAAGTGTTCCGCTATAACACTTCGAAGTAACGATTGCTAATATTCCCCTTATGCTAGACTTTAGTCTAGGTGACCCGTTGTTTCCTGCTTTTTCTCTCCCTTCCATTTTCAAACCAGTCTTGAATTTGAGCACCGGATGCTATGGATGATACGGCGATTGGTGATGATTTCCTTTTTTGCTAACATCACAGACAAATCTGAGTCTGATTCCTTGGTGAAAAGAAAGGCTTCGTGGTTAAGCGGCGAATAACTTGGTTGTCAGGGAATTCCTGAAAGCTGTTCCTCTTTCGAAATCTGCTGCCAGGCTTTCAGTCCACCTCAACAGTCTCTGTTTTCATTTCAGATTTTCAACATCTGCGGTGCTTTATTAGATTGTGCCAATTAAGCTGGAAGATAAATGACATTTTTTTGAGGGGGGGGGGGGGTCACGGGGGCGTGGGGGCGGGGATGGGGAGAGAAATCCGACTCGGATCCAAGGACTTTGAACATCCAGCTTAATAACAAGGATGCAGGAAAGGCAGAATTATTCGCATCACTTACGTACGTAATTATAAAATACGATATGCTTCACTCAATTCTGTGCGCTGAGGTCGGCAGGCAGGGAACAGAAAAACCCCTTCATGTGTAACATGTACAGAATATGCTGGAAGTACTGAACAATTGTGAAAGTATATGTGAAAAGTTAAAAAAAAAGCCTCCAATTCAACGGATCATAATTGATTCGGGATTTCAGTCAGCAGCGCTCTGTTTGTAGACCAAACTATTATTCTGTTGTTACCCGGCCAACAGGTTGAAACGTTCACCAGTAGTTGCAGGGCTGGGTGGAATGTTCATTCTGAAGTCTTTTCTCATAATGCAAAACCTGTTCAAAATTTCTCACTTCCTGTCACTCTATTTATTGTTTCAATAATTTGCCATTCAGTTCAGTAGCACTTTTGAGCAGTTTTGGTTTCAGGCCATCGTTCATGAACCCCAGCTGACAACCTCTGAGTGTCAAGCACCATCGATTTTGCAAATATAACCCAATTGTTCCCGTAGCATTACAGTAAAGACGGGTGGTGCTAGCTAGGGTGTAGAGAAAGATAACTTAAAAGGAGATAAAGCCATTCAAAAGTCCTTTGGCAGTAGGGAAGGAACTGTTCAAGAATCAATTAGTGCATGACCTCAGACTTCTCCATTTTTTTCCCAACGGAAGAAAAGGGAAGAGAGAATGTCCAAGGTGAGTGGGGTCCTTCATTATGCTGGCTGCTTTTCCGAGGCAGCGGGAAGTGTAGACAGCATCAATGAATGGGAGGCTGGTTTGCGTGATTGACTGGGCTTCGTTCATAACATTTTGTAGTTTCTTGCAGTCTTGGACAGAGAAGAAGCCATTCCAAGCTGTGATACAACAAGAAAGAGTACTTCCTATGGTTCATCTGCAAAAGTTGTGAGTCACGTAGTGGACATGCCAAATTGGAAAGAGTGAAGTAATTACACTTTCCACTAAAACCTTACAGTCTTGTGACATCGCCAAAACAAGTGAGTGTAAACTACATTTAGTTCCTCCCCGCCCCCCACGCCCGCCACCCCACACACACACGCGCACACACACACAATTTTATCTCTGAGGTCCGCAAGCAATGAACATGAAAACCACGTCGTGTGTCACATGCAATAAGAACAGATTTTGTTCCAAGAACAAAACAATCCTAAAAGGATTTGTGGAGAGTTAGAAAAAAAAACATGGCATTCAATCCGAACAGGTCATTCGGAAGACGAACTGTCAGTCAGCAGCTAACGGTTTGAAAGCTGAAACGATTCCATTGTGATAACCTGGCCGATCGAAAGAATGTTGTCCTTGAGTTGCTGGTCTGGGTGGGCATAATACTTTAATCAGACAACAAATGGTGCACCATGCCACTGGTGACGCTGTGATCATGAAATGATTATTTGTCTGTTTTGTAACCTCAGCAGCCTCTGTTCAAATCGAGTCGGAATAATGACTAGTTGAAATGTTTGGTTACCTGCGGCTCATGCCCTAACAATGCAATGGACATTAATTAACAGAAGAGAATCTTTTGTGACGGAAACATATTTTGATGATGAAACGTTCAATCAATCGCATATATATTCCCTTCTTGTCCTTAAAATCTCTCTGAAACCCCAGAATTCAAACGCAGCTCTCGTCACTTTGCACAATCACAGGTCTCCTTTAGTTCGTTGCCTCTATTCAACCTCACGTTCCTGTGACGATGCAATATCTCACATTTTCACTAACACCATGGAATTTTTTGGCTGCCTTCTCCGTTTCCAGAGTTACACCGGCCCTTTCACACTGACGTAGATGCGTGCTTTCAAATGACTGCAAGAGAAACATTTCGATCTTTGTGATTCATAGCCAAAGTTCTGGAAGCACCTCGGTGCACTGCCAATCACATCAATTTACTGGTAACATATTAATGCAGTCAACGCGAATGACTGACAAAGTACTGCAACAACATATTGTTTTGAGAAAATCTGAAGAGAGACCGAGCTACTGTTTCGAGTCTCATGTGCCCAGAACTGACTTTCTTTACATTTCAGATTTCCACCACCCACATTATTTTGCATTTATTGCAATGCGGAATTTACATTACAGTTGCATTATGCTTGCAAAATAGGTGGTGTTTAGCATTCAGATGATCGGGGTTATGCGTGACTGGATTAAAATTGGAAAGGTGAGCAAAGTCGAACCTGCTCTAAGATCATCTCATCTGTTCAATTGGACAAGTGAGCTGAATGGCAGATGAACGAAAAAAAAGAATGCAATCAGGAAGAAATGAGAGATTTAGAAGAGATTTAGTTTTCTGTCATGCGAAAAGCTTTTACAGTGAACACAGTGACACATGCACTGGAAAGAGAAATATTAAAGTGGATGTGTGAAAATGCAAGGAATGTTGTTGTGTGAGATAACGACTCAAGGAAAGAAATGCAGCCGTTAGGTATTTGGCGCGTTGCCATGGACACAGCAAACACTAGAAACATCCAGCAGATCGGTGACCGACTTTTAATTAACCGACTGGAAGATAATATTTGTTTCGATCCACTCGAACCCCGAGTGGATTCAAGTGGTTCCCCGATAGCACATGAAGCCTTTCGCGCAGTTCACCGCATTATTTTGAGCGAGGGTCAGTATTAATCAAATTTGTTCGAAGTGATTCAGACAAAGGATATTTGGAATTGCGAACAGAAAACAGCAGCTTCGACGCAAAGAGAGCAGACGGTTCTCTGTGGTCTCACTTTAGTGTTTGACAGCAAAACGGAGCCAGGTACTCAGAGCAGTGAATAGTGAATGTTGGTCGGTTGGAGGTATCAGGCTCCAGGAAGAACCCAACGTCCTTCTTCGACTGAAGATGTAATATCTCCAAACTGCCTTTTCAAGAACAGCGGAAAGATTTATCTGTTTTCTTGTTATTGAACAATCTGCATTACAATAGCAGATTCTTTCATTCTGCTGGGTTCTCTGTGAGTCAGCTGCTGTGTTTGATGTTTTTTTCGGTATCAGTGGAGGAGGTTTACTAGGCTGATACCGGAGCTGAGGGGGTTGAGCTATGAGGAGAGGCTGAATAAACTAGGCTTGTACTCGTTAGAGTTTAGAAGAATGAGGGGAGATCTCATTGAGACGTATAAGATGATGAATGGGATGGATAGGATAGAGGTTGAGAGACTCTTCCCGCTCAGAAAGGACAGTAGGACTAGGGGGCACAGCCTCAAGATAAAGGGGGGGGGGGCGGTTTAGAACGGAGTTGAGGAGGAACTTCTTCACTCAAAGGGTGGTGAATCTCTGGAATTCTCTGCCCGTTGAAGTGGTGGAGGCTGCCTCGCTAAATATTTTTAAGACGCGGGTTGATGGGTTTTTGATAAGCGAGGGGATTAAAGGTTATGGGGAGAGGGCGGGAATGTGGAACTGAGCCACGACAGATCAGCCATGATCTTATTGAATGGCGGGGCAGGGTCGAAGGGCTAGATGGCCTACTCCTGCTCCTATTTCTTATGTTCTTATGACATCTCCAACCGTTTTACAGTTCAACTCATAAAGTATATAATTGAAGGTACAGAAGCGAGAGGAAAAGAGGCAAAATAACTCAGTTCAGCAATCCCTTTAGGTTCACCTGTCCACTAACTAAGTAACATTTCCATTGTGAATTATTAAAATGGGGTTGAATTTGCCGGCGGTCTTCAATCTATATGTGCTTGTTTCACTCTGAACCGGATTCAGTTCAGAATTTGACGGGAACACATCTTCAAGAAGGCATGCGCCCTATGGAACCAGGGACAGCATTCCAGCATTTTAGTTCCACAATTATGCGGAATGTTTCGTTTATTCTGAAAGCTGCAATATAATTAGATTGAAAAAATTTGCAGCAAGTCGGACATAATTAATCCTGAAAAACGACCATTATCTGGATGAAACACAATATCGGAAAGAAAATATCAACATTATTTGATATATTTTCTGCCAGTTTTCCTAACTTCCACATGATGTCAATCATGAAATGTATTTCCCATAACTTCGTATGTCAGTATTAACTTGCATGATAGATGTTGTATGGCACCCGGAGGTTGCCAGCTGGGATTCAGGAGCGATTCGCTGAAACCTGGGTTGGAAAATAAAATCGAGCATTGTCCAGCTCATCTTATTTGTTGAAAAGTGCAAGTGAATTGAATGGCGGATAAATGAGACAATAAACATAATGTCGGAAAATGAGAGATTCAGGAGATGTTTTGAGTCATGCGAAAAGCATTCAGAATGAACGCGATGGTGCTTTTCTTTAAAAAAAACATTGAAATGTTTTTCGGTGCTCAGCAGAAATATATTCCGGTGGTAAAGAAGGAATGCGGGAGAAGGGATAATCAGCCATTGTTATCGAAGGAAAGAAAGGAGAGTGTTAAATTAAAAGCTGAAGTGTTTAGAGTGACTAAAAGTATTGGGCGAGTAGAAGATTGGGAGAGGTTTAAAAATCGACAAAGAATGACTAAGAAGTTGGTAAAGAAAGGATAGGCTATGAAGCTACACTAGCAAAATATAAAAAAGGACAGTAAGAGTTTTTACAGATATATAAAGAGGAGGAGGCTGGCTAGAGTGAATGTTAGACTCTTAGAGGATGAGAGGGGGATTTAGTGGTGGGAGATGAGGAAATGGCTGAGGCCTTAAATAAGTTTTTTGCCTCGGTCTTCACGGAGGAGGACGCGAATAGTTTGCCGGATATTAAAGATAGAAGGATGGTAGGAGTTGACGGCCTGAATGCGATTACTATCACTAGAGAGGTGGTGCTTGATCAACTAGCGGAACTAATGGTGGACAAGTCCCCAGGACCGGATGGAATGCATCCCAGGGTTCTGAGGGAAATGGCAGAGATGACAGTGGATGCCTTAGTGATTATTTGCCAAACTTTGCTGGATTCCGGGGAAGTGCCGGAAGATCGGAAAATGGCTAATGTTACGGCGCTGTTTAAAAAAGGTAGCAGGCAAAAGGCAGGGAATTAATGGCCGGTTAGTTTAACGTCTGTTGTTGGAAAAATGCTGGAATCCGTCACCAAAGAAGAAGTAACGAGGCTCCTGGAAAGGAATGGTTTGATACAGCAGACACAGCACGGATTCGTTAAGGGGAAGTCATGTTTGACGAATTTATTGGATTTCTATGAGGATGTGACTAGTACGGTAGACAGAGGGGAACCGGTGGATATGGTGTTTCTCAATTTTCAAAAGACGTTTGATAAGGTGCTGCACAAAAGGTTGATTCAGAAGGTTAGGGGGCATGGAGTTGGGGGTAAGGTGTTAGCGTGGATAGAGGGTTGGTTGCCTAATAGGAGGCAGAGAGTTGGTATCAATGGGTGCTATTCTGATTGGCGGTTGGTGACTAGTGGAGTGCCACAGGGATCGGTGCTGGGGCCTCAGCAATTTACCATTTACATAGATGATCTGGAGAAGGGGGCTGAGTGTAGGGTAACGAAATTTGCTGATGACACGAAGATGAGTGGAAAAGCAAATTGTGCGGACGGTGTGCAAAGTCTGCAGAGGGATCTGGATAGGCTGAGCGAGTGGGCGAGGACCTGGCAGATGGAGTACAATGTTAGCAAGTGTGAGGTTATCCACTTTGGCAGGAATAATAATAGGAGTGATTACTATTTAAAGGACAAAAAGCTGCAGCATGCTATGGTGCAGAGGGACCTGGGGGTCCTTGTGCATGAGTCGCAAAAACCCAGTCTGCAGGTGCAGCAGACTGCAGGTGATCAAGAAGGCGAATGGGATGCTGGCCTTTATAGCGAGGGTGATAGAATATAAAAGTAGGGAGGTCTTGCTACAACTGTACAGGGCACTGGTGAGGCCGCAGCTGGAGTAGTGTGTGCAGTTTTGGCCGCCACACTTGCGCAAGGATAGTTTGGCCTTGGAGGGAGTGCAGAGGATGTTCACTAAGCTGATACCGGAGATGAGAGGGTTAGACTATGAAGAGAGACTAAATAGACTGGGTCTGTACTCGTTGGAGTTTAGAAGGATGAGGGGGGATCTTATAGAGACGTATAAGATAATGAAGGGGATGGATAAGGTAGAGGTAGAGAGATTATTCCCGCTCAGAAAGGACAGCAGGACTAGAGGGCACAGCCTCAAGATAAGGGGGGGGGGGGGGGACAGTTTAGATCGGAGTTGAGGAGGAACTTCTTCACTCAAAGAGTGGTGAATGTCTGGAATTCTCTGCCGGTTGAAGTGGTGGAGGCTACCTCGCTAAATATATTTACGACACGGGTAGATAGGTTTTTGACAGACAAGGGAATTAAGGGTTATGGGGAGAAAGCGGGAAAGTGGAAGTGAGCCACTTCAGATCAGCCATGATCTTATTGAATGGCGGGGCAGGCTCGAAGGGCTGGATGGCCTACTCCTGCTCGTATTTCTTATGTTCTTATGTTCTATTTCTTATGTCCTTATGACATGTGTGTGAGGTGTATGGAACACCCTTCCATGAGATAAATAATCAAGAAAGGAAACGAAGTTGTTCGGTAACAGTGAAACGAGGGAGTGTAAACATCACATCTTTATTTTCCTTTCCTTTCCCGCTAACTCCAGCATGATATCTACCATAAAATGCACTTTCCCATAACCTCCTCTGCTAGGCTTACCAGGAGACCACCCAAAAACCTAAAAGCACCCCCAGCCTGCACACCGGCCACTCCTCGAAGACATCGATGTCAATTGTCCAAACAGGAAAAAAAGAGCTGACCCATCTGCGCTAACTCTGCTTTATTTTAACAAATAAAAAGTTGGTTTGAAATATATCGGTACTGAGAACAGAAATGCGGTTGCTGGCCGGCGTGTTTAGAATGATGCACGGAGCTGATGAAGAATGATGCGGACTCGAAACGTTGAGCTCTGTTCTCTCTCAGAAACTGGCAGGCCCGCTACTATTTTCCAGCACTTCTGTTTTGGTTGCTTTCCAGAGAGCTATGGTTCAACTGGGGACCCGAATATGGCTTGAAATGAGCAAGTGTTTCTGCAGCAGTTGTTCTGTGGCGCCGTGATCGTATAGTGGTTAGTACTCTGCGTTGTGGCCGCAGCAACCTCGGTTCGAATCCGAGTCACGGCATTTTTTTTCTAAAAGTATACGCTTCCTGCGACTCATGCTGAAACAGCATAGAAACTAATTCACTCGCTGAGTAGAATCATATGCGGTGAGAGCCATGTTTTGATGGCAAAACGCTCAATCAGTCGCACATATAATGTGATCATACCTCACACTTTTGGATACAGCACGGTAGCACAGTGGTTAGTATTGCTGCTTCATAGTTCTATAGACCTGGGTTCGATTCCCGGCTTAGGGCACTGTCTTGTGGAGTTTGCACATTCTCCTCGTATCTGCGTGGGTATTCTCTGGGTGCCCTAGTTTCCTCCCACTGTCCAAAGATGTGCGGGTTAGGTTGATTAACTCATGTTAAAATTGCCCCTTAGTGTCCTGAGATGTGTGGATTAGCGGGTAAATATGTGGGTGGGATTGTGGTCCGTGCAGCCTCGATGGGCAGAATGGCCTCTAAGTGTACTGTAGGGATTCTCTGATCTCTGATGCTCCAGAATTCAAACGCATCTCTATTATCTCCAGCAAAACAAATAAGTATTCAACTTCCCAAATGAAAATAAAGGGTTTTTTTTTCGAGTGTTTCAACTGTTAGCACTCTACATAACGTGGGATAAGAGCTTCGTCGAATTCGGGCTGGCGTTACAATGCCAATTTCTATATTTTACATCGTTCTTCATTATTAGCAGAATAAGCTGATTTGCCAAGTTAATTATCCACTCAACACAAAACACGTATCGAGAAACATTATGCCATGAATACAAGTGATTTTTTTCGGATTCTATTATATATATGAACTTACAGGAAGGCCAGAGTGGATGGTTTCAAGGTACTAAATCGTTTGATTACAAAAATATGAATTACGAGCAGTGGGAGAGCCGGCCCCACGACACCACTCCGACTTTGACTGAGATCATGGCTGATCTGATCGTAACTTCAACCCCTCGTAGCAGGCTATCCCAGATATCCTTTCATTCCCTCCTTTATGAAGCTTTTGTCTAACTCTGTCTTTAATATATTCAGAGACTGTACTTCCACTGCCTTTTGATGAAGAGCATTCCAGAGATGGGACAGGAATTCTCCTCACCTCCTTTCTAAATGATCGACGACTTATTTTCAAAAAGTGAACGATCGTTCTAGATTGTTCGGCAGAAGTAGTTATCCTCTCCACGTCCAGTCTGTCAAAACACCTCAGGATCTAAATGGCTTTGATAAAGTCGACTCTTACCCTTTTAAAATCGTCTGGATCTCCACCTTCCCCAAAGGAAAGGCCAGCACTTTCTTGGAATTAGTCCGGAAAACTTTCAGTGTACTACTTCTAAAGACTGTACATTTTTCCTCAAATTAGCGACCATTGCTGCATACAATAGACCATTTGAAATGGAGGCTTTACATCCCTACATTTGGAACTAATTCTGCTTCCAATGAGCATTTTGTTCGCCTCAGAAATATTTGCTCTGTCTGTATACTATCCTTTTGTGATTCATGTACGAGGACACTCAGATCAATCTGCAAGTCAGCGTTCTGAACGCCCTCGCCACTTAGATTATGATCAATTTAGTTTTCTTCCTGCCATTCCACATTTACACTCCATTTGCCAGATTTTTTAATATTCATTCAACCTGTTCCCCCGCTACATTTTCTTCACAATTTACTTTCCTATCTATCTTTTTAGCATGAACAAACTTAGCAAGCACGAGCTTCAGTCAAATCATCCAAATGATTTATATACATGACAAAACGTTGAGACCCCAATTGCTGATTCACGTGCCATACTAATGGCCACATCATGTCAACCATATATAACGCTGCTCTTTGTGAGCTAGTCAAACTTCAATCCCGGTCAATATGATATCTGCTACGCCAGGAAATAGTATTTTCAGCAAGAACAAGGATCCTGGCTCCTGGAAATCTGAGGAAAGTGCAAACATCAGCTTCCTTTAATTCAAAGCAAACATGACTCTCATAAGTTTGTCAAGACGTTTTCCCTTTCACATAAGACTTGATATTCTTGAACTCTTCCATGTTTTCCTCTGTAGCAGTTCTAAATAATGATTCCTAACGCGTTTCCCTGACAGACTTTAGACGAAATAACCCGCTGTTTCCCTTTTTCCGCTTTCCTCGCATTTTCTTGAATTAGAGAGCTGGATGTTATGGATGACATGCCAATTAATGATTATTTTGATTTCTGTTAAGGCCAGAGGCAAGGCCTAATCTGATTCCTTAATGAAAGGGAAGGCTTAATGTTTGTTTTTAGCAGCTAAGTTCGCTCGCTGAAAGTTCGTGAAATCTGTTTATTTTTCCAAATTTGCTGCAAGAACATCATGTGTCCCTCAACTGTTTCTGTTTATCGTTCAGTTTTCGAACATCTGTAGTATTTAGATAGTTTGTGTAAATGAAGTTTCATGATATCCAGCAATATCTTTCGAGGCGGAGAGCGGTGGCGGGAGATGGGAGGGGGTGGGGTGGGGGATGGGGGTGGTGGTGGTGGTGGCTGTGAGGTGAGGAGGGGGGAGGTGGGGGACAGGGGATGGCAGAGGCTGACTGGGGTGAAATGAGGAATTCAACCGAATCGTTCCCACGGCCTTTGAAGACTCACATTAATAAATTCCACATGTGCCGAAGAAAAACGGCCTGAGCCACTAAGACGAATGATTGCGTAACGCATTTATTCCTCCACTCAATTCTGCGCCTTGAAGGCAGCAGGCGAAGAACAGGAAAACTCTGCCATGTGTAACATGCACTAACAACAGAACATGCTGCAATTGCTGAACAATTCTGGAAGGATAGGTGGAGAGTTAGAAAATGAGTTTCCTTCTGAATGGGTCATAAGTGACGCAAATTTTCTATCAACAACCAATGGGTTGAAAGCTGAAACTATTATTCGGTGACAAAGTGCCAAGAAGGAGAACGCTGTCTTTCACTTGCAGGTCTCGATGGACGTATGGGTTGACCCGACCAATTGCAGCTGCAGCAAGCTTTGAGGTGTGCCGTGATCGTTTAGTTGTCTAATAGTCTGCATCGTGGCCGCAGCAACCTTGGCTTGAATCCGAGTCATGACCGCGGTTGATTGAAACGTTTGGCTTCATGCTCAAGTAGAAAGTATTTTTTTTTGGCGGAAAACTCTCAATCAGTCACATATATAACACGTCATGCATGTCTCTGAAGATCCAAAAATCACACACTTCTTCTATGCTTCCATCACATTCCACAACCCCGCACTTCCGACAGCATCCCCCCTCCCAGCGCTCCCCCCCACTCCCGCCCCACTTCAAACTCGCTTCCGTTAAAGTTGTACGAAACTTTGATTTAGACAATTGGAATATTATCTACAAGTACTAGAAGGACAGGGGTCCTTTGGAGAGGGTGCAAAGGAGTTTTTCCAGAGCGTTGTCTACTCTGGAGGGTTTTGGATATATGAAGAGATGGATTAAACTCCGGTTGCTTTCACTGGAAAGGCGGAGGCTGAGGGGTAACCTCATCAAGCACTGGAAAATTAAGAGAAACAAAAGCAGGATGGATAGCCGGAGATTTAATTTCTCAGTGCTGAATGGTCAATTACGAGGGAACAGGTTCAGGCTTTTTCCTCAGGCGAAAAGGTTAAATGTGAGAGGGGGAAGGTTTCGGGAACACATGCGTGCAAAATTTTTCACACAGACGATGGTGGGTGCAGGTATGTTAGCAACGTTTAACTGTATCTTGGTAGATACATGAACGGGAGGAAAACATAAAAATAGAAACCGCGTATGTGCAATAATAGTGGGTCTAAATAAGGATTTGGAATTGGGGCTGGCTGATTGTTCGAATGGCCTGTTCCTGTACTGTATTCTCCTTTTGTTGTTCCCTTACTTCGCTGCTTCCATTCTATCCTCACTTCCTTGTCGTATTGCAATGTCTCACGCTTTCAGTAACACCGGGGAGTTTGTTGGCTGCCATCTTTCTGGGGTTGCACGGATCCGTTTCACACGATGTGCTTTGAACATATTTGAACAGGAACATTTCGATCTTTCTGACCCATCATGGGCAAATTGCTGGAAGTGCTTTGACGTGATGGCAATACGACATTTTAGTGGGAACTTGTATTGCTAACTGACGGTCTCACATCTATGGAGAAAGTAACCGAATTGACGCCTTGAGGCCAATGTTCTGCAACAGTTTTGTTTTCATTTCAGAATTCCAACAGCCGCCTTTACTGTAATGGTAAGTGAACAATTAACTTATATTTGCAAAATAGATGTTGTTTTGCACTCAGAAGATGTCAGCTGGCGTTTATGAGCGATTGTCTGAAATCTTATCTGTTGAAAAGTGCGAGTGAACTGAATGGCAAATGATTAAATCAATAAATATTGTGATGGGAAATGAGAGGTTTAGAAGATATTCTGTGTTATGTGAAAATCCTTCAAAACGAACATGGCACATGAAAGTGATTATTTTACATTTCTCTTAGCTTTTAGACAGCATACAGTCACGGGCAGAGCTAACATTAAAGAGTTAAATGATAACACATATCTAGATGCAAGCTACTATGATTTTAAATCATAAGCTACGATTATTTTAAAACATGTAAGTTGATATTCCACATGTATTTCAAGTATTTTACTGTGATTGGACAACTTGGCCAATGCACGTTACTGAAAGGCGCAATGGTAAAATGTTGAGAGCCACATACCTGGAAACCCGTGAGCTAGCAGAACACAAATATGGAAATTATTATGAGGGAACACATTTTGCAATAATAATGAATATGTTCCATCACTGCCCAGACACAGAATAGATATGGCCCTGGATGCAGGAACAAATGAATATTCAGCTTGGCAGTAAGCTGGTGGAAACATCCAATTTGACCCTTACTGGAGCGGCTACCGTAACCAGGCAATAGGGAAGAAACTTTAGACAAAAAGAGGGTTAGCTTCCGAGTTTAATGATGTTTCCGAGAAACATCATGCTGAAAAGGAAAATATGGTTGTTTGAGGTACTAGATGGAGATTTGCATTAACCTGTGTATACCAAACAAAATTAATTTGAAACCAGTGAAGTGTGGGATAAGCCTGATAAAGAAAATGTATAACTGTTCTTTTTTTTTACTGATAACTTCAGAACCCTATCCAAGAGTTCCGTGTATCTGTGACCACTGAGATAGCTTCTTCCATTGATCACTGGTTTTTAATTTAATGTTTTACCTTTTGTACTGTGACATTAGTTTCCTAAGACTAATTGCCACCTCGTAAAAAAAAACACCAAAACGAACGATATTTTCTTTGGAAAGCAATCATTGAAAAGGATGTAAAAAAAAATGGAGTCTTTTATGTGAGGTAAATACTCAAGAAAGGAAGTATAGCCGTTTGGTAACTGGGATCGACATCGCCTTATATTGCTCTTTCATTTCTGCTAACTTCAGCATGATGTCTATCATAAAATGCATTTTCCCATTACCTCGCCTGTCAGGCTTATTTGGAGAATATCCCTTGGCCCAACCACTAAAACAAAAGGATTCTGGAAATCTAAGGATCGTGCATCCAGCAGTTTTCCTTAATTCACAACACATATAACTCCAATAAATTGGTCAAGTATGCTTTCCCTTGCAAAAAGGTATAGCATTGAGCCTTTCAAGCGTCCCACTATGGTATTTCTAAGTAACGATTGCTAACAATTTCCCAATGCGAGACTTGGACTTTAGCCCATGTGACATGTTGCGTCTTGCTTTCTGTCTCCCTCCTTTTTTCAAACGAGTCTTGAATTTAAGAGCCAGGTTATGGATGGCATAGCGATTCAAGATGACTTCAGCTCTTGCTGAGATCACCAGGATGAAAACAAAGGCTTGATGATTGAGCGGCTACAAACTTGGTTCTCAGAGAATTCCTGAGAACCATTTGTCTTTCGAAAATTGCAGCGGTTTACGTGAACAGTTGCTGTTTCTCGTTCAGACTTCGAACGTCTGTGGTATGTGGTGAGATTTTGCGAATGAATCTGCAACATTTCCGACGATTTCGTTCAAGGCGAAGGGAGCGGGTTCGTTGTAAGGGCGTATAGGTGGCAGAATCTGAATTGTACCCACGACCACAGAACAATGGCATTCACAGCTTCAACATCTACCAAAGTCAGGTTTAATTGAACCGTTAAGCTAAGTGATTGTAAAATGTATTTATCTCTCCACTCAATTCTGTGCCTCGAGGATGGCAGGCGATGAACAGGAAAACTCTGTCATTGTAGCATGCACACATGAAAGAACATAGTGGAAATACTAGAGAATTTTGAAGGAATATGTAGAGAGATCGAAAATGAGTTTCCATCTGAACGTGTCCTGAAAGAGTCAAATTTTCCCTTAGCCGCCATCGGATTGGAAGCTGAAACCTTTCTTCTGTGATATCCGAGCCAAAGCTATGTTGTATTTAGTTGCAGGGTTGCTTGGACGAAGTACACCTTCCAAAGCTCGTGATTCCAAATAAACCTGTTGGAATTTAACCTGGTGTTGTGAGGCTTCTTACTGCGCACAGCCCAGTCCAGCTCTGGCATCAGCACATCATGGACGTATTGAGCTAGTCGGGCACAAGTTAGCGCAGCAAGCGATGTGTGGCGCCGTGACCGTATAGTGGTTAGCATTCTTCATTGGGGACGCAGCAACCTCGGCCCTAAGCAAAGTTATGGCAAAAATTATTTAAAAAAAAAATTAGCCCCCTGCGGCTTATTCTCAAACAACGCAGAGAAGAATTCGTTCGCAGAGGAGAATCATTTGCCGGAGGAACAGTGTTTTGGCGGCAAAACGCTCAACCAGTCATACAAAGATTATTATTCGTGTCACAAGTAAGCTCATGTTAACACTGCGATGAAGGTACTGCGATATCCCCTATTCGCCACAAATTTTTTTCGAGTGCATTAAGCGAAAATTTATATGGCTAATGCACTTAACTAGCACGTCTTTCGGAATTGTGGGAGGAAACCGGAACACCCGGAGGCAACGCATGGGGAGAACGTGCAGACCCAAACACGAAATCCAACCAAGGTCCCTAGTAGCACTGCTAATCATTGTGCCATCGTGTCATCCCCTATAAAATCCGTCCATATCCATATACAACCGTCACATATCTCTGATGCTTCAGGGTTGTCCCGGTTAGCCTCCCTTTTTAAATTTTCGCTGCCTGCGGCTCATGCTCAAACAACACATAAAAAATTAATTCGTAGAGAATTATTTGCGGTTGGAGCCATGTTTTGATGGCAAAACGCCCAATCAGTCAAACATAAAATGCTATCATACATAGCGGTCTGATGCTCCAGAATTCAAGCGCACCTCAACTATCTCCAGCAGAATAGGTTAAAAAAAAATCACTATCCGAAGGAAAAAAAAACGTTTTTTTTCACGGTTTTTCTTGCACTCGAGACAGCGTGGAACGAAAACGTCAAGAACTATGGCTGGCGATTGCCAAGCCCATTTATATTTGACATATTTGTTTATTATTATTGCAATAAGCCAATTAGTGAAGTTAATTCTCCATAACAGCCAACACCATCACAAGTGGAGAAGCATAATGACATGAATACAAGAGAAATCACGGATTCTATTAAACATGTGCGAGAAAGAATTAAAAGGAAGACAAGGGCGGATGGTTTCAGGTTATTAAGCCGTTTGGTTACAAACAAGCATAGGAAAGAGGAACGGCAGTGTGTCAACCGTCCCCTCGACAACGCTCCGCCTTTCACTCAGGTCTTGGCTGATCTGATTTTAACTTCATCCCCACATTCATGGCTTAACCCAGGTAAACTTTCAGCCGGTCCTTTATGCAGAATTCTTCTAACTCCGCCTCTCTTACATTCAAAAACTTTGCTTCCACTGTCTTTGGAGCAAGAAAGTTGCAGAAACCAGAGATCCTCCGAGTGACAGAAATACTCCTAACCTCTTTCTTATAGGATCTCTAAACCAGGCCAATATGTTACTCCCCTCCCCTACATCATATGTTCGTATTTTCCGCAACAAGCTTCAGTGTGGAGCCATATCAAAAGGCTTCTTCAGCTCTAAGGACCATGCATCCGCAAGCTTTCATCAATACACAGCAAATGTGACGCCAATGAATTGGTCAAACATGTTTTTTTTTGTTTCACAAGGGGCCCGATAGCCTTGAAATTTCCCCAGTGCCCTGCAATTACATTTCGAAATAATGATTGCAATATATTTCCTGCAGTAGACTTTAATCTAAGTGACCTGCTGATGTCTACTTTCTGTCTCCCTCCCTCTTTCAGACCTGTCTTGAATTTGAGGACTGGATGCAATGGATGATATGGCGTTTGGTGAACATTTCATTTCCTGCTAAGATCGCAGACAATCCGACCCTGATTCTTTAATGAAAACAAAGGCTTACTGGTTTTGGCGGCAGTTAACTTCGTTCTCAGGTAATCCTAAAATCTGTTTCCCTTTCATAAAATGCTGCCAAACCTTCAGTCTATCTCACCAGTTTTGGTTTCTCGTTCAGATTTCGAATTCCCACGGTATTTACTCAGTTCGTGCAACGGAAGCTTCAGGATATCTGACGATGCCTTCGCGGTGAGACGGGGGCGGAAATCGAATCATCTGTAATAACTTGGGCGAGAAGTAGAGCGTTGTCCTTCAGTTGCAGGAGTGGTTAGGTGCAGGTGTTTATACGGGTAGCGGCAGTGAGACGCCGTGATCGTGTAATGGTTAGAACTCTACGTTATGGCTACAGTAACATCGATTCGAATTCACACACGGCAAGTGGTAATTTTAAAAAAACGCACCATGCGACTCATGCGCATCTTTCGAGGAGAATCATTTGTGGGACGAATCATGTTTTGATGGCGAAACGCTCAATCAGTCACGCAAAGTTTAAAATTTATTTATTAGTGTCACAAGAAGACTTACATTAACACTGCAATAATTTGACTGCTAAAATCCCCTGGTCGCCATACTCAGGCGTCTGTTCGCGTACGCTGAGGAAGAATTATGCATGGGCAATGTATCTAACCCTTTCCACTTTTGCGCTTGTGGGAAGCAATCGCCGAAGGGATTGCACGCAGACACGGGGAGAACGTGCAGGCTCAGCACACACAGTGGCCCAAGCAGGAATTGGAACCCATGTCCCTGGCAGCCTTGCGAACAATTGTGCCACCGTTCGCACCCTATAACATGTTTCCATATCTTGCGCCTTGAAATATATTTGATGTGACAGCATTCAAGGGCGGTATTTTGCCCCAGATAAGAACAAAAGAACATAAGAAATAGGAGCAGGAGTTGGCTATCTAGCCCTTCGAGCCTGCCCCGCCATTCAATAAGATCATGGCTGACCTGAAGTGGCTCACTTCCACTTTCCCGCTTTCTCCCCATAACCCTTAATTCCCTTGTCTATAAAAAACTTATCTACCCGCGACTTAAATATATTCATCGAGGTAGCCTCCACCACTTCAACGGGCAGAGAATTCCAGAGATTCACCACCCTTTGAGTGAAGAAGTTCCTCCTCAACTCTGATCTGAACTGCCCCCCCCCCCCCCCCCCCAACTCCCTTATCTTGAGGCTGTGCCCTCTGGTCCTGCTATCCTTTCTAAGCGGGAAGAATCTCTGCCTCCCCGTCAGATAATGCGAAAATTCTTTGCAACGAACATGGCACATGACGCAGTTTCTGGAAAGAAAAACATTAAAGTGGACATGTGAAAATGTAAGGAACGATGTTGTGTGAGATAAATACTCAAGGAAGGAAATGAAGCCGTTAATTATTTGGCGCATTGCCACGGAAAGCGCAAACACTGGAAGTTTTCGGCAGGTCGGTCACCAACTTTTAATTCACCTGCCAAAAGATAATGTTTGTCTCGCTCCATTGAATCCCGACAACACATGAAGCATTTCGCTCAGTTCACCGTATTGTTTTCATCGAGGATGAGAATTAATCAAATTTGCTCGAAGTGATTCCGGAAGAGGATATATGGAAAAGGCTTGCGAAATTTGGAAAACCTAAAAGCAACCATCAGAGAAAAAGCTGGAAAATATCAGTAGGTCAAACAGTAACTGTAAGAATACAACAAGAACTGACGTTTCGAGACCAGACGACCCTTTGCAAAAACAGGGAACAGTAGCTTCGACCCAGAATAGAGCAGGCGGGTCTCTGTGGCCTCGCTTTTGTGCTTGAGCAGCAAAATTGGGGCAGGTGCTCAGAGCAGTAAATAGTGAGTGTTGGCCAGTCGGAAGTGTTGGCTCCAGGAAGAGCATAAGGTTTTTCTTCGACTGAAGGTGAAGTATTTCCAAAGTGCATTTTCAAAAATAGTGGAGAGGTTTCTGTGTTTTCCTGTTATTGAACAATCTGTATTGCGGTAACAGATTTCCTATTCACTGCCGCGCATTGTTTGTGTCAGCTATTGTGTTTGATGTTGTGCAAATACTGGCGTTGTGCAATAAGAAGTCTCACAACACCAGCTTAAAGTCCAACAGATTTATTTGTTAGCACGAGCTCTCGGAGCGTTGTTCCTTCATCAGGTGAGTGAACAGAATGGCAGAAAAGAGTAATTATGGCCAGTAATTATGAGATATTTAGAAGAGCTGAAGGAGAGCACTCCAAAAGCTCCTGCTACTAAACAAATTTGTTGGACCTTAACATGGTAATGTGAAACTTCTTACTGTGTTTAATGTTCTCGTGTTCACTGCCAGTGGGCATCGCCAACAAGTTTTAAATTCAATTCGTATAATAAATAGCTGAAGCTACAGGAGAGAAAAAAAGAGGGGTAAAATAACTCTGGTCCAGTAATCCCTTTGAGTTTACCTGTCCACTAAGTCACAGTTCCATTGTAAATGATTTTATGTAGTTGAATTCGCCTCAGTCTTGAATCTCTTAGTGATTGTTGCACTCTGAACTGGAACACATCCTTAAAAATACATGCGCCTTGTGGTAGCAGGCACAACATTCCAACATTTCACTTTCATAATTCTACGGAATATTCTGTATATTCTGAACGCTGCCATGTTTTTAGATGAGGAACGTTTCAGCAAGTTGAACATAATGCTGGCGATTACAGTGCCATTTTACAATTATTATTACAATGAGCTGATTTGCAAATTTCATTCTCCAAACAGTCGACACAGAGCATGAAACATTACGCCGTGAATACAAGTGAATTTTGGGATTCTAGCATACATGTGTTAACACGAACTTACCGGAGAATCGGAGGGAATGGTTTCAAGTTACTAAATCGTTTGATTACAGATATATGAATTATGAGCAGTGGGACAGTCGGCCCCTCGAGACCACTCGGAATTTCACTGAAGTCATGGCTGATCGGATTGTAATTTCAACCTCGCAATCTAGACTGTCCCACATATGCTTTCACTCGCTCCTTCATCAAGATTTTTTTCTAGCCCTGCCTTTGCTGTATTCAAGGCTCTACTTCCACTGTCGTGTGAGGAAGAGAATTTCAGAGACTAAAGATTGTCTGAGCGACCAGAATTCTACTCACCTGTGTGATAAATCATCCACCACTTATTTTCAAAAAGTGAACAATCGTTCAAGGTTGTACGGCTCAAGGAGTCGGGAAGCTTATGCGGGAAGTACTGAACAATTTTGAATGGATATGTGGAGAGGTAGAAAGTTAGTTTCCATCGGAACGGGTCATGAGTAAGACAAATTTTCTCTGAGTCGCCAAGTATTTGAAAACCATTCTTCTGTGATACAGAATCGAAAAGGAGAGCGCTTCATCTGCACGGCTATTCGAACGTATTGAGTTCGTGGGGCAATTCACTTCGCAGCAAGCTATACATGGTGCCGTGACTGTATAGTGATTAATACTCAAAGTTGTAATCACAGCAACCTCGGCTCGAATCCACGTCACGGCAGTACTTGTTTTGTTTTAAAATCGCTATCTGCCGTTCATGCTCAACCAACGCAGAAAAGAATTCCTTGGCAGAGGAAAATCATTTGCGGGAGGAAGTGTTTTGATGCAAAAGTGTTCATTCAGCAGCATAAAAGTTTATTATTCGCTTCACAATTCGGCTTACGTTAACACTGCTATGTAGTTACTGCGAAATAAGGGAGTCAAGAACCAGAGGTCATAGTCTGAGGATTCAGGGTCGACTATTTCAGACGGAGGTGAGAAGACATTTCTTTACCCAAAGAGTGGGAGCCTGTGGAATTCAATGCAACAGGAAATAGTTTATGCGAAAACATTGAATGTATTCAAGAGGGTGCTGGATTTTGCGCTTGGGATGAATGGGATCACAGATTATGGGGAAAGCAGGATGAGGCGACTGAGTTGGATGATCTACCATGATCATGATGAATGGCGGTGGCGGAACAGACATGAAGGGCGAAATAACCTCCTCCTGCTCCTATCTTCTAGGTTTCTATGTTTCTATGAAATTTCTTAGTCGTCACACTCTGAGGCATTTTCGGGTGCATTGTCCAAAAAGTTTGCATGGCCAACCCACATAACCAGCATGTCTTTCGGACCTATGGGAGGAAACTGGAGCACCCGAGAGAAGTCACGGGGTAACGTACAGAGTCAGCACAGATAGTGAGCCAAGGCGGAAATCCAATCTAGGTCTCTGCAGCATTGCCTCTCCAATAAAATCCTTCAGTTTCTTGCATCGTTGCATATCTCTGATGCTCCAGAATTCAAGGGCGTCTCTTGTCCCACATACTCGCCCTTTTCAAACTTCCGTTTCCTGCGGCTCATGCTCAGACAACGCAGAAAAAAAATCACAAAGGATAATCGTTTGCGGGAGGTGACGTGCTTTTATGGCAAAGCATGGCTTAATCAGTTACACAAATAATTCTATCTTGTATAGCGCCCTTACATTTCTCCGATGCTCCAAAATTCAAGGGCACATTCAGTATCTCCAGCAGAATAGATAAAAGATCACCTTCTCAAGGAAAACAAAGCTGTTTTTTTCACATGGTTTTTCTCATGGTAGCACTCTAGCCTGGGTGAAACAAAACACTTGAAGAGTCAAGGCTAGCGATTACAATGCCCCTTTTAATATTTTAATATTAGAATCGGAGAACTGTCTTGTATTCGTGCCATGATGCTTCTCCAACGTGCTGTGTGTTGGCTGTTTCAGAGAATTAACTTTATAAATCAGCTTATTGTAATAGTAACGATAAGCTGATTTATAAAGTTAATTCTCTGAAACAGCCAACACACAGCACGTTGGAGAAGCATCATGGCATGAATACAAGAGAGTTCTCCGATTCTAATATGCATATGCTGAAATGAATTAACAGGTGGACCAGAGAGGATGATTTGATGTTACTAAACCGTTTGATTACAAACAAATATACGAATTAGGAGCAGCGGTAGGCCGCCGGGCCCCTCGACACCGCTTCAACTTTCACTCATGTCACGGCTAATCTGATTTTAATTTTATCCGCACATTCGTGGCTTACCCGAGAGAAACTTTCAGCCAGTAATTTATGAAGATTCTTGCCAGCTCCGCCTCTCATATATTCAAAGACTTTGCATGCACTCTCTTTTGAGCAAAAGTTCCAGAGAGCAAATGTCCTCTGAATGACAGGAATTCTCTTAAGTTCCTTCGCAAATGAGCTTCAAGCCAGGCCAATATGTAACACCAACGCCATGTACTCATATTTGCCACAACAAATTTCATAAGGCTTCTGGAACTCTGAGGATCGTGCATCCAGCAGCTTTCGTTAATTCACAGCAAATGAGACGCCAATAAATTGGTCAAACATGATTTCTCTTCCACAAAGGACCTGCGGGCTTGAACTTTTCCACGTGCCCTGCGATAACATTTCTAAATAATATTTGCGAATATCTTACTTATGGCAGACTTTAGTCGAAGTGACAGGTTCTCCCTGCTTTCGTTTCCCTCTCTTTTTCACACCTGTCTTGAATTTGAAAACTAAATGCGATGGATGATGTGGCAATTTGTGAAGATTTCATTTCCTGCTAAGATCACAGAGAAGTCCTAGCTATTCCTTAAGGATAACAAAGGTTTACTGGTTTTGGCGGCAGTTAACTTCGTTCTCAAGTAATCTTAAAATCTGTTCCCCTTTTGAAAACTGCTATCAGACCATTCATCTATCTCAGGACTATTTATTTTCTGCTCAGATTTCAAACGGCCACGGTGGTTAGTTAGTTCGTGCAAATGAAGCTGGAGGATGTCTGACAATGCCTTGGCGGTGAGACGGAGGGGAATCCGAATCGTACCCATGACCTTTCATTGCACCACCAAGACAGACGATTGTAAAATGCATTTATCAATCCACTCAGTACTATACCTTGAAGAAGGCGGGCGATGACAAGGAATATGGTTATACGTCACATCCGCAAGCGATAGAATATCCTGGATGTAATGAGCAATTCTGGAAGGATCGGTGGTTTCCATTTGAAGGGATCATTAGTACGACAGATTTTCAGTCAGCAGCCAACGGATTGAAAGCTGAAACTAATTATTTGTGATAACGTGGCTGGCGGGAGAGCGTTGTCCTTCAGTTGGAGGACTGTTTGGACGTCGGGGTTTACTCAGGCACGCATCACTACTCGGTACCGCCGTGATCGTACAGTGGTCCGTAGTCGGCCTTATAACCACATCATCTTCGGTTCGATTCCATGTCACAGCATAGCTGAATTGAAAACACATACACTGACTCAAGCATGGCAGTCGTACCTGCGTCCCTGACAGCAGTCCTAACAATTGTGCGACCGTGCCGCCCCTTATAAAATCCTTCCATATCTGTCGCCGTTATACATATCTGATGCTCCAGCATGCAATGACGGCCTCTTGTCCCAGAAAGCACTCTTTCAGTAATTTGACTTAATTGATTTATTCATGTCACGTGTAACAACTGTACAGTGAAACATTTGTTTCTTCCGCGTTATACAGAAAAAAAAACATACCGTTGAATATAGGGAAGAAGAGGGTGCAGAATGTAATGTTACAGTATAGACTGGGTGTAGAGAAAGCTCAACTTAATATGAGATAGAGCCATTCAAAATTCTGATGGCAGGAGGAAAGAAGCTGTTCTTGATTCAGCTGGTGCATGGTCTCAGGCTTTTCTATCTTTTTTCCCAACGGAAGAAGGGGGAAGATAGCAAGTCCAGGGGAGGTGGGGTCCTTAATTATGCTGGCTGCTTTTTCGAGGCAGCGGGAATTGTACTCAGAATCAATGGATGAGAGGTTGTTTTGCGTGATATATTGGGTTCGATCACGACGTTTTGTAGTTTATTGCGACCTCTGACAGAGCAGAAGCCGTTCCAATCTGCGATAAAACAAGAAAGAGTACTTTCTATGTTTTCCTGCAAAAGTTGGCGAGTCACGTAATGGACATGCCAAAATGGAAAGAGTGAAGTAGTCACACTTTCCATTACAACCTTACATGTTTGTGACGTCGCCAAAGTATATGACTGTAAAATACATTTATCCCCCCACACAATTCTATGCCCTCAAGCTGGCAAACAGTGAATATGAAAACTCCCTCATGCGTAGCATACACTAACAACAGGTTTTGCTTGAAGTACAAAGCAATCTGAAATGATTTGCGGAGAGTTAGAAAAAACATGACATTCAGTCCGAACGAGTAGAACCGACAAGGTGGTCGTCTCTGGGCTACTGCCTGAACTGAGTGCAGACGGGCGTAGGGTTGACAGGATAAAGGAAGTGAATGGGTGGCTCAGGGATTGGTGTGGGAGGAATGGGTTCGAATTTATGGGGCATTGGCACCAGTATTGGGGTAGGTGGGACTTGTTCGGGCGGGATGGGGTTGGTCTGAATCGTGCTGGGACCAGAGTGTTGGCGAATCGAGTAAAGAGGACTGTAGACAGGGCTTTAAACTAATTAGGGGGGGGGGGAGGGTGCGAGGGTAGGTGACGCTACGAGGTCTAAAGTTAAGGATAGGGTACAGGTAAGGGAAGAGGCCGAGGATGTCCCAATTGGTGGCGTTACGGCAAATAGGGTCCAGGTGAAGGCTGGGATGAAAGCGCTTTATCTGAATGCACGAAGCATTCGGAATAAAGTGGATGAGCTGGTGGCGCAGATCGACACAAATGGATACGATCTGGTGGCCATTACAGAGACGTGGCTGCAAGGTGACAGGGACTGGGAGATGAATGTACAGGGCTATCAAGTGTTTAGGAAGGATAGGCAGGAGGAAAGAGGGGGTGGCGTAGCTCTGCTGATTAAGGATCGTATCAAGGTGGTAGCAAGGGATGATATCGGAGCCAAAGAGCAGAACGTGGAATCGTTGTGGGTGGAGATTAGGAACAGCAAAGGGAGGAAGACGCTGGTGGGTGTCGTCTATAGGCCCCCGAATAATGATCTGGAGGTGGGGCGGGCTGTTCACACGCAAATAAGTGCGGCGTGCAGGAATGGGACGGCAGTAGTTATGGGAGATTTCAATCTGCATATTGATTGGTCGACCCATGTTGGACGAGGTGGGCTCGAGGAGGAGTTCTTGGAATGCTGCCGGGATAATTTCCTTGAACAGTGTGTGTTGGAGCCGACGAGGGAGCAAGCTATCTTGGATCTGGTGCTATGTAATGAGGCGGGTAGAATTAGGGACCTTGCGGTGAAGGATCCTCTTGGAGAGAGTGATCATTGTATGGTGGAGTTTCTGGTGCAGATGGAGGAGGAGAAAGTGGGTTCCCGGACGCGCGTCCTTTGTTTGAATAGAGGGGAGTATGGTAGGATGAGAGAAGAATTGGCGAATGTGGACTGGGGGAATGTGTTGGAAGGTAGGTCTGCTGAGGAGCAGTGGAGGATCTTTAAGGAGATCTTTCTTGGTGCTCAGCAGAAATTTATTCCGATGGTTAAAAAGGACAGTAGGAAGAGAGGTAATAAGCCGTGGATAACGAAGGAGGTGAAGGAAAGTGTTAAATTAAAAGCGGAGGAATTTAGAGTAGCTAAGAGCAGTGGGCGAGAAGAGGATTGGGAAAGGTTTAAATGTCAACAAAGATTGACAAAGAAGTTGATAAAGGAGGGTAGGAGAAGCTATGAGGCTGGGCTAGCACTTAATATAAAAAAGGATAGCAAGAGTTTTTTATAAATATATAAAAAGGAAGAGGCTGGCTAGGGTGAACGTTGGTCCTTTAGAGGATGAGAAAGGGGAGCTAGTGGTAGGGGATGGGGATATGGCGAAGGTCTTGAATAACTTTTTTGTTTCTGTCTTCACGGAGGAGGACGTGAATAATTTGCCGGGTGTTAGCGATGGAAAGGTGGTAGGAATGGAGGGTCTTAATGACATTACTGTTACTAGAGAGGTGGTGCTCGACAGACTGGAGGGGCTGATTGTGGACAAGTCCCCAGGACCGGATGGAATGCATCCGAGGGTTCTGAAAGAAATGGCGGAGGTGATAGTGGATGCCTTGGTGGTTATTTTCCAGACGTCGCTGGATTCCGGGGAAGTGCCGGAAGATTGGAAAACGGCTAATGTTACGCCGTTGTTTAAGAAGGGTGCCAGGCAAAAGGCGGGGAATTATAGGCCGGTTAGTTTAACGTCTGTGGTAGGTAAAATGTTAGAATCCATCATTAAGCAGGAAATTGCGAGGCATCTTGAAGGGAATTGCTTGATAGGGCGGACGCAACACGGTTTCATTAAAGGGAAGTCGTGTCTGACAAATTTACTGGAGTTCTATGAGGATGTGTCTAGGGCAGTGGATAGAGGAGAGCCGGTGGATGTGGTCTTTCTGGATTTTCAGAAGGCGTTTGACAAGGTACCTCACAAGAGGTTATTGCAGAAGGTCAGGGGACATGGAGTTGGGGGTAGGGTGTTAGCGTGGATAGAGGATTGGTTGTCAAATAGGAGGCAGAGAGTGGGGGTCAATGGGTGCTATTCGGATTGGCGGATGGTGACTAGTGGGGTGCCCCAGGGGTCGGTGCTGGGGCCTCAGCTATTTACCATTTATATAGATGATCTGGAGGAGGGAACCGAGTGCAGGGTGTCGAAATTTGCTGATGACACCAAGATTGGGGGAACGGCAAATTGTGCGGAGGGTGTGGAGAGTCTGCAGAAGGATCTAGATAGGCTGGGCGAATGGGCCAGGAAATGGCAAATGGAATTTAATGTTGGCAAGTGTGAGGTGGTCCACTTTGGTAGGAAGAATGGTAGGAAGGACTATTACTTACGTGGCGAAAAACTGCAGCAGGCGACGGTGCAGAGGGACCTCGGGGTCCTTGTGCATGAGTCGCAAAAACCCAGCTTGCAGGTGCAGCAGGTGGTCAGGAAGGCGAATGGGATGCTGGCCTTCATAGCGAGGGGGATTGAATATAAAAGTAGGGAGGTCTTGCTGCAGCTGTATAGGGCATTGGTGAGGCCGCAGCTGGAGTACTGTGTGCAGTTTTGGGCGCCGCACCTGCGCAAGGATATTTTGGCCCTGGAGGGAGTGCAGAGGAGGTTTACTAGGCTGATACCGGAGTTGAGGGGATTGAGCTATGAGGAGAGGCTGAATAAACTAGGCTTGTACTCGTTAGAGTTTAGAAGAATGAGGGGAGATCTCATTGAGACGTATAAGATGATGAATGGGATGGATAGGATAGAGGTGGAGAGACTCTTCCCGCTCAAAAAAGACAGTAGGACTAGGGGGCACAGCCTCAAGATAAAGGGGAGGCGGTTTAGAACGGAGTTGAGGAGGAACTTCTTCACTCAAAGGGTGGTGAATCTCTGGAATTCTCTGCCCGTTGAAGTGGTGGAGGCTGCCTCGCTAAATATTTTTAAGAAGCGGGTTGATGGGTTTTTGATAAGAGAAGGGATTAAGGGTTATGGGGAGAGGGCGGGAAAGTGGAACTGAGCCACGACAGATCAGCCATGATCTTATTGAATGGCGGGGCAGGCTCGAAGGGCTAGATGGCCTACTCCTGCTCCTATTTCTTATGTTCTTATGTTCTTATGAGTCATTCGGAAGATAAATTACCAATCAGCAGCCTACAGTTTGAAAACTGAAACGATTTCATTGCGTCAGCCTGGCCGATCGGCAAGACGTTGTCGTCGAGCTGCTGGTCTGGGTGGACTTTAATCAGGCAGCCACTGCTGCACCATGCTTTCGTTGACACCGTAGTCGCATAATGATTGTTTGTCTGCTTTGTAACCGCAGCAGCCTCTGTTCAGAATCATGGCTAATTGAAATGTTTGGCTCCCTCGGGCTCATGCTCAAAAATGGAAAGAAGAATTAATTAGCAGAGGAGAATAATTTTGGACGGAGACATGTTTTGACACTGAAACATTCAATCAGTTGTTCGATAACAGCGATAAGAGGGAATATGGACATCACATTTTATTTCTCTTTCATTTCCGCAACTCCAGCATGGTATTTACCACAAAAAGCATTTTCCCATAACCTCTCCTGTCAGACTTACCTGGAGAACATCCCACATATCCGCACCCCTAGCCCGCACCATTGCCACCACGCAAAGACATGAATATTAATTGCCATATGTTGAGGCCCCAGCGCTATTCCCTATAGTACATTAAAGGTAACTTCCAGCCAACCAAAAAAAAACATCTGCGCTAACTCGGCTTTGTTTTAACAAATAGAAAGTTGATTGAGAAAATATCGGAACTTAGAATAGAAATATGCTTGCTGGCTGGCGCGGACAGAAAGATGCACGGAGTCATGGGTGGAAGAGGGAACTCACAACGTTAAAATGGCGCCGCGGACTCTATGGGGCGAAGGGCCTGTTTCCCGTGCTGTGTTGTTCTTTGCTCTTTGTTCTTTGTTATGACGAAGAGAGATTTGGACGCGAAAGGTGATGTCTGTTCTCTGTCAGAAACTGGCAGACCTGCTGCTATTTTCCAGATTGTCTCATTTTGTTGTTTTGCAGAGGGTTGTGTTTCAGTTGCAGGTCTGGGTGAAAGTATAGGTTGAAACACACAGGCGCTGCTGTAGCAGTTGATGTGTGCCGCCGTGATCGTATAGTGGTTAGTACTCTGCGTTGTGGCCGCAGCAACCTCGGTTCGAATCCGAGTCACGGCATTCATTTTTTCTTTTCTCTGAAAATATACGCCTCCTGCGACTCATGCTCAAAGAGCACATAAAACGAACTAGCAGAGTGGAATCATGTGCAGTAAAACCCATGTTTTGATGGCAAAAGGCTCAATCAATGGCGCATATAATCCGATCATATTCAACGCCGTTGAGTATCTCCGAGGCTCCAGAATTCAAATACATCTCTACTATCTCCAGCAGAAGAAATAAAAATTCTCCTTCCCAAATGAGAGTAAGGTTTTTTTTTCCCACAGTGTTTCTTCTGTTAGCACAGCTAACACAGCTGTTAGCAGAGCACAGGAAATTCGACGGATTTCAGGATGGAGATTACAATGCGATTTCTTCGTTATTATTGCGATAACTTGATCTGCAAAGTTAATTCTCCAAACAGTCGACGCAGAACACGGATCGAGAATCATTATACCATGAATACAAGTTAATTTTTGGATTGTAATATACATTTGCTGATGTCAAATCATAGGAGGAACGGAGGGGATAGTTTCAAGTTACTAAGTCGTTTGATTACAAACATAAGAATTACGAGCACTGGGCAAAGCCAGCCGCTTGACATCGCTCCGAATTTCACTGACATTATGGCTGATCAGATTGTAACTTCAACCCCACATTCCAGGCTACCCCAGATATCATTTCACTCCCTCTTATATCAAGAATTTCTGTAGCTCTGTCTTTCATATATGCCTTTTGCTGAATACATTTCCAGAAACTGACGATCCTCTGAGGGACAGACATTCTCCTCACAGCCTCGTTAAATGATCGGCCACTTATTTTGTTTAAAGCGATCGATCCAGATTGTCCGGCAGGAGGAACCCTTCTCTCCATGTCCAGCCTGTGAAAACCCCTCAAGATCTAAACTTTTTTGATCAAGTCGACTCTTATCCTTCTAAACTAAACTGGATTTAAGTTAAAACTCTCCACCTTCACCATAGATAAATCAGCCCTTCCTGGAATTAGTCTGAAAAAACTTTCATTGAACTAATTGTAAAGAAGGTACATTTTTCCTTAATTTAACCAACCGTTCCTATACATAATAATCCCTTTGAAACTGAGGCTCTACATTCCTATATTTGGAAACAATTCTGATTCCAATGTGCATCTTATTCGCTTCAGGATTATTTGCTGTATCTATTCATTAGACTTTTACAATGCCTGCACCACGACACTCAGGTCAATCTTTTAATTCATCGACTGGAAGATAATGTATGTCTCGATCCACTCGAAACCCGATAACACATGAAGAATTTCACTCTGTTCACCGCATTATTTTCATCGGGCCTCAAAATTAAACAAATTTGTTCGAAGTGATTCAGACAAAGGATGATTGGAAACAATAACAGAGAACAGCAGCGTCGACCCAATATACAATAGTCTCCGTGGTCTCACTTTGGAGCTTGACAGCGAAATGGAGGCAGGTGCTCAGAGCCGTGAATGATGAGTGCTGGACATTCGGAGGTGCCGGGCTCCAGAGAGAACATAACGTCCTTCTTCTGCTGAAGGTGAAATAACTCCTAACTACCTTTTCATGAATAGCCGAGAGCGTTATCTGTTTTCTTGTTATTGAGAAATCTGCATTAAAATAACAGACTTTCCATTCAATGCTGCGTGATCTTTGTGTCAATTGTTATAACTGATGTTATTTTGTTCAGTATCAGTGGGCGTCTCCAACAGTTTTTCAATTCGCCTCGTACAGTAAATAACTGAAGGTATAGAGTGGGGGAGGGGGGGAAGTAAAGTAACTCTGGTCCGGTAATTCCTCTAGGTTCACCCATCCACTAACAAAGTGGCATTTCCTTTGTGAATTATTTTATGTGCATGATTTCGCCCGCGGTCTTCAATCTGCATGTGATTGTTCCACTCTGAATTGGATTCAGTTCAGAATTTGACCGGAAAACACTTCTAGAAGTTATGAGCCCTATTGAAGCAGAGATAGCATTCCAGAATTTTAGTTTCGTAATTCTGCGGAATATTCTGAATATTCTGAATGCTGCCATGTTTTTAGATTGGGGAATTTTGCAGCAGGTGGATCATAATGAAATCAGGAAAACGATCATTACTTGGATGAAACACAATATCCGAAAGAGAGAGTATGAACACTGTCTTGTGTTCAGATTATGGCAGGAGTGAATTGTTTTCTGTACTGTTTGAGCATGAGCCGCAGGAAGCGTATATTTTTTTAAAGAAAATGAATGCCGTGACTCGGATTCGAACCGAGGTTGCTGCGGCCACAACGCAGAGTACTAACCACTATACGATCACGGCATTAACTGAACAACTGCTGCAAGTGTAGGCTCCCATTGCAAGCCATACGTTCACCCAGGTCTGCACTTCCTGCCATTTCTCCCAACTTCCGCATGATGCCAACCGTAACAAAGTATTTCCCATAACATCGCCTGTCATTATTAACTTGCATAATAGATGGTGCATAGCATTCAAAGGCTGGCACCCGGGCGTCATGAGCAATTGGTTGAAACCTGGATAGGAAAATAAGATCGAGCATGGTCTGTTGAAAAGTTCAAGTGAACTGAATGGCGGATAAATGAGACAATAAACATAATGTCGGAAAATGAGAGATTTACGAGATGTTTTGCATCATGTGAAAAACCTTCAGAATGACGGTGTTTTGTTGAAAAACAAACATTGAAATGTGTGTGAGAAGATATGTGGACGCTCTTCTACGAAATAAATAATCAAAAAAAAGGAAACTAAGTCGTTCGATAACAGCGAAACGCGGGAGTATCGACAACACATTTTATTCCACTTTCATTTCCGTTAAATCCAGCATGATATCCGCCATAAAATGCAATTTCCCATAACCTCGTCTGTCAGAGTTACCAGGAGACCATCCCAAAACCTAACCGCACCCCCAGCCCGAACCCCCACCACCCATCAAAAACAATGCTATCAATTGCTATATGTTGAGGCCCTCAGCGCTAATCACTATAGTAGACGACTGGACACGTCCTACCAACCAGAATAAAAAGACCGATCTGTACTAAGGTTGCTTTATTTTAACTAATAGAAAAGTGCTTTAGAATATATCGGTACTTCGAACAGAAATGTGGTTGCTGGCTGGTGCGGACGGAATGATGCACGGAGCTGACGAAGGGTGATGTGGACTCGAAGAGTTGAACGCTGTTCTCTGTCACAAACTGGCAGACTTGCTCCTATTTTCCAGTATTTCTGTTTTGTTGTGTTCCAGACAGCTGTGTTTCTGTTGCAGAACTGGGTGAACGTACGTCTTGCAACGGGAGTACGCACTTGTCGCAATTGTTCGGTGGCGCCGTGATCGTATAGTGGTTAGTACTCTGCGTTGTGGCTCATGCAGCAACCTCGGTTCGAATCTGAGTCACGGCACTTATTTTCTTAAAAAAAATACGCCTCCTGCGACCCATGCTCAAACAGTACAGAAAATAATTCACTCCTGCCATCATGGACCATCGATCATTACACTCCATTTGCAGATTTTTCACACTCATTTAACCAGTTGCCCCTACATGTTATTCACACTACTTTCCTATTTATCTTTGTTTCGTGAGCAAACTAAGCAAGCACGAGCTTCAGTTAATTAATCTAAGTCATTTTTAAATGACAGAACGTTGAGACCACAATAGCTTGTTCATGTGCCATACCACTGATCACATCTTGTCAGCTACATATAACGCTGCTTTTTGTTAGCTAGCCAATCTTCAATCCAGGTCAATATGTGATCTACTACGCCAGGAAATAGTATTTTCAGTAAGAACATTGCTCCTGGCTCCTGGAAATCTGAGGTTCGTGCATCCATCAGTTTCCTTTAATTGAAAGCAAATATGTCTACTATAAATTTGCGAAACAAGTTTTCCCTTTTATATAAGGTCTTATATCCTTGAACTCTTCCATGTTCCCCTCTCTTTATATTTCTAAATAATGATTGTTTACATATTCGCCTGGCAGGCTTTAGGCGGAGTAACCTGCTGTTTCTTGCTTTCTGCGTTCCTCGCATTTTCTTGAGGATTTTACTTTCTGTTAATTTCAGAGACAAGCCCTAATCTGGTTCCTCAATGAAAGGGAAGGCTTAATGTTTGTGACAGCAGCTAAGTTCGCTCGCTGAGAATTCGGGAAATCCGTTCATCTTTCCAAAACTGCTGGTAGAAATTCTGTGTACCTCAACGGGTTCTGTTTATCGTTCAGGGTTCGACTATGCGCGGCATTTAGATACTTTGGAGAAATGAAGATTCATGAAATCTGTCGATGACCTTTCGACGCGGAGGGCCGGAGGTGTGGGGGCGGGCGGGGCGAGAGGGACTGGGGCGGGGAGGGGGTGGTGGGGAGAGGAGACGGCTGCCTGAAGTGTAGTTAAGAATTCGATCAAATCGTCCCCACGGTCTTTCGGCACTCGCATTAAGAAGTCCACATCTACCAAATCTGCGCCACTAAGACGAATGGTTGTGTAACGCATTAATCCCTCCACTCAACTCTGCGCCTTGACAGCAGGCGGTGAACAGAGAAAAAAAAACTGTCATGTGTAACATGCACTAACAACAGAACATGCGAGAAATGCTGAGCAATTCTGGAATGATATGTGGAGAGGTAGAAAATGAGTTTCCCTCTGAACAGGTCATTACTGAGACAGACTTTTTCTCAGCAGACAATCGGTTGAAAGCTGAAACTGTTCTTCTGTGACAAAGTGCCGAGAAGGAGAACGCTATCCTTCACTTGTAGGCTTCGAAGGACGCACGAATTTACCCGGCCAACAAGTCACTGCAGCAAACTACGCTTGGCGCCGTGATCGTGTAGTGGTGTAATACTCAGCGTGGTGGCCTCAGCAACTTCGGCCTGAATCCAAGTCACGACAATGGTTGAGTACAATATTTGGCTTCCTTTCTTTTATCCACAGTACCAGAGTAGGACGGGGATGCTTTAGAGAGGGTGGAAAGTAGTTTTACCAGGGCGTCGCGTTTTCTGGCCTCGACATCACATTATTTTGTTCTTTCATTTCAGCTAACCTCAACATGATGCCTTTCATAAAATTCATTTTTACATAACCTCGCCTTTGAGGCTTACCTGGAGAATATCCCACAACTCAACCACTATAACAAAAGGATTCTAGAAATCTAAGGACAATGCGCCCAGCAGCTTCCCTTAATTCACAACAAATGTAACTCCAATAAATTGTTCAAATATGTTTTCTCTTCCACAAAAGGCCTGATAGCCCTGAACTTTTCCAACTGTGCCACTATAATAGCTCTAAGTAACAACTACTAATGTTTTCCCGATGCGAGACTTTAGTCCAAGTGACCTATTGTGTCTTGCTTTCTGTCTCCCTCCCTTTTTCAAACCAGTTTTGAATTTGAAAACGGGTGCTATGGTTGACATGGCGATTCGTGATGATTTCGTTTCATGCTGAGATCACAGACAAGCCGTAACCTGATTCCTGAATGAAACCGAAGGGTTAATGGTTGAGCGGCAACTCACTTGATTCTGAGAAAATCCCTGAGAGTCGCTCGTTTTTCGAAAATTGCAGCCAGACCTTCAGGTTACCCGACCGGTTGCTGATTCTTGTTCAGATTTCGAACGTCCGCGGTATGTGGTGAGTTTTTGTAAATGAAGCTGTAACATTTCCAACGATTTCGTTCAAGGCAAAGGACGAGGGGCGGTTTAGGGGATGGAGGAGGTAGAATCTGAATCATAACCACGGCCGTTGAACAATCGCATTCATAGCTTCAGCATCTATCAAAGACAGCGTAATTACACACCTGAGCCAAGTGATTGTAAAATGAATTCGTCCCTTCACTCAATTCTGTGCCTCATGGACGGCAAACAGACACGGCAGAACATGCGGGAAGTGATGAACAATTCTGAAACGATATGTGGAGAGATGGAAAATGAGTTTGCATCTAAACATGCCATGAGGGAGACAGATTTTCTCTCAGCCGTCAAGGATGTAAAGCTGAAATCATTCTTCTGTGATTCTTCTCGTGAAGGATAGTGCTAGCCTTCAGTTAAAGGACTGTTTGGACGTATTAACACCGGCACGGTAAGCTACGTGTGGCGCGGTGGTCGACTGGTGGTTGGTACTCTACGTTATAGGGGCAACAACCTCGATTCGCGTCCCAGTCATGGTGATAGTTTTAAACAGTTCGCTTTCTGCGGTTCATGCTCAACCAATGCATAGAAGAATTACTTCGCGGAGGAGAATCGTTTACGGGAGGAACCGTGTTTTGATGGCAAACTATTCAATCAGCTGCATAAAATGTATTATTCGCGTAGGCTCACATTAGCACTGCTATAAAGTTCCTGCGTAATAAGGGAGTCCAGAACCATGGGTCACACGGAAGGCTTCAGGATGGACCATTTAGGACGGAGGCGAGAAGACATATGTTCACATAAAGAGTGGAATTCATGACCTCATATTGCTAAAACATTAACTGTATTCAAGAGACGGCTGGATATAGCACTTGGGCCGAATGAGATCAAAAGTTATGAAGAAAAAACAAGATTACACAATTGGTTTGGACGATCCACCATGAATGACGGAGCAGGATCGAAGGATGGAATGGCCTCCTGTTCCTCCTATCTTCTAGATTTCTATGAAATCCCCTAGTCGTCCCACTGTGAGGTATTTTCGAGTCCATTGAGCAAGAATTTCACACGGCCAACGCATCTATCTAACATGTCTGTCGGACTTGTGAGGAAACGCGCAGGAAGAACGTGAAGACTTGGTGCATATAATGACCTAAGCCAGGAATCGAATCCAGATCTCTGGCAGCTTTGCTAAGGATAACGCCACCGTGCCACCCCCTGTAACATTCTTCTATATCTAGCGCAGTTCCATGTCTCTGATGCTCCAGAATTCACGGGTGCCTCCTGTTCCAGATGGTCTCCCTTTTGAACATTCGGTTCCTGCGGCTCATGCTTAAACAACGCAGTAAACTAAAATATTCGCAGACGAGAATCATTTGCGGGAGGAAACGTGCTTTGATGGCAAAACATGGCTCAGTCAGTCGCACATACAATTCTATTATGTATAACGTGCTTACATTTCTTTCATGCTCCAGTATTCAAACGCACCTCGCTATCTCCAGCAGAACAAATAAAAATTCACCTTTCCAAGGGGGAAAAAAAAAGTTTTTTTTCTCCCACGGTTTTTCTCATGGCAACACTCGAGACAACATGGAACAAAAGCTTCAAGATTTAAGAGCGGCGATTACAATGCCCTTTCTATATCTTACACATTTGTTCATTATTATTACAATAAGCTGATTGTAAAATTAATTCTCCAGAACAGTTAACACACAACACAGTTGCAGAAGTATAATGGCATAAATGCAAGAGAGTTCTCGGATTCTATAACTGTGTTGCAGTGAATTAACAGGATGACCAGAGGGGATGATTTGATGTTACTAAACTGTTTGATTGCAAACAAATATACGAATTAGGAGCAATAACAGGCCATCCGGATCCTCGACACCGTTTCGACTTTCACTCAGGTCATGGCGGATTTGATTTTAACTTCATCGCCACAATCATGGCTTACCCGCGCTAAACTTTCAGCCCGTCCTTAATGGAGAATGTTACCAGCTCCACCTCTCTTATATTCAAAGATTTTGCTTCCACTGTGTATTGAGCAAACGAGTTTCAGAGAATGAAGGTCCTGAGTGACAGAAATTCTCCTAAGTTCGTTCTTGTAGGATCTTCAAACCAGACTAATATGTTACCCCTCTACGCAATTTGCTCGTATTTTCAGCAACAAGCTTCGATGTAGTGCGATACCAAAAGGCTTTTGGAACTTGAAGTACCGTGCATCCAACAGCTTTCATTAATTCACAGCAAATATATGTAAACAAATTGGTCAAACATGTTTTCCACTCCACAAAGAGCCCATAGATTTGAACTTTCTCAATTGACCTGCCATAACACCTCTAAATCATGATTGCGAATAGTTTTCCTTTGACAGACTTTAGTCTAAGCGACATATTGTTCCCTGCTTTCTGTCTCCCTCTCTTTTTCAGACCAGTGTTGAATTTGAGAACTGGATGTGCGTTGAATGATATGGCGATTGGTGACGTTTTCAGTTGCTGTTAAGATCACAGACAAGTCCTAACCTGCGTCCCTCATGAAAACAAAGACACGCTGGTTTTGGCGGCAGTTAACTTCCTGATCAGGTCATCTTAAAATCTGTTCCTATTTTGAAATTGCTGTCTGATCTTTAGTCTGCCTCAGGAGTTTTTTTTTCGATCAGATATCAAACGTCCACGGTATTTATTTAGTTCGTCCAAATGAAGCTGGGTGATTCTGACGGTGCGTTGGGTATGGGTATTCGAATCTTACCCGTGATTTTCATTGCACCGCCAAGACAAAAGATAGCAAAATACCTTTCTCATTCCACTCATTTCGATGTCTTGGGGACGGCAGGCAATGACAAGGAAAACTGTCATGTTTCATGAGAACATAAGAACATAAGAAATAGGAGCAGGAGTAGGCCATCTAGCCCTTCGAGCCTGCCCCGCCATTCAATAAGATCATGGCTGATCTGTCGTGGCTCAGTTCCATATTCCCGCCCTCTCCCCATAACCCTTAATCCCCTCGCTTATCAAAAATCCATCAACCCGCGTCTTAAAAATATTTAGCGAGGCAGCCTCCACCACTTCAACGGGCAGAGAATTCCAGAGATTCACCACCCTTTGAGTGAAGAAGTTCCTCCTCAACTCCGTTCTAAACCGCCCCCCCTTTATCTTGAGGCTGTGCCCTCTAGTCCTACTGTCCTTTCTGAGCGGGAAGAGTCTCCCCACCTCTATCCTATCCATCCCATTCATCATCTTATACGTCTCAATGAGATCTCCCCTCATTCTTCGAAACTCTAACGAGTACAAGCCTAGTTTATTCAACCTCTCCTCATAGCTCAACCCCCTCAACTCCGGTATCAGCCTAGTAAACCTCCTCTGCACTCCCTCCAAGGCCAAAATATCCTTGTGTAAGTGCGGCGACCAAAGCTGCACACAGTACTCCAGCTGCGGCCTCACCAATGCCCTATACAGCTGCAGCAAGACCTCCCTACTTTTATATTAAATCCCCCTCGCTATGAAGGCCAGCATCCCATTAGCCTTCCTGACCACCTGCTGCACCTGCAGGCTGGGTTTTTGTGACTCATGCACAAGGACCCCGAGGTCCCTCTGCACCGTCGCCTGCTGCAGTTTTTCGCCCCATAAGTAATAGTCCTTCCTACCATTCTTCCTACCAAAGTGGACCACCTCACACTTGCCAACATTAAATTCCATTTGCCAGTTCCTGGCCCGTTCGTCCAGCCTATCTAGATCCTTCTGCAGACTCTCCACACCCTCCGCGCAATTTGCCGTTCTACCAATCTTGGTGTCATCAGCAAATTTCGACACCATACACTCGGTTCCCTCCTCCAGATCATCGATATAAATGGTAAATAGCTGAGGCCCCAGCACCGACCCCTGGGGCACTCTACTAGTCACCACCCACCAATCCGAATAGCACCCATTAACCCCCATTCTCTGCCTCCTATTTGACAACCAATCCTCTATCCACGCTAACACCCTACCCCCAACTCCATGCCCCCTTACCTTCTGCAATAACCTCTTGTGAGGTACCTTCTCCAACGACTTCTGAAAATCAAGAAGGACCACATCCACCGGCTCTCCTCTATCCACCGCCCTAGACACATCCTCATAGAACTCCAGTAAATTTGTCAGACACGACTTCCCCTTAACGAAACCGTGCTACGTCTGCTCTATCAAGCAATTCCCCTCAAGGTGCCTCGCTATTTCCTCCTTGATGACGGATTCTAACATTTTACCTACAACAGACATTAAACTAACCAGTCTATAATTCCCTGCCTTTTGCCTGCCACCCTTCTTAAACAACGGCGTAATATTAGCCGTTTTCCAATCTTCCCGCACTTCCCGGAATCCAGCGACGTTTGGAAAATAACCACCAAGGCATCCATTATCACCTCCGCCATTTCTTTCAGAACCCTCGGATGCATTCCATCCGGTCCTGGGGACTTGTCCACAATCAGTCCCTCCAGTCTGTCGAGCACCGCCTCTCTAGTAACAATAATGACATTGAGACCCTCCAGTGCTACCACCTTTCCATCGCTAACACCCGGCAAATTATTCACGTCCTCCTCCGTGAAGACCGAAACAAAAAAGTTATTCAAGACCTCAGCCATTTCCCCACCCCCTACCACTAAGTCCCCCCTCTCATCCTCTAAGGGTCCAACGTTCACATGCGCATTTGACAGAATATGATGGATGTACTGAACAATTCTGGAAGGATGAGTGACAAGGTAGAAAATGAGTTGCATCTGAACGGATCATTAGTATGACAGATTTTCAGTCAGCAACCAACGGATTGAAAGCTGAATCTAGTCATCTGTGTTAACTTAGCCGGAAGCGAGAATTGTGTCCTTCACTGCAGGACTTGTTGGACGTACGGCTTTACTCGGGCACACAACACCACATCAGTCATGTGGAACGCTGTGACCGTGTAGTGTTAGAAATCTGCGTTGTGCCCGTAATAACCTCGGATCGCATGTAAACCATGACTAGGTTCGTTTGAATTTGTTCAGGTCGTTTGAATTTTCAGAGGAGAATCGTTTGCAGGAGGAGCCATGTTCTGGTGGCAAAACGCTCAGTAAGTCACATAACGGATGATGTTTATGCATTAATGTCACAATAAGGCTTACATTGACACTGCAATGAATTTACAGTTAACAGCCCTGAATCGCCCTACTCTGGCGCCTGTGCGGGTGCACTGAGGAAGAACTATGCATGGGCATAATTCTTACCCTTGCTCTTTCGCACTTGTGGGGAGCAACAGCGGGAAGAAATGAACTCAGAGTCGGGGAGAACGTGCAGTTTCAGTAAACACAGTGACTCAAACAAGGATTCGAACCCGGGTCCATAACAACCCCGCTAATAATTGTACCACCAGCCGCCCCCCTCTAAAATCCTTCTACATCTATCGCCCTTAAATATATCTGATGCGCCAGCATTGAAGGCGGCCCCTTGTCCCAGGTATTCCCCGTTCCCTTTCACTGATCTCCTTGACTTGATTTGAATGGTTTACTATTGCCACATGTATTAGTAGATCGTGAAAACTACTGTATCTTGCGCGCCATATTGAAAAAGCATGTTGCCAAAGGAGGGAAGGAAAGTTTGCAGAATGTAGCGTTAAAGTCATCGCGAGGGTGTAGAGAAAAAAAAACACTGAATACGAGATAGGTCCATTCAAAAGTCTGCTGGCAACAGAGAATGGGCTGTTCTTAGATCAGTTGATACATGACTCAGATTTTTCTTTCTATTTCCCGACGGAAGATGGTGGAAGAGGGTATGTCCAGGGTACGTGGGGTCTTGATTATTCTGTCTTTTTTTTCGGGGCAGCAGAAAGTGTAGACAGAATCAATGGATACGAAGATGGTTTCTGTGATGAACTGGGCTTCGTTCACAATCATCTTGGACAGAGCCGAAGCTATACCAAGCTGTGATAAGACCAGAATGAATACTTAGTATGTGCATCTGTAAAGTTGGTGAGTCACATGGCGGAAATGCCAAAATGGAAAGAGTGAAGTAATCATACTTTCCATTACATCCTCACATTCTTGTGACGTCGACAAAGCAAATGATTGTAAAACACATCTGTCCTCCACACAATTATGTGCACTGAGGTCGAAAAGCAATGAATAGGAAATACCCCGCATCTGGAATATGCACTAAACAGATCATGGTGGGAGTACAAAACAATTCTCAAAGCTTTGTGGAGTGTTATAAAATGACCTCCAATCCGAATGGTCATAGCAAAACAAATGGTCAGTGAACAGCCAACGTTTGGAAAGCTGAACGGATTCCATTGTGATGACTGGCTGATAAGGAGAATGTTATCCTTGAGTTGCTGGGCTGGGTGGACATATGGCTTTATTCAGACAGCCAGCGCGTGTACCATGCCATTGCTGACACTGCAGTCGCAGAATGATTAGGAATCTGCGTTGCAGCCGCAGCAGCCGTTGTTCAAATGGAATCGGGAAAATAGCTTTTTAAATGTTTGTCTCTCTGCAGCTCATGCTCAAACAATACAAAACAAAAGCAGAGGAGAATCTTTGTGTGACGGAAACATGCATTGATGGTGAAACGTTCAGTCATATATATATTTCCTTCATAACTATTGCCCTTAAAAGTCACTCTGATGCTCCAGAAATCAAACGCTTCTCTTGTCACTTTCCACAATTACAGATCTCCTGAAGTTCGCTAGTTCTATTCAACCTCAATTTCCTGTGACGATGCATCATTTCACACTTTCACTAACATCATGGAGATTGCTGGCTACCATCTCTGCTCCTGGGGCTACCCGGGGCCTTTCGCAGCGATTGAGGTCTGTGTTTTCAAATTACTGGGAGAGAATGATCTCAATCTTTGTGACTGATCGGCAAAATTCTGGAAGTGCCTTGATGCACTGCCGATTACATCAATTTACTGGTAACATATTCATGCAGTCAGTGCGAACGGACGTAAAGGTAAAAGTGCCGAAACCACATTAATGTTCTGGGAAAATCTGACAGAAGCCGAGCTGTTGTTTCGTGTCTAATGTTTCTCGAAGCTCTCTGTTTTCAGTTCAGATTTGCACTATCCACATAATTTTGCATTTGTAGTATTGCGGAGTGAACACTTGCGTTATGATTGCAAAATGGGCGGTGTTTAGCCGTCAGAAGGATTCATGAGTGGTTAGGTGAAAACTGGAAAGTTGAACAAGGTCGAACCTGCTCCATGGACATCTTACCTGTTCAGGTGCGTGCTGGTCAGTCAGAGGTGTCGGGCCTCCAGGAAGAACATTAAAGTCTTTCTTCGGCTAAAGGTGAATATTTTCAAATTGCATTTTCTTGAGTCGCGGAAAGAATTATCATTTTTCCTGTTAGCGAAAAACCTGCATTACAATAACATATTTCTCATTTAATGCTGCATGTTGTTTTTGTCAGACGCTGTGTTTAATGCTCTCTTGCTCGCTACCAGTGGGCGCCTTGAGCCGTTTTGAAATTCTACTCATAAATAAATGAAGACGTAGAAGAGAAAAAGAAGTGCAAAATAACTCTGGTCCATTAATCTATTTAAGTTTACCTATCCACTAAGTGACGTTTGCTTTGCGAACTATTTCATGTGGTTGATTTTGCCTCCGGTCTTCAATCTCTATGTGATTTTTTTTTTCTCTCTGAACTAGATTTAGTTCAGAATTTGACAGGAACACATCTTTAAGAAGATGTGCGTCGTGTGGTAGCATACACAACATTCCAGCATTTCAGTTTAGTAATTCTGCGGGATATTATGCGTAATCCGAACGCTGCCATGTTTTTAGATTGAAGGATTTTTTTCAGCACGTGGAACATAATGAAAACAAGAAAACGATCATTACCTAGATGAAACATAACATCGGAAAGAAACAGTATCAATATTATCCAATAAATGTTCTACTATTTCTCCCAACTTCCGCATGACATCAACCGTAAAATGTATTTCCCAGAACTTTGCCTATCAGCATTAATTTGCATAACAGATGGTCTATGGCACTCAGAAGTTGGCAGCTGGGGTTCATGAGCGATCGGCTGAAAGCTGGATGGTTTCATGATCGAGCATGGTCGAAACTCATCTTGCGTGTTGAGAAGTGCAAGTGAATTGAATGGCGGATAAATAAAACAATAAACATAATGACGAAAAATTAGAGATTTAAGAGGTGTTTGGCGTCAAGCCGAGAGCCTTCAGAATGATCGCGGCGGTTGGCCGTGTGATTTTTTCTGAAAAGCAAACATTGAAATGTGTGAGAGAAGATATATGGAGCTCTCTTATGTGGGATAAATGATCAAGAATGGAAACAAAGTTGTTCGATAACATCAATAAGAGGGAATATTGACATCACATTTTATTTCTCTTTCATTTCCGCTAACTCCAGCATGATATTTACCATAAAATGCATTTTCCCATAACCTTCCCTGTCAGGCTTACTTTAATACACTCAATGAGTGCCTTGTTCGAGTCTTTACGTCGCTCGTCGACGGTTTTGACTACCTCTAGCGGAACCACAGTCAAGGGCCCACTGATCTTGATTGAGGAACGTGAGCTGTTGTCGAAGCTAGAGATAGTATAACTAGCCGTCTAGAGTCATTCCAGATCTAATAGGGGCCTACTGATGGGCCAGGTTGTCGGTACCGAGTGCACAAGAACCCTCATAATGACGAGGGTGGAAATTTAGAGGATTACGTTCATGCCGAATTAAGGGGAATCCAATTACAGGACGATTTATTGTCGCCAATCAGCCTAACAAGCACGTTTTTCGGATGTGGGAGAAAAACGGAGTGCCGGGGAAAACCCACGCAAACACGGGGAGAATGTGCAAACTCCCACAGACATTAACCCAAGTCAGAAATCCGTCCTGGACCTCTGTAACTGCCCAGCACGCAGTGCTAACCACTGAGGTGACGTGTTGCCCATTGACCAGTCCATAATTAGCATACGCTAACGGATGTGACGGACTGGGCACCTCTCGAATCAACACCCAAGAGCCATCCAACCACGACCCACCGAGTGCACGTCCCTTGTTGGTCAACAAGGTGGACTGTAGCACCTGTAGATGGAATAGGTGTCATCAAAGAATAAAAATTGACATACACAGACAATACAAACAATTAACAAAGAGTCCACCATATAAGTTCATATGGCCTCCTGGCGGGCTATAAGCCCAATGGTCTGACAAGTGGCCAGCTTGTCTAATGGTCTCAGTCACCTCTCACCTGTCGTTGAAGATCCCCAGTAGCTCCAACGTAAGCGACAAAGTGAGCCTTGAAATTTGTTGGGCGAATGATTGGAATCACTTTATTCCCAGGAAGGTCATGAGGCTGTTGTTCTTTTCCAGCCACTTACGCCAGGCGCCAACAACTGAACTGGGGATTCTGGCATTCAGTCAGTTTTTCAACCTCCGGTCCGAGGTGTTGGTACTTCTGGCACTTTTCCTGCCACGCCTTCTCCAGACTGCTGCAATTGTCTTCGAACCGAACCGTCACATCCAACGCTGCAACCCTTTGGTCTTTCTCCCTCTTGAAGACGATGTCTGGCTTCCAAAGGGAGCCTTTGGTGATAATCATCTTTGGTGATAATTCATGGTTCAAGGTAGGATGTCCAGCCGTATTTTCCAACGTAGTTGCGCAGCTGTTCCAGGATCTTATTGTGGCGTTTAATCTGGCAGTTCTTAACAAACGGGCAACGGCCAGAAATGTGACTCAGAGTTTCTAAACCCGCTTCACACCTTCGGCAGGTTTTAGTGGTGAAGGGATTCCCTCTTGACAGGGTCACCCTTGTGGGATACAGATTGCACCTGAGTAGCAAGTTATTAAGGAAGCAATGTGATTTCAGCTGGTATGCAGCCTTAATCCAACTGTTTGAAATTTTGTCATTATTATAGTAGTGCATTCCGATGCCTCGAGAGGGTAGCTGCCTCCACTTGCAGAACTCCCATTCCCTCCACCCTGCATAATTGTTCACTGGTTTCTTGGGACCTGCCTCCTCCGCATCGAGTGTTGGTAATGCGGCTCTGATCATGTTCAATGACTCCGTTTCATCATTGCTGCTCTCTTCATTCGTTGGCATGAAGTCCTCGATCTCTCTCAATGCCTTGAGACCGCAGTTCTTTGATGCTCTCGTCAATGTTCTGTTCAAAGAACTGGAAAGAGGCGTGAATGACTCAGTCATTGGAGGCAGACAGCGACTCCCATTTTCAGATCACTGCAGATGGTATTTGGATCTCCAGCTTGGGAATTTCCAAACCTCCATTCCGAACCCGTGAATAGAGGATGCCATATGTTGTATGGGGTAGAAGGTGCATGAACTGCTTGACAGCATTACGGATCAGTTGGTCCAGTTTAATAAGGATATTCTGAGACGCTTCTGACAGGATCAAATGAAAATATAGCCTCGGAATGACATGGACTGTAAACAGCTCTACTCGTTGCCTCAGCCGAAGAGCTGTTGCCTGTAAGCTGGAAATCCAGGCCTTCAGTCTCTCTTCCCATGCACCTTCTTCTACGCCAGCCCATGGATCCATCTGGGCTCCCAGGCATTTCTCAGCCTCTCCTGGGGGGATGTATGCAATATCTTCCTTCCGAATCTGCCAGTTCTTGCATTGATTGTATATGAAGGTCTTCCTCTTACAGGTAAAGTGGAAGCCTTTGGTCTTGCTGGTGCTGACAGCCAGACCTGTCGAGTCGCAAAAAGACTGGAGAATCTTCAGGTTACGGGTCATCCCGACGTATGAATCACTAAGCAGGGCAATGTCATCCGCAAATGCAAGGGCTGAGCAGTTGACTCTTGCTCCATCTAGCGTCATGCTGACACCAGATCTCGCCTCTTCGAGACTACATATCAGTGGATCCATTTGAATGTTGAATAATATTGGAGAGAGCGGGTCTCCCTGCTTGACACCCCTCTCAATGTTTACTGGGGCGGTCTTGGACTTTGTGCCCTCGACCACCGTTGTGTTGCCAGTGCAGAGGTCCTGAATAAGCTCTACAAAGGCGTTTGGTAGCTTTGTTCTTTGTAATGACCTGATGACCAGCTTGTGCCCCACCGAGTCGAACGCTTTTGCCAGGTCCACAAAAACAATGGCCAGGTCCTTGTGATTTTTCTTAGTTCCCTTCATGATGTTTTGCAACACTGCGAAGTTCTCGTTGCATCCGGGAGTTGCTGCTAAAAACCCTTTCTGCCATGGGTTTATTTCGACTATCTCACTCAGTCTCTTCGCCGTGATCTTGGCAAAGAGGCGTAGTAGCAGCATTGGGCCGATCGTATTTGGACACCAGTTGTCAATGCTTTTCAGCCGTTCCTTATCCTGGCACTTTGGGATAAGGACTGTCCAACTCTGTTTCATACAGTTCGGGATTGTTCTCGAGGCCAACCACAGAGTGAAGAGGCGAGATATACGGGTCTCATATGCCTCATGGATGTCTCGGATGTCTTCCAACTTTTGACCATCTGGTCCAGGTGCACTTGCCTCCTTAGTACCCTAGATGGCTTGGATAACCTCTTCTGTGGTGATCGGCTTCATCAACTCACCCTTATCCGTTTGCCCGCTGTATGGTGTGTTTTTGCTTATATTTGCCTTATTGTTCTGGCTGGAGAGTTTCTCCCAAAAGCTTGCCTCCAGTTCAGTTATGGATAGTGGACAAGTGATTTGTGACGGCATGCCCGTGATTTGACGGGCCAGCTGGCGCCTGTTGTTCTTCTAGAGCAGCTGAGTTGCTCTGAAAACGGATTTCTGTTTTGCCCATCACTTTCTGGCTCCGCTGTTGACCTCGTGCCTTACCTTCCGAGTGCCTTTCTTAGGTACCTTTGCCGTCAGACCGTTCTTTCTTTGCCTGTTTGTCTCATCGTCCATCAGAAGGTCAGTGATGCTCTCGACTATACCCACTGCTAAGACATGTTTGTCGGGATCATTCCTTGCATTCAGGAGCTCCTCCACCTGGATCAGGTGTTCATCCACGTCCCTATACTTAGGGACTCGGTCCGGAGGTTTACCAGCGATACTTACATGCGGGGCTGGGCTCCCGACATCTGCCTCTTCCGGTTCCTGTTCTTGCTCGGAATCCGGATGTACATCAACATCTGCCCGTGTTGCAGTGTTTGCTGTTTTGCATGCAATTGCAAGCAACCTGCGCTTATCTGAGATTTGCTTGCCAGTTTTAGATGTTAAAATACTGGCAATCTCTTTATTTATAAACCAGGCACCAGCAAATCTCTTTTCAAGCTCTTTGAGGAGTGATTCCTCCTCCTCGGACCATACACTCATGTTTTTACCCCATTTGGTTGTGGTTTTAGGCAGTGCTTTCTTCGCGCGTTTCTCATTGTGAAGAACTGGATGACCGTGTCTCTCGTGTTGGCTGAGTCCATTCTCTGTTGTGAAGGCCAACTCACAAGCACTGCACTGATATTGCCCAACTATCAAGGATCGACCCTCACCCTGACATTTCGGGTAGTGGCAGGCAATAGAGTGGAACTCCCCATACTTACCACATCAAGAACATTTGGCCTTAATGTTCTTGGTTTTGTACACTGTTTTGAGGTGGTCTCTAAACGCACCAACCGTGGGGAGTATGGTATTACAGGGCTTGCAATACAACGCATCAGTGAGATAGTGGATCACCACCTCCTTAACCTCTGAGCGGTCTTGTGATGGTTCAATTATTACTTCTCAATGAAGGTGGCTTCATCCTGGGCACCTCCATTGTTTGCGGTATTGGCGATGTTAGCCATCGTTCCTGTTCCTTTAATTTGGGTTTGGTAGGCCTTGATGTAGAAGGTACAAGCAGTTACCTCAACCTCCTCGGCTGGATGGGCAGTCCAAGCCGGCTCATCTACAACCGCCAATTCCTCTGCACATATTGGGACGACAAGTTCCTCTGGCCTAGGACCCGAGTCTATCACTCAATAGTGCCCAGCGGGTTGATTTCGTCTCAAGATCATCCCTTCCGTCTGGGTCGAGACTGATCTTGTTACTAATTCTTTTGAGTTAGTTACTGTGTAACCTAGCATTTTTAACTTTTCACAGAGAGCGGTTACGGACTCATCTGCGGGGTTGTTGTTTGTCCGGTTCGCAACCCATCCGGTCACCTGCCTTCTAGGCAAAACACTCATTTTTTTCGCAGATCTCGCCAGATCACCCAATACGTAGTTTTTCTGAGTGGTCATTTAGCCGTCGGCCCTAAAGCACCAAGGTTACCAGCGGGGCCCGAGGAGGCAGAACTAGCGCTCTGATCGCTAAAAGTACGCCAAAACGATCACAACGGCAAATATCACCGATCGCTCTCAGTGAGAGGTCTCACCTCAAAACAATTAGTCATAGTTACTCCCGTGGAGAACATCCCACGTACCTGCACCCCCAGCCCGCACCACCGCCACCACGCAAAGACAGTAATATCAATTGCCATATGTTGAGGCCCCAGCGCTATTCCCTATAGTACATTAAAGGTAACTTCCAGCCAACCAAAAAAAAGCTTTGGTAACTCTGCTTTATTTTAACAAACAGAAAGTTGCTTTAGAAAATATCGGAACTTAGAACAGAAATATGCTTGTTTGCCGACGCTGACCGAATGATGCACGGAGAGACGAAGGGAGATCAGGACGCGAAATGATCTCTCTCAGAAACTGGCAGACCTGCTGCTATTTTCCAGATTTTCTGCTTTTGTTGTTTTCCAGAGAGTTGTTTTTCTGTTGACGGCCTGGTTGAAAGTATAGGTTGAAACATGAAGTCGTTGCTATAGCAGTTAATGTGTAGCGCCGTGATCGTATAGTAGTTAGTACTCTGCGTTGTGGCCACAGTAACCTCCGTTCGAATCCGAGTCACGACATTCATTTTTTTTCTGAAAAATATACGCCTCCTGCGGCTCATGTTCAAACAGCACAGAAAACAATTAACCAGCAAAGTGGAATCACATGCGCTAAAAACCATGTTTTGATGGCAAAACGCTGAATCAATGGCCCATGTTATCCGATCATATTCAATTCCCTTGAGTATATCCGAGGCTCCAGAATTCAAATGCACCTCTACTATCTCCAGCAGAAGAAGTAAAACTTTTTTTCCACAGTGTTTCTTCTGTTAGCACAGCTGACACAGCTGTTAGCAGATCACAGGAAATTCGAGGGGTTTCGGAATGGCGATTACAATGCGATTTTGTATATTTCACAAGTTTCTTCGTTATTGTTATGATAACTTGATTTGCAAAGTTAATTCTCCAAACAATCGACACAGAACACGGATCGAGAAAGATTATGTCATGAATACAAGTTAATTTTCGGATTGTAATATACGTTTGCTGATGTCAAATTATAGGAGGAACGGAGGAGATGGTTTCAAGTTACTAAGTTGTTTGATTACAAACATAAGAATTACGAGCACTGGGCAAAGCCAGCCGCTTGACGCCGCTCCGAATTTCACTGAGGTTAACTCTGATCAGATTGTAACTTCAACCCCACATTCCAGGCTATCCCAGATATCATTTCACTCTCTCTTATAACAAGGATTTTTGTAGCTCTATCTTTGATATATGCCTTCCAGAGACTGACGATCCTCTGAAGGATGAACAATCTCCTCACATCCTTATTAAATGATCGGCCACTTATTTTCAAAAAGGAAGCGATCGACCCAGATTGTCCGGCAGAAGGAACCCTCCTCTCCGTGTCCAGCCTGTCAAAACCTCTCAAGATCTTAACGGTTTTGATGAAGTCGACTCTTAGACTTCTAAACTGAACTGGATTTAAATTAAAACTCTCCACCTTTACCAGCGATAAATCAGCCCTTTCCAGGACTTAGTCTGAAAAACTTTCACTGAACTAATTCTAAAGAATGCACACTTTCTTTAATTTAACCAACCGTTCCTTTACACAATAGCCCCTTTGAAACTGAGGCTCTACATCCCTACATTCGGAAACAATTCTGATTCCAATGAGCATATTATTCGCTTCAGGATTATTTGCTGTATCCACACATTAGCTTCTTATAATGCCTGCACGAAGACACTCAGATCAATCTGCCACTCAGGCTACGGAACATCCTCGGTACTTACAGTATAATCATCTTTAATTTTCTTCCTTCCATAATGGATCATTACAGATTTGTGCACATTATACTCCGTTTGCCAGATTTTTGCACATCCATGTAACGTGTTATCCTTTATGTTCTCTTCACACCTTACTTTCCTACCTAGCTTTGCTTCGTGAGCAAACCGAATAGGCACAGCTTCAGCCGATTCCACCAAGTCATTAACATAAGTGACAAAATGTTAAGACAAAGCTTGTTGATTTATATGCCATACGGCTGGCCACATCATGTCAGCCATATATAAAACTGCTTTTGCTTAATTAGCTAACCTTCAATCCAGGTCAATATGTTATCGGCTACACCAAGGCACTGCATTTTCAGCGACAAGTTGGCTCCTGGCTCCTCGAAATCTGAGGACAGGTCATCCATCAGCTTTCCTAATTCAAAGCAAATGTGCCTCCCATAAATTAATCAAACAAATGTTCCGTTTCATGAAAGGCGTGATATCCTTGAACTTTCCATTCTGTGACATTTTAAAATATTAGTTGCTAACATATTCCCGTTGCAGACTTTAGGCGAAGTAATCTGCTCTTTTCTGCTTTCTGCCTTCCTCGCATTTTTATGAATTTGAGAGCGGGATGGTGTGGATGACATGACGATTTGTGATGATTTTAATTTCTATTAAGGTCAGAGACAAGTCCGAATCAGATTCCTCAATGAAAAGCGAGGCTTATGTTAGTGCCGGCAGCTAAATCTGTTCGCTGAGAATTCGTGAAATCTGACCATCTTTTCAAAGCTTTTGCAAGAAATGCAGTGTACCTCTGTAATGTCTGTTTATCGTTCAGGTTTCCAACATCCGCGGTATTTAGACAGTTTGTATAAACTATCCGCGGTATTTGTACTTCAGAACATCTAACGAAGTCTTTCAACGCGAAGGGCGGAGTGCAGTGCGGAGTGGAGCTGCTTGAAAGGGTAGGTGGGTGGCGGCTGGGAATTAAGAATCAGTCCGAATCGTCCCCACGGTCTTTGAACACTCGCATTCATAAGTTCCACAACTATTAAAAACAAACTATTTGCGTCACTAAGAGGAATGATTGCGTAACGCATTTATCTCGCCACTCAATTCTACGTCTTGTGCAGAGCAGCAGTTGACCAGGAAAACTCTGCCATATGCAACATGCATTAATAACAAAACATGCTGAAAACACTAAACAATTCTGGAAGGATACGTGGATAGTTAGAAAATGAGTTTCCGTCTAAACAAATCATTAGAATGACAAGTTTTCTCTCAGCAGAAAATGGGTTAAAAGCTGAAATTATTCTTCCGTGAAAAAGTGCCGAGGAGAGCGCCATCCTTCACTTGCGGGACTCATTGGCCGTATTGGTTTATTCGGCTAGTCCCATTGCAGAGAGCGCTGTGTGGCTCCGTAATGTTCTGGTGGGTTAGTATTCTGTCCTTGTCGTCTCTGCAAACTCAATTCGAATAGCGGTTCCGGCACTAGCAGGAATAAATATTTGGGTTCCTGCAGCTCATGCTCGAAGGAAACATGATTTATTTTCTTGGACGCAAAACTCTCAATCCGACATATGTATATATATATAATTCTTTCTTACATGTCTGTGAAGGTCCAGAATTCAAACGCACAATTTCTACCAGATTCCACCTCCCTCCACAGGCCCATCACCAACACCACCCCGCCACCCCCCCCCCCCCCCAAACTTTTAACTCTCTTCTGTTATAGCGGTATAAAACTTTAAATAGGACAATTGGAAAATTGGACTATTGCGTGCAGTTCAGTTCTCGCAGTACCAGAAGGACGAAAATGCTTTGGAGTGGGTACAAAGAAGATGTACCAGAGCGTGGCCTTGTCGGAGGGTTTTAGATATGAGAAGAGATGGAATAAACTCGATTTGCTATCACGTGAAAGACGGAGGGTGAGGGGTGACCTCATCGAGGTCTGCAAAATTCGGATGGATAGTGGGAAGTTTCGCCCACCCCCACCCCCTTCTCCGCGCCCCATGGTGGAATGCTCAATAAGAGAGGGAACAGGTTCAGGCATCTTCTTTGTGCGTAAAAGTCAACTACAAAAGTTTAAAGGTGTGAGGGGATCGTTTCGGGAACACATTGGAGCAAAGTTTTCGCACAGGCGATGGTGGGAGCCCGGTACGCATTGCCAGTGGAGGTAGTGGAAGCAGCAATGATCGCAACGTTCAAGGGTATCTTGATAGACACATGGTCGGGAGGAGAACAGAGAGAAAGAAACCTCGCATCGACAGTACAGAGTGGGTCTGAATAATGATTAGGAATTGATGCAGTATCGCGGCCTGAATGACGTGCTCGGTATTGTATTATTCCTTTTCTTGCCCCTTTACTTCGCTCCTATCATTCTATCCTCATTTACTTGTGACTGCATGATCTCACACTTCGGTAACACCGTGGAGTTTGTTGGTTGGCATCTCTGTTTCTGGCGCTGCACGGAAGCGTTTCGCACCATGTGCTTTGAACTATTTGAACTGGGATATCTCGATGTTTCTGAGTCAGCACGGTCAAATTGCTGGAAGGGCCTTGACGTAATGACGGTGCAACATTTTACTAGGAACTAGTATTGTAAATTGACGTTAAAGTACAAATTCCTGCAACAGCATTACGGTCTGTCGACATCTGTGGAGAAAGAAATCGAGTTGACGTTTTGAGTCAAAGGTTCCACAAAATCTTTTTTTTCATTTGAGATGATTTCCACCACCCGTCTTTACTGTAATGCTAAGTGAACAATTGAGTTATACTAGCAAAATGGATGTTGATTTTGCACTCAGACGTTTTCAGCTGGTGCTCATGAGCACTAGCTGAAAACATCCGAGTGCCAACCAACATGTATTTTGCAAATATAACTCGATTGTTCACTTAGCATTACAGAGCATTGGTCTGAAAACTTATCTGTGAAATTGTGCGAGTGAACTGAATGACAAATGATTGAATCAATAAATATAGTGATGGAAAATGAGATATTTAGAAGAGCTTTTGGGTCCTGTGAAAAACCTTCAGAATTAACATAACGCATGAAAGCGATTATTTTACATTTATCTTTGGTTTAGGATGGCGCATAGGTACTGACAGAGCTAACAGCAAATACTTAAATGATAAAATACTTACATGTAGATGCAGCAAGAAGAATAAACAAGTTGCCATGATTTCAAAACATACAAATTGATATTCCAAATGTATGCCAGACGTCTTTCTGTGAATGGACAATTTGACCAATGCAAATTATGAAAGACGCTTTGGGAACGGTAAAAAGTTTAAAGCCAAATGCCTGGAAATATATTCACTAGCAGAATTCAAATCTGGAAATTCTAATGAGGGAACACATTTTGCAAGATAATGAAAAGGTTCCGTCACTGCCCAGACGCAGTATAGATATGACCACGGATGCAGGAACGCTTGTATATTCAGCTTGGCAGTGACCCTTTGGGGACATCCAATTTGACCCTTACTGAAGCGTCTTCTGTAACCAGGTGTTGAAGACACAGATTTAAGGAGTAGGTTTAGACGGAACAATATCCTTGGTGGAGGCGCCTGCACAGCTATTTATATGAAATGGTACCTGCATACCAATTTATATTGGCAGGAATGAATAATATATAATAAACGTGTATGAATTTATCGTTATACAATCACAAAGGACATGCATGAAAACTCCAACATGATAACAGGAACTCAGGATAATAAAATGACGCAAGATGGATGCTAGCCACATTCCTGAACACTACTAGCTGCCTTGAGTACAAACTTGTGCACAATAGACCACAGGGACTATTGATTGGTACCAGTTTACGATCTGAGGTCTTGGGTGAAAACCAGACACGGAGGACTAGGGAGGATAGTCATGGGAGATGATAAGGAGGCCTACTGGACAAGGAGTATTGTACACTCAAGGACTCCAGATGGGAGAAAGGAAGATAATATTGATGAGGTACCAAGAGTCGTGTACACGAGACCACGAGCTGATCATGCACAAGCCCTTCTAACATAATACATTCTTCATTGAATATGTGACTGCAGTATGCAATCTGTAATCAATATAATTGGACAAGGTCCAGCCGCGATGGACGGTGTAGGTGTTTGAAAAATGTATAAGAATGTATATTTTTCCTTTGTTCGTCGGAGAGAGGCACTGGGTTTGACAGAAGCTATCTCCCCGCAGGCGAAAATAAACCGTTTGCTGCGAGTGCCAACCCTGAGCGTTATGTGATTTCTTTGAAACACTCTCCCGCTAACAGTTTGGTGCTGTGACTCGGATTCCTCGGTCGACCAATACCAGCAGAGAACTGGGTGAGTGTATTTACTCATTACACGTATAGACTTATCCCAGGACGCGGGTGAAGTTCGGCGGCTGACGAATTTCCGAACTTGAGAATAGGGTCTAGTCAACAGTCAAAACGGCTGTGGGTAGTTCGTTGAGGAACGCAGGCATTGTCAGGAATTGTTTACTGTGTTAAAATAAGTAACTGGCGTGTGACAGACAGTTAACCTAGAGACGTGCCCATTACAAGTAGCGTGGACGTAAACGTGAACCTCTGAAAGTGGATGTTTAACAGTTTTAGTCCCACCCAATCTTGACAAGTGAAGAAAGGGAGCTCAAATGGGGGCCAGAAGGCTCCGTGATCCGCGGAGAAAAAAATGACAGTTATTGACAAAATAATCAAATCAAGTTGGAAGCCCCAAGATCCCCCAGAAAATCAGAGGGAGTGTGGAAGGCGAAAAGAAAGAACAGGATGAAAAGGCATTAGCTTTAATACTTTGTGCCCATGTAGTTCTGACAGAAAAGGTAAATGCGTATGTTAACAGTAGAAATCAACAACTGCCAGTTATGACAGCACAGACGATGTTGCCAACACTCATGGAACAAATCCCGAGCTCTCTGTCTATATCGAGGATGTAAATTGGACAACCAAGACGTTATAGATGCTCAGTCAAGGTTTAGGGAGGGACGGGGACGTCCCGCCACCTTATGACCTAGAAACTCAGATTACAGCTGCCCCTGTGAAGATTGGATACATCCAGCGATTTCTGCCCAACAGAGAATACGGGGAATAGTCACCTAAAATGAGGATGACATATATCTCCCTATCCCCTGGGGAGATTATGGCATTGCTGGATAAATTGCCTGTATTAAAGCATCACAGTGGTAACGCAGTTTTCTGGCAGAAACTCAAAGAATCTGCCATCACCTTCATAATTGGGGTATTCGAGGCTAATTAGAACAAAAATGCCTGAAAATTACTGGCTGCGATTGCAGGCTGCCCACTAGGGTGGAACTTGGTGTGCAAACGCCCACCATCAGAAGCAAGACTTCCTGACTTGTAAGGCTGACGTAACTGATACCCTAGGTCAAATCCCCGTAAATTGGAATGCCATCGTGGGGATCACCCGAAAAGAGGAGAAGGAGCCCAAGAATATGCGAACAGGAAGTTCGAAGCTTTCCTTGCAGATAACGGCATGCCTAATATCGATCGAATAACCCAGCCTTCCTCCAATTACATCGTGACGGATTGAATCCTGCGCACCAGGCGATACAAAGACAGGGCTGGTACTTTTTTAGCAAAAATGTTTTCCCTTTCACAAAAGATAACCTTGAACTTTCCCTAGTGCTTGCTATAACATCTCTTAATAATGGTTACGAATATTTTTCCTGTACAAAATTTGTTCTAAATGACCAGTTGTTCATTGTTTTCTGTCCCATCCTTTCTTTCTTTTTCAGAACAGTCTTGAATTTGAGAACTTGTTGCTATAGGTGATATGATGATTGGTGATTAATTCATTCCCGCTAAAATCACAGACAAATCCAAACCTGATTCCTTAATGAAACCAAAGGCTTACTGCCTTTGGCGGCAGTTAACTTCGTTTTCAGATCGTCCTGAAATCTGTCCCTCTTTTGAAAACTGCTTCCTGGTTTTCAGTCTACCTCAGGAGCTTTTGCTTTTCGTTTAGATTTCGAACGTTCACTGTATTTAGATAGTTCGTGCAAATAAAGCTGGAAGATATGTGACGATGCCTTGCTGGTGAGGCGGGGATCATCCAAGTCTTGCCCATGACCTTTAATTGCACCACTAAGACAAATGATTGTAAAATGCATTTATCACTCCGAACACTTCTATGCCTTGAAGTAACTGATGGCCAGAAAAAAAAATCCATGCGTCACATGCGCAGGCGACAAAACATGCTAGATGTTCTGAACAATTCTGGAAGGATGGGTGGCGAGGTAGAAAATGAGTTTCCATCTGAACGGGTCATTATTGATACAGATTTTCAGTCAGCAGCCAACGGAATGAAAGCTGAAACTGGTCCCCTGTAATAACCTGGTCGAGAGGGAGGGCGCTGTCCTTCATTGGACGTATGGTTTACTTAGGAACGAATAACAGCAGAAAGCCATGAGTGACCCCATTATCGTATAGTTGTTAGTAATCCGCAGCAGCCAAGGCTCGAATGCAAATCACAGCACTGGCCATTTATAAAAAAAATCGCTTCATGCTGCTCATCGTCATTTGCAAAGAAGCATCATTTGCAAGGGAAGCCATGTTTGATGGCAACCCGCTCAATCAGTCACATGAAGTTTACAGTTTAATTATAAGTGTCACAAGAAGGCTTGCATTGATACTGCAATGAGTTTATTGTGAAAATCCGCTAGTCGCCTGTTCACCGAGGACGAACTTTGCATGGCCAGCGCACTTACCCCTTTCCTCTTTCACATGTAGGGGAAGCAGCAGCCGGAGGAAACGCACGCAGACTCGGGGAGAACATGCAGACTCAGCACAGACAGTAACCAAAGCAGGGAATCGAACCCGCGTCCCTGGCAACAGTGATTACAATTGCGGTTCCGTACCGCCCTCCAAAAATCCTTCCGTATCTAGCGCCCTTGCATGTATTTGAAGCTCCAGCATTCAGTGCTGGTCTCTTGTCTCAGATATCCCCCTCTTCACTTTCACTAATATCCTTTACTTGATTTGACTGATTTATTATTGTCACTTGAACCGAATGAAAAGTGATGTTTCCTGCGTGCTGTCCTTAAGAAAAATACCATTCATAGAGAAGGATCGGAGGCGGTGCAGAATGTAGTGATGCAGTCATCCTTATGCTGTAGAGACAGATCGACGTAATAAGAGGTAGATCATTCAAAAGCCTGGCGGCATCGAGGAAGAAGCTGTGTTGACCCATTTGGTGCATGACGTCAGAATGTTGTATATTTTCTTGACGAATGAAGGTGGAAGATCGTACGCCCAGAGTAAGTTGAGTCATTGATAATCTTTCCTGGTTTTCCGAGATAGCAGGAAGTGCAGACGGAATCAATCAATGGGGGGCTCATTTGCGTGATGGGCTGGGTTTCGTTCACGATCCTTTGTAGTATTTTGAGGTGTTGGACAGAGCAGAAGCCATATCAAGCTGTGATCAAACCAGAAATAATATTGTCTATATTGCATCTGTAAAAGTTAGTGAGACGCGTAACAGATATGCCAAAATGGAAAGAGTGACGTAGTCACACTTTCCATTCCATCCTCACAGTCGTGTGACGTTGCCAAAGCAAATGATTGTAAAATGCATTTATCCCACCGCACAACTCTATGCCTTGAGGTCCACAAGCAACGAACATGAAAACATCTTCGTATGTACAATGCACTAGCAACAGATTTTGCAGGAAGTACAAAACAATTCTGAACGGATTTGTGGAGAGTCAAAAATCATGTGGCGAGTTAGAACATAAGAACATAACATAAGAACATAAGAAATAGGAGCAGGAGTAGGCCATCTAGCCCTTCGAGCCTGCCCCGCCATTCAATAAGATCATGGCTGATCTGTTGTGGCTCAGTTCCACTTTCCCGCCCTCTCCCCATAACCCTTAATCCCCTCGCTTATCAAGAACCCATCGACCCGCTTCTTAAAAATATTTAGCGAGGCAGCCTCCACCACTTCAACGGGCAGAGAATTCCAGAGATTCACCACCCTTTGAGTGAAGAAGTTCCTCCTCAACTCCGTTCTAAACCGCCTCCCCTTTATCTTGAGGCTGTGCCCCCTAGTCCTACTGTCTTTTTTGAGCGGGAAGAGTCTCTCCACCTCTATCCTATCCATCCCATTCATCATCTTATACGTCTCAATGAGATCTCCCCTCATTCTTCTAAACTCTAACGAGTACAAGCCTAGTTTATTCAGCCTCTCCTCATAGCTCAATCCCCTCAACTCCGGTATCAGCCTAGTAAACCTCCTCTGCACTCCCTCCAGGGCCAAAATATCCTTGCGCAGGTGCGGCGCCCAAAACTGCACACAGTACTCCAGCTGCGGCCTCACCAATGCCCTATACAGCTGCAGCAAGACCTCCCTACTTTTATATTCAATCCCCCTCGCTATGAAGGCCAGCATCCCATTCGCCTTCCTGACCACCTGCTGCACCTGCAAGCTGGGTTTTTGCGACTCATGCACAAGGACCCCGAGGTCCCTCTGCACCGTCGCCTGCTGCAGTTTTTCGCCACGTAAGTAATAGTCCTTCCTACCATTCTTATCCGAACTGGTCCTTCCTAAGACAAATTTTCAGTCGGCAGCCAGTGGTTTGAAAGATGGAACAATTCCATTGTGATAAGTTGGCCGAGAGGGACAACGTTTTCCTTGAGTTGATGGGCTGTGTGGACATATGGCTTCATTTAGGCAGTCAATGGTGCACCATCCCATCGAAGATGCCGTGGCCGTATGATGGTTCATACTCTGCCTTGCAATAGCAGCAGCCTCCGTTCGACCGAAGTCAGGAGAATGGTTATTTTAAAAGTTTGGCACGCTGCAGCTCAGGTTCAAACAACCAAAAAAGTATTTAACAGAAGAGAATCGTTTCAGACGAAGATATGTTTTGATGACGAAACACTCAATTAGTTACAGATAAAATTGCTTCATATCTACTTCCCTTAAATGTCTCTCTTATGCTTCAGAATTCAAACACTACTCTTTTCCCTTTCCACAATGACTAATCTCCTTTAGTTCGCTCCTTCCATTCAATCCAATTGTCTTGTGACAATGCATTATCTCACACATTCTCTAACGCCATGAAGTTTGTTGGCTACCCTTTTGCACTGATGTAGATGAGTGCTTTCAAATAAACTGCGAGAGAAACATTTCAATTTTTGTGGCTCATGGCCAAAATCCTCTAAACGCCTCTAAGCACATCCAATCACATCAATTTACCGGTAAGATATGAACGCAGACCATGCGAACTGAAGGGTAAGTGCCGCAACAACATTAATGTTCTGGCAAAATCTGTGAAGAGGGAAACAGTGCCTCTGTTTCGAGTCTAATGTTTCCAGAAACTTCCTTTTTTTTCCAGATTTCCGCCATCAGCATAATTTTACATTTATTGTAACGCGGAGTGAACATTTGCATGATGTTTGCAAAATGTGTGGCGTTTTGCGCTCAGGTGTTCGTGAGTGACCGACTGAAAACTGGAGAGGTGAACAAGATCGAACCTGCTCCAAGCTCGCCTTCTCTATTCAAATGCGCGAGCGAGCTGAAAGGCAGATAAATGAAAAGGAACATAATCACAGTTATGGAAAATGAGAGATTTAGAAGCCGTTTTGCATCACGCATAAAACTTTTACAATGAAACTGGCGCGTGGCGCAGTTTCTGGAAAGAGAACCATTAAAGCGGATGTGTGAAAACGTACGGAGCGCCATTGTGCGAGATAAAGACTCAAGTAAGGAAATGAAGCCGTTAGGTATTTGGCGCCTTGCCTCGGAAACAGCAAACATTGAAAACACCCCAGATGGGTGACTGACTTTTAATTCACCGACTAGAAGTAAGGTTTGTCTCGATCCATTCGAAACCCGAAAACACATGAAACATTTATTTCAGTTCATCGCATTATTTTCATCGAGGGTCAGAATTAATCAAATTTGGTCGAAGTGATTCAGACAAAGCATGTTTGAAACTAACAGAGAACAACAGCTCGACCCAATATAGAGTACACGGGTCTCTGTTGTCTCATTTTCGTTTATGTCAGCCAAATAGAGGAAGGTACGCAGGGCAGTGAATAGTGAATGCAGCTCAGTCGGAGGAGTCGGGCTCCCGGAAGCACTCTCAATCAGTCACTTATAATCCTTTCATGCATGTCGCTGAAGGTCCAGAATTCAAACGCACCACCGCCCGAGCTCCTTCAAACTCGCTTCTGTTGCAGCTGAACGAAACTTTGGTTACATAATTACAATACTGCGCGCAGTTCTGTTATCCACAGTGCCAGAAGGACGGGAGATGCTTTGGAAAGGGTGCAAGTAAGTTTTATCCGAGTGTTTATTTATCTAGTCAGGATGTTTTATGGTACTCATCTGTTGGCAGCTGGGATTCATGGCTGATTGGATGAAACTTGGATAGGAAGATAAGATTTTGCATTCGAAATTCATCTTATCTGTTGAAAAGTGCGAGTAAACTGAATGGTGGGGGGGGGGGGGGGCGAGGTTAATGAAACAATAGATATAGTGACGTAAAATGAGAGATGTAGGAGATGTTTTGCATCGGGGGAAAGCCTTCAGAAAGAACGACGGTACTTTTCGAGAAAAAAATCAGACATTAAAATGTGTGTGACAAGATTGAAGGAACGCTCTTATGTGAGATAAATATTCAGGAAACGAAAGGAAGTCGTTCAATAACAGCGATAAGCGGGCGTATCCACATCACATTTTATTTCTCATTCATTTGTACTGGTCAGTGAATATTTGGAATATATTTGCAAAATATGTGGTGTTTAGCACTCAGACGTTGGTGTTCATGAATGATTGGCTGCAAGCAGAAATGTCAGGAAGATCGATTGTGTTACAATCTGAACTTGAAACCTACGAGTTCACTGAATGACAAAAATAACTCTAGTGATAGCAAATGAGAGATTTAGAAAGTGTTTCGTGTCACGCGAAAAGAAGCCTTCAGAATGAACATGTCTCATGATACAGTTTTTGGAAAAAAAAGTTACAATAACGTGAATTGTGAAAATGTCACGAAACCTCTTGTGTGAGAGAGAAAAATACATTGTTTGAAAGGAAAATCTATTTGTCTGCGATCAGCAGGCCGAGATGCAAATTGCTGTCGTTTAGTTGCAGGACTGTGTTGAAATATGTGACTTCCCGGGCACCAAGCCGCCCGCGGCATCGAGACGGTACAGTGGTTAGTACGCTGCATTGTGGCTGCAGCAACATCGGTTCATATCCAACTCACAGCAGTGGGTATTTTAAATATTTGTCACTCTGCTGCTCAAGCGACGAAAAGAAAAAATACTGGCCATTTTTATTTACGGCAAATCGTTCAAGCAGTCACATATAGAATGCTCCCAGATATGTTTCTGATGCTCCGGAATTCAAAAAGCTAATCTTGACCCAGACTTTTGTACGCATAAAGCCACTAAATTCGTTTACTTCTCTTAGAGTCATAGAGAGTCATAGAGGTATACAGCATGGAAACAGGCATTCGGCCGAACTTATCCATGCTGCCCTTTTTTAAAAGATAAAATTGTAGTCCCCGCTACTGCTACCTGTGGCAGCTTGTTCGAAAAACTCTGCGCCCTTCGTGTGAAAAAAGAAATGACCCTCTGGACACTTCTGCATCTCTCCCATTAACTGAATGACAAAAATAAATCTAATGTCAGGAAATGGGAGATTTAGAAGAGGTTTAACGTCATGCGAAAGAAAGCTTCAGAATGTTCAGAAAATGAATATTGAAGTGTGTGCGTGTGTGTGTGTGTGTGAAAATATAAAGCATCCTGTTGTGTGAGGGAAAAAAAATCAAGAAAGGAAATTAAGCCGCTAGGCATGTGGCGCGTTGCCAGGGAAACTGGAAACACTGCTAACATTTAGCAGATAATTCACCAACTTTGATTCACTTCCAAACCATATTATTTGTCTGATCCACTCGATTCTCGACAACACATTAACTCTTCACTCAATTCACTCGAGAAGGTCATGGCACTTGGAGTTGGGGGTAGGGTGTTAGCGTGGATAGAGGATTGGTTGTCAAATAGGAGTCAGAGAGTAGGGGTCAACGGGTGCTATTCGGATTGGCGGATGGTGACTAGTGGAGTGCCCCAGGGGTCGGTGCTGGGGCCTCAGCTTTTTACCATTTATATAGATGATCTGGAGGAGGGAACCGAGTGTAGGGTGTCGAAATTTGCGGATGACACCAAGATTGGGGGAACGGCAAATTGTGCGGAGGGTGTGGAGAGTCTGCAGAAGGATCTAGATAGGCTGGGCGAATGGGCCAGGAAATGGCAAATGGAATTTAATGTTGGCAAGTGTGAGGTGGTCCACTTTGGTAGGAAGAATGGTAGGAAGGACTATTACTTATGGGGCGAAAAACTGCAGCAGGCGACGGTGCAGAGGGACCTCGGGGTCCTTGTGCATGAGTCGCAAAAACCCAGCTTGCAGGTGCAGCAGGTGGTCAGGAAGGCGAATGGGATGCTGGCCTTCATAGCGAAGGGGATTGAATATAAAAGTAGGGAGGTCTTGCTGCAGCTGTATAGGGCATTGGTGAGGCCGCAGCTGGAGTACTGTGTGCAGTTTTGGGCGCCGCACCTGCGCAAAGATATTTTGGCCCTGGAGGGAGTGCAGAGGAGGTTTACTAGGCTGATACCGGAGTTGAGGGGGTTGAGCTATGAGGAGAGGCTGAATAAACTAGGCTTGTACTCGTTGGCGTTTAGAAGAATGAGGGGAGGTCTCATTGAGACGTATAAGATGATGAATGGGATGGATAGGATAGAGGTGGAGAGACTCTTCCCGCTCAAAAAAGACAGCAGGACTAGGGGGCACAGCCTCAAGATAAAGGGGGGGGGGGGCGTTTTAGAACGGAGTTGAGGAGGAACTTCTTCACTCAAAGGGTGGTGAATCTCTGGAAGTCTCTACCCGTTGAAGTGGTGGAGGCTGCCTCGCTAAATATTTTCAAGAAGCGGGTTGATGGGTTTTTGATAAGAGAGGGGATTAAGGGTTATGGGGCGAGGGCGGGAAAGTGGAACTGAGCCACGACAGATCAGCCATGATCTTATTGAATGGCGGCGCAGGCTCGAAGGGCCAGATGGCCTACTCCTGCTCCTATGTCTTATGTTCTTATGTTCTTACGTTCACCCATTATTTTCCTCATGGGTCGGAAATAATCAAATTTGGCCGAAGTAAATCATGCAACGATTTTCCATCCGAAAGGGTCATTAGTGAGGCTTTTTTTTTAGTCAGCAGCCAAATTTTTGAGAGGAAAACCTTTTGTTTGCGAAAATCTGGCCGAAATGCAAAGCTCTGTCTGTGAGTTGCAGGGCTGCGTGAACGCATATGTTTCTCGGGCAAGGCTACCTCGCATTCAGCAATTTGTGATGTCATAATTGCGTAATGGGTACTTGCCTGCGTTGCGAGCGCGCCAACCTCGGTTCAAACCCGCACTACGGCAGCGGCGACTTTAAACATTTGTCATTCCACTGTTTATAAGTCGGAAAGGGTTTTTTTGGGGTGGGGAGGTTCAAATCGTTCAAACACTCACATATATAGTGCTTCCAGATATATTTCTGACGCTCTGGAATACAAAACCACATCTTCGCCCAGATATTTGCACTCCCACAATGACTAATCGCCTTCATTTCTCTCCTTCCATTCCACCAGGCCTTCCTGCCACATTGCATCGCCTCACCTTTTCGTTCCCTGCGAGCTGCTCCCATTCGATTCTCAGTTTCCTGTTGCACGCTGACAAACACCCTGTAGTTTGCTGGCTACTATCTCTGTTTCTGGTGTTACTCAGTTCCACTCACACCGATCAAGATCTGTGCTTTGAAATTACGTGATGGGAAACAATTCGGCAGTTGTGAGTCCACGGAACCAAAATTCTGGAAGTGCCTTCATGCCCGATGGGAACACAGTAATTCGGGCAATATTCACGGCGGTCAAAGTGGAAAGTGCCGGAAAAAAAAACCGCTGCAGTTTTGGGAACATGTGAATGAAGAAGCTGAGCTGATGTAACGAATATAAGGTCTTCTGAAAATTTCTGTTTTCCTTTCAGATTTCCACCATCCGGTCATCGGTGCGATTATTTTCACGCTAAGTGAACAATTGTGTTATTCCTTCTAAAATAGGTGGTGGTTAGCAATGAGAAGTTGGCAGCTGGGGTTAATGAGCGATTGGGCTGGTACCTGGAGAGGTGAATCAGATCGAACGTGATCCAAACTCATCTTGCCTGTTGAAATGTGTGAGTAAGCTGTACTACCGACAAATGAAATAAATAATTTTTGTGACGAATAATGAGGGATTTTGAAGAGGTTTTGTGTCATGAGAAAAAAAACTATCAAAATGACGCTGTTTCCCGAAAGACAAACATTAAAGTGGTTATGTGAGAATGGAAGGAACGCTATTGTGTGAGAGAAATCTCCGGAAAGGATAGAAAAACACTTTATATGTGCAAATGAAACGAAAGGCCAAAGGATGATTATTTTTACTGGAGCGGGGGGCGGGGGCGGGGCGGGGGGAGGTAGAATCCGACGCTGACCCACGGTCTTTGAACAGCCGCATTATTAACTTATGGATACGACAAAGACAAAATTATTTGCGCACCAAGACAAATGATTGTAAAGTGGATTGATTCTTCCACTCAATTCCATGCTCCGAGGTCGCAGGCAATGAACAGAAAAAAAAAATCTCATGACTAACATGCCCAAACAACAGAATATGATAGAAGAATTGAATAAATCTGCAAGGATTTGTGGAGAATTTACAAAATGACCTTTCTCCGACCATGTCATCATTGATTCAGGCTTTCAGTCAGTAGTCATTGTATTGAAAAGTGAAGCTATTCGTCTGTGATAACTTCGCCAAAAGGTTGAGGAGGCTGCATTTTAGTTATTAAAAGCTGAGCGCTCGCAAGCCTTTCCTTGGTTAGTTAAGGTACCGAGACGTCTGTGTGTTGTAAGCCTATAGTGGTTAGTATTATCCGTTGTGGCCGCAGCAAACTCGGAGCAAATTCGAGTCTCAGCCAAAGTTATTTAAAATATTTCACGAAGCAGAGCAGAGAAGATTTAATTCGCAGTGCACAATACTTGTTTTGACGGTAAAATGCTCCATCAATCACAATATTAATCCTTCCATATATGTCTCTAATTGACCGGAGTTCAGACGCACCTCTTCTGCGGGATGATCCCTTTCTACCTCCCACCATCTTTAATATCACAAATCCCCTTGTCCTCGCTTCTTCCATTGTATCATCGCTTTCCATTGGCATTGCGTAATTTCACACTCTGACTAACTACGTAGAATTTATCTGGGGTTGCACAGAAACGGTTCGCTCGGTGTACGTTTGTGCTTGTAAACTACTGGAAGAGAAAGAACTCAATATTTCAGGTTCCCGACAAAAACCATTCCGGAAGCGCTCCGATTTGATGGTGATGACGCATTTTACTGGGAACAAGTACCGTAGGCAATGCTAACTGATATAAGGGCAGAAGGTCCTGCAACAACGTTACAGACCTGGCAACATCTGTGGATGGCGAAACCAAGCTTATGCTTCGATTCTAATGTTTCCAGAAAATTTCGGTTTTCATTTCAGATTTCTAACATTCGCAAAGTTTTGCGCCACTGTAATGCTAAGTGAACAATTGAGCTATTTAAACAACAATTGTACGCATCAAATACATTGATATCAATTACTATATGTTGCAACGCCAGGTCTAATCACTGTGGTACATCTGGTCACTTGCTGCCAAGCAAAAAAAAGACCCATCAATGCTGACTCTGTTTTACGTTGGACAATACAAAGGTGCTTCACAATATATATCGGTACTTCTAACAGAAAGGTGCTTGATGGCCAGCCTGGACAGAATAATGCACGGAGCTGACGAAAGGTCATCCGGATTCGAAACCTTGAGCTCTCTTCTACCTCCACAGAAAATGGCCGACCTGACACTGTTTCCCAGCATTTTCTGTTTTTGTTCTATTCGAGAGTGCCGTGTTTCAGTTGCAACACTGACACGGGCAGACATCGATGCAACAGTTGTTCTGTGGCGCCCTAATCTCACAATGGTTCATACTTTGTGTTGTGCCGCAGCCACATCTTTCCGAACCGGCGTCACGGCATTCGTTTAGCTAGAAACAAACGTCTCCTGCTGCTCATGCTCAAAGTGAACAGAAAATAATTAACTCTGGTAATAATATCATGTGTGGTAAGAGACATGTTTTGATGGCAACACGCATTCAAACGCATCTCTGCTATCTCCAGCAGAACAAGTAAAAATTCACCTTCCTAAATAAAAATACATTTTTCAGTTTCACAGTGTTTCTTATGTTAGCACACGAGAGAGCGCGGAATCAGCACTTCGACGGGATACTGCCTGGCAATTGCAGTGCCATTTTGTTCATTTAACATATTTGTTTATTATTATTATTATAAATTCATTTGCGAAGATTTTTCACCACGCAGGTACGAACGGGGAAACTCTGCAATGTATAACATGTACCAACAACAGAACATTTTGGAAGTACAATTCTGGAAGGACAAATGGAGAGTTCGTAAAGGAGCTTCCATCAGAACGGATCATTCGTGAGACAGATTTCCTCTCAGCAGGCAATGGATTGAAACCGGAAATTATCCTTCCGTGGTAAACTGCCGAGAAGGAAAACAACAGTGCTTCAGTTGAAGGACAGGTTGGGCATATATGCATATCCACCAAAGACAACGTACATCAAGCCATGTGTGGAGCCGTGATCGTATAGTGGTTTAGTACTCTGCGTTGTGGCCGCAGCAACCTCGGTTCGAATCCGAGTCACGGCAATAGTTACTTTTAAAATTTTTCTCCCTATAGTTCATGCTCAAAAAGCGCACAGAAGGATTGCTTCGCAGAAGAATCATTTGCGGGAAGAATTATGATGGAGCAATCAGTCACACAAAGTTTAATTATTAGTGTCACAATAGATTTACATTAAAACTGCAATGAAGTCACGGCGAAACTAATCTAGGCCCCACACTCTTGTGCCTGTTGGGGTGCACTGGGGAAGGATTTTGCATGGCCAATTCACTGCACCAGCGTCGATATTGAACTTGTTGGAGAAAACCATCTTTCCTATCTCCAGGAGAACAAGTAAGAATTCGTCTTCCCAAATGAAGAAAACATCATTTTCACAGTTGTTTGTTATGTTATCACTCCAAGAAATGTCACAAAATCAGGTTAAAGTCCAACATGTTTATTAGGTAACACGAGTTTTCGGAACGCTGACACTTCATCAGGTGAGTGGAGAGTTGGGTTCACAAACAGGCCACATATAAACACAGGCGCACGCACAGACGCCATGACAACGGTTTAATTGATACCTCTGTGTCCCCTTCCTGTCGGGGCACACTTCATCAGTCAAGGGAACTCAGCCTCTGATCTTCGGGTAAACATTCTCTAAGGCGGCCTTCAAGACACACGACAACGCAGAATGACCGAGCAGAAACTGATCGCCAAGTTCCGCACACTTGAGGGCGGCTTGAACTGGGATCTTGGGGTCACGTCACGCTACGACTTGCCTGGGCTTGCAAAATCTTACTAACTGTCCTGGCTTGAGACAATTCACATCTCTCTAAAGTGTGCTTAACCCTCTCTCCTTTCGTATAGTCTGCACCTGTAAAGACGTCATTATCTGTTAAGATTCGTATTCCAAACATTATATTTTAATTGAGCCTGTCAATATATGTCCTTTTTATTAACCCAACTCTGCACTCACCTGCGGAAGTGGCAGGACTCCCAAAGCTCCTGCTAACAAATAAACCGGTTGGACTTTAACCTGGTGGTGTTTGGCTTCTTACTGTGCCTACCCATTCAACGCCGGCATCTCCACATCACGTTAGCATTCTAAGCAGCGTGGAAAACAAAATCATCGACGGGTTTCTGACTGCCGATTACAAGGCCATTTTGTACATTTTATATATTTGTTCGTCATTATTGTAATCAGCTGGTTTGTAAAGTTAATTCTCCAAAACATTCGATGCAGAACACCGATGGGGAAGGCCAATGCAATGATGCAAGTGAATAATCGAATTGTAATATACATGTGCTAATGTGATCTTACAGGAGGACCGGAGGAGATGGTTTCAATTTATTGAATCGTTTGAATACAAACATGACTTAACTTCGACTTTCGTTGACGTCATGGCTGATATGACTGTAACTTCAACCCCACATTTTAGGCCATCCCCAATATCCTTTCACACCCTCCTTTATCAATTATTTTTCTAGCTCTGCATTTGACATATTCAATTTCTCCTTCTACTGCCTTTTGAGAATGGGATTTCCAGAAACTAAAGATCCTCTGAGGGTCGGAAATTCTCCTCACGTTCTCATTAAACTGTCGACCCCATACATTTACAAGGCGAACCCTCTGTCTAGATTATCCAACAGGAGGAGTCATACTCTCCACGTCAAGCCTGCCAAAACCCCACCCGATCTAAGCGGCTTTGATGAAGTCCACCCTGGTGCTTCTGAACTCGATTTGATATAAATACAAACCTTCCACTCTTCCCATAGAAAAGACCAGTCGTTTCCTCGAATTACTCTAGAAAGCCTTCACTGAACATCTTCTAACGAATCTACACCTTTCCTTCAATGAAGAGAACAATGTTGGATGCAATAATTCGCCTGTGGTACTTTGAAACTAGGGCATTGGACCCCAACATTTGTAACAAATTTAGTTTGCAATGACAGATACAATTTTGGTCGCTTCACAATTATTCCTTGTGTCTGCTACGCTTCTTGTGATTCCTGCACTAGGATACTCAGATCAAACTACAACTCCAGTCTCTGCTCGCTCTATTTATTTAGATTATAACATCTTTAATTTTCTTCTTGCCATAATGGGCCATTGCACCTTTGCGCACAATACATTACATTTGAGAAAATTTGGCACATTAACTCAATCCCTTGCTACCTTACATTCTCTGCACTCTTCTTTCCCACCTATCCTTGTTTCCTGACCAAAATGAGTCAGCACAGTTTCAGTCGATTCATCAGTCATTTATATATGTTGCAAAATGTTGAGGCGCCCATTCACACCAAGCTAGATCGGTGCTTTGAAATTACTGGATGACACACATCTCGATATTTGTGAGTCAATGGGGCAAATTTTCTGGAAGCACCTTCACGCGCGATGGCGAACATATAATTTACTAGGAAGATAGTATTGCCTGTAGATTTCACTGCTGTATAAGTGGATAGTGCCAAAAACAAAACCAAAAAAAAACTTTGCAGTTTTAGGAACATTTATGAACAGAGAACCAAGCTTTTATTGCGGGTCTAATGTTTTCAGAATTTATTTGTTTTCATTTCAGATTTCCATCATCCGGGCAATGGTGCGATTAATTTCACGCTAAGCGCACAATTGGGTTATACTTCCAAATTAGGTGATGGTTAGCACCCAGAAGTTGCAACTGTGGTTGATGAGCGATTGGCTGATACCAGGAAAGATGAACGAGATTGAACGTGCTGCAAACACATCTTATCTGTTAAAATATGCCAGCGAACTGCATGACCCACAAATGAAAATAAAACTATAGTGATGGATAATAAGAGATTGCGAAGAGATTTTGCGTCATTCGAAAATAAATTTGCGCATGACGCTGTTTTTTTTCGAAAAAAAAATCATTGAAGTGGATATGTGAAAATGTAAAGAACGCTTTTGTGTGAAAGAAGCGTCCAAAAACATGAAGACGTTAGCTTTTGGAACTGAAACGAGAGGCTATGTTACGATGTTTTTTTTCTGGGAAATGATCCGACGCGGACCCTCGGCTTTAAACAACCGCATGCTTAACTTACGGATACATTAAAGACAAAATTTCCATCAGTAAGAAAAATATTTGTAAAATGCATTTATTTTTCCACTAAATTCCATGATCTGATGTGGACAGGCAGTGAACAGGACTCATGCGTAACATGCACAACAGCATATTATACTGCAAGAACTCTTTAAGGATATGTTGAGAATATAAAATTGTCCTTTCTTCGAACAGGTCGCAATTGATTCACCTTCTCAGTCAGCAGTCATGGGGTTGAAAGCTGAAACTATTCATCTGTGATAAACCCGCCAAACGGTCGAGGATGCTGCTCTTTATTTGCAGAACTGAGTGCACGCAAACATTTCCTCAGCCAGTTACCGCACCTAGTCATCTGTGATGCTGTGATCGTGCAGTGATTAGAGCTCTATGTTGTGGCCACAACAGCCTCTTTTGGAATCCAGCTGTCGCCCTGATTTATTCAAGCTGTTTGACTCCCTGCGGCTCATGCTTAAACAGCGCAGAGAAGAATTAAGTGGCAGAGCACAATCATTACTCTGTCGGTAAATTGCCCCACCAATCACACATATAATCCTTCCATATATGTGTGTCTAATGGTCCAGAGTTCAGACGCACCTCTTCTCTGGGATGATCCTATTACTTTTACTGTCATTAATCTCCTTGGCTTCATTTATTCCATTATATAATTGCTTTTCAATCGCATTGCATCATTTCACACTCTTCACACAGCGTGGAGTTTGTTGATCTCTGTTTCTGAGGCTGCATGGAGAGATTTCGCACGATGTCGGTCTCTGCTTTGAAACTATTGGAAGAGAAACAACTCGATTTTCCAGATTCCAGGGAGCCACAATTCTAGGAAAGACTCAATGCGATGGTGATGACGATATTTTCTGGAGAACCAGTAATGCAGTCAATGCTAAATGACCTAACGGTGGGAAGTCCTGCAACGACGTTACAGATGTGACAACATTTTGGAGAGCGAAACCGACCTGACGTTTCGGGACTAAGCTTTCCAGAAACTATCGGTTTTTATTTCAGATTTCCAACATTCGCATAATTTTGCGCTGTTGTAATGCCCCGTGAACAATTGGGTTATTGAAACAATAACTAAACACGTCAAAGACATTGATATGAATTGCTGCATGCTGATGCTGCAGCGCTAATCCCTATGCTACAATTCTGGTCACTTCCTGCTAAGCAGAAAACAAATATACCTCACTCTGCCAACTCCTTTATGTCTGCAAATAGAAAGGTGATTTAGAATGTATCGGTACTGAGCAGGAAGGTGCTTGATGGTTGGTGCGGACACAACGATGCACGGAGATGACGAAGGGTGGTGGGGCTCGAGCCGTTGAACTCTGTTCTACCTCCACAGACAATGGTAAACCTACTACAATATCTCAGCATTTTCGGTTTTCTGTTGTGTTTCGAGAGTGCTGTGTTTTAGCTGTAGGCCTGGGTAAACGTGTGGCTTGAAACGGGCAGTCTTTTATGCAGCACTTTTTTTGTGGCGACATAACCGTGTAGTTGTTAGCCCTCTTCGTTTTGGTTGCAGCAATCGCGGTTCGAATCTGACTCAAAGCATTTGTTTTGCTAAAAAAACACGCTCGCTGCAGCTCGTGCTCAAACAACACAGAAAATAATTAGCTCGCAACGCAGAATCATGTGCGGTAAGAGCCAATTATTGATGGCAAAACGCATTCAAACGATCTTTACTATCCCCAGCAGAAGAAGTAAGAATTCATCTTCCCAAATAAAAAAGAACGTTTTCATTTTCACAGTTTGTCTTACGTTAGCACTCTAAGAAGTGTCACAACACCAGTTTAAAGTCCAACACTAAAGTCCAACAACTTGATATCACGAGCTTTCGGAGCGCTGCCCCTTCATCACTTGATCGAGAGTTGGGTTCACAAACAAGCCATATATAGACAGAGACTCAGGCACAGAAGCTACGACAACGGTTTAATTGACACCACTTGACAGCCACCAGGCAGGAGTGTTCCCTTCCTATTGGGGCACACTTTAGCAGTCACAGGAATTCAGCCTCTGATCTTCTGGAAAGTGTTCTCCAAGGTGGCCTTCAAGATACACCACAACACAGAATGGCCGAGCATTTACTGATAGCCAAGTTCCACACACATGAGGCCTGCCTCTACTTTGATCTTGTGTCCACGGCACACCTTCTGTACACTCCTCGACGTGCCTGGGCTTGCAAAATCTTACTAGCTGTTCTGGCTTGAGACAATTCACAAGTCTTTAACGTGTGCTTAACACTCTGTTCACTCGCATTTTCTGCACATGTAAAAACTTCATTATCTGTTAAGAATCACACTCCAACCATTATCTTGTAATTGTGTTTGCGTTTATATATGACCTGTTTATCAACCCAACTCATTTCTCACCTGCTGAAGGGGCAGGACCGAAAGCTCGTGCTACCAAATTAAACCTGTTGGACTTTATCCTGCTGTTTGTGGGCTTCTTACTGTGCCGCCCCCAGTCCAATGCCAGAATTTCCATATCACGTTCGCATTCTAAGCAACGCGGAACAAAGGCTTTGATGCGTTTCAGGCAGTTGATTACAAAGCCATTCTTTTAAATATTTTACATATGTGTTCGTTAGTATTATAATAAGCTGATTTGGGAATTTAATTCTCCAAAACATTTGGTGCAGAACACCGATGGAGAGGACCAATGCAATGAATACCAGTGAATACTCGAATTCTGACATACATCTGCTAACCTGATCTTACAAGAGGAGCGAAGGAGATGGTTTCAAGTTACTAAATTGTTTGAATATAAACATACGACTTACGCGCAGTGGGCCAGCCGGCCCCTCGACAACTCTCCGACTTTCATTGAGGTCATGGCTGATATGATAGTAAGTTCAACCATTTTAGGCTATCCCCGACATCCTTTCATTCCCTCCTTTATCAAGATTTTTTCGAGCTCTGCCTTTGACATATTCAAGGGGTCCTTCCACTGTCTTTGTGGAAGAGATTTCTACAGACTAAAGATCCTCTGAGGGACAAAAATTCTCCTCGCCTGCTTACTAAACCATCGACCCGATATTTTCCAAAGGTGAACCCTCGGTCTAGAGTGTCCAACAAGATGAGTCATTCTATCTTCGTGCAGCCTGGCAAAACCACACATGATCTGAGCTGTTTCGACCAAACCCACTTTTTATGCTTCTAAACTCGATTGGATTTAAGTAAAAACCTTCCCCATAGAAAAACTCAGTCGTTTCCTGGAATTAGTCCAAGAAAACCTTTACGGAACTTCTTCTAACGAATCTACAACTTAAATTAAAAGACCAATGTTGAGCACAGTAACCCACCTGTGGTCCCCTTGAAACTAAGCTATTACAACCCAAAATTCCTCACGAAATGACAGATAAATTTTTATTCGCTTCACAATTATTTGTTGTGTCTGCTGTGTCTTTTGTGATTCCTGCACTAGGACACTCAGATCAAACTTCAGCTCAGATCTCTCCCCATCCATTTAGATTATAATCATCTTTAATTTTCATCCCGCCATAATGGATCATTGCACGTTTTCACACAAAACACTACATTTGAGAGAGAAAAAAATGACTTATTATGAGATAATGACTTATCTCTTTCCACCTTATATTCTCTTCAAATATTTCTTTCCCGCCTATCTTTGTTACCTGGCCAGATTGAGCAAGCACAGCTTCAGTCGATTCATCCAACTCATTTATAAATATTATATATGTATTGGAAAATGTTGAGGCGCCAGTTGTTGATTCCTGTGCCATACCACTGGTTAAATACTGTCAACCATATATAACGCTGATTTTTGTTAGCCAGCCAATCTTCAATCCAGGCCAACATTTACCGGCTCTTACAGCAGCTGGTATTTTCAGGAAATGGATTCTGGAAGTCTGAGGACCGGGCATCCAGCAGCTTCTTCTAATTCAAAGAAAAAGTGATTTCCATGAATCAGTCATACAAGCCTTTCATATAATGCCTGATAGCCTTGAACTCTTCCACGTACCCCAATACGTCATCCCTAAATTTTAATTTCTAACAGGTTTACCTGGCAAACTGTAGGCTAATTAACCTGCTGCTGCCCACTTTCTGCCTTCCTCCCTTTTCACTGAAGTTGAGAGCTGTATACTATTGACGACATGGCGGTTGGTGACGATTTTAATTTCTGTTAAGGTCTGAGTCAAGTCCTCCCCTGATGTCTTAATGAAAAGGAAGGTTCATTATTTGTACTGGCAGCTAAATTCGTTTGCTGCGTATTCGGAAAATCCTTTGATCTTCCCACAACTGCTGCAATAAATTCAGTGTACCTGAACAATACTGGTTTATCGTTCAGATTTTGAACGTCCGCGATATTTGGTTAGTTTTGCGAATGAAACTTCAGGATATTTGGCGACGTCTTTCGAGGCGGAGGGGCGGGGGTGCGGGGATGGGGGGCTCGCTGGAAGGTGTGTGGGCGGATGAGGGGGCGGCGAGGGCTGCGGGGGAAGGTTTGCATGGTGGGAGATGTGAGTCCGAACCATTCCCGCGACCTATGAACATTCGCAATAATACCTTTCGCATCTATCAAACATAGACTATTTGTCGACAGACTGAGACGAATGATTGTAAAACAATTTACGCCTCCACTCAATTCCACGCTCTCAGGGCAGCAGACAACGAGTAGGAAAACTCGGCGGTGTATAGCATTCACAACACCAGAACATGCTGGATGTACTGATCAATTCCGCAAGGATATGCGGAGAGTTAGGAAACGAGTTTCCTCCTGAACGGGTTATTACTGAGACAAATTTTCTTTCAGCAGCAAATGAGTGAAAGCTGAAACTATTCTTCTGTGACAAAGTGTTGAGAAAGGGAACGATATCCTTCATTTGCCGAGCTTAATAGACGTATGGGGTTACCCGGCGAGTCACATCTGCCACAAGTTACCTTTGGCGTTGGAATGGTTTAGCACACTGCATTATAGCCACACCAACTTCGATTCGAACCCAAATGATGACAATGATTACAGCAAGCCTTCTATGATGCTGTGTTTGTAGAATGGTGTTGTCGGCGGCTTTATGGTTGCAGTAGACCTAGGTTCGAACCCAAGTCACAGCAACAGCCATTTAAAAAAAAATAGCTCCCTGCGGCTCCAGCTCAAACAACGCAGAGAATTATTCCACAGCGGAGAATCATTAAAGGAGGAATCATGTTTCAATGGCAAAACGCCAAATCAGTCACATAAAAATTAATTATTAATGTCACAGTAGGCTTACACTGCAAGGAAGTTGCGACAAAAATATTCTAGTCGCCACACCCGCATGACCTCACATTCTAACTAAAACTGTGGAGTTTGTTGGCTACCATCGCTATTCTGGGGTGACACGGTCCTTTCACACCGATGTTGATTGCTGCATTGAAACTGAGAAACTTCTCGCTCTTTGGGCTCACATCCACAATCCTGGAAGAGCCTTCATGCGATGACGATCACAAAACATTCCCAGAAAGATAATCATGCAGACATTGAGAACTGAGTTAAAAGTCGAAAATGCTGCAACAACGTTGCACTTCTGCGAACTTCTGTAGACTGACAAATGGAGCTGTGGCCTCGAGTCTAGTGTTTCCACTTACACTGTTTTAATTTCAGATTTCCTCCGCCGGGATAACGCTGCGCTTATTGTATTGCTGAGTGAAAATGTAGGATATATTCGCAAAATAACTGGTGTTTAGCATCCAGAAGTTGGGGTTCATGAATGATTGGCTGCAACCAAAAAGGTCAGGAAGACCGATTGTGCTCCAATCCCAAATTGCCTGTTGAAATCTACGACTTCACTGAATGACAAAAATAACTCTTGTGACAGCAAATGAGAGATTTAGAAAAGGTTTCGCGTCATTCTGAAAAAAAAAGTCTTCAGAATGAACATGTCTTATGATACAGTTTTGAATAAAAAACATTAAAGTGAGAATGTAAGGAAACCTGTTGTGTGACAGAGAAACAAGCCAAGACAGCAAATGAAGCCGCTTGGAATGTGCCACGTTTTCGCGGAAACTGTGAACACTGCAAACATTCTGCAGAAAAGTCACCAGCTTTGATTCACCATCCAGACGATATTGTTTGTCTGATACATTCGATTCCCGACAAAACGTCGCTCAGTTCATCGCATTATTTTGCGCATTGGTCAGAACGTATCAAATTTGTTCGAAGTGAATCATTCAACGGCCTTCCATCTGAAAGGGTCATAAGTGAGTCTTTTTCTTCACTCAGCAGCTAACTGTTTGGAAGTAAAAACTATTTGTCTGTAATAAAGCGGCAGAGATGGAAAGGGTTGTCGTTGAGTTGCAGGGCTGTGTTGAAGTATCTGTGTTCTCGAAAACGAGCTATTGCACTTGTTGCTTCGTGGCGCCCTCACCATACAATAGTTCATACTCTTCGCGTGGTTGCACTAAACTCGATTCAAATCCGAGTCGCAGCAGCAGTTATTTTATACACTTTCACTCTGCTGCTCATGCTCAAACGGAGAAAAAGAAGAATTACTTATCAAAGGAGAATCATTTGCTTTTACGGCAAATCATTCAAGCAGGCACGCAAAAAATGCTCCCAGATATGTTTCTGATGCTCCAGAATTCAAAGGCAAATCTTGACCCAGACATTTGCCTTCCACAGTCACTAAATTCCTTTCCTTCTGTCCTTCCATTCCACCCGATTTCCCTGTGGCATTGTATCATTTCACACGTTCACTCCCGGAGAAATATGCTCAAATAACACAGCGAATAAGTAAGTGTGAGAGGGGAATCATTTGGTGGAGGAGACATATTTTCATGGCTGGACACTCAGGCTCATACATCATCCTTTGATGCCTAACGCCCTGACGTGCTTCTGGTGTTCGTCAATTCGAACGCATGTCTGCTCCGTGATCCCCCCATTTCGCAAGCAACAAACATCTTTACTTCGCTCCGTCCATTCCATTCTTAATTTTCTGTCACGTTGTATCATCTCACAGTTTCACAATCAACGTGGAGATTGCTTGCTATCATGGCTGTTTCTGGGGTTACTCGAGGCCACGGCACACCGAAGTAGGTCTGTACTTTGAAATTACTGGACGAACACATCTTAATATTCGTGAGTCCTTACAGACAAATTTCTGGAAGGGCATATTTCCACCACGGCGATAATGCTGCGTTTACTGTACTGCTGAATAACTATTTTGATATATTTGCAAAATATGTGGTGTTTAGCACTCAGAAGTTGAAGTTCATGAATGGTTGGCTGCAACCATTGCGTGGAAGATCGATTGTTCTACAATCTGAACTTGCCTGTTGAAATCTACGAATTCACTGACTGACAAAAAGAACATAAATCTAGTAATAGCAAATCAGCTATTTAGAAAAGGTTTCACGTCATGCGAAAAACGCCTTCAGAATGACCATGTCTCATGAATCAATTCTTGAATAAGATACAGTAAAGTGAATGCGTAAAAATGTAAGGAAACCTCATGTGAGAGAGAAGTCAACTGTTTGAAAGGAAAAACCATTTGTTTACGGTAAGCCGGCCGCGATGCAAAGGGCGGTCGTTTAGTTGTAGGGCTGTTTTGAAGTTTATAAGTTCTTAGGCAATCAGCAGTGCACTACGCAGTTCGTGGCGCCGTGATCATATAGTGGTTCGTACTCTGCGTGGTGGCCGCAGCAACCTCGGTTCGAATCATAGTCACGGCAAGTGTTATTTCAAATATTTGTCACTCTGCTGCTCCTGTTCAAGCTACGAAAATAAGAACTACTTCCCAAAGGAGAGTCTTTTTTTAACTGCAAATCGTTCAAGCAGTCACACATAGAATGCTCCTCGAAATGTTTCTGATGCTCCGAAATACAAAAGTAAATCTTGCCCCCCAAATTTGTCCTCTTACGGTCATTAAATTCCATTACTTCACTCCTTCCATTCCGTCCTACTTTCCTGTATCATTGCATCATCTCACACTTTCAAACCCTTCGAGACATGCTCAAATATCACAGCGAAGAAGTAAGTGGGAGAGGGGAATCATTTGGGGGAGGAGGCATATTTTCAATCCCATGAATGATTGGCTGAAACCAATACAAGTAAAGAAGCCCGACTGTGCTCCAATCTGATTTTGTCTGTTGAAACCTACGAGTTTACTGAATGACAACAATAAGTTTAGTGACAGCAAATGGGCGATTTAGAAACGGTTTCACGTCATGCGAAGAAAAAACCCTTCAGAATGAACATGTCTTATTATACAGTACCTTTCAGTGATACAGTTCCGTTAAAAAAAAATTGAATGTATGAAAAATGTAAGGAAACCTCTTGTATGCGTGAGAAAAAAAATGAACTGTTTGAAAGGAAAACCCATTTGTCTGCGATACACCGGCCGAGATGTAAAACACTGTCGTTTAGTTGCAGGATTGTTTTGAAGTATATGAGTTCTGGGCACTCGATGTTGCGCAAGCCCTTCCTGGCGCCGTGGTCGTATAGTGGTTAGAATTCTGCGTTGTGGCCGCGGCGCCCTTAGCTCGAATCCGAGTCACAGTAATGATTGCTTTAAATATTTGTCACTCTGCTGCCCATGCTCAAGTGAGAAAAAGAAGAATTGCTTTCGAAAATTAAGTCTTTATTTAACGGCAAATTGTTCAAGCAGACGCAAACAGAATGCTCCCAGATATGTTTCTGATGATCCGGAATTCAAAAAGTAAATCTTGACCCACACATATGCCCTCCCACTGTCAGTAAATTCCTTTACTTCGCTCCTTCTATTCCATCCTACTTTCCCATGTCACTGCATCAATTGACTCTTTCACACCGTGCGAGACATGCTCAAACAGCTCCGCGAAGAAGTAAGTGGGAGAGGGGAATCATATGGGGGAGGAGACATGTTTTCATGGCTGGACACTCAGACACATACATAATCCTTTCATGCCTAATGCCCTTACGTGCCTCTAGTGCTCCTCAACTCGATCGCACGTCTTCGACATAGTTCCCCCATTTCGCAAGCACCAAGTATCGTTATCCGCTCCGTCCGTTCCATTCCTAATTTCCTGTGACATTGTATCATCCAACAGTTTCACAAGCAAACGTAGAGATTGTTTGCTACCATCCCTGTTTCTGGGGTTACTCGAGGCCAATTCACACTGATGTAGATTTGCACTTTGAAATTACTGGATGAACACTTCTTGATATTCGTGAGTGCTTACAGAGAAACTTCTGGAAGCACACATTTCTACCACGGCGGTATGCTGCGTTTATTGTGACTATTTGAGTGAGTATTTGGATATAATTGCAAAATATGTGGTGTTGAGCACTCAGAAGTTGAGGTTCATGAATGATTGGCTGCAACCATTGCGTGGAAGATCTATAGTGCTACAATCTGAACTTGCCAGTTGAAATCTACGAATTCACTGAATGCCAAAAAGAAAATAAATCTAGTGATAGCAAATCAGCTATTTAGAAAAGGTTTCACGTCATGTGAAAAACGCCTTCAGAATGAGCATATCTCATGAATCAATTCTTGAAAAAGATACAATGAAGTGAATGCGTGAAAATGTAAGGAAACCTCGTGTGAGAGAGAGAAACGGGTCACCTGTTTGAATGGAAAAACTATTTGTCTACGATGAGCTGGCCGCGATGCAAAGCGCTGTCGTTTATTCGCAAGGCTATTTTGAAGCTTATAAGTTTTCAGACAGTTAGCAGGGCACCCAGCAGATCGTGGCGCCGTGGTCGTATAGTGGTCAGTACTCTGCGTTGTGGCCGCAGCAACCTCGGTTCGAATCCGAGTCACGGCAGTTGCTGTTTTAAATATTTGTCACTCTGCTGCTCAGGCTCAAGCGATGAAAATAAGAATTACTTCTCAAAGTTGAACTTTAATGTTCCAAGGTACGTTTCTGATGCCCCGGAATACAAAAGTAAATCTTGCCCCCCCAACATTTGCCCTCCTACAGTCATTAAATTCCTTTACTTCGCTCCTTCCGTTCCACCCTACTTTCCTGTCTCATTGCATCATCTCACATTTTCACACCCTGCGAGACATGCTCAAATAGCACAGCGAAGAAGTAAGCGGGAGAGGGGAATCATTTGGGGGAGGAGGCATATTTTCAATATCATGAATGATTGGCTGAAACCAATAGAAGTAAGGAAGCCCGATTGTGCCCCAATCTGATTTTGCCTGTTGAAGTCTACGAGTTTACTGAATGACAACAAATAAGTTTAGTGACAGCAAATGGGCGGTTTAGAAAAGGTTTCACGTCATGCGAAAAAAAACCCCTTCAGAATGAACATGTCTTATTATACAGTTCCTTTCAATGATACAATTCCGTAAAAAAAATTGAATGTACGAAAAACGTAAGGAAACCTCTTGCACGTGAGAGAAAATAAAATGAACTGTTTGAAAGGACAACCCATTTGTCTGCTATACGCCGGCCGGGATATAAAACACTGTCGTTTAGTTGCAGGGTTGTTTTGAAATATATGAGTTCTGGGCACTCAGTGTTGTGCCAGCCCTTCGTGGCGCCGTGGTCGTATAGTGGTTAGTACTCTGCGTTGTGGCCGCAGCAACCTCGGTTCGAATCCGAGCTACGGCAGGGCCTGTTTTAAATATTTATCACTCTTCTGCGCAAGCTCAAGCGACGAAAATATGATTTACTTTCCAATCTTAGGTTTTTTTTTAACGGCAAATTGTTCAAGCAGTCGCACATGGAATGCTCCCAGATGTGTTTCTGATGATCCGGAATTCAACTGAACTGATGACCCACACATTTACTCCCCCACTGTCATTAAATTCCTTTACTTCGCTCCTTCTATTCCATCCTGCTTTCCCATGTCACTGCATCAACTGACTCTTTCACACCGTGCGAGACATGCTCAAACAGCACCGCGAAGAAGTAATTGGGAGAGGGGAATCATATGGGGGAGGAGACATGTTTTCATGGCTGGACACTCAGACACATATATAATCCTTTCATGCCTAATGCCCTTAAGTGCCTCTAGTGCTCCTCAACTCGAATGCACGTCTTCGACATGGTTCCCCCATTTCGCAAGCACCAAGTATCGTTATCCGCTCCGTCCGTTCCATTCCTAATTTCCTGTGACATTGTATCATCCAACAGTTTCACAAGCAAACGTAGATTGTTTGCTACCATCCCTGTTTCTGGGGTTACTCGAGGCCAATTCACACTGATGTAGATTTGCACTTTGAAATTACTGGATGAACACTTCTTGATATTCGTGAGTGCTTACAGAGAAACTTCTGGAAGCACACATTTCTACCACGGCGGTATGCTGCGTTTATTGTGACTATTTGAGTGAGTATTTGGATATAATTGCAAAATACGTGGTGTTGAGCACTCAGAAGTTGAGGTTCATGAATGATTGGCTGCAACCATTGCGTGGAAGATCTATAGTGCTACAATCTGAACTTGCCAGTTGAAATCTACGAATTCACTGAATGCCAAAAAGAAAATAAATCTAGTGATAGCAAATCAGCTATTTAGAAAAGGTTTCACGTCATGTGAAAAACGCCTTCAGAATGAGCATATCTCATGAATCAATTCTTGAAAAAGATACAATGAAGTGAATGCGTGAAAATGTAAGGAAACCTCGTGTGAGAGAGAGAAACGGGTCACCTGTTTGAATGGAAAAACTATTTGTCTACGATGAGCTGGCCGCGATGCAAAGCGCTGTCGTTTATTCGCAAGGCTATTTTGAAGCTTATAAGTTTTCAGACAGTTAGCAGGGCACCCAGCAAATTGTGGCGCCGTGGTCGTATAGTGGTTAGTACTTTGCGTTGTGGCCGCAGCAACCTCGGTTCGAATCCGAGTCACGGCAGATGTTGCTTTAAATATTTGTCACTCTGCTGCTCAGGCTCAAGCGATGAAGATAAGAATTACTTCCCAAAGTTGGACTTTAATGTTCCAAGGTACGTTTCTGATGCCCCGGAATACAGAAGTAAATCTTGCTCCCCCCCCATTTGCCCTCCTACGGTCATTAAGTTCCTTTACTTGGCTCCTTCCGTTCCACCCTACTTTCCTGTCTCATTGCATCATCTCACATTTTCACACCCTGCGAGACATGCTTAAATAGCACAGCGAAGAAGTAAGTGGGGGAGGAGGCATATTTTCAATATCGTGAATGATTGGCTGAGACCAATACAAGTAAGGAAGCCCTATTGTGCCCCAATCTGATTTTGTCTGTTGAAATCTACGAGTTTACTGAATGACAACAAATAAGTTTAGTGAGAGCAAACGGGCGATTTAGAACAGGTTTCACGTCATGCGAAAAAAAACCCTTCAGAATGAACATATCTTATTGTACAGTACCTTTCAATGATACAGTTCCGTAAAAAAAAATTGAATGTACGAAAAACGTAAGGAAACATCTTGTATGTGAGAGAAAAAAAAATGAACTGTTTGAAAGGAAAATTCATTTGTCTGCGATACGCCGGCCGAGATATAAAACACTGTCGTTTAGTTGCAGGGTTGTTTTGAAATATACGAGTTCTGCGCACTCTGTGTTGTGCTCGCCCTTCGTGGCGCTGTGGTCGTATAGCGCTTCGTGCTCTGAGTTGTGGCCGCAGCAACCTCGGTTCGGATCTGGGTTACGGCAGTGGCTGTTTCAAATGTTTGTCACTCTACTGCGCATACTCAAGCGACGAAAATAAGATTTACTTTCCAATATTAGGTTTTTTTTAACGGCAAATTGTTCAAGCAGCCGCACATAGAATGCTCCCAGATGTGTTTCTGATCATCCGGAATTCAAAAAGTAGATCTTGACCCACACATATACTCTCCCACTGTCATTAAATTCCTTTACTTCGCTCCTTCTATTCCATCCTACTTTCCTGTGTCATTGCATCAATTCACACTTTCACACCCTGCGAGACATGCTCAAAGAGCACCGCGAAGAAGTAAGTGGGAGAGTGGATTCATGTGGGGGAGGACACATGTGTTCATGGCTGGATACTCAGACACATACATAATCCTCTCATGCCTAATGGGCTTACATAAGAACATAGAACATAAGAAATAGGAGCAGGAGTAAGCCATCTGGCCCTTCGAGACTGCCCCGCCATTCAATAAGATCATGGCTGATTTGTCGTGGCTCAGTTCCACATTCCCGCCCTCTCCCCATAACCCTTAATCCCCTCTCTTATCAAAAACCCATCAACCCGCGTCTTAAAAATATTTAGCGAGGAAGCCTCCACCACTTCAACGGGCAGAGAATTCCACAGATTCACCACCCTTTGAGTGAAGAAGTTCTTCCTCAACTCCGTTCTAAACCCCCCCCCCCCTCTTTATCTTGAGGCTGTGCCCCCTAGTCCTACTGTCCTTTCTGAGCGGGAAGAGTCTCTCCACCTCTATCCTATCCATCCCATTCATCATCTTATACGTCTCAATGAGATCCCCCCTCATTCTTCTAAACTCTAACGAGTACAAGCCTAGTTTATTCAGCCTCTCCTCATAGCTCAAGCCCCTCAACTCCGGCATCAGCCTAGTAATACTCCTCCGCACTCCCTCCAAGGCCAAAATATCCTTGCGTAAGTACGGCGCCCAAAACTGCACACAGTACTCTAGCTGCGGCCTCACCAGTGCCCTGTACAGTTGCAGCAAGACCTCCCTACTTTTATATTCAATCCCCCTCGCTATGAAGGCCAGCATCCCATTCGCCTTCCTGACCACCTGCTGCACCTGCAAGCTGGGTTTTTGCGACTCATGCACAAGGACCCCGAGGTCCCTCTGCACCGTCGCCTGCTGCAGTTTTTCGCCCCGTAAGTAATAGTCCTTCCTACCATTCTTCCTACCAAAGTGGACCACCTCGCACTTGCCAACATTAAATTCCATTTGCCATTTCCTGGCCCATTCGCCCAGCCTATCTGGATCCTTCTGCAGACTCTCCACACCCTCTGCGTTTGCCTTTCCACCAATCTTGGTGTCATCAGCAAATTTCGACACCATACACTCGGTTCCCTCCTCCAGATCATCTATATAAATGGTAAAAAGCTGAGGCCCCAGCACCGACCCCTGAGGCACTGCACTTGTCACCAACCGCCAATCCGAATAGCACCCATTGACCCCCACTCTCTGCCTCCTATTTGACAACCAGTCCTCTATCCACGCTAACACCCTACCCCCAACTCCATGTCCCCTGACCTTCTGCAATAACCTCTTGTGAGGTACCTTGTCAAACGCCTTCTGAAAACACGTGCCTCTGGAAATACGTGCTTACGTGCCTCTGGTGTTCCTCAATTCGAGCGCACGTCTTCTACATGGTTCCCCCATTTTACAAGCACCAAATATCTTTATTCGCTCCGTCCATTCCATTCCTAATTTCCTGTGACATTGTATCATCTCACCGTTTCACAAGCAAACGTGGAGATTGTTTGCCACCATCCCTGTTTCTGAGGTTACTCGAGGCCAATTCACACTGATCTAGGTTTGTACTTTGAAATTACTGGATGAACACTTCTTGATATTCGTGAGTGCTTACAGAGAAACTTCTGGAAGCACACATTTCTACCACGGCGGTGTGTTGCCTTTATTGTGACTATTTGAGTGAGTATTTGGATATAATTGTAAAATATGTGGCGTTTAGCATTCAGAAGTTGAGGTTCATGAATGATTGGCTGCAAGCAGAAATGCGTGAAAGATCGATTGTGTTACAATCTGAAGTTGCCTGTTGAAATCTACGAGTTCACTGAATGACAACAAAAAACTCTAATGATAGCAAATCAGCTATTTAGGAAAGGTTTCACATCATGCAAAAAACGCCCTCACAAGGAGCATGTCTCATGAATCAATTCTTGAAAAAGATACAGTAAAGTGAATGCGTGAACATGTAAGGAAACCTCTTGTTTGAGAGAGAGAAACGGGTCAACTGTTTGAATGGAAAAACTATTTGTCCACGATGAGCTGGCCGCGACGCAAAGCGCTGTCGTTTATTCGCAAGGCTGTGTTGAAGTTTATAAGATCTCAGGCACTCAACAGTACACCCAGCAGTTCGTGGCGCCGTGATCGTATAGTGGCTAGTACTCTGCGTTGTGGCCGCAGCAACCTCGGTTCGAATCCGAGTCACGGCAGACGGTGTTTTAAATATTTGGCAAGCTGCTGCTCAGGCTCAAGCGACGAAAATAAGAATTACTTCCCACAGTAGAATTTTAATGTTCCAAGATATGTTTCTGATGCCCCGGAATACAAAAGGAAATCTTGCCCCCCACACTTGTCCTCTTAGGGTCATTAAATTCCATGACTTCGCTCCTTCCATTCCGTCCTACTTTCCGGTGTGATTGCACCATCTCACACGTTCAAACCCTGCGTGACATGCTCAAACAGCACAGCGAAGACGTCAGTGGGAGCGGGGAATCATTTGGGGGAGGTGACATATTTGCAATGTCATGAATGATTGGCTGAAACCAATACAAGTAAAGAAGCCCGACTGTGCTCCAATCTGATTTTGCCTGTTGAAATCTACGAGCTCACTAAATGATAACAATAACTTTAGTGACAGCAAATGGGCGATTTAGAAAAGGTTTCACGTCATGCGAAAAAAAAACCGTTCAGAATGAACATGTCTTATTATACAGTTCCTTTAAATGATCCAGTTCCGTTAAAAAGAAAACAATAAAGTGAATATGTGAAAATCTAAGGAAACCGCTTGTACGTGAGAGAGAGAAAAAAAATCAACTGAAAGGAAAACTCATTTGCCTGCGATAAGCCGGCCGAGATGTTTCACGCTGTCGTTTAGTTGCAGGGTTGTTTTGAAGTATATGAGTTCTGGGCACTACGTGTTGTGCCGGCCCTTCGTGGCGCCGTGATCGTGTGGTGGTTCGTACTCTGCGTTGTGGCTACTATAACCTCGCTTCGAATCCGCGTCGTAGCACTGAATGCTTTAAATATTTGTCACTGTGCTGCGTATGCTTAAGCGACGAAAATAAGAATTACTTTCCAAAATTAGGTCTTTTTTTAACGGCAAATTGTTCAAGCCGTCGCACATAGAATGCTCCCAGATATGTTTCTGATGATCCGGAATTCAAAAGGTAAATCTTGACCCACACATATACCCTCCCACTGTCATTAAATTCCTTTTCTTCGCTCCTTCTATTCCACCCTACTTTCCTGTGTCATTGCACCAATTCACACTTTCACACCCTGCGAGACATGCTCAAAGAGCGCCGCGAAGAAGTAAGTGGGAGAGGGGAATCATGTGGGGGAGGAGACATATTTTCATGGCTGGACGCTCAGACACAGACATAATCCTTTCATGTCTAACGTCGTTACGTACCTCTGGTGTTCCTCAATTAGAACGCTCGTCTTCTATATGGTTCCCCCATTTTGCAAGCACCAAATATCTTTATTCGCTCCGTCCATTCCATTCCTAATTTACTGTGACATTGTATCATCTCACAGTTTCACAAGCAAACGTGAAGATTGTTTGCTATCATCCCTGTTTCTGAGGTTACTCGAAGCCAATTCACACTGATCTAGATTTGTACTTTGAAATTATTGGATGAACACTTCTTGATATTCGTGAGTGCTTACAGACAACCTTCTGGAAGCTTCACATTTCTACCACGGCGGTATGCTGCGTTTATTGTGACTATTTGAGTGAGTATTTTAATATATTTGCAAAATATGTGGTGTTTAGCACTCAGAAGTTGAGGTTTATGAATGATTGGCTGCAAGCAGAAATGCGTGGAAGATCGATTGTGTTACAATCTGAACTTGCCTGTTGAACTCGACGAGTTCAGAGAATGACAAAAAAAAACAACTCTAATGATAGCAAATCAGCTATTTAGAAAAGGTTTCACGTCATGCGAAAAACGCCTTCAGAATGAGCTTTCTCATGAATCATTTCTTGAAAAAGATACAGTGAAGTGAATGCGTAAAAATGTAAGGAAACCTCTTGTGAGATAGCGAGAGAGAGAGGCGTCCACTGTTTGAAAGGAAATAACTATTTGTCTACGATAAGCCTGCCGCGATGCAAACCGCTGCCGTTTAGTTTCAGGGCTGTGTTGAAGTTTATACGTTCTCAGGCACTCAGTAGTATGCCAAGCAGTTCGTGGTGCCGTGATCGTATAGTGGTTAGTACTCTGCGTTGTGGCCGCAGTAACCTCGGTTCGAATCCGAGTCACAGCAGGTGTTGTTTTAAATATTTGGCACTCTGCTGCTTCTGCTCAAGCGACGAAAATAAGAATTACTTGCCAAAGTCGAAATTTAATGTTCCAAGATATGTTTCTGTTGCCCCGGAATACAAAAGTAAATCTTGCCCCCCACCTTTGCCCTCTTACGGTCCTTTACTTCTCTCCTTCCATTCCATCCTACTTTCCCGTGTCATCTCACACTTTCACACCCTGCGAGACATGCTCAAATAGCACAGCGAAGAAGTAAGTGGGAGAGGGGAATCATTTGGGGGAGGATACGTATTTGCAATATCATGAATGAATGGCTGAAACCAATACAAGTAAGGAAGCCTGACTCTGCTCCAATCTGATTTTGTCTGTTGAAATCTACGAGTTCACTGAATGACAACAATAATTTTATTGACAGCAAATGGGCGATTTGGAAAAGGTTTCACGTCATGCGAAAAAAAAAACGTTCAGAATGAACATGTCTCATTATATAGTTCCTTGAAATGATACAGTTCCGTCAAAAAGAAAACAATAAAGTGAATGTGTGAAAATGTAAGGAAACCTCTGGTATGTGTGAGAAAAAAAGTCAACTGTTTGAAACGAAAACCCATTTGTCTGCGATAAGCCGGCCGAGATGTAAAACGCTGTCGTTTAGTTGCATGGTTGTTTTGAAGTATATGAGTTCTGGGCACTCAGCGTTACACAAGTCCTCCGTGGTGCCATGATTGTATCGTGTTTAGTACTCTGCGTATGTGCCCGCAGTAACCTCAGCTCGAATCCGAGTCATGGCAGTGACTGCTTTAAATATTTGTCACTCTGCTGCTCAAGCGACGAAAATAAGAATTACTTTCCAAAATTAAGTATTTTTTAACGGCAAATTTTTAAACAGTCGCACACAGAATGCTCCCAGATATGGATCTGATGATCAGGAATTCAAAAAGTAAATCTTGACTCACACATATACTCTCCCACTGTCATTAAATTCCTTTACTTCGCTCCTTCTATTCCATCCTACTTTCCTGTGTCATTGCATCAATTCACACTTTCACACCCTGCGAGACATGCTCAAAGAGCACAGAGAAAGAAGTAAGTGGGAGAGGGGAATCATGCGGTGGAGGAAACATATTTTCATGGCTGGACACTCAGACACATACATAATCCTTCCATATCTCACGTCCTTACGAGCCTCTGGTGTTCCTCAATTCGAACGCACGTCTTCTACATGGTTCCCCCATTTTGCAAGCACCAAATATCTTTATTCGCTCCGTCCATTCCATTCCTAATTTCCTGTGACATTGTATCATCTCACAGTTTCACAAGCAAACGGGGAGATTGTTTGCTACTATCCCTGTTTCTGGGGTTACTCCGGGCCCATTCACACTGACCTAGATCTGTGCTTTGAAATTGCTGGATGAACACATCTTGATATTTCCGAGTCCTTACAACCAAATTTCTGGAATTGCCAGGTTTCCATCACAGCGATAATGCTGCGTTTATGGTACTGCTGAGTGACCATTTGGACATATTTGCAAAATATGTGGTGATTAGCACTTAGCAGTTGAGATTCATGAATGATTGGCTGCAACCAGTAAAAGTAAGGAAGCCGATTATACTGCAACCTGACTTTGCCTGTTGAAATCTACGAGCCAACTGAGTGACAAAATAAATTTTATTTCAAGAAATGAGAGATTTTGAAGAGATTTAGCGTCATGCGAGAAAGGCTTCAGAATGACTATGTCGGTTTTTGGACAAAAAAGAAAGTGTGTGAAAATATAAGGAAGCCTGTGGCGTGAAGAAGAAACAAAAACAAGAAAGGAAATTAAGCCGCTCGGCCTGTGGCGCGTTGCCAGGGAAACTGTGAACACTGGAAACATGCAGTTCGTAATTCACCAGCTTTGATTCACTTCCAGAACATATTCATGTCTGATCCACTCATATCCTTACAACGCATTAAACTCTTCGATCAGTTCACCGCATTATTTTCCTCATCGCGCCGAATATTGTGGATTTTCTTTCAATCAGTAGCCAAATTTTTGAGAGTAAAAATTATTTATCTTTGATATCCTGGCCGAAATGCAAAGCGCTGTCTGTATTGCAGGACTGTGTGGACGCACATGTCATCTCCCACACGACAGCCCTGTATTCAGCAATTTGTGGCGCGATGATTACGTAGTTATCAGCTCTCTTCGCTGCGAGTGCAGCAATCTCGCTTAGGATCCGCATTACGGCAGTGACTATTTTAAACATTTGTCACTCCGCTGCGTATAAGACGGAAAAGGTTTTCTTTTTACGGAAAATCGTTCAAACATATACATAATGCTTCTAGCTATAATTTTGATGCTCCGGAATTCAAAAGGACATTTTCGCCCAGATATTTGCACTCTCAAAACCACTAATCTCCTTCATTTCGCTCCTTGCATTCCATCCTACCTTGCTGTCACATTGCATCATCTCTTTTGTTCATTCTCTGCGATCTCCTTCCATTCCATTCTCACTTTCCTGTCACATTTTCACAAACACCATGGAGTTTGCTGGCTCCCATCTCTTTTTCTGGGGTTACGCGGTTGCATTCACACTGATCAAAACCTGCGCTTTGAAATGACTGGATGGGAAACACCTCGATATGTGTGAGTCCATGTAGCAAAAATTGTGGAAGCGCCTTCGTGCGCGCTGGCGAACATATCATTTTTCTGGGAACGTAGTTATTCGGGCAATATTCACTGCGGTAAAAGTGGAAAGTGCCAGAAAACGCTACAGCTTTGGGAACATCTGTGAAGAGAGAAACTGAGCTGATGTAAAGAGTGAAATGTTTTCAGAAAATTTCTGTTTGCCTTTCAGATTTCCACCATCCGGTCATCGGTACACCTGGAGAGGTGCATCAGATTGAACGTGCTCCAAACTCATCTTAGCTGTTCAAACGTGTGAGTGGGTTGCACAACCGGCAAATGAAAAAACAACTATAGTGCCGAAAAATGCGGGATTTTGAAGCGGTTTTGCATCATGCGAAAAGCTCTCGGAACAAAAATGGCGCATGACGCTGTGTCCCGAAAGGCAAACATTAATGTTGTTATGTGAAACTGGAAGGAAAGCTGTTGTCTGAGAGAAATCTCTGGAAATGATATGAAATCTTTTATATATGCAAATGAAAGAAGAGGCCAAAGGACGATGTTTTTTTTTGGGGGGGGCGCAGAAGTTGTGGGGGGGGGGGCGGTGATGGGAGGGGTGGAGAAACCGACGCCGACTCACGGACTTGAAAAGCCGCATTATTAACTCACGGATACGTCAAAGACAAAATTGTTTGCGCCACCAAGACAAATGACGGTAAAATGCATTAATCCTTCTTCTCAATTCCATGCTCTGAAGTCGACAGGCATTGGGCAGAACAAAAGAATCTCATGAGTAACATGCACAAACGACAGAATATGATAGAAGAATTGAACAGCTCTACAAGAATTTGTGGAGAATTTACAAACTGACCTTTCTCCAAACGGGTCATAATTGATTCAGGCTTTCAGTCAGTAGTCATTGTATAGAAAGGTGAAGCCAGGGCTGCGCTCACGCAAGCGTTTCCTCGGTCAGATAAGGTACCGAGCAGTCTGTTTTGCCGTGATCATAGAGTGCTTAGCATTCTCCGTTGTGGCCGCAGCAGACTCGGAGCAAATTCGAGTCTCAGTTATTTAAAATATTTGACTTAAACAGCGCAAAGAAGACTGAATTGGCAGTGCACGATACTTCTTTTGGCGGTGAAATGCCCCATCAGTCACAAAAATAATCCTTCCATATATGTCTCTATTAGTCCGAAGTTCAGACGTAACTCTTCTACGGGATGACACCTTTCCATCTCCCACCAACTTAAATATAACGCATCCCCTTATCTTCGCTTCTTCCATTGTATCATTTTTTTTATTAGCATTGCGTAATTTCACACTCTGACTAACTACGTGGAGTTTGTTGGCCACCATCTGTTTCTGGCGTTGCACAGTCACTGTTCGCACGGTGCAGGTCTGTTCTTGTGAACTATTGGAAGAGAAAGAACTCGATCTTTCCGGTTCCAGAGAACCAACATTCTAATGTGCCTGGATTTGATGGTGATGACGGCATTTTACAGGGAAGTAGCAATGCAGGCAATGCCAACTGATGTAAGGGCAGTCAACGTTGCAGATCTGGCAACATCCAGGCTGACGTTTCGAGACTGACGTTTCCAGAAAATTTCTGTTTTCATTTCAGATTTTCAACATTCGCATAATTTTGTGCTCCTGCAAGGCTAAGTTAAGAATTGAGCTATTTAAACAACTATTGTACCCGAAAGACATTGATGTCAATTACTACATGTTGCAACCTCAGGTCTAATCAGTATTGTACACTCTGGTCACTTGCTGCCAAACAAAAAAAATGCTAACTCTGCTTTATGTTAGACAAGATGTGGAGGTGCCAGCGTTGGACTGGGGTAAACACAGTAAGAAGTAAAACATATAACATAGAACATACAACATTACAGCGCAGTACAGGCCCTTCGGCCCTTGATGTTGCGTCGACCAGTGGAACCAATCTAATGACTCTCTAACCTAAACTATTCCAATATTATCCATATGTCTATCCAATGACCATTTGAATGCCCTTAAAGTTGGCGGGTCCACTAATGCTGCAGGCAGGGCATTCCACGCCCTTACTCCCCTCTGAGTAAAGAACCTACCTCTGACATTTGTCCTATATTTAGCACTCCTCAATTTAAAGCTATGTCCCCTCCCCTTTGCCATCACCATCCAAGGAAAAAGGCTTTCACTGTCCACCCACTCTTCGTTAGGTGAGTGGAAGTTCTGTTCAAAAACAGGGCATATAAAGACACTTTATATGCTCTGTTTGTGAACAGAACCCCCACTCCCCCGATGAAGGGGCAGAGCTCGAAAGCTAGTGGCCTGTGCTACCAAATAAACCTGTTGGACTTTAACCGGCTGTCGTGAGACCTCTTGTGTTGTTAGACAACACAAAGATGTTTCAGAGTATGTAGGTACTTATGGCAGAAAGGTGATTGGTGGCCGGCGCGGGCAGAATGATGCACAGATCCGGTCATCCGGATCCGCAACCTTAAGCTCTTTCTGCACAGACAATGGCAGACCTGACACCGTTTCCCAGCATTTTCTGTTTCTGTTTTACTCCAGAGTGCCGTGTTTCAACTGCAGGCCTGGGTGAACTGATGACGTGAGACGGAGAGTCATCCATGCATTCAGTATCTCCTCAGAACAAGTAAGAATTCATCTTCCAAAATAAAAATAAAGATTTCAGTTCCACGGTGCTTCTTATATTACCGCACACGAGAGCGCGGAACCAATACTTCGACATTTTGTTTATTTCAAATATTTGTTCGTTATTTTTATAATAAGCTCATTTGCAATGTTAATTCACCACGCAGGCGACGAACAGGAGACCTTTGCGATGTGTCAAGTGCACCAACATTAGAATATATTGAAGGAACAATTCTAGGAGGACAGGTGGAGAGTTCAAAAAGGAGTTTCCAACTGAACGGGTGACTAATGAGACAGATTTCCTCTCAGCAGCCAATGAATTGAAAGCTGAAATTATTCTTCTGGGCAACCTGCCGAGAAGGAAAGCAACGGTACTTCAGGTGAAGTGCTGGTTGGACGTATGTGTATACCCGACCAAGTATGGTGTGCAGCAAATAATGTGTGGCGCCATGATTACATTGTGGTTTAGTACTCTGCGTTGTGGCCGCAGCAACCTCGGTTGGGGTCCGAGTCACAGCAGTGCTTATGTAAAAAAAAAATCGCTCCCACGGCTCAAGCTGAAAAACGCAGAGGATTGGTTCGCAGAGGAGAATAATTTGTGGGAAGAAACATTTCTTGCCGGGAAAACGCGCAATCAGTCACATACAGTTTAATTATTAGTGTCACAATAGGCTTACTTTAACACCGCAATGAAGTCACTGCGAAAATAATCTAAGCACCACAACTTTCTCCTGTTGGGGTGCACTGGGGGAAGATTTGCACGACCATTCAAGGCACCAGCGCGCATATCGGACCTGTTGAAGGAAACTGTGGAGAACTGTGCAGGCGACGCACAGAGAAGAACCCAAGCCAGGAATGCGAACCTGATTCCTGTCAACTTTGCTAACATTGTGCTATCGTGCGACCCCATATATAATCATTCCACATTCTGCGCCCTTGACGTTCGAGACTTCAAGGGCGTCTCTTGTCGTAGATGTACGCCTTTTCATGCTCACTGATACACTTGACTGCATGTTTTCATTGTTATCCTCACTTTCTTGTGACTTTCATCATCCTTCAATTCCACTGACACCGTGGAGTGTGTTTGGCTGCAATCCCTGTTTCTGGGGTTACGCGAGACCTTTCGCACTGATGTAGATCTCTGCGTTGAAATGACGGGGGAGAAACATCTTATTCTTTGGGCTCATAACCATAATTCTGGAAACGCCTACATGCGATGGCTATCACAAAATTTTCTTGCAAACATCGTAATGCAGGTAAGGAGAACTGACGTAAAAGTAGAAAGTGTCGAACATTTGTGGACTGCTTCGAGTCTAATAATTCCAGAAGAAACTCGGTTTTCATTTCAGATTTTCACCACCAGGATCATGCTGCATTTACTGTGCTGCTGAGTGAAAATGTGGGATATGTTTGCAAAATATGTGCTGTTTAGCATTCGGAAGTTGGGGATCATGAACGATTGGCTGCAACCAAGGAGGGTTGGAGACACTGATTGTGCACCAAATTCATCTTGCCTGTTGAAATCTACCAGTGAACTGAATGACAAAAAAAAATCCAGTGTCTTAAAATGTGACATGTGCAAGAGGGCATTCGTCATGTGAACAACCATTCACAATGAACATGTCTCATGGTACAGCTTTTGGAAAAAAATAAACATTCAAGTGGGTGTGTTAAAATGTCAGGAGATCTCTTGAGTCAGAGACAAAAATCAGCAACCGAAATGAACCAGCTAGCTATATGGCGCGTTTCCAGGAAAACGGCAAACACTGGAAGCTTACAACAGATAAGTCACCAGCTTTGATTAATCTTCCAGAAGATCGCGGCAGTGGCCTGATCCATTCGATTCCCGACAGCACATGAAACACTTCGTCCTGAAAAATCACATTATTTTCCTCATGGTTCGGAACTAATCAAATTTGGTGGTAGTGAATCATTCAACAACCTTCCATTCGAAAGGGTCGTTAGAGGGGCTTTTTAAAGTCAGCAGCCAATTGTTTGAAAGTAATAACTATTTGTCTGCGATACCCCGGTAGAGATGGAATGCGCTGCCGATGATTTGAAGGGCTGTGAGTACGGAAATGGATTCTCGGGAACCCAACGTTGTACGGAGTCGTTTGCAGCGCCTGACCATATAATGGTTAGAGTTCTTTGGTGTGGCCGCAACAACCTCCGTTGGAATTCAATTCTCGACCTAATTTATTCAAACAATTTGACTCCCTGTGGCTCATGCTTAAACAGCACAGAGAAAATTTAATTTGCAAAGCACAATAGTTACTTCGTCGGTAACTTGTTCCACAAGTCACACAAATCTTCCCTCCATACAGATGCCTCTAATAGTCCGGACTTCAGACGCACTTCTTCTCCGGGTTCCTCCCATCACTTTTGCTATCACAAATATTCTTGACTTCGATTCTTCGATTGTATCATTGCTTTCCATTCGCATTGCATAATTTGACAATCTGACAAACAGCATGGCGTTTGTTGATTTCTGTTTCTGGGGTTGTACAGAGACATTTCGCACGACGTAGATCCGTGCTTTGAAAGTATTGGAAGAGAAACAATACGATATTTCCGATTCCAGGGAGACAAAATTCTGGAAACAACTCCATGCGATGATGATGACGAAATTTTACCGGGACCAGTAATGCAGTCAATGCTAACTGACCTAAAGGCGGAAAGCCCTGCAACAAAGTTACAGACGAGGCATCTTTTTTGGAGAGCGAAACCGAACTGACTTTTCGAGCCGAAGCTTTCCAAACACTATGAGTTTTCATTGCAGATCTACACATCGGTCTAATTTTGCACTATGGTAATGCCAAGTGAGCATCTGGGTTATTGAAACAAGAATTAAAAACGTCAAATACATTGATACCAATTGCTAGATGCTGAGGCCCCGCTCTAATCCCGATGTTACACGATGGTCACTTCCTGCCAAGCAGAAAACAAAATGACCTCTCTTTGCCAATTGTGTTTGATGTTTGCAGATAGGAATGCCATTTAGAATGTATCGGTGCTGAGCAGAAAGCTGCATATTGTTGGCGCTGACACAACGATGCACGGAGCTAACGAAGAGTGATCCGGGCTCCAGAGGTTGAACTCTGCTCTATCTCCACAATGGTAAACCTGCTGCTATTTCTCAGCATTTTCTGTTTTTTTCTTGTGTTTCGAGAGTGCTGTGTATCAGTTCCATGCCTGGGTGAACGTATGGCTTGAAACCGGTAGCATATCATGCAGTACTTGTTCTCTGCCGCCGTTCTTGTATAGTGTTTAGTACTCTGCATTGTGGTCGCGGTAACTTTCATTTGAATCACGTCAGTTGCTATATTATACCTTTGCTACTGTGCTGCTCATGATCAAGCGACTAAAAAAAAATTATATAACAAAGGATAATCATTTATTTTATGGCAAATCGTTCAAGCAGTCACGTACAGAATACTCCCAGATATGTTTCTCAGTCTCCGGAATGCAAAAGCAAATCCTGACCCAACCATTTGCCCTATCACAGTCACTAAATCACTTTCATTCGTTCCTTCAATTCTATCCCACCTTCCTGTGTCATTGCATCATCCCACACTTTCAGACGCTTCGAGACTTGTTCAAATAGCACCGCGAAAAAGTAAGAGGAAGAGGGGAATCATTTGGGGGAGGAGACATATTTTCAATATTAGGAATGATTGGTTGCAACCAATAAAAGTAAGGAAGCCCGACTGTGCTCCAATCTGATTTTTCCTGTTGAAATCTACGAGTTCACTAAATGAGAACAATAACTCTAGTGACAGCAAATGAGCGATTTAGAAACGGTTTCACGTCATGCAAGAAAATACCTTCAGAATGACCATGCCTTATGATAGAGTTCTTTAAAAAAATACAATAAAGTGAATGTATGAAAGTGTCAGGAAACCTCTTTGTGTGACAGAAATAAAAATCCACTATTTGGTAGGAAAGCCCATTGTTCTGCGATAAGCCGGCCGAGATGCAAAATGTTGTCGTTTCGTTGCAGGGTTTTTTTGAACTATATGAGTTCTCGGCACTCAGTCTTGCACAAGACTTTCTGGCGCCGTGATCGTATAGTACTTAGTACTCTGCCTTGTGGGCGCAGCAATCTCGGTTCGAATCCGAGTCATAACAGTGGCTGGTTGAAATATTTGTCATTCTTCTGCACATGCTCAAGCAACGAAAATAAGAATTACTTTCCGAAGTCCAGTCCTTTATTTAACGGCAAACTGTTCAATCAGTCGCACATAGAATGCTCCCAGATATGTTTCCGATGTTCCGGAATTCAACATAGTAAATCTTGACCCACACATTTGCCCTCTCACAGTCACTAAATTCCTTTACTTCGCTCCTTCTATTCCAACCTACTTGCCTGTGTCATTGCATCATCTCACACTTTCACACCCTGCGAGACATGCTCAAACAGCCCTGCGAAGAACTAATTAGGAGAGGGGAATCATTTGAGGGAGGAGACACATTTTCATGGCTGGACGCTCAGACACATACATAACCCTTTCATGTCTAATGTTCTTACGTGTCTCTGGTGCTCCTCAATACGAACGCACGTCTTCTCCATGATTCCCCCATTTCGCAAGCACCAACTATCTTTATTCGCTCCGTCTATTCCATTCATAAAAACATAAAAAGTACGAGCAGGAGTAGGCCATCTAGCCCTTCGAGCCTGCCCCGCCATTCAATAAGATCATGGCTGATCTGAAGTCGCTCAGTTCCACTTTCCCACTTTCTCCCCATAACCCTTAATTCCCTTGCCTACCAAAAACCTATGTACCCGTGACTCAAATATATTTAGCGAGGTAGCCTCCACCACTTCAGCAGGCAGAGAATTCCAGAGATTCACCACCATTTGAGTGAAGAAGTTCCTCCTGAACTCCGTTCTAAACTGCCACCCGCCACCCCCCTTAGCTTGAGGCTGTGCCCTCTAGTCCTGCTGTCCTTTCTGAGCGGGAAGAGCTTCCTAATTTCCTGTGACATTGTGTCATCTGACAGTTTCACAAGCAACGTGGAGATTGTTTGCTATCATCCCTGTTTCCGGGGTTACTCGAGGCCAATTCACACTGACCTAGATCTGTGCTTTGAAATTACTAGATGAACACATCTTGATATTCGTGAGTCCTTACGGACAACTTTCTGGAAGCGCAGATTTTCACCACGCGATAATGCTGCGTATATTGTACTGCTGAGTGACTATTTGGATATATTTGCAAAACATGCGGTGTTGAGCATTCAGAAGTTGAGGTTCATGAATGATTGGCTGCAAGCAGAAATGCGTGGAAGATCGATAGTGCTGTAATCTGAACTTGCCTGTTGAAATCTACGAGTTCACTGAATGACAAAAAGAAAATAACTCTAGTGATAGCAGATCAGCTGTTTAGAAAAGTTCTCACGTCATGCGAAAAACGCCTTCAGAATGAACATATCCCATGAATCAATTCTTGAAAAAAAATACAATAAAGTGAATCCGTGAAAATGTAAGGAAACCTCCCGTGTTTGTGTGAGAAGTCAACTGTTTGCAAGGAAAAAAAAAGCTATTTGTCTACGATAAACCGGCCACGATGCAAAGCGCTCTCGTTTAGTTGCAGGACAGTTTTTGAAATTTATCAGTTCTCGGGCACATAGCTTTACACCAAGCCTTTCTTGGTGCCGTGATCGTATAGTGGCTAGTACTCTGCGTTGTGGCCGCGGCAACCTCGGTTCGAATCCGAGTCACGGCAGGTGTTTTTTTTAAAGATTTGTAACTCTGCTGCTCATGCTCAAGCGACCAAAATAAGAATTATTTCCCAAAGGTGAATCGTTTTTTACAGCAAATCGTTAAAACAGTCACATATAAAATGCTCCCAGATATGTTTCTGATGCTCCGGAATACAGAAGTAAATCTTGACCCACACATTTGCCCTCTCACGGTCATTAAATTCCTTTACTTCGCTCCTTCTATTCCACCCTACTTTCCTGTCTCATTGCACCAACTTACACTTTCAGATGCTGCGAGACATGCTCAAATAGCACAAGGAAAAAGTAAGAGGAAGAGAGGAATCATTTGGGGGAAGAGACATATTTTCAATATCATGAATGATTGGTTGCAACCAATAGAAGTGAGGAAGCCCGACTGTACTCCAATCTTATTTTGCCTGTTGAAATATACGAGTTCACTCAATGAGAACAATAACTCCAGTGACAGCAAATGAGCGATTTAGAAAGTTTCACGTCATGCGAAAAAAAAACCTTCAGAATGAACATGCCTTATGATACAGTTCCTTAAAAAAATGCAATAAAGTGAATGTGTGAAAATGTAAGGAAACCTCTTGTGTGTGAGAGAAAACAAAATCAACTATTTGAAAGGAAAACCCATTTGTTTGCGATAAGCCGGCCGAGATACAAAACGTTGCCGTTTCGTTGCAGGGTTTTTTTTTGAGCTATACGAGTTCACGGCACTCAACCGTGCCCAAGATCTGCGTGGCGCCGTGATCGTATAGTGGTTAGTACTTTGCGTTGTGGCCGCAGTAACCTTGGTTCGAATCTGAGTCGCGGCAGTGGCTGGTTTAAATATTTGTCACTCTGCTGCCAATGCTCAAGCGTTGAAAGGAAGAACTACTTTCCAAAGTTCAGCCCTTCTTTTAACGGCAAATTGTTCAAGCAGTCGCACATAGAATGGTTCAAGTATATTTCCGATGTTCCGGAATTCAACAAACTAAATCTTGACCCACACATTTGACCTCTCGCAGTCATTAATTTCCTTTACTTCGCTCTTTCTATTCCGTCCTACTTACCTGTGTCATTGCATCATCCCACACGTTCACTCCCTGCAAGACATGCTCAAACAGCACTGCGAAGAACTAAGTAGGAGAGGGGAATCATTTGAGGGAGGAGACATATTTTCATGGTTGGACTGTCAGACACATACATGTCTAAGGTCCTTACGTACCTCTGGTGTTCCTCAATTCGAACGCACGTCTTCTCCATGATTCCCCCATTTCGCAAGCACCAAATATCTTTATTCGCTCCGTTCATTCCATTCCTAATTTCCTGTGAGATTGTATCATATCACAGTTTCACAAGCAAACGTGGAGGTTGTTTGCTATTATTCCTATTTCTGGAGTTACTCGGGGCCCATTTACACCTACCTAGGCCTGTGCTTTGAAATTACTGGATGAACACATCTTGATATTTCCGAGTACTTACAGCGAAATGTATGGAAGGGCCAGGTTTCCATCACAGCGATAATGCTGCGTTTATGGTACTGGTGAGTGACCATTTGAATATATTTGCAAAATATGCGTGATTAGCACTTAGCAGTTGAGATTCATGAATGATTGGCTGCAGCCAATAAAAGTAAGGAAGCCGATTGTGCTGTAATCTGACTTTGCCTGTTGAAATCTACTAGTCAACCGAGTGACAAAATAAATTTTATTTCTGGAAATGAGAGATTTAGAAGACTTTTACCGTCATGTGACAAAGGCTTCAGAAGAATATGTCGGTTTTTGGACAAAAAAAGTACGTGTTTGTGTGTGTGTGTGTGTGTGTGTGAAAACATAAGGAAGCCTGCTGTGTGAGGCTAAAAAAGGAAACAAGAAAGGAAATTAAGCCTCTCGGCATGTGGTGCGTTGTCACGGACGTTATGAACACTGCAAACATGCAGTTGGTAATTCAGCAGTTTTGATTCACTTCCAGAACATATTCTTGTCAGATCCTCTCGATTCCCGACAACACATTAAACTCTTCGCTCAGTTCACTGCATTATTTTCGTTATCGGTCCGATTTGATCAAATTTGCTCGAAGCAAATCATGCAACGACCTTCCATCCGAAAGGGCCATTATTGAGGCGTTTCTTCCAGTCAGTAGCCATTTTTTGAAAATAAAAACAAGTTATCTTTGATATCCTGACCGAATTGCAAAGCGCTGTCTGTGTTGCAGGTCTGCATGGACGCACACGTCTTCTCCTGCACCACTGCCTTGCATTCTGCAACTTGTGGTGCGATGATTGCGTAGTTATCAGTTCTCTTCGCTGTGAATGCAGCAATGTTGGTTCGAATCCGCATTCTGGCAGTGGCGATGTTAAACATTTATTACTCCGCTGTGTAGAAGACGGAAAAAGATTTTTTTTAAACGGAAAATCGTTCAAACATATGCTTCTAGCTGTAATTCTGATGCTTCGGAATTCAGAGGGAAATTTTCGCCCAGATATTTGCACTCTCAAAATCACTAATCTCCTTCATTTCGCTCCTTGCATTCCATCCTACCTTGCTGTGACATTGCATCATCTCTTTCCTTCATTCCCTGCGATCTCCTTCCATTCCATTCTCACTTCCCCGTCACATTTTCACAAACTCCATGGAGTTTGCTGTCTATCATCTCCTTTCCTGGGGTTCCTCGGTTCCATTCACACCGATCAAAATCTGCGCTTTGAAATGACTGGATGGGAAACACCTCGATATGCGTGAGTTCATGTAGCTAAAATTGTGGAAGTGCCTTCATGCGCGTTGGCGAACATATCATTTTTCTGGGAACGTAGTTATTCGGGTAATATTCACTGCAGTAGAAGCGGAAAGTGCCGGAAAGCGCTACAGCTTTGGGGACATGTGTGAAGAGAGAAATTGAGCTGATGTAAAGAGTGTAACGTTTTCAGAAAATTTCTGTTTGCCTTTTCAGATTTCCACATCAGGACATCGGTAGATTATTTTCAGGTTAATAGTGTTATACCTTTCAAAGTAGGTGGTGGTTAGCACTCAGAATTTGGCAGCTCGGTTTGGTGAGTGATTGCCTGGTACCTGGAAAGGTGAATCAGATTGAACGGGCTCCAAACTCAGCTTAGCTGTTGAAATGTGTGAGTGGGCTGCACGACCGGCAAATGAAAAAAAAACTAACGTGCCGAAAAATGAGGGATTTTGAATAGGTTTTGCATCATGCGAAAAGCTCGCAGAACAAAAATGGCGCATGACGCTGTGTCGCGAAAGACAAACATTAATGTGGCTACGTGAAAATGTAAGGAAAGTTGTTATGTGAGAGAAACCTCTGGAAAGGATATAAAATGTTTTATATGTGCAAATGAAATAAGCGGCCAAAGGACGATGTGTTTTGGTGGGGAAAGGGGACGGGGGCGGGAAGCGGGGGGTGGGCGGTACAGACTCCGACGCCGACCCACTGGCCTTTGAATTGCCGCAATATTAACTCACGGATACGTCAAAAACAAAATTATTTCCGCCGCCAAGACAGATGACTGTAAAGTGCATTAATACTTCCTCTCAATTCCATGCTCTGAAGTTGACAGGCAATTGACAGAAAAAAAAAGGAATCTCATGATTAACATGCACAAACAACAGAATATGATGGAAGAATTGAACAACTCTACAAGAATTTGTGGAGAATTTACAAAATGACCTTTCCCCGAAGGGTCGTAATTGATTCAGTCTTTCAGTCAGTAGTCATTGTTTTGAAAGGTGAAGTCATTCGTCTGCGATAACTTCGTCAAATGGTTGAGGAGGCTATCCTTTAGTTACAGGGCTGCATGCACGCAAGCGTTTCCTCGGTCAGATAAGGTACCGAGCAGTAAAAGTAAAAAAAAGTAAATCTTGACTCACACATTTCCCTCTCACATTAAATTCCATTACTACGCTCCTTATGATCCACCCTACTTTCCTGTGTCATTGCTTCATCTCACACTTTCTCACCCTGCGAGACATGCTCAAACAGCACACCGAAGAAGTAAGTGGGAGAGGGGAATCATTTGGTGGAGAAGACATATTTTCATGACTGGACACTCAGACACATACATAATCCTTTCATGCTTAAAGTACTTATGTGCCGCTGGTGCTCCTCAATTCGATCGCACGTTTTCTCCATGATTCCCCCATTTCGCAGAATCAAATAACTTCACTTCGCTCCGTCTATTCCATTCTTAATTTCTTGTCACATTGTATTATCTCACAGTTCCACAAGCAACGTGGAGATTGTTTGCTAACATCCCTGTTCCCGGGGTTACTCGAGGCCAATTCAAACTGATCTAGATCTGTCTTTGAAATTACTGGATGAACACATCTTGATATTCGTGAGTCCTTACAGACGAATTTCTGGAAGCGCAGATTTCTACCACGGCGATAATGCTGCGTTTATTGTACTGCTGAGTGACTATTTGGATATATTTGCAAAATATGTGGTGTTTAGCACTCAGAAGTTGAAGTTCATGAATGGCTGCAAGCAGAAATGTGTGGAAGATCGATTGTGCTGCAATCTGAAGTTGCCCGTTGAAATCTACGAGTTCACTGAATGACAAAAAAAAGCAACTCCGGTGATAGCAAATCAGCTATTTAGACAGTTTTCACGTCATGCGAAAAACGCCTTCAGAATGAACATGTCGCATGATCCAATTCTTGAAAAAAAGATACAATGAAGTGAATGTGTGAAAATGTAAGGAACCCTCTTCTGAGGGAGAGAGAAGTCAACTGTTTGAAAGGGAAAAAAAGACTACTTGTCTACGATAAACCGGCCGCGATGCAGAGCGCAGTCGTTTAGTTGCAGGGCTATTTTAAGTTTATCAGTTCTCAGGCACACATTTGTGCACCATGCAGTTCGTGGCGCCGTGATCGTATAGTGGTTAGTATTCTACGTTGTGGCCGCAGCGACCTCGGTTCGAATCCGAGTCATGGTAGATGGTGTTTTAAATATTTGTAACTCTGCTGCTCATGCTCAAGCGACGAAAATAAGAATTACATCCCAAAGGTGAGTCATTTTTTTTTACGGCAAATCGTTCAAGCAGTCACACATAGAATGCCCCCAGATATGTTTATGACGCTTCGCAATACAAAAGTAAATCTTGACCCCCACTTTTGCCCTCTCATTAAATTCTTCTACTTCGCTGCTTCCTTTCCATCCCACTTGTCTGTGTCATTGCATCATCTCACACATTCAGACGCTGCGAGACATGCTCAAATAGCACAGCGAAAAAGTAAGAGGAAGAGGGGAATCAGCTGGGGAAGGAGACATATTTTCAATGTCATGAATGATTGTCTGCAACCAATAGAAGTAACGAAGCCCGACTGTGGTCCAATCTTATTTTGCCTGTTGAAATCTACGAGTTCTCTGAATGAGAACAATAACTTTAGTGACAGCAAATGGGCGATTTAGAAAAAGGTTTCACGTCATGCGAAAGAAAACCTTCAGAATGAAGATGTCTTATGGTACAGTTCCTTAAAAAATAAAAAAAAGTAAATGTGTGAAACTGTAAGGAAACCTCTTGTATGTGAGAGAAAAATCAAACTGTTTGAAAGGAAAACCTCTTTCTCTGCGATAAGCCGGCCGAGATGCAAAGCGCTGTCGTTCCGTTGCAGATCTGTTTTGAAGTATATGAGATCTCGGGCACGCAGTATGGTATTAAGCCCGACCTAGCGCCGTGATTGTGTAGTGGTTAGTACTCTGCGTTGTGGCCGCAGCGACCTCGGTTCGAATCCGAGTCACGACAGGCGTTGTTTTAAATATTTGACACTGCTGCTCATGCTCAAGCGACGAAAAGAAGAATTACTTGCCAAAGTCAGGTCATTTTCTTTAACGGCAAATCGTGCAAGCAGTCGCACATAGAATACTCCCAGATATGTTTCTGATGATCCGGAATTCAAAAAGAAAACAGTGAATCTTGACTCACACATTTCCCTCTCACAGTCATTAAATTCCATTACTACGCTCCTTCTGTTCCACCCTATTTTCCTGTGTCATTGCATCATCTCACCCTTTCACTCCCTGCGAGACATGCTCAAACAGCACAGCGAAGAAGTGGGAGAGGGAAATCATTTAGGGGAGGAGACATATTTTCATGGCTGGACACTCAGACACATACATAATCCTTTCATGTCTAATGCCCGTACATGCCTCTTGTGCTTTACAATTCAAACGCACGTCTTCTTCATGATTCCCCCATTTCGGAAGCACCAAATATCTTCATTAGCTCCGTCCGTTCCATTCCTAATTTCCTGTGACATTGTATCATCTCACAGTTTCACAAGCAAACGTGGAGATTGTTTGCTACCATCCCTGTTTCTGGGGTTACTCGGGGCTCCTTCACATCGACCTTGATCTGTGCTTTGATATTACTGGATGAAGATATCTTGATAGTTTTGAGTCCTTACAACCAAATTTCTGCCAGGTTTCCACCTCAACGATAATGCTGCGTTTAAGGTACTGCTGAGTGAACATTTCGGTATGTTTGCGAAATATGTGGTGATAAGCACTTAGCAGCTGAGCTTCGTGATTGACTAACTGCAACCAATAAAAGTAAGGAAGCCGACTGTGCTGCAATCTGATTTTGTCTGTTGAAATCTAGGAGTCAACCGAGTGACAAAATAAATTTAATTTCAGAAAATTAGAGATTTAGAAGAGGTTTAGCGTCATGCGAAAAAGGCTTCAGAACAAATATGTCGTTTTTGGACAAAATATATATTTTAGTGTGTGAAAATATAAGGAAGCCTGTTGTGTGAGGAAAACAAAAAATCAAGAAAGGAAATTAAACCTCTCGGCATGTGACGCGTTGTGAGGGAAAGTGTGAACACTGCAAACATTTAATTGGTAATTCACCAGCTTTGATTCACTTCCAGAACATATGCTTGTCTGATCCACTTGATTCCCAACAACACATTAAACCCTTCGTTTAATTCACCGCATTATTTTCCTGATCGGTCGGAACTGATCAAATTTGCTCGAAACAAATCATGCAACAACGAAAGGGTCATTACTGAGGCTCCTTTTTTAGTCAGCAGCCACATTTCTGAAAGTAAAAAGTATTTCTCTTCGATAACCTGGCCGAAATGCAAAGTGCTGTCTGTATTGCAGGGCCGCATGGACGCACATCTCTTCTACTGCACGGTTGCGTTGCTTTCAGCAATTTGTGTAGCTGTTCGTTTTCTGCACTGAGAGTGAAGCAATCTCGGTTCGAACCCGGATCACAGCAGTGTCGATTTTAAATATTTGTCACTCCGCTGCGTATAAGGCGGAAAAGAAAAGTAATTATAAAGGGATACTTTTACGGCGAACCGTTCAAACTCTCACATATGTAATGCTCCTAGATGTAATTCTGATGCCCCGGAATTCAAATGCACTTTTTCACCCAGATATTTGCACTCTCAAAATCATTAATATCCTTCATTTCACTCCTTGCTTTCCATCCTACCGTGCTGTCACATTGCATCATCTCTCCCTTTCATTCCCTGAGAGCTCCTTTCATTCCCTTCTTACTTTCCTGTCACACTTTCACAAACACCGTGGAGTTTGCTGGCTCCCATCTCCTTTCCTGGGGTTCCTTGGTTCCACTCACACCGATCAAAATCTGCGTTTTGAAATGAATGGATGGGAAACACCTCGATATGTGTGTGCCCATGTAGCCAAAATTCTGGAAGCGCCTTCATGCGCGATGGCGAACATATCATTTGTCTGGGAACGTCGTTATTCGGGTAATATTCACTGCGGTAGAAGTGGAACGTGCCGGAAAAAAAAACGCTACAGCTTTGGGAACATCTGTGAAGAGAGGAACCAAGCTGATGTAAAGAGTGTAATGTTTTCAGAAATTTTCTGTCTGCCTTTTCAGGTTTCCACCATCCGGACGTCGGTACGATTATCTTCAGGTTAAGTGAACCTTTCAAAGTAGGTGGCGGTTAGCACTCAGGAGTTGGCAGCTGGTGTTGATGAGTGATTGCCTGGTACTTGGAGAGGTGAATCACATTGAATGTGCTCCAGACTCATCTTAGCTGTTGAAATGTGTGAGTGGGCTGCAAGACCGGCAAATGAAAAAAAGATAGTGCCGAAAAATGAGGGACTTTGAAGAGGTTTTGTACCATGCAAAATGCTCTCAGAACAAAAATGGCGCATGACGCTGTTTTGCGAAAGAAAAACATTAATGTGGTTGTGAGAACATGGAAGGAAAGCTGTTGTGTGAGAGAAATCTCCGGAAAGGATATGGAATCTTTTATATGTGCAAATGAAAGAAGAACCATAGGACAATGTTTTTTTTTCTTTTCTTTGGCGGGACGGGGGGCCGGGGAGAGGGGAGGGGGGCGGGGGGAGGGAGGGGGGTGGGGTAGAATCCGACGCCGACCCACGGCCTTTGAATAGCCGCATAATTAACTTACGGATACGTGAAAGGCAAAGTTGTTTGCGCCACCAAGACAAATGATTGTGAAGTGCATTTATCCTTTCTCTCAATTCCATGCTCTGAGGTCGACGAACAAAGGACAAAAAAAACTCATGGTTAACATGCATAAACATCAAAACATATGGAAGAATTGAACAACTCTGCAAGAATTTGTGGAAAATTTACAAAATTCTCCGAACGGGCCATAATTGATTCAGGCTTTCAGTCTGTCGTCATTGAATTTAAAGGTGGAGCCATTCGTCTGTGATACCTTCGTCAAACGGTTGAGGAGCCTGTCCTTTAGTTAAAGGGCTGAGCGCACGCAAACTTTTCCTAGGTCAGATAAGGTACCGAGCCGTCTGTTGTGCTGTGATCGTATATGCTTAGCATTCTCCGTTGTGGCTGCAGCAAATTCGGAGCAATTTCGAGTCTCAGCCAAAGTTATTTAAAATATTTGACTTCAGCAGCGTAAGGAAGTCTTCATTCGTAGTGCACAATACTTGTTTTGACGGTAAAATGCCCCATCAGTCACAAAACAATAATCCTTCCATACATGTCTCTAATGGTCCGAAGTTCAGACGCACATCTTCTACGGGGTGACACCTTTCCATTTCCCAGAATCTTTAATATCAGGAATCCTCTTGTCTTCGCTTCTTCCATTGTACCATCGTTTTTCATTGGCATTGCGTAATTTCACACTCGGATAACTATGTGGACTTTGTTGGCTACCGTCTCTGTTTCTGGGGTTGCACAGTCAGGTTTCGCACGATGTAGGTCTATTCTTGTAAACCATTGGAAGAGAATGAACTCGATTTTTCTGGTTCCAGAGAATCAACATTCTGGAAGCACCTGGATTTGATGGTGATGACAGCATTTTACAGGGAACCAGCAATGCAGGCAATGCTAACTGATATAAGGGCAGTCAACGTTACAGATCTGGCAACATCAGTGGAGAGCGAAACCGAGCTGACGTTTCGAGTTTGGTGTTTCCAGAAAGTTTTTGTTTTCATTTCAGATTTCCAACATTTGCATAATTTTGCGCTACTGTAATGCTAAGTTATGAGCTGAGTTATTTAAACAACTATTGTACCCGTCAAAGACATTGATGTCAATTACTACATGTTTCAACCTCAGGCCTAATCACTATGGTACACTCAGGTCACTTGCTGGAAAGCAAAAAAAAACACATCAATGCTAACTCTGCTTTATGTTAGACAAGATGTGGAGATGCCGGCGTTGTGTTTGGGTAAACGCAGTAAGAAGTCTCATAACACCAGGTTGAAATCCAAAAAAATTATTTGGAAGAGCACGCCACTAACTTTCGGAGCACTGTCCCTTCATTAGGTGAGTTGGAGTTCGGTTCACAAATGGAGCATATAAAGTGTGTTTCTACGCCATGCTTGTGAACAGAACTCCCACTCATCTGACCCTGAAAGCTAGTGGCTTGTGCTATCAAATAAACCTGTTGGACTTTCACCTGGTGTTGCGAGACCGCTTGTTATGTTAGACAATACACAGATGCTTCAGAGTATATCGGTACTTATGATAGGTGCTTAATGGCGGGAACCAGCAGAATGACGCACAGAGTTGACGAAAGTTCATCCGGATCCGAAACTTTGAGCTATTCTACCTGCACAGAAAGTGACAGACCTGAAACTGTTTCCCTGCATTTTTTGATTTTTTTTGTTATATTTCAGAGTGCCGTGGTTCAATTGCCGGCCTGGATGAACGTATGACGTGAGGTGGGGAGCCATCCATGCATTCACTACCCCAGCAGAACAAGTAAGAATTCATCTTCCCTAATAAAAATAAAGATGTCAGTTCCACGATGTTTCTTAGGTTACCACACAAGAGAGCGTGGGACTAACACTTCGACGTTTTGTTTCTTTCGCATATTTATTCATTATTATTATAATAAACTCATTTGCAATGTTAATTCAGACGCAGAACTCTGCGATGTGTCACATGCACCAACAATAGAATATGTTGAAGGAATAATTCTGGAAGGATGCGTGGAGAGTTCAAAACGGAGTTTCCATCCGAACGGGCCATTAATGAGACTGATTTCCGCTCAGCGGTCAATGAATTGAAAGCTGAAATTATTCCTCTGGGCAACTGGTTGGACATATGTGTATACCCGACCAATTGTGGAATGCAGGATGCTATGCTTGGTGGTTTAGTATTCTGCGTTGTGGTGGCAGTAACCTTGATTCGAGTTCAAGTCGCGACAGTAGGTATTTTTAAAATTTCACTCCCATGGCTCATGCTCATAAAACGCAGAGCGGGTTTGGTTCACAGGGGAGAATCATGTGCGAAAGAATCATTTCTTGAAGGCAAAACGCGCAATCCGTCATATAAAATTTATTTATTCGTGCCACAAGATGGTTACATAACATCGCAATGAAGTTACCGCGAAAGTAATGAAGGCGCCACATCTTGTACCTGTTGGGGTGCACTGGGGGATGATTTTGCAGGACCAGTTCAACGCACCAGCACGTATGTCGGACTTGTTGGAGGAAACTTTGGAGAAAGTGCGGGCAACTCACAGACTGTAACCCAAGCCAGGATGCGAATCTGGATTCCTGGCAACTGTGCTAACTATTGTACCACCGTGGGACTCCACATATAATCATTACACATTCTGCGCCCTTGCATATCTCTGATGCTCAAGACTTCAACGGCGCCTCTTGTGGCAGACATTCCCGTTCTCACGTTCAATAATACACTTGATTTCATTTTCTTCCCATTGTTATCCTCACTTTTTTTTGTGACTTTCATCGTTCTACACTTCCACTGACACCGTGGAGTGTCTTTTGCTGCAATCTCTGTTTTTGGGATTACACGGAACCTTTCGCACCTTCTGCGTTGAAAAGACAGGGGAGAAACATCTCGTTCTTTGGCCTCACAGCCATAATTCTGGAAACGCCTACATGCGATGGCGATCACAAAATTTTCCTGGAAACATCGTAATGCAGGTAAGGAGAACTGACGTACAAGTAGAAAGTGTCGCCACAAAGTTGCAATTATTCGTACATTTGTGGACAGACAAACAGAGCTGTTGTTTCGGGTCTAATAATTCCAGAAACACTCGGTTTTCATTTCAGGTTTTCACCAGTGGGACCATGCTGTATTTATTGTGCTGCGGAGTGAAAATTTGGGATAAGTTTGTAAAATATGTGCTGTTTAGCATTCAGGTGTTGGGGTTTATGAACGATTGGCTGCAACCAAGAAAGGCAAGGGAGACCGATTGTGCTCCCAGCTCATCTTGCCTGTGAATTCTACCAGTTAACTGAATGGCAAAAATAATTCTAGTGTCAGAAAATGAAAGGTTTAAAAGGGCATTCGTCATGCGAAAACCCATTCAGTATGAAGATGTCTCATGATACAGTTTTTGGAAAAAAAACACTCAAATGGGTGTATTAAAATGTCAGGAAATCTCTTGAGTCAGAGGCAAAAATCAGGAACAGAAATGAACCAGTTAGCCATATGGCACGTTTCCAGGGAAACTGCACACACTGGAAACATACAGCTGATAAGTCACCAACTTTGATTCACCTTCCTTCCAGAAGATCACGGCAGTGGTCTGATCCTCTCGATTCCCGGTAACACATAAATCACTTCGCCCAGATAATCGCATTGTTTTCCTCATGGTTCGGAAGTAATCAAATTTGATGGAAGTGAATCATTCAAGGACCTTCCATTCGAAAGGGTCAGTAGAGGGTTTTCTTAAATCAGCAGCCAATTGTTTGAAAGTAATAACTATTTCCCTTCGATAACCCGGTAGAGATGGATTGCGCTGCCGATGATTTGCAGGACTGTGAGCAGGTAAATTGCTTTTCGGGAATCCGACGTTGTACAGAACCGTTTGTAGCACCATGATCATATAGTGGTTAGAGATTTTTGGTGTGGCCGCAACAGCCTCCGTTCGAACCCAATTCTCGACCTGATTTATTCAAACTATTTGAATCCCTGCGGCTCATGCTTGAACATCGCAGAGAAGAATTAATTCGAAGAGCACAATAATTACTTCGTCGGTAAATTGTTCCACCAGTCACACAAATCTTCCCTCCATACATATGTCTCTAATAATATGGATTTCTGACGCACTTCTTCTCCGGGATCCACCCATCACTTTTGCTATCATTAATCTCCTTAACATCGCTTATTCGATTGTATCATTGCTTTCCCTTCGCATTGCATAATCTGACACTCCGACAAACAGCATGGAATTTGTTGATCTCTATTTCTGGAGCTGCACAGAGACATTTCGCACGATGTAGATCTGTGCTTTGAAACTTGGAAGATAAACAATTCGATACTTCCAATTCCAGGAAGCCAAAATTTTGGAAGCACCTCGATGCGATGCTGAGTACGAAATTTTACCGGGAACAATTGACACAGTCAATGCTAACTGACTAGAAGGTGGAAAGTCCTGCAACAAAGTTACACACGTGGCATCATTTTTGGAGATCGATGCCGAGCTTACGTTTCGGCCTAACTTTCCAGGTGCTGTCGGTTTTCATTTCAGATCTCCAACATCGGCTTAATTTTGCACTATGGTAATGTCAAGTGAACAACTGAGTTATTGAAACAAGAGTTAAACACGTCAAAGACATTGGTACCAGTTACTACATGCTGAGGCCCCAGAGCCAGTCCCGATCTTCCACGACTGGTTACTTCCTGCCAAGCAGAAAACAAAAGGACCCCTCTTTGCTAATTGTGCTTGATGTTTGCGAACAGAAATGCGATTTAGGACACATGGTACTGAGCAGAAAGGTGCTTATTGACGGCGCTGACACAATGATGCACGGAGCTAACGAAGTATGATACGGGCTCCAGAGGTTGAGCTCTGTTCTATCTCCACAGACAATGGTAAACCTGCTGCTATTTCTCAGCATTTTCTGCTTTTCTTTGTTTCGAGAGTGTTGTGTTTCAGTTGCAGGCTTGGGTAAACGTATGGCTTGAAACCGGCCGTTCTTTGGGCTCATAGTCATAATTCTGGAACCCACTACATGCGATGCCGATCATAAAACATTGCTGGAAACAGGCAGTGAGAGCTCCGAACATCTGTGGGCATACAAACGAAGCTGTTGCTTCGAGTCTAGTGTTTTCAGTAGCACTCGATTTTACTTTTAGGTTTGCACCACCGTGATAATGCTGCGTTTATTGTACTGCTGAGTGAATATTTAGGATATATTTGTAAAATATGTGTTTAGCATTCAGAAGTTGGAGTTCATGAATGATTGGCTACAGAAATGCGTGCAAGATCGATTGTGCTGCAAACTGAACTTGCCTGTTGAAATCAGCGAGTTCACGAAATGACGAAAATAATTCTAGTGATAACAAATGAGCGATTTAGAAAAGGTTTCACGTCACGCGAAAAAAGTTGTCAGAATGAACATGTCTCATGGTACAGTTCTTGAAAAAAAGATACAATAAAGTGAATGTGTGAAAATATAAGGAAATCTCTTGTGAGAAAGAAGTCAACTGTTTGAAAGGAAAAAAAAAACGACTTGTCTGCGATAAGCCGGCCGCGATGCAAAGCACTGTCATTATGTTGCAAGGCTGTTTTGAAGTATATGATTTCTCAGGCACTCAGCAATGTACCAAGTTCTTTGAGGCGCCGTAATTGTATAGTGGTTAGTACTTGTCGTGGTTCCCCAAGACGACAACTTATTTAACCCGATTGAAACAGAGAGTCTGAGTTGTAATCCTCCAAGCAGTAGACTTTATTTTCCAGCACAAGAGAATAAAGCCGGGATGTCCGGAACACTCCAATGAATCATTCTGCTTACAGTCTTTTTATGCACATTACAGCTCCATATCTCAGAACTCTTATCTTACCCTTAGATTTCCTTGTTTTAGCCATCATTATTTCTGGGCTAGCCCTTTATCTACCCTGCTTGAGATTGGTCCCTCATTAATACATCTCTTTGTCCTTGAAACCATGGTAGTTCCAGTCTCTGCCCTTATCCAAACTATTCTGTTTATACAGTAATCGTGGTTTAGCTGACTTAGGCCGAATGTGAAGAAAAACATGCTCACTTTATTCTCTCTTTTTTATTACAATTAAATATTAAGTTGAACCACTGGGCAGTGTTCATTGTTCTCCCAAGTGACTACTGTTTGCATTCGTTAATAAGTAACTGCTGTACTACTTCTTTGGGTCTCCTGTTTTGATCACATCAACTATACTTGATTACATTAGGTCAGCTATGCTTGATTACATTAGGTTACATACTTATCCCATTACCCATCTAAATCTACTTTAAGAAAACATTTCACTAATAGCTATGATTCCGAATTCCATACCCAGCTCAGGTATAATATTCAGTACAGATTTCTCTTACATATCAGATTTCTCTTACACAGTACAGATTTCTCTTACATACTCTGCGTTATGGCCGCACCAACCTCGGTTCGAATCCGAGTTATGGCAGGTGTTGTTTTAAACATTTGTTACTCTGCTGCTCATGCTCAAGCGACGAAAAGAAGAACTACTTCCCAAGGGTAAGTCATTCTTTTTACGGCAAATCGTTCAAGCAGTCACACATACAATGCTCCCAGATATGTTTCTGATGCTCCGGAATGCAAAAGTAAATCTTGACCCCCACATTTGCCCTCTTATCGGTAGTAAATTACTTTACTTCGCTGCTTCCATTCCATGCTACTTTCCTGTGTCATTCCATCATCCACACTTTCGCACCCTGCGAGACATGCTCAAACAGTACGCGAATAAATAAGTGGGAGAGGAGAATCATCTGGGAGAGGAGACATATTTTCATGGCTAGGCACTCAAACACATATATAATCCTTCCATGTCTAAGGCCCTGACGTGCCTCTGGTGCTCCTCAATTCGAACGCATGTCTTTTCCATGATTCCCCCATTTTGGAAGCACAACACATCTTTACTTCGCTCCGTCCATTCCATTCCTAATTTCCTATGACATTGTGTCACCTCACAGTTTCACAAGCAACGTGGAGATTGTTTGCTACCATCCCTGTTTCTGGGGTTACTTGGGGCCCATTCACATTGACCGAGATCTGTGCTTTTAAATTACAGGATGAACACATCTTGACATTTGTTAATCCTTACAGCCAAATTTATGGACGCGCCAGATATCCACCACGAGTGTAATGTTGCGTTTATCATACTGCTGAGTGAATATTTGGATATATTTGCAAAATGTGTGATGTTTAGCACTTACATTTATGTTCAGAAAATGAGAGATTTAGAAGAGGTTTAGCGTCATGCGACAAATGCTTCAGAAGCAATATGTCATTTCTGGACAAAAAATATTTAAGTGTGCGTGTGAAAATATAAGGAAGCCTCTTGTGTGTGGAAAAAAAGAACAAGAAAGGAAATTAAGCCGCTTGGCATATGGCGCGTTGCCAGGGAAACTGCGAACAGTGCAAACATTCAATTGGTATTCACCAGCTTTGATTCACTTCCAGAATATATTATTTTTCTGATCCACTCGATTCTCAACAACACATTAAACTCTTCGCTCTGTTCATCTCATTATTTTCCTCATCGGTCCGAATTGATCAAATTTGCTCGAAGAAAATCATGCAACGATCTCTGTGTTGAAATGACTGTGGAGAAACATCTCGTTCTTTGGGCTCATAGCCATAATTCTGGAAACGCCTACGTGCAATGGCGATCACAAAATTTTCCTGGAAACATCGTAGTGCAGGTATGAAGAACTGACGCACAAGTAGAAAGTGTTGCAACAACGATGCAATTCTTCGAATATTTGTGAACAGAGAAACAGAGCTGCTGCTTTGAGTCTAATAATTCCAGAAACACTCGGTGTACAAACTTCCCAATTTTGCAATGAAGAGGGAATTGTATTTTCTTCCACACAGTATATCGAAGGAAACATCTGGTGATTTGATGCAGCGGTATCTCGTGCATGATTTGAAGAAAATTAACAAGCAAACACAGCAAATTATGAGGAAAGGAAATCGATTGTTGACATTTTCTACGAAAGGAATACATAAGTAGAAATGCGTTATCGTAAATATACACACTTGCAATGAGAATGCACTGTAGTGCATTCAGGGGACTTGGAGTTGGGGGTAGGGTGTTAGCGTGGATAGAGGATTGGTTGTCAAATAGGAGGCAGAGAGTGGGGGTCAACGGGTGCTATTCGGATTGGCGGATGGTGACTAGTGGAGTGCCCCAGGGGTCGGTGCTGGGGCCTCAGCTTTTTACCACTTATATGGATGATCTGGAGGAGGGAACCGAGTGTAGGGTGTCGAAATTTGCGGATGACACCAAGATTGGGGGAACGGCAAATTGTGCAGACAGTGTGGAGAGTCTGCAGAAAGATCTAGATAGGCTGGGCGAATGGGCCAGGAAATGGCAAATGGAATTTAATGTTGGCAAGTGTGAGGTGGTCCCCTTTGGTAGGAAGAATGGTAGGAAGGACTATTACTTACGGGGCGAAAAACTGCAGCAGGCGACGGTGCAGAGGGACCTTGGGGTCCTTGTGCATGAGTCGCAAAAACCCAGCTTGCAGGTGCAGCAGGTGATCAGGAAGGCGAATGGGATGCTGGCCTTCATAGCGAGGGGGATTGAATATAAAAGTAGGGAGGTCTTGCTGCAGCTGTATAGGGCATTGGTGAGGCCGCAGCTGGAGTACTGTGTGCAGTTTTGGGCGCCGCACCTGCGCAAAGATATTTTGGCCTTGGAGGGCGTGCAGAGGAGGTTTACTAGGCTGATACCGGAGTTGAGGGGGTTGAGCTGTGAGGAGAGGCTGAATAAACTAGGCTTGTACTCGTTAGAGTTTAGAAGAATGAGGGGAGATCTCATTGAGACGTATAAGATGATGAATGGGATGGATAGGATAGAGGTGGAGAGACTCTTCCCGCTCAAAAAAGACAGTAGGACTAGGGGGCACAGCCTCAAGATAAAGGGGGGGGGGCGGTTTAGAACGGAGTTGAGGAGGAACGTCTTCACTCAAAGGGTGGTGAATCTATGGAATTCTCTGCCCGTTGAGGTGGTGGAGGCTGCCTCGCTAAATATTTTCAAGAAGCGGGTTGATGGGTTTTTGATAAGAGAGGGGATTAAGGGTTATGGGGAGAGGGCCGGAAAGTGGAACTGAGCCACAACAGATCAGCCATGATATTATTGAATGGCGGGGCAGGCTCGAAGGGCCAGATGGCCTACTCCTGCTCCTATTTCTTATGTTCTTAACCTGTAGAATTTTTGTCACCTTAGTTAAGGAAGGACGTGGTTTCATTGGAGTTAGTTCAGATGTGTGTCATTACATTAATTCTATAAATGAGGAGCTTGGTTAGTGAAGAAGTAATGAGCAATCCATGCTTATACACACAGTAGAATTCAGGAAGATATGCTTATTTTGGTGCATGAAACGATAATGTAAGTTAATAGGTTAGAGGTATGGAAGATGCATTCTCTGGTGGGAAAATCTAGAATGAGGGATCATATTTTACGGAGGAGTGGTGCCAGATTGAAAGCAGAGATGAGGAGAAGGTCCTTTCCCCAACTGATCGCGAATTTGTGGAATTCTCTACCCCAGCGTGCAGTGGAAGCCGCTACATTGAGTACATTTAAAGGGAAGAAAGAAAATTTTCTTATGGATAGTCAGAAGCGTTTTCCCAGGGTGAAGCTGAATTACACAGGGGAATAAATTGAAAATGCGAAGGGCAAAGTGGTAAAGGAGATGTGTGAAGCATTTTTTTTTTACTCAGAGGGTGGAACTCACTGCTGGGGAGATAGTGGGTGCTGATAAGATTGTGACTTTTCAAGGTATCTTGACAAACACATAACTAGGATGGAAATAAGGAGATATGGTCCCCAGAGGGCTCGGACGTTTTAGATCAGTCGGGCATCATGGTCGTGTAGACTTGTGTGACTGAAGTGCCTGTTCCACTGCTGTCATTTTTTTTGCTCTTTGTTCTCGGTCTTCGAAGAGTTTTGGAGAATCAGCAGCGATTTGGAGTTGAGATCCAAATCAGATCATCAATGAACATATTGCATGCGAATGTAGGCTCGTGGCGGTGAATTGGCTACTTCAGCTCTGAATTGTTATGTTCTTAGGTTCGAGAAGAGAACTCTTGAAACAAGTTGGAATACAACATTAGGTCAATTGTCAGCAAAAATATAGCATGTAGTAGTCATATAACAGTCAGTATTTAATGATGAGTATACTTGGCAAAATTGGGTCTCATGTAATTATTTTATTTTTAGTTTATCAGATAACATGTAATCTGATGGAGAGATGTTGATTTGGATGGGAACCAAGCAAAGGTGAATTAGCTGTGGGGGGTCCAGACAGTAGGCCAGTAAGATTCAGAGAAACAACAGGCAGGGTGGGATTTCTAATCAGCGGTGGTGTGGTGGACTGAAGTGCATTTATTTCAAAGCAAGAAGTGTAACAGGTAAGACAAATTAACTTAGAGCTTCGATTAGTATTAGGAATTTTGATGTTGTTGCCATTACAGAGACTTGGTTGTAGGCAGGGCAGGATTGGCAGATTAATATTTCAGGATACAGGTGTTTCAGGTGAGATAGAGGGGGTTGTAAAATGGGTGGGGGAGTTACACTACTGGTTAAGGAGAATATCACAGCTGTATTCCGGGAGGACATCTCAGGGGTTCATAATGCGAGGCAATATGTGTTGAGCTCAGGAACAGAAAAGGTGTAGTCACAATGGTGGGGGTTCCCTTTAGGCCACTCAACTGTCAGCAGGAGATCGAAGAACAGTTATGTAGGCAGATTTTGGCAAAGAGTTAAAGTAACACGGTTGTTGTGGTGGGAGACTTTGCCCGGGACTCACTCAGTGCTAGGAGCGTAGATGAGGCAGAATTTGTAAGGAACATCCACGAAGGCTCCCTGAATCAGTATGTAAATATTCAAACTAGAAAAGGGGCCATATTGGACCTGGTGCTGGGGAAAGAGTCCAGCCAGGTATTCGATGTTTCAGCAGGGGAGCAGTTCAGGAACAGTGGTCACAATTCAGTTAGCTTTAAGGTACTGATGGATAAAGGTAATTGTGGTCCCCAAGTTAAGGTGCTAAATTGGGGGAAGACTAATTACGAGAATATTAGGCAGGAACTGAAGAATGTAGACTGAGGGCAAATGTTTGATGGCAAATCAGCATCTAGCATGTGGGAGGCTTTCAAGTGTACGTTGGTAGGGACTCAGGGTCCGCACGTTCCTGTAAGGATGAAAGATAAGTATGGCAAGCTTTGAGAACCTAAGATAAGGAAAGTTACTGTGAGCCTAGTTAAAGCGAAAAAGGAAACATTTGCCTGAGATAGAAGGCTGAGAAAACACGAAGCAAGTGTGAAATACAAGAAACGTAGAACAAAACTCAAGCAGGGAGTCAGAAGGGCTAAACGGGGTCATGAAAAAAAACATTGGCCAGCAAGATTATGGGAAATCACAAGTCTTTTTATACATACATAAAGTGCCAGGGAGAGAGTTGGCCCACTCAAGGACACAGGAGGGAATCTATGCGTGGCACCAGAGGATATGGGCTAGATATTAAACGAGTACTTTGCATCAGTTTTCACCAAGAGAAGGACGTGATGGATGATGAGTCTGGGAAAGGATGTGTAGATAGTTTGAATCATGTTGAGATCAAAAAGATGAGGTATTGGGGCTGTTGAGAAACATTAAAGTAGAAAAGTCCCTAGGGCCCCATGGGATATATCCCAGAATAGCAAGAGAAGAAAGGGAAGAAATTATTGGGGCTTTGAGATAAATTGTTGTGTCCTCACTGGCTACAGGGGAGGTTCCAGAGGATTGGAAAATAGCCAATGTTGTTCCTTTGTTTAAGAGCTGTAGCAAGAATAATCCAGGTAATTCCAGGCCCGTGAGCCTTACGTCAGTTGTAGGGAAATACTTGTAGAGGATTCTTCGAGACAGGATTTATTCCCACTTAGAAATAAGTGGACATATTAGTGAGAGGCAACATGGTTTTGTGAAGGGGAGGTCGTGTCCCACGAACTTGATCAAGTCTTTCGAGGAAATGACAAAGATGATGGATGAGAGTAGGGCAATGGATGTTGTCTACATGGACTTCATTAAAAAAAAAGTTTTGACAAGGGCCCCCATGGCAGACTGGTGCAGAAGGTGGAGTCGCATGGGATCAGAGGAGAGCTAGCAAGGTGGATAAAAAACTGGCTTGGTCAAAGAAGACCAAGGTCAAAGAAGGTAGGTGTGGAATGGTGCGTTTCTGGATGGAGGGCTGTGACATGCGGTGTTCCTGAGGGATCAGTTCTGGGATCTTTGCTGTTTATAATATATATAAATGATTTGAAAGAACATGTAGCTGGATTGATTAGTAGTTTTTCAGACGACACCCAAGATTGGTGGACTTGCAGAGAACGATGAGGACCAACAGAGGATACAGCGGGATACAGGTCTGTTGGAGACTTGGGCGGAGAGATGGCAGATGGACGGTAATCCGGAAAATGTGATGTAATACATTTCGGAAGGTCTAATACAGATAGGAAATATATACAGTAAATGACAGAACTCTAAGAGGATTGATAGGCAAAGGGATCTGGGTGTTCAGGTGCACAGGACACTGAATGTAGCAATGCAGATGTAGAAGGCAGTCAAGACGGCATATGACATGCTTGCCTTCATCGACCGGGGTATTCAGTTTAAAAATTGGCAAGTCATGTTGCAGCTTTTTAGAACCTTAGTTAGACCACATTTGAAATATAGTGTTCAATTCTGGTCGCCACATTACCAGAAGGATGTGGAGGCTTTGGAGAGTGTGCAGAAAAGATTTACCAGGATGTTGCCTGGTATGGATGGCATTAGCAAAGAGGAGAGTTTGGAGAAACTTGATTTGTTTCTACTGGAGTGAAAGTGGCTGAGGGGAGACTGGATTGGCGTCTACAAGATTATGAGAAGCATGGACAGAGTGGATAGTCAGAAGCTTTTTTCCAGGATGGAGAGTCACTTACGAGGGGCATAGTTTAAGGTGCGAGGGGTAAGGTTTAAAGGAGATGTACGAGGCAGTTTTTATTTACATTGAGAGTAGTTGGGGCCTGGAACTCCTTGCTGGGGGAGGTAGTGGAAGCAGATGCAGTAGCGGCTTTTAAGAGGTGTCTTGGCAAGTGCATGAATAGGATCTGAATAGAAGGAATTGGACCCCAGAGGGCTAGGGGGTTTTAGTTAAGCATGGACGGTGCAGGCTTGGAGGGCCGAAGGGCCTGTTCCTGAGCTGTAATATTCTTTGTTCTTTATTCTTTGTTCTTTGATTGGATATGGAAGAGTAATAGCAAGTCTTGATTCTAGATAAAGAGCGTGCTACAGACTAAGCTACAAGAATTTTAGAGTGTTACAAGTAATGCTAACTGGCGGGGGAATGAAGTCGCAATGCACTTCCTGTGTTGAATGTATGCAATGATGTGGAGATCCCTGTTGAGACCGTCTACATGTATGCAGAACTTGGCTATCAGCCTCTGCTTAGCGACATTTTGCTTTCATGTATCGTGAAGGCTGCCTTGGAGAACGCTTACCCAAAAATCGGCATTCGGCCTCTGATCTTCAATTAAGCAAACCCGAAGGCGGCCTTAACTCATTAACCTGGATGAAGTCATCACAGTCTCAATGATTGGGTTCTAGTTGCATAGCATTTACGGAGTAGAGATTGAGGAGAAGGGCTGTTCGATCTGAATTTATGCATTCAAATGTGTTACATTATGGAATAAATGTTCTCCAAGACTTCATGATAGCGGCAGATAAATACAAGCAAATCGCAGCGGATATTGGAATCTGAAACGAGAAGACAAAATTCTGGAAAATTCCAGCAGGCCAAGTAGTAAGGAGAGAAAAGAGCTGATATTTAGAGTCCAGGTGACCCTTTGTGAAAGCTTTGAAAAGGGTCACCTGGACTCGAAAGGTCAGTTCTTTTCTCTCATTACGGATGGTGCCAGACCTGCTGAGAGTTTCTAGCATTTTCTCTTTTGGTTTCATGATAGAGACAGCTTTGACCGGAATACTAGGAGTACTCCATTGATTCAAAGCATTCCATGAAGTTCAGTAGCCAGGCGTCACTGTGGCACAGTAGTTAACGCTGCTGCCTCACAGCGCTACGTAACACAGGTTCAATTCCCAGCTCGGGTCACTGTCTGAATGCAATTTTGCACGTTCTCCCCCAGCGTCTCCGTGGATTTGCTCTGGGCGTTCCCGTTTCTTCCCATAGCCCTAAGATGTGTGGGTTAGGGTGATTGATTGAGCATACGCAATTGCTCCTTAATGTCTGTGGGACTAGCAGGGCAAACATGTGGGGATAGAGGCTAGGTGGGATTGTTTTTGGTGCAGACTCTATGGGTCTGCACTGTAGGATTCTATGATTGAATGTACAAATCTGCTCGAAAAAAATACAGCTGTACATCAAGTGGGATGGCACACTGAATAAATGGGCTGTTGGGAGTGCAGCAAGAACGCGCTTCAGACACAGTTTCTTTAATGGAAATTATGTCAGTTGTTGTGGGTGGGGAGGGAGGGTATGGAAAAGCCACATTGTATTCTGTATGCGTGGGGTATTGCCCAGATAATCATGTGACTCGTTTCTTGTTTGTGCCTGACCAGCATCCCTGATTTTCTCACCAGATTCCAAATTGTGCATTTGCACTGCGTCAATCCGTTAATAGTATGGATGTTTTACGTCATCATGCGCGGTCGTTTCGCAAACGTTTGGGGTTATTGATTGTCATTTGGTATTAGACAAAAAATCTGCAAGTTTGAACTCTTGATTTTTTGAATTGAAGTCATTGATGCTTCAGAAAGCATATCTTATTTGTGGACCAGTTGTAGAATGATATCCCATTATTTTGAATGTGAGCATTTTTGACTTATTTTACCTTGGAGTTATCCTAAGAAGACCCCGTACCAATCAATCTATTTAAAAGGCCCCTTCACATGTTTCCTTGAAAAGCGCAATCGACATTCCAATCTACATGATTTTCGCATCCGGTCAATAGTCGGGCACTGACTTCAGTGCTATTTGGTTTGGATCTCGGGAGATTGCAGTTCCATCAGCAAATGCCGCTAACATTTTGAGTTAGACTGCTAACTGTTCTTCCCGAAGCATCCGCGCTCTCTGTCGCCGACCAATATTAAAGTAGAATCTACAGTCGATGTTTATCCGCTTTCTTCTCTGATTGAAACATCATTCCGACTGGGACTTCATGTCCAGAATCTGAAATATCCAGTCAGGATTAAAGGCTGAATAATCTGAGACACGATGAATGTCGAGCAATGTCTTCAATGACCGGTGAATTCCTCCAATTCAAAACAGATCGATCAAGTGTTTTTTTTTAACCAATAAATTTTCAACGCGAATTAATATGGCCAGCCGGGATCTCAACGGTTCGCGTCAGCTGTTTGTTTTAAGCAGAGGAATTTAGATCGTTAGAATTAAAAACGTAACTACTCGGATAATAATGATATTTCAAAACGATGCACTGTTACAGTCTTCGAGGGAGCTGTAGACCAATTGAAGGAACTATCCATTAGGAGGGAAGAAGTGTTAGGGCTTTTAGGTAGCACTAAAACTGACAAATCTCCTGGGCCTGATGGCATTTATCCTAGGCTGCTTAGGGAGGCAAGAGATGAAATTACTGAGCCTCTGACGTAAATCTTTGTCTCTTCTTTGGACACAGGTGAGGTCCCAGAGGACTGGAGGATAGCAAACGTGGTACCGTTGTTTAAAAAGGGTAGGAGAGATGACCCGGGTAACTATAGGCCGATGAGTTTGACGTCAGTGGTAGGCAAGTTGATGGAGAGGATTCTTGGGGATAGAATGTATGAGCATTTGGAGCGTTGCGACCTGATTAGGGATATGCAGCATGGCTTTGTTAAGGGGAAGTCTTGCCTTACGAATCTGGTAGAATTTTTTGAGGAGGTGACAAAAGCGGTCGACAAAGGACAAGCCGTTGATGTCGTCTATATGGATTTCAGTAACGCGTTTGACAAAGTCCCTCATGGTAGGTTGGTTGAAAAGATTAAGGCTCATGGGATACAAGGCCAGGTATCTAGATGGGTTGAGAACTGGCTTGGGAAGAGGAGACAGAGAGTAGTAGTGGAAGGGTCTTTTTCTAGCTGGAGGTCTGTCACTAGTAGTGTGCCGCAGGGCTCAGTACTGGGACCTCTTGTTTTTGTAATATATATAAATGACTTGGAAGAGGGAGTAAGTGTTGTGATCAGCAATTTTGCAGATGACACTAAGACGGCTGGATTGGAGGTCAGTGAGGAGCAGTGTCTGGCAATACAACGGGATATAGATAGGCTGGTATATTGGGCAGATACATGGCAAATGGAGTTTAATCCTGATAAATGTGAGGTGATGCATTTTGGCCGAAATAATGTAGGGGGGAGTTATATGATAAAGGGTAGACCTTTAAAGAGTATAGAAACGTACCGGGACCTGGGGGTGCAAGTGCAGAAGTCTTTGAAGGTGGCAGTACAAGTGGAGAAGGTTGTGAAGAAAGCTTATGGTATGTTATCCTTTGTAGGAACGGGTATAGAGTATAAGAGCTGGAGTCTAATGTTGCAGTTGTATAGAACGTTGGTTAGGCTGCATTTGGAGTACTGCGTCCAGTTCTGGTCTCCTTACTACCGGAAAGACGTGGAGACACTGGAGAGAGTGCAGAAGAGGTTTACCAGGATGCTGCCTGGTATGGAAGGACTGGGTTATGAAGAAAGATTGAGCAAACTGGGGCTGTTTTCCTTGAAAGACGGCGACTGAGTGGAGATCTAATAGAGGTATATAAGATTATGAAGGGTATAGATAGAGTAAACAGTGGTAAGCTTTTTCCTACGTTAGAAACGCACAGTACAAGGGGCCACGGGCTTAGGATGAGAAGGGGCGAGGTATAACACGGTTGTTAAAGGGAGGTTTTTCACACAGAGGGTTGTGGGGGTATGGAATGTCCCACCAAGCTAGGTGGTGGAGGCAGGTACGCTGGAGTTGTTTAAGAGTTACTTAGATAGACACATGAGTGGGTTGGAGATGGAGGGATATAGGAGACTGTTTTAAATAAGGTTCAGTAGCCTTGGGACGTCCCTGGTAATGGATAAGGATGTGGAATGATACTAATGCTTTTCTCTTTTAATTCACAGGTTTTAAGTCGGTCCGCCTTGTTGTCCAACGAGGGGCATACACGCGATGGGTCATAGAAGGCCCGCTCTTGGTTGTTCGAGAGTAGCCTAGTACTTTATGTCGTTAGTGTACGCTTAAACTGGACCAGATGTTGGGCAACACGACACCTCAGTGACTATCACTGCTTGCTGTGCAGACACATGGATTTGGGCCAGTGTCTGTTGGAGTTTGCTCATTCTCCCCGTGCTTGCGTGGGTTTTCTCCGGGTTTTCCGGTTTCCTCCCACACCCCAAAGATGTGCTATTTGGCTGATTGGTGATGACAAATTGTCCCTAAATTCGTTTTCCCTCAAATGTGGAATACCACAAGCATAGATAAGGGTCATGGGTGCAGGGGGAGACTCGTAATGTTAAAATGGCAGGGCGGGCTCATTGGGCCGAAGGGCCTGTTTCCCGGGCTGTTTTTGTTCTTTGTTCTTCTTTGTTGTTTTTTTTTCGGGGATTGCTTCTAAAGCGTATTCAAGTGGAGCATCATCGCATCTCGCGTTCGTTCCTTGCAATAACTGCGGGAACCGATCGTAGTAACGTCAGGAAAGGAGCTTTTCAACGTACCTTTATCTTGTTCACATGTACAAAAAGTACTGTTTAAAGTTTTGCGACTGTCTGAATGTTTTTGGGTCTCACACGCGGCATCAAACCCTCTTAGCAATGCCGTTCCGCTGGACCTGTGGAGGAACAGACACAATTCCTCATTTGTCACAGGCGCGGTAACTGCTCAGCCACCGCAATTATATACAGTTGTGTCGTCAGTTGGTTACATAAATCCATGATAAATGTCTTGAGCATCCTAAGTCTTAATGCCATTTCAACTATGGCTGCACGAATGGACATAGCACAATATCCCATCTGATGACTGAGACGACACATTTGTATTCGTGCCTTACTCATTCAACGGACCATGTAAAACATGTTAATAAATATCACTCATTTCCATTTGTTTGTGCATACGACTAGAACTGTTAATCATTATATATTTTTTATGAGTCACTTGAGAATTCGCTCGTGTATAAATAGTGTGTTATTTTAAACAAAAACACATCTTCCAGGTGCTCCTGAACTAAAGACGTTGATTGCCGTTGAATATGGAACTGCCAATATTCATACACATTGAAAATATTTATTTTCCTATTCTTGCAATAATTGGTGTTCCTGGTAAGCCGCTACTAAGTACGTAATAATCATCTTTAAGAGATCTTCATGCTGTCCAAGTTTCTATGACACTGTCATGATCCTAACTCATTGATGTTTTTGAAACTTGACGATATCTGGTGCAAATGCCGATTACATTTGAACTTGAAATATGAAGTTAAACGCAACATAGAGGACATGATTCTCAGGTACAGCTGCATAGGCAGAGGTAGGAAATTTACAGGTCTGTGACCATCCTTTACAATGATGTGCCATGCTGCTTTACATTGGAGACTGCTGTTATCGGCAAAATACAGACGAAAAAATGATACTAAAGGGAGTGGAACAGTGGTCACTGATGTTCTGGACAGGCATAACAACATGGGTTCTTATGATTGTCAATGGCTAACGAAAACAATAGATATGTTTGGGGCGTGTTCTTGCCAGGCGCGGTAACCGCACAGTGACAAATATTTGGTTACAGAAAAAAAAGACACATTTGCGAAAGTTTAACGCTATGTTATGATATGTAAATTAGCGTCTTCTTAGCTCTGCGAAGCCGCAAAACCAAATGATTCAAACGAAACAAAAATAATTGTGACCATTACAATTATGCCCTAATACTAAACATATTTGTAACTTGTACGGCAACTAAGGGGTAGATTTTCTTTAGCTCGGCCGGCTTTTTTTCTCAACAATAGCCCAGGAAAACAAATCGTCGAAGAAGACATCGATCTCCTTAAAAAAATACTCATTGCCCTTGCGTGGACTGAAAATATATGCAGACAGATTGTATTGGAGACATTTTTTGCAGCTAGGCCAAGGTAGAATCCACTCCCAAATAGCACGTCATTAACGTAACAAAAATTACTACACCTGAAGACGGTCGTATTTAAGCTACTAAAATAATAGGTGCAATCTTAGAGATTTGCTTCATGAAATGTTTGCATTCATAAAGCTGAGTAATCTTGTACATGCAGTTACATTAACAGTTGATATAAGGTGAGATCAAAGAGATCGGATCTATATTGTTAGGGTTCGAATATATATATATGGCAGAAATTAATAAAAAATATTCATTAAACGCTTGAATAAATACATTATTTCCACCAGGTGGAGGAATATAGAAACAAGCTAACATCCCTAAGTCTGTTTTTTATTGCCAAGAAACAATTTCTTAGACAAGATATTGTAAATCTTTGGATTGTTCTACGTCGGGGGAATTGTAGATATTCGGTTGTTTTGCATAACCAAGTCAGAGTCGATATATTTTTAGAACTTAAACAAATAGCAAGTGCATAATTTGGGGAAAAAAAGTGTTACGGAGATGTTCAACCATGTTCCTATTGAAATGTTTGAACGGTCAAATATTTCATAACAGCACAGATTATTTATGTACAAAAGTCAAATTCACTGAATATTGCAGCGCAGAAAATAACATTTCTCGCCAATAACTTGATTTCAGTGTTTCTTGTAGACAGGACATCCCCTAGACAAAAAACAACAACAATTCTCATTGAAATGTTACCATTAATGCTTCTACATAAGAGAATTGCGAAGCGAATCTGGCACTAGGTTACATTAGAAAATGTTGGTAGTTGAACAAAAAGAAGCAAATAGATGTCTTAAAAGGAATATATTAAAAAGAAACGAAATGGAAGTCGTACGTGGAGATGACAAAGGACAACTAGTCATATGGCCAACATTGCAGAGCATAACAGTAACGACAGTTTGCGAATGCAGGCCAAGCTGTTGTTCTCTCTGAAAGTCGTACAATGGCGAACTCCATGATAAGTACAAGACAAAATCCTTCGTCAGTGCGTCTTTCCTTTCTAACAATTCTCTAAGAATAGTGAAAAGAATTTTGACACCATGCCATGGAAGCTGACTTCGGCAAAATAGTACAACAAGGCACCTGGTTACAAATCCTCGTAAAGGATGATGGAGAGATCGCAGAGATGTGCTAAGGATATGACACATTGTAAAATCTTGCAAGCTATTAACACAGCCTTCCGTGAGATAACAATTTGACATACTGAAAAAGCCAGAAGTGTTGAACAGAGAGAAGTAGAGGTGGAATAGATTGTAGCCAGGTGGGACATCATAGCTGTGCGGCATTTGAAAGTGACGGTGAGAGTGTTCAAATCCGGTGATTGCTCAAAATGGAGCCGGCAGATATCTGGTCAAACCGTACATTGGTTACATAAACCCAAATCCGAATCCTCATTGTCGAATGATACATTTCTGTCTGATTTGGAACATTTTCCCCAAGTTATGAATTTGCATTAAGTAAAACACAACCTGAATTGAATATGACGTAGAATTATTTTGTTGTTTATTGATTGTTTGGGATTTCTGCTTTTCAATAAATATTTCTCACGTTGTTCTCTGAGTCAATGTCAAACTAATTTATTTTTCTCAAAAAACTAATGTGTAACTTTGCTTGAAAAGTATCTTGAGACCTTCTGTAAATAAAATCTCTTGTATTACTATGTTTATCAACGGGTAACATGAAGACAATGTATCTTTGAATTCCCCTGTTCAATTGCATCATGCATGTTGCCATATCTTCTTTGCGAGCCTTTAAACCTGCAAGTCTGTAGCCCGTGTGTGTACTTAATAAAGCTCTGATTGTGTGGTTGAAATATCTTGACGATAATTTACTTTCCATGCTATTTTGTTCTTACAGTGGAATAAATTTTATGTTGTTCCAGTCAGATTAATTTCCAAAGGCAGTTTTGCATTTTTATGGCTCGAAGCTGATTCTGTTGTGTCTGAATCATTGCATTATATTGGAAAATTATAATGACAGAAATTGTGCTTTTTCAGCAAGCAAATGTATTGCCTGAATGCTGCCATTGTCCCCGGGTCATTGTGCGTTTCTTAAGGATGCTTTATTCCCACAGTCCAAAAATGAGTGGATTAGATTGGATAGCAAAACTAAATTGCCCCTTAGTGTCTCAAAATGTGTAGGTTAGGGGTTAGCAGAGCAAATATGTGGGGTCACAGAGATCGGGACTGGGCGGGATTATCATCGGTGCAGGTTCGATGGTCCGAACGGCCTCCTTCTGCACTGTAGGGATTCTATGGTTCTAATTTCCAGCCAGCAAAAAAAAAATGAACACACAGCTCCCATCTGACCCAAATATCCGCTTTGTCTGATATTAAAAGCTAATGCCTTGTGCCTGATTTAACATTAATTCCAAATCATCAACTTACTCTTACCCCAAACGGCACATGCACTCACTTTGACTCATCGATCAAAATGCAAATAATCAATACAAATTGTAATTGATTTGTATTCCTTGTAATCATTCGCAAATGGACCAACACATGGAAATGTATCTACTTCTTGAGGTTAGCAAGATGTCGCAGCTCCACTAAATCAACATCTTGACCATCATGCCAAATTGAAGACTTACTGAACATGCTGCAAGAAACAAAGTTTATCGCTGCTATCAAAACTAAAAATAACCACTTATACGCGTCTTTCAAAAAGTTGATACACGACTCGAAATCAATTATAATTTATAATTCGAAAGTTAATCAGACAAAATTTGTGCACCTGCTAAAATTAATTCAGTACAGGCAAAAATATCCGCTGGACGTTAATGGCCAATGTTCTCAAATTTACATCCTGTTCCAAACTGACGCAATACCCCGACAGTAATTTATTAACTAAAAAAAATAAAGAATGCCACACGAAATCCCCTCACCTTACCATTTAATCATTTTGAACTTGATCGCTTAATAACCATGGCTTGTAGCCATAAATTAAACATCACTCTCAGATGATCAACGTCGATCGACCTTTAGCATCAATACAGTCAAAACAATGCCTAGCACCCGAGGTAGTATCGAGATCAAGCACACATATCTGTGGATAGACGTTTTGAAGCCTCATAAAATTTTATTTGTATGCAGACGTTGCATCAGCGATCTCACAGTTTTGTGTAAATCCACGACTTCCTAGCAGCATTACTAATACGAAGTTACATTCTGGTGTCTAAATGTTGGTTGCAATCGTTAAAATTTCTTGGCGCAATCTGCTTGGTTTAAAAGTGGAAGAAAATTGAGGACATCGTTGATGCAACTGAATCTAAAAAGCTTTAATCGGACTCTCGTGTGTGCCCAGCTTTCATCAAATGTCTCACATGAAAGTTTTCATCAATATCCACAACTTCATGATCCTTGTAACATTACTTAAGAACTGTAAATGCCGAAATATTTAGGTTGGAACACACGAGGATAAAATAAGTCTCAGGAAACTGCCAATTTCAATCGACAGGATTATGATATAATATCCCTGATCATAAACAAGTAATTCGGCCTGACTAGATGCATTTGGTTAAAGAATCATAACTAAGTCTGATGATTGTGTCATTCTCACATGCCACTTAATCGTTATATCTTGTATAAAAAAAAAGACAATTATATTGAAAGCAGAATGTGTGCGTGATCTCATCGGAAAAGAATACATTGTTGATTTTCGAGTATGATACATCCAGGGATCATCCCGATAAACGAGGCCTGTGACCAGCGGTGTGCCTCAGGGATCAGTGCTGGGTTCACTTTTATTTGCCATTTTTATTAATGATTTGGATGAAAATATAGAGGGCGTAGTTAGTAAGTTTGCAGCTGACACCAAGATTGGTGGCATAGTGGACAGTGAAGAATGTTATCTCCAATTGCAACGGGATCTTGATCAATTGGATCAGTAGGCTGACGAATGACAGATGGAGTTTAATTTAGACAAATGCAAGGTGATGCATTTTGATAGATTGAATCAGGACAGGACTTACTCACTTAATGGCCGGGCGTTGGGGAGAGTTACAGAGCAAAGAGATGGAGGGGTACATGTTCGTAGTCCCTTGAAAGTGGAGTCACAGGTTGACATAATGGCGAAAAAGGCGTTTGGCACGCTTGGCTCAATCGGTCAGAACATTGAATACAGGAGTTGGGACGTCTTATTAAAGTTGTACAAGCCATTGGTAAGACCACACTTGGAATACGGTCGGCAATTCTGGTCACCCTGTTATAGAAAGAGTGCAGAAAAGGTTTACTAGGACACTACTGGAACTTGATGGATTGAGTTATAAGGAGAGGCTGAATATACTGGGACCTTTTTCCTCTGGATCATAGGAGGCTGAGGGGTGACCTTTTAGAGGTTTATTAGATAATGAGGGGCGTAGACAAGGTAGATAGTCAATATCTTTCCCCAAAGGTAGGGAAATCTAAAACTAAAGGGCATAAGTTTAAGGTGAGAGGGGAGAGATACAAAAGTGTCCAGATGGGCATTTTTTCACATAGAGGGTGGTGAGTGTCTGGAACAAACTGCCAGAGGTAGTGGTAGAGGCGGGTACTATAAAAAAAAACACATTTAGGTAGTTACATGGGTACAATGGATATAGAGGGATATGGGCCAAACGCGAGCAATTGGATTAGCTTAGGGTTTTAAAAAAAGAGGCAATATGGACAAGTTGGGCAGAAGGGCCTGTTTCCAAGCTGTAAATCTCTATGGCTCTATCACTTTATGAAATATTTACTACCCTATCCTTGCAGTAGTTGGTGTTCCAGGCAAGCATTTAAACAAATGTGCCACTGTGTTTTTCTACATCACACTTACTGCTTATAGTAAAATGATGTTATTGATTCTTGTGATGTGCTTACCAAATTTCTGTGTGGTGACACAATCCATGGGGTACTCTGTGCATCAGAAAATGAGAGTGAATTAAATGGCGAGATTGTGCGCTCATCGTTCACCTTCAGCAATATTGCCTGAGGAGCACTGCTGACTTAATGTCTACGAAGTGTGCCAGCATGTAGACAAAACATTGTTTTCTATATCTTACATGATTCGAAGTTTCTGCTCTCTGAAAATAAAGATCTATATGAATCAAAACGCTTCAAGTTACTGCCATCTTGTGAAGGTAAAATTCAATATGAAAAATATTAAATATGTATCCATTATTTCATTGGGGTAATAGTGAAAGCAGCAATCTTGATACGATAGTCTCTCGATCTAGCAGACCATAGAACCATAGATCACTACAGCACAGGAACAGGCCTTTTGGCCCTTCTTGGCTGTACTGAACCATTTTTCGGACCAGTCCCACTAGTCTGCATCTGGAGCATATCCCTCCACACCCGTTTCATTCATTTACCTGTCCAAGCTTTTCTTAAATGTCAAAAGTGATCGCGCTTGTACCACTTCATCTGACAGCTCATTCCACACTCCCAGCACCCTCAGTGTGAAGAACCCCCCTCCACCCCTCCCCCCCGCCATATTCCCCCTTCACCTTTAACCCATGTCCTCTAGTTTTCTTTCTCTCCTAGCCTCAGTGGAAAAAATACAACAACCTGGTTGCATTCACTCTATCTATACCCGTCACAATTTTACATACCTCTATCAAATCTCCATTCGTTCTTTTACGCTTCCGGGAATAAAGACCTAACCTATTCAACCTTTCTCCGTAACTCAGTTTCTCAAGTCCTGGCAACATTCTTGTAAACCTTTTTTGCACTCTTTCAACCTGATGAATATCGTTCCTATAATTAGGTGACCAAAACTGCACATAATGCTCTAAATTTGGCCTCACCAATGCCTTATACAACCTCACCCTAACATGCCAACTCTTATCCTCAACGCTTTGATTTGGAACGGCCAATGTTCCAAAAGCACTCTTTACGAATCTATCTACCTGTGACGCCACTTTTAGGGAATTATGTATCTGTATTCCGAGATCCCCTGTTCTGCGATACTCTTCAGTGTCTTACGATTTATCTTGTAAACCAAGCAGAAGATTTGACCAGGGATTTTCGAAGGCTGCTCAGGGAAAGTTTAGCATATTCTTGTTGAAAGCGGAACAACAGGCACGCAGTGTTGTAAACACATATGTGATCTTGGAAGCCGTACAACACTTGTCTATGATAAATCTCCGTCGAGCAGTCCTTTCAGTCGAATACTTCTGATCAACAAATGGATCATACTCTTCACCTTGCAAGTGTTCATTCAAGTTTCCTTTTAAACCATTGATCTTTACTTTTTCAACAGCGTCATGTGTTGCGACTTCCAGGTCTTTCCAATACACTGTTTATTGTGCCTCCATGTTGAACGTCCCTGTTTACATTGCCTCTGCATTTTTTAGAACCACGTCACCCCTAGAGTGCTGAATGAGGTCATTCGATCAATAGTGTCTGCTCAGACTTTCTGAAACGGCATCTCAATTGAGCCCTGCAATTCGCCTTATCTCGTAACCGCCCAGATTTACCATGGTCAACCTATTTGACCTACAAATGTTTGAAAATTGAGCTGTATTTGGTGAAGTCCATCCACCTGATATTGTCCAAGACCTGAAATGTATCTCCTGATGTAAGGATTATCATTCACTCACACAAAAAAAAACTTTCCAAAAGAATTGTGCATTCTGATTAATTTGGAATTCCTCGCACCAACTCACTGATCAGGCTTACATAACTCAATTGAACTGATTTCTGTCGTTCCATCAGGGACATTCTCTGAGAAAACGCCTAACACTGCAATATTCAAGGCTGTTGATGGAAGTCTGCATCACATGGTGGACACTTCTCTGCTAAAAATGTGAATCAAAATGTTCGGTCGGGATAGGCCCAATGGCTGAGACGGGCAAAAACAACTTTTAGCTCGAGTGGGAATGTTTTGAATCCTAAGGCAATTCTGGTTGCAACTTGCAATATTTATTTCATTCGTAAAACCGCTTTGGAATAGCGTGCAGATTGTGTTAATTTCCCTATGGTCATTTTGAGTGAGCTTGATGGACTTGCTAATTTCAGCGGGCAGAACTGACTGCTGGCAACTCGTGGTTAATCTTTGGAAAAATTGGAATCTGGAATGTTTGATGCTTTATTTGTCATTCTGTGCATATAATTGAAGTCAGCAGGCGATTTGAGGTATGAGAAAGAAGAGAAGGGACATAAAGTTACCTCAGGCTCCAGTTGCGCTTTATGAGTTCCAAAAAAGTGGGGATTTAAACATTGCAGTGGAAAGAGCTGCATCTCCCTTTCCCAGTAGAGATGAAACAAACAAAAACAATTATTTCAAGGATGATATGAGGCCCTTTGTAAATATTCGGTTATTGTTGTTTACCTTCAATGACAGGAAAATTGGCAAGGTTAAAAAAAAAGTCTGGGACCATAGAAGTCAGACATAGATTTGTACGTTTCGGGGTAGAATAGCTACATCTGGCCTATTAATTTGGAATTTCTGATGTCAGTTAGTTTGGATTCTATTCGTATTGACGCTAATTTTGTGACACGAAAAGATAAAATTCTGGAAAATCTCAGCAGGTCTGGCAGCGTCTGTAAGGAGAGAAAAGAGCTGACGTTTCGAGTCCAGATGACCTTTATCAATCGCCTAATAGATGCCGCCAGTGCGGCACTGCCTCAGTACTGAAATTTTCAAGCATTTTCTGTTTTGGTTGCAGATTCCAGCATCCAGAGTAATTTGCTTTAACCTCGTTTTGTGACAGTTGTCATTCACTGTCTCGCAATATGTAGTCTCTCAAAATTCATGACCCATTACTTGGTTGCCACGGCAGTGGCTGATTTAATAGTCCTGATATTTGACGTTAATCTGTATGAAATTAAAGATGCTTATTTCATGTATTCGTTTCTGAAATATGCTCCTATTTGTGGTCTAAAGCTGGCCGTTCGGGTTCTTTGGTACCTGTGATTTGCGCCATATAGCACATGGAAAAATAACAAACCACAGCAGTGTATGATTTCGAGAAATGGCGACGAATAAAACTATAAATTCCCGTCGTTTCTCCGTCTCCGTTCTGTGAAATTCCTCCCAGCATTATGATTTATTCGGGGGCCACTCCGCAATCTATTAGCCTGTACAATGTCCCTGACGGCCAGGGCATTGATCAGCTCGATCAGAGAAAGTGGAGCAAATGGGGTTGAAAACGTGTCCGGCCGCAAAATGTAGCCCAATTGGAAAGGCGTTCTGTATGGCAAACTACAGCTTTCACCTTTGACCGATTTGTTTCTGTATGTTACCAAAAATTACGAACAAAATATTGCACGAAGGAAACGGCCACTAAGGTAATAACGGCGGTGTGCTTCGTCAATATTTTGCAAAATGCTCCGATTTACTTTATCAACGAACCTCGGGAAATAATAATAAATCGGGCTTTTACACTTTTCCAATATGGGCTGCATTTTGCGGTTGGACATGCTATTAACCCCATTTGCTCCAATTTTGCTGATCGTGCTGATCAATGTCCTGATCATCAAAATTGCCATGGCGGCTAATAGAGTACGAAATGGCCTTCGAGTAAACCACAACACTGGTAGGAATCTTAAAGACCGGAGTCGGAGAATCGACGGGAATTTATAATTTTCTTCCTCGCCAATTCTGGAAATCTTATACTCCTATGGCTTGTAATTTTTTTCCATGCGCTGTATGGTGTAAATCACAGATATCTAGCTCCTACAATCTGAGCGCATGATTTGGTGTTTAGGTTCTTGCACAAGCACGTTTATTTATGCACTGTCCCAGAGATGATTCAAAGACCAATTGAAGATGATAACACAACTCCTGATGACCGAATCAATTGAACACATCATACGAATAGCGTCATACACTAAAATTCAGAAGCAGTATTCTGATTGAAATTAACTATGCCCATTGGAATTGTGCAACTAAGTAGGAATTGCATTTTCTTCCACATATTATGTGGAACGGTGTGCAACAGTCAACAAACGCAAATCCTTCTTTCAAACCTGGTAATTTTTCGGATGCAAACAGTTTCTCAACTCCAGAAAGGCAATGACAATTTGTTCAACATCTATGAAGTTATATATGCTTATACTTTTTTCACAATTATCACAACTAAAATGCATATCATAATACCTGCTTGATTCAAAGGTGATTCATCATTCTTCGTTCTGCAGTAATTGTCATTTTTTAACGCACAAGGACCGATTTTACCATTTTCATTCTCAGTGCTGAATCCTGGCGCAATTCAGATCCGACTTGAAAATCTGCTTTCAGGCGGCCCCGTACCCAATTCCCTTGAAGAAAATATCGGGAGTCTGAATCACGCTGTGGGCAGGGCTTAGCGCGCCGGAAACTGCGCGTGCACAGTTAGAAACAACATTGAGAAAAAACGCGCCTGTGTCAAATCGCTCCTGGACAGCAAACAGCGGATAAAGCGACCCGGGAGAGAAAAGCAGGAGCGATGGACCCCACAGACTTCAACCCACCCCTACAACAGAACTGTAACCTCTTATTCACCCCCGCCACCCAGAGTGATTGCAGCCCCCTGCCCCCCGCCCCCCCAACCGATTGCCCTCAGAGTGGCAGCGGACGCCCTTGCACCCCTTCCCCAACAGAGATCCATCTGGCCTAACCCCCGCCCCACCCCCACCACCAGTGAGTGGTGCCGCCCGCCCCCCCCCCCCCCCCCCCACCACCACCAGTAATACATCTTACCCGCCTCCCTCCCCGAGACGTACATCTGGCCTACCTTTTCTTCCCTCTTTCCAACCGGACAACAATGTGCCCTCCCTCAGCCCTCCTCTCCCCCCCCCCCACCCCACCAGAGATACATCTGACCAACCTCCTCCTGCCCCTCGCCACAGCAGAAAATAATCAGGCCTCCCCGCTCCCTCACCCCCTTCACCAGTGAATGATCTGACCCACCTCCTTCTCCCTCCCTCCACCACCGAGTAGAATTTGAAAGCCGTTGGAAGTTTTGGATATAACTCTTCAGCAAGTAAAGCGGCCGAAACTGATTTTTGCCGAGCATGTCTGTTTTCCGCCGAACCTCGACGTGCGAACGCGATGTTAAAGTGGGAAATGATGATAAACGGGCGTGAAGCAATGGTAAAATCGGGCCCATAGAGTAACCTCCCGATGGAATAAGTACAGAATGAATGCAAAAACGTGACGAAGTGGCAACATTCGTATTTCATTATCCAGCGAGTCATTGCCAACTGGCTCAGAAAAAAAAATTATAAGTGAGTTTCACAAGCTGTTGATTCTTTGCGTGAAGAAACACTGATACCTTTATCCGAAGATGCCACGAACCACACTTTATATTAATTCTTCTTATTTGCAAGGAATCATCGACTACATGCTAATAAGAACTTGCAAATCTCCCCAAAAAATGAATCTGTGCTCCCTTCAACAGGAGACCTACATCACGCCGATGTCTGTAGTCATAAATGAACAAAGAACAAAGAACAAAAACAGCCCGGGAAACAGGCCCTTCGGCCCAGCGAGCCCGCGCCGCCATCTCAACACCACCAGTCCCCTTCTCCAACCACGACCTTGTCTAATTATGGCCATCCAGATTGAGGGAAACTGATTTAGCGACAATTTATTACTGCCAATCAGCCTAACAGCACATCTTTGGGGTGTGGGAGGAAACCGGAACACCCGAAGAAAACCCACGCAAGCACGGGGAGAATGCGCAAACTCCCACAGACACCGGCCCAAATCCATGTTTCTGCACAGCAATCAGTGATAGTCACTGAGCTGTCGTCTTGCCCAGTATCTGGTCCAATTTAGGCACACAATGTCTCCGCAATCTGTAGCAATGATAACGCGAAATGACCTTTTTTGAATTGAGAATCCCTGACAGATATGTTGTGAGTTCATCAAAAGGATTATGTAAATTCCAGTAAATCGCCTCATGTATCTCCAACCATCTTATGCTTTGTTATTCCGAAGGAAATACGAAAGGACACAGGTTTAAGGTGCTGGGGAGTAGGTACAGAGAGGATGTCAGGGGTAAGTTTTTCACTCAGAGGGTGGTGGGTGAATGGAATTGGCTGCTGTCGGTGGTGGTGGGGGCAAATTCGATAGGGTCTTTTAAGAGACTTCTGGGTGAGTAAATGGGACTTAATAGGATTGAGGATCATAGGTAAGCCTAATAGGTAGGGATATGATAGGCGCAACTTGTGGGCTGAAGGGCCAGTTTGTGGTGCAGTTTTTCAATGTTCTTTGAATTAATTTTTCTGATTATTTACTCCAGGTCAAGATTTGCATCATCGGTTGGATTTGATACATTCTTTAACGTGCAGGTTCGGTGGCTGTATTCTTAGCACAATAATTCTGGATCAATGATCGTTTTAGTTTGTGAGGTGAAAACCTCTAGGTGAATATAATGAATTGTAATTGTAAAACAAAAGCAAATCACACTGTGGAATTAAGAAATGGTCGGATTTTCATCACAAACGCAATAAATATATCGAAATTTGCAGATGAATCTACAGTGCGGAATGTTGTGAACGAGGCCGTGATAGACATCACCAGACTATATAAAACTGAACAGTTAAGATAGAAGGCTGATAATTTTTGACATAACCAAATCTGCCGTGCGGTGTTCGACGGACGTTTGAGACTAGATTTTAGTGAGGCTGTAACTGAAAGAAAATAGAACCGAGGTGTAACTTATTCCAGTCATAGATAGTTCCTTGAAATCAAAGACAAGGAACACACACAGACACCATTCCTTAAGAAATATTTCCAGAAATTTTGAATTTATGTTGGCATTATGACATTTTTCCTAAACACAATTCCACAATGAGAGGTAACAATATTGCTGACTAATCACTATTAATATCCTGGAGATGTTTGGGCAGGGGTGGGATGGGGTGGGAGGTGATTTGGTCTGGGTGATGAAATTTTCCCTTTCCTTTAAAATCAATTAGTTTAACCATAACAATATTGTGGCTGCAAGAGCAGATTTGAATCTAAGTATCCTGCAGCAAGTGACATCTCATCTGCTATCCGAAAAACTGTGTACAATCTATAGAAACTTATAGGGTCCGTAATGAGCTCTATTTGCAGAATACAAACACCCACACCCCCGCCCTATCTGTTGTCCTGCCTTTGTTTACTTAACCCAGTATATCGGTTTCTAAATTTTCTGCTTTGCAATTGACACCTTGACACTTTGCCTTCTAAATCCTGTTACGATTTTGCTCAGCAACACAGATAAACCACTCCCACTCGCCCCCTCCACTATGTGCCCAATCCTTGTCACGCACAAGGAAACGGTTGTGTCGCTAACAGTTGAGTCAGAAACTGTCCAAATACGCCAATATTGCGCAGACTTTCATTCTGATCCAGAAGCCCAACAATAATTTCAACTACTGTATCGTATTCCTATGCTCCCAGGCGTGTGACGTTATGAATAATCAGGTGGTTACTATCTTTGATTCAGAATTTTTTAGTTGATGCCCTTAACCCCAACCTTTCTAGCTCGACACAACCCCACGAAGGACAGTGCTCAGAAAGCTGGCGTTACCACATAATCCTATTGGACTTTAACCTGGTATTGTGAGACTTCTTACGTTGTCTAGCCAAAGGCAGGCAGTTCACTTTATACCTTTGTATTGGTCCAAGAATAGGACAACATCTCTTGTCGAATAACTTCCCCGTCAGAATTATCTGAAGATTCTTAGTGACATCCATCACCCTATCAACCGAGAAAAAAGAAGTCACATCGTGAATTCAAACCTACAACTGGAGAAATGCATCTCTATTTAGAATATATATAAGATAATTATTCCCGACGTTGATCTCTTCATTCAATAGTCTACAACAGAAAAGACAATATCCCAGTTCCAGTGCCACTGGTTGTATTTCACAGATCAAGGAGTGCCTGCTGCGCTTTCTTCGTGGAATCAGTATTGTCAGATGGATAAAATACTTGTGTAAGAATATCTATGAGACAGTGATCATTGTATTATTAGATATGCGTTGCTATGGAAAAGTTCAGAATTACCATATTCATAATAATTCAGCAGGGGAAAAAACAAACTAATGTCAAAGTAACATGGAACCGAAAATTGCAATCAAATTTTGGCAGAGAAGATGCTAAGACAGCAACGGTGGAACTTTTGGAAGGCATTGCTTCGACACCCCAGGTGTACGTGTAGAGATGCAGCCATTGTCGCCGAATGGAACTACCTTGCATTAAATTGATCTTACTCTACAACTTAGCTATGAATGTAACAATGCGTTCTGCAATCTCTTGTTTGCTTCTCCACGAACGCTTTGCTTTGTCTGTCGGCGTACAAGAAACAATACTTTTCAGTGTGAAGTAATATACGTGACAATAATAAATCAAATCAGATGTTCGGCTTTTGAAATCTGTTTTTCTCTCAATTCCCAACTAAGAGGCAACATACATGAAGGGTCAAGATGTGGCTAGAGACATGACGCAGTGAGAAGGATATCATAATAATACGCTACAATTCTATGTGCATGTTTTCATTTGCGATGAGTACAGTTACTTATTGGTTGGTCCCAGAGTATGCAGGACTGTGAGGAAAACCACACAGGTTTAGAATGCACATTTGTGAACCTACACTGCCAATAAAAATGTTTTGAGATATGCCAACAGTAGTATCGCGGTAATGGCAACTTCACAGCCACAGAACTGTGTCTCAAACATAGTTAAGTTTGCGGCTTAAAAGTCAAGATTAAATAGAATTGTCAAGAAGTTTGAAAACGAGTAATGAGTTAAATTCACTGTACCCGTTAGGGAGCATAAATGAAAGATGCCATCCAATGTGCGGACAAAGCATCAGTTTGTTTATGCTTGAAAAGGAAAATGAGTCCACAATATTACTGGGCTATCCTGACAGCGTAAAAATAGATCGAGGGCGATAGCGGAGTGAATCTATTGGGAAATCAAAGCGGCAATAAATAAATATAGTGTTTTTATAATTAACCAAAAAACGGATGTGATTTTCCTTAAGTACTCGGAAAGAAATGATCACTAAAATCAGATCTCTGCATCTGGTCTAAGTGAGTGGGCTATGGCCTGGACTACAGTGTTGGTAAATGTGAGGCCATCGATTTTTGGAAGGAATAGTACTAAAATGGATTGTTATTTTAATGGGACCCGGGTGTCCTGTGCAAGAATCACACGTTTGGGACAATATATTGACTATTTAGCTGATCTATGGCTCTCATTCTTTTATGGCCATCTATTAGATCACCCTTAAGCTTCCAAGGCTCCAGAGGAAAAGAAAAACCTGATCTATCCAGCCTTTCCTTGTAAGTCAAACCGTCAAGTCCCGGTAGCCCGTTAGTAAGTACTTTCTGCATTCTTTCTAGTTTAATGAGATCTTTTCAATAATAGGGTGACCAGGGCTGTACACAGTTTTCCAAGTGTGGCCTCACTAATGCCTTGTACAACTTCAACATGACGTCCTCACTCCTGTATTCAATGTTCTGACCAATGAAGCTAAGGAATCCGAATGTCTTCCTCACCACCTGTGACTCCACTTTCAAGCAGCTATAAACCTTTTCTATAGGTCTCTTTGTCATATAGCTATCCCAAATGCCCTACCATCAATTCAGTAAATCTTGCCTTGGTTCGATCTACCTAAACGCGTCAGACAATTCCTTTCCGAATTACTTAAATATAGAGAACAACAATATTTCACTGCATTGTTAATTTTAGATTCAGGCTTCTTGATCCCATTCTGGCTCTGGGTTGCAAAAAGAAAATATCGCACGTGGAAATTGCCCACCATAGGTGTGATCTCATGGATCCATTTTGACCCGGAGAACTCTTACGCCCTGCCCCGCGGTGTCATGGATTCCTATGCCGGCTTGCGGGAGGGGCCGGGGGGCTGGGGGGTGGAGCTGTTGACACTGGATGTGCAATATATCGAAACACGGCTTTCAGAAATGTCATAAAAGCAAAAACTGTGGATACTAAAATCTGAAACAAAAACAGGAAATGCAGGAAATTCTCCGCAGGTTATGTGGCAGAGTCCTCCATTGTAACTAGGTATTCTTTGATCCCTGATGCTTACGTGGTTCTGCTTTATTCACAACTTACGTTGTTCTCATAGATTTCCTGTGTGACTGAATTTAGCAGCTTGCAGTTGAACCGATTTTGTTTTTAATTGCCTGGTTATGAAACCTTTCAACATGGATTTAGCAACGGATGGCTGCATCCATCTGGCATTACTGAGGTTTATTTTTCAGGAGGCTTAAAAGGAGAGTTGAGGTATGGAGCATATTGCACAGTCCATGTGGATTTTAGCAAGTTTTTTTTTTATCAACACTTAATGACAGACTGATCGTGGAAGTAAAGACCGAAGACACGCAGGACAAAATGATAAGTAGTCTCGAAAATTTACTCAGAGTATGATACAAGATGGAATGGAGAATGTAAGCTTTTGTAAATAATACTTTCGGGGGTTGGACAAAAATAACTGCTAGTTTGCTTACTGTTTCTGATCCATACCAAAGATTTGGACTTGACTGTCGGAATTTATTATAAATTGACAAACGTATCGGGATACAGTGAAAAGTATTGTTCATTGCACGCTATATCGTGAAAACAAACCGTTCATAGAGCACATTGGGGAGAAGGAAAGGATAGGGTACAAAATATATTGTTGCAGTTACAGGTTGGGTGAAAAGAACGATCATCTTAAAATATGTTGGGAACATTATAATTCCTGATGATAGCAGCGTAGAAGCTGCCAGAAAAATGATCAATCTGTTGATAAAGAAGACGAGGGCAGTAGATGGCATGAATTATCAATGGTCTGGTGAGTAGAAGAGTGGCAAATGAAGTTCGATGCGGGGAACGTTTTTTTAATGCCAACAACACAGGGGAGCACTCTATGAATGTAGGATGCTGAGAAATGTGGGCAGACAGGGGAACATTCGACCGCAATTCCAAAGTACATTCAAAGCAGTTGGACTGGAATGACGCAGGAAAGTAGTTTTTAATAGCTAATGCATTTTATTCCCAATATTACAAAATGAATGACCAAATTTACTCAGAACCCTACAGAAATAAAAGCAATGGACGCGATTCCACTTTATCAAATACTTAGTTTGCCAGTCAAAGCTCACTTACACACACAAATAAATGAATTAAGTGGAGAGAAAAAAATTGCAGAAGAAAAAATATATTTCACATTGAGTGGTCAAAATAACAAAAACAAAGTTTCCAAAACTTCGCAGAATCAACCTCAGCACATTTGAGGAACAATGTGAAAACTCATTAAATGCATTTAATTTTGGGGAGGCATTGAAATTTGGCATTGTTCGTCGTCTAATGATCCAGAGACTCAGAACAAGGTCTGGTACCGGAGTTCAAATTGAACCACGACAGTTGGTGAAATTGAATTAAATGAAAATTTGGAATTAAAAGCCAAATTATGACTGCGAAACCATTATGGATTGTTATAAAAATCCATCTGGCTCAAGAATGTACTTCATAGAAGGAAATCTGCCATCATTATCTTATCTGATATACATGAGACACCACATCCACAGCAATGCGGTTGACTCTCAAATGCCATCTGAAATGGAGGGAAGATAGGAACATTCAATAACTACTGGCCCAGCCAACAACACGCATGACTGGGAAAGGGAGATAAAAAAAAAATCTCCAGACGGTTATTCACTTTTTCAATTCGTTTATTTCGGTCATTCAATCTCTTGTAAAAACATCTCCATTCCATTAAACATTCCCAGAGGCCATCTCCAGAACGGTGCACTCGTATATAGTCTTTGTAGTTCGTTTCACAACGTAGAACCCGTCCAGTACAGAAGGAGGTCATTCGGCCAATCAAATCTACACCGACTCTCTGAAATAACAGCCTGATTGTATACGTTTTTTTCTCGAGGATTCCGTTGTTAATATTCCTCCATTAAAGCTGGTTAAAATTTCTGATCGGCTCTGGAACGTGAAGCCATGTTATTAAAATTGTTCTGCTCACAATTAGTGTTCTAACTCTATGTAGGTTTTCCTGTCCTTTAAAGTGCATTCATGAAAGGTTTTCTTACAAGTGTACCTTCTGCGCTCATTCCCTTCTGAAGAACTAAACACAACAAGAGTTCAGTTTGTTCTCCACAGCACAACTGAATGAAACCGGAGACTCCTGATTAGCTTCTACTTTTTTTATACATTTTCATTCACAAAACGATCTCGAGTCGCTGGTCAATTCCCAAAAAGGATCTCACGACTAAAAAGTCAATTTGACAACATTATTTCATGGCTTTGTTGCGGCGACTGTTAAGACCAGCATTTACTGACCATGCCAAATATTTCTTAAGCGCAGTGAATTGCTAGGAATTTGGAAGACAGTAAAGTGTCAACAGCAATTGAACCCCCCTTTCCATTTGTTTTCGGGAAGATGGAGGGGTAATGCCGATGTCACTGGAGCAACAACCTAGAGGCCCAGGCTATTGTCTTGGAGGGAAAGTGTTAAAATGGCACCAAAGCAAATGGTGGAATTTGATGTCAGGTAATATTTCGGAACTGAAAAGTTATGCTCAGTGTTGGTGACTTTGTTGATTGTAGTAAACATTAATCTGGACTCACTGGTACCCTTTAGTTAAGGGAATCTGTGGTCCTAACCTGGCCTGGCCTAAGTCTGATTCTAGCCCAACAACAATGCGATTGACACTTAATGCCCACTGAAATTGTGCGCCAAGGCACTGCGATCAATGGTAACTAAGGATGGGCGAGAATGCTTGCCTTACACCCTCATCCCATCAAAAATAAATAAAACATAACTCGAACATAAAGGCGCAAATACAAAGGTTAATTGCAAAATACAGAATGCATCACTGCATTAAACTGAAAGAGAAATAAGAGAATGCGCTAGAATTGTTTGAAGATGCATTGAAATATTATGTGCCATTTTTGAACCATACCAAGCAACCCTTCCCCCCGCCCCCCCCCCCCCGCCCCCCGCCACACACACACACACACACACACACACACACTACAGGAAAGTTTAAATTCACGAGAGAGTTTTGATTTTCAGGGATGCAACCCGAACTGGAGACACTTATTAATGAGGAAAGATTGGAGTATATTCCCTATTTTCTTGAGCTCCAAGCTGAACATAGATCTAATTGAACGGTTTTAAGTTTTGAGGTGTCCAGATAATATGGATTGTAAGGCCTATTTCATCATGGTTGAGGCGTCCAGCAACAGAGAGCATTATTTTAGAGTAAATCCTCTTAATATTTATTAGACTAATAGGAAGAATGGTTGGGTTATGTTCCGACGAAATGTTGGCAAGTTTCGGTGTGTATCTGCTGAAATTGAAAGAGTAAGGCGACTTGATCAAAACTGTGAAGATCTTGGTGCGTATTGACAGAATGCATGTGTAGAAGATATTGCCACCTGTTTGTGAAACAAAAATAGGGTTCATTTGTTAAAAAGGGAGTTCAGATGTTTTTCTTTCTCCCTCTGAGTGCCCTGAATCTCTGTAACTCTCTTTCTGAAAAGGCAGTTGAATCAGAGTCTTTGAATATTTTAAACGCGATGCTAAATATATTCTTGGGGAGCAAAGGAGACAAGGGTTATCGACGGAGAGGCAGGAATATGTAGCTGTGGTTAAATCAGATAATCGTGATATTGAATGGCTCAGCAGGCTTGGCGGGCGGAGGGGGCTACTCCAGTTCTTAGTTCGTATATACCTATGTGTTAAAAAAACGCTTAAATATTTACTTGAAGCAATAGCGCAAAGCTAGTAACCAAAACCGGGTTTATTCTGAACGGCTTCCCCTGAATGGACTGAGTGGGTTCATTCCCAGCTGAAAATTTCCATCGCTTCATGATTCTTTGATTTCACCTATTGTAAATTCAAATGTCCTGGAATGTTAGTTTTAAACTTGCAACAATTCTTCGGTAAAGGTTTTTGGAATAATGCAATAATGCCTTTGACCACCTATTTGGACGTCAGTATGTTGCAAATTCAGGTTAATGTGGGCCATAAACTTCATTTTTCATACCACATTTCTCACTCATTAATTACCTTAGTCCGTTCCTTCTTGTTAGCATACCAATTTCCATACTTCAACAAGACCTTAAGCCTTGCCACATGTATATTTTTGCCAGTTCTGTCAAATAGAGTGTACATATGGAAAGGGTGTTTCCTTCTCAGGTAGAACTTAGAATGAAGGCTTGCTTTTTTAAAAAATGGGGTCGAACATTTAAAATGGAGATGGGGCTGTGAAGCTTTGCAGCTGGGAGGTATGGTGGTACAGTGCTTAAAACTGCTGCCTCACAGCGCCAGGGACCCGCGTTTGATTCCAAGCTTGGGTCAATGCCTGTGTGTTCTTCCGTATATTCTCCATGCGTCTGCGTGCGTTTCCTCCGGGTGTTCAGGTTTCCTTCCGCATCACGATGTTTTTCGGCTAAGTTTGATTGCTTAGTAGCCCATTAGTGACAGGCTGAAGTATTTGGGTCATGGTGATCGGGCGTGGATGGCATTGCGAACGGTGCAGATTCGAAGGGTCAAATGGCGTCCGTGTGCACTGTGGGGATTCTGAAATGCTCTTACTGAAAAGACAGTGGAAGAGGAACATTTGAATATTTTTAAGACTGCGTTTTTCTGTGATAGTTTCTGGCATTAGACGTTGCAGGTTTGTGGTTACTATCCGATCAATCATGTTCATCGCAAATGGTATAGTAGGCTTGATAGGCTGAATTGCTTTGTGATTTGGTATTTTTCTATTGGTCTTATTGCTTTACATTTTGCCCACGTATTCAGACTGCGTAACCAATGATGGCAAGGGTGTAAGATGCATCATGCAGCATGATAGTTAGTACTACTTCAAATGGTGGAGAAATATTATTGAGTACATTACAAAATTCCCATCGTTTATGATGAGAAAATGAAGCTGAGATGTCATATGCTACAGAAGAAGACGTGTGCTGCAGGGCATATTCCTTCTGAAAGGGGTCGCAAATGTAACAATTAATTTGTCACTTTCAAATGATTTTGCTTTAGTTTATTATTGTCGCTTGTCTTTCGATACCATGAACAATAATTTATCTTATCCGATATACAGGCAAAGCATAGAGTATTTAGGGAAGAGGGAAAGACAAGGGTGCAGAATGTAGTGTTGCAGTTCCAGGTAGATTGAAGGGAACGATCAAGTAGATCAAGGAGGATGATAAGATAGATTTATTCACAAGTTTGAGGGCAGCAGAGAAGAAGCTTTCCTGAGAGGTTTGACCAGCTGTGTCTTAATGTTGGGGTAGTAAAGCAATGGAGCATATATTTTAAACTGATAGTTAATAAAAATTATATTCAATTGTGTATAAATTCGGGAATTGATTAAAAAAACTAAGAAAATCAATTTACAGCGTTTATTGTGAGAAGTAGGGAGTAATGGCAATTTTACTCAATCGATATGGAAATGAATTTAGCTTAAGGAAAGAAGCCAAGATTCAAATTTATCCTTACCTCAACAAATTATTGAAACTAACATTATGTATTTCCCAATTTATTTATTTTTTAACATTCTGCTTTGTGATGTATCTATTTTCTTATATTACGGCTAAAACAATTGTTTTTGCAGCAATGAAATGCATCAGCTTTTAAGTTAGCTAAATTCAATAATCATTGAGTGCAGAGGGATCAACTGGACATGAAGTTTTTTGATGTAAAATGAAATCTCCCAAAATGTGTACAGAGCAAACTGTTTTCCGTTGAGACCAGGATAGAGAAACTATCCCCAAAGTTCAAATCGAACCCACATACGCCAGTCCACAGACAAAAAAAAATCACAGCATTGTGTTTGCAGATGCCGACGTAACCTCTCGGTTAGTCATGCAAGTTGCATCGTGCTCTTTTGCACCAGGCCGAACTTTCTCAGCGGCTCCGTGTTCCACAAATCTAAACGTGCATCTTTGCTTCCCGCTGATCTTATCCTGTCCAGCGTTTCTACGCAACCCCCCCCCCCCCCACAACCGACTTGCCCCTGTTTCTACTAAGCTGCTGATCAATCAAATTTCCAATACTTGAGACTTTTTTTCCTAAGGCATAATGTGTTGTCTTTACAAACCTTTGTTTTCACCAACATCTGAAAACTCTATTTGATTTATTTATTTCTCCTTGCAAACTGCTACTGCGTAATCACCTCCCATTCCTTTCGGAAATTAGCATCACCGTTCCCATAAACCTTGATCGAATATTTGAAAGAAAAGATTACCTCACTGCCGCAACACCAGAACAGGTTAAACGCATACCACAAAGTGTATTGTCTATGACTTGATGCACTCTGCCTCCTCAGAATCTTTGATCTATCAGGTAGCTGCACCATTCTCCAACAACTTTGCCTAACTACCCAGCTGAGTGCGACAGGCCGTACATGGCTGCCTTCAAGACCGAAACAACCATAATTAAACAATCTTCAGAAATTACTTCCGTTCACACTCCATTAGCTTTGGAACCCACCCCCTTCTCACGTGTACTGTCTTCTATCTTCCCTCATTAGACAGTCCATCACCTTCATCAGCAAAGGACGGAACTCCAGGCACAGTATGCATGTTGGTGATACACTTGCAAAAACACATTTCTTGGCCTTTCACAGATAAGGGATTTAGAGAAAGACACTGCCACAGTTCCAGATCTTTTAGTAGTTACAAGAAATGCCACTTCATCCCGAGGAATGCTGATAGCCATTTAAAGGGACCGTGTGGAAAGTAAATATTAATTTAAAAAGCGTATATTATTGAAACATGCTTCATTGTCTGCAGATCAAATATTGGTTGTAAAATTGAAGCAGCCTATAGCAGATTAATGTTAACCATGGTGTCTGCGATTTCACATGGACTTTAGATAGTTTGTATTTAATAGGCATTAAATTGTCGATGTAAATTTTTCATACACATGTTAACTATTATTTTTAAGCTGTAAACTCTAACGTGGCATTGCAATTTCAGTATGGAATGGATCGCATCTTTACATCGATTGCTGATTTGACAACACATTTCCACCATCGACTGTGGCTCTCCCCGAATACTGTTTCAAAAAAGCCTCCTATTCTGTGCCAGAGAGCTCTGAACCATGGACAAAAGTGGGTGAGTCACATTTGTTACGTCAGGATTGACTGTCATATGGACGTATCTATCAGTGAAGAGAGATGAAAAAGTCCAAAGTTCAGAGATACTGCTGGTAGCATCCCTATAGATTTGAATGCTCTCTCTCCCGCACTGCCATATGAGTTGTAATGATATGGCGATCTGAGCTGCAGGCCGAATATATTTTGCTGTAAGATACCAGGATACACCAGACCTATCCTACTGTAATGTCCTACTCTAAATTGGGTCCTGTTGTACTTTAATTTTGCAAAACGTAACACTAATTTACTGCTGTAATATTTCAAGATACACACATCACATCTAAGTGCAATATCTCACAATACACCACTGTAGCAGCATTCCATCTTATGCAGTGATAATCTGTGCTATGATTACCAATTCTCTGTTAAGCTTTAATTGGTCTGTGTGAGGAGTCCCAGTCTCACACGGCAGCCTCTGCTGTATTTACTGCAGAGGAAGATGTTCGGATTTGAGGGGTAGGGTTGTGAAATCGTTTGGGTTTCATTATCTTCTGCGTCCCCTGGGTCTACCAAGCAGCTGTTTGTTTTTTTTTGTTTCTCCTCACGTGGTTCAATGTCGTTCCAAACGGATATGTTCCAAATGTCATAGTCGTAGGTGATTGATTGACAGTTACCAGTGTAAATATCTGCCATTTTCGGTAAAAGAAATGCTCAGGAGAACATAGATCAGTGGACATTTCAGCTGACGTGGTTAAACAGGGACCATCTACCTGATGAACATGACTGGACCATCGGATTCTTCTGCAGTTTGGCAACAAGACTACGTTGGTGGAATAAAAATGCTCGCCAATAAATTGGTGTTCTTATCCTATGAAGTAGTGCTGAGACCTCATATGGGGCATTGAAGCTGAAACCAGTTCAGCCTTCGTTCTTGCCAGAATGTTATTCATTTATCATCAGTGTAGATTGTTCCGCGAATTCAGACATTCTGAATCGAGCTGTGGTGTTCTCAATCAGACTACTGTTCTTTCGTGCTCCGTCATTCTGACATAATAGCTGCAACTATTGTGTTATTCTCAGGTTGCTGCTATTTCACACTGTTACTCAGTGAGACATGATGACTGCAAATTTTGTGATTACTCTTCACTTCTGAAATAGAGGACTTAAAGTATCTATCCAACTTTGGTAAGTGTAGTAAAACTGCTGCTATATTTCTTTCAATTGTTTTAAACTGTATTATGCAAATCCAACCGGACAAGATGTTTAATGCCTATTGGATGTCTTCAGCCTTTTAACGACGTCTTCTTTTATTATTTAACGACACTCATCTCATTCTTCAACGCATCACTCAATCTTACCCATGCAATCTCCCTCGTAAATAAGAATGCCAAAAAAAGTAATCGTTTTACCAACTCTATTGTATATTATTTTGCCTACTATTAATAATCCTAACAACAACACAGCATCTATATCCATTGATGTGTTGGTGAACTTCTTGTAAGGTTGGAGAAATTTCAAAAAAAGACAAATCAGGGATTTGAGGCGCAGAGAAATTACAAGACCTGCATGAAATGGTCTCAGATCCTCTTCACAGACGAGCAAAGAAATTGCAATATGTTAGAGATTTAAATATGAATGATATCTGAACAAGAATGTAAGATTCAAACATGTATTGTGAATTTTATCATGTATGCAGCTGAATGTTTGAAAGTATAGACATTGACCAAAAGTAAGTTACCGTGAAGCGTGATGGGACAAATGTACACAGGGACGAACCACATTCTTTTGAAATAATAGGACCACAGAATGAGGTTAATCTTATCAGTTCAAGTTATGGGTCGTAAGACCCCTAAATATACTTTACGAATAGGGTTGTTTGAAGTGCTTTGATAAGGCATAAATTCGTAGATCTGAGAATGAACAACCACCTAGTTCGACCATTGCTATAATCGTTAGTTAGTGGGACCCATAACTTCGCCCTTCGTAGCTGAGCATCAGGGCTGTTAGGCAATAGAGGAAGAAGCATCAGTAATGCGGGAGGAAGCATCCCGGTTCTACGAACCAATAAAACCCCACAATATCAGATAATAGAACGCAATAAAATTGCCTCAAGTATCTGACCATTTGTCGAGGAAAAACCCTTAACTCAGAATAACTCAGGCAGAGACTTTCAGAGTCAAGCTTCAGGAGAGTTTATTTTGCGTGAGATCACGGAGAGTCCACCCCAGCCTACACCGAGACTGAACTCTGACTTTCCGAGCAAACCCGCCCTATATTTATACAGTGAAACAAACAAGTTTTCGTACATACTACAATATACCCCACTGTTCTCATTATCTCAGCTAACTCTTTAATCATTGTCCCGTAAATTAGTTGTATGTGTCCAGGACTTATCTTATGTGTCCTTGGTCGAACAACATCTTATTTTATCTCTACTTCTAATGATGTACTATGGTTACGCTTGAGAGAATTGCAGTTTATTTTCATATCTTTTTTAAGGTCAGGAGAGCTTGCTATCTGGGCTGGGGACCTTGGGTGTCTGCTAGTCTCACGTTTTTCTTTTCTACATGCTTCAGCATCTGCTAGTCTCATGTTTTTTTTTTCCCTGCATGTTTCAGCACAACCTTAACCCTCAACGTTTAACCCCTTAGGATACAACAGCAAACTTAATTTCTTCCACACCATTGTTAACGTTAACGGATGTATACTAATGATGGCTGTGCATAACTAATAGACGGCGGGAAATGCAAATGTGAGAATTATACAATTGATTTGCCTGATGCATTGTGATGTCAGAGTGGTGTTGGAATACTCAGAATCTTCTCATTAACCAGGAGGCTGACTTTGTGAGTCTTGTACTAACTGAAGTTTTGGCAGTACATAATCTCTGGAAAACCCCAGCAACATGATGCGACAGTAAAATATTTTAATTTTTGAATCATGTTCTATGATGATTTCACTTGGTACTCACTTCTGTACTTGTTTTTTAAAGCAGGTTGGATGGCACAGTGAATCTAATCTCACACAAGGGTGGGCGGTTTCTAATCAGTGTGAATTCTTTGGTGTTTCAAATGTTGAATGAACCGGCGAATCCGTTCGCACACAGTATAGCTGAATGATTACGTTAGTGCACTGGGAGATCATATTATCGTTGGAACACAGTGGTGCTGTGGGAACTTCTGAAAAGTCTCTTGTCCATGTGAATACGTCGATGGCACGTCAATTCCGAGGAACGTGTACCGCAGTTTCCACCGTCTGGACATTTGAAATGCCTGTCAACATCATGAACTATCTGATGTCTCAGCAGGACAACAAATTTAGTGCATCTCTGACCACATAAACTACATGTGCTGAATAAATGCCAGCTCAAATGGATAACTTCCCACAATCCCCAGATTTACATGGCCTTTTACTGATGTGGCTCTAGTTGTGTCTCGACAGTCCACATGATCAGTAGAATCGTCATCCACAGATGGAACAAATAAACATATTTTTAACCGATGCTTTCTGTTTCCATGCTCTAAAGCTGAACGTTTAGAGTTCCTAATGAATTCTGTGACTTTGGCTGAACTTTATGTCATGTAGTGGGTAGAGAGTAGTGGGGGTATGGAACGCGCTACCGAGTGGGGTGGTGGAGGCGGGAACGTTGGACTCGTTTAAGGCTCAGTTAGATAGGCACATGAGTGAAACGAGGATGGAGGGTTATGGTAGGGGCTATTGAATAAGGGTTAGAACCTCGGGAGACACCGGAAAGGCAGGCTTGTGATTAACGTTTTTGTCTTTTCATTCCGCAGGTGGAGGTCCACCTCGTTGTCAAACGAGGGGCATGCACACGGTGGGTCGTGCGTGGGCTGCTCCTGGAGGTTCCGGGAGTGGCCTAGTACTTCGTGTCGGTGTGTGTGCTTGATCCTGTACCGGTAGACGGGCGCCGCAACAGCTCGGTGACTAGCACTGCTAGCTGTGCAGATTCATGGATTTGGGCCTGTGTCTGTGGGAGTTTGTGCATTCTCCCTGTGGTTGCGTGGGTTTCCTCCGGGCGCTCCGGTTTCCTCCCACACCCCAAAGATGTGCTCTTAGGCTGATTGGTTTTACCAAATTGACACTATTCTCCCCTGAATCTGGCTAAGTCAGGGGTTCTATTTGTAGATACGCAGGGTAGAATAGGTGTAGGGTGATGCGGCGGCGCGGGTTGTTGGGCCGAAGGGCCTGTTTCCCGTGCTGGGTTGTTCTTTGTTCTTTATTCTTTGTCTGGTTTAAGTTTTTAGTTTGCAGCGCCATCTCTTCTGATATCTGTGAAACAATTTTAACAAGTAAAGCTTCGGTAGCTTGCGAAATTCAGCGATACTGGAATTCGATTTTCAGGGACGACACCAAGAAAATGACGTTAAAATCTGTGAAAGCATTATAAAAATAAATCAATTTATCTTTAAATGTTTTTCAGGGAAGGGATAAAAGGACCAAAGTAGTGTTGATTTTTTTTTCTCTGATAACAATAATAGTTAGCAAAGTTAAATGTGGAAAGGGCAGAAGGAGATTACTAAAGGATAAAAGAAAGAGAAGGAACATCAAGCACATGTAATCAAATGAAGGACAAGCTTAGTTGTCTATCTGCGCAGGGAAAAAAAAAATCTTCATGGTGAGAGATTGCACAGCTTTGAAATACAAAGGGATCTATGTGTCCTGACGCATGATTCACAAGAAACAGGAGGATAGTTAATAAAAATTGATTATTGAAAGTGAAATTGAAGACAACATATGAGACATTATGCTTCAGATATAAAGTTCATTGATAATACCAAATTTGGTTTAGTGCATGTACTTATGAGGAAACATTCATATGCATGATCTGCAGTTAGCAAAGTTTCACTAGAATGGTACCAGCAACGGGAGCATTGTCTACTGAGGAAATGTTGGGCAGGGTGAGTTTGTATCTGTTGGTGTGTCTACGGGAGTTAAGAACAGCAAGAGGAAACTCTTTTGAAACGTATAAGACCATAAGCACTCTTGACGAATTGGATTCGACAAGGATTTTCACCTTATGACATAAACTAGAACTAGTCGTGACTGTTTGAAAATAAGAGAGATGTAGAGATTTTTTTTTCATGTGGAGATTCAAGAGACTTTTAAACTTAGTTTCTCAAAAGGCGGAAGCAAGGTCTTTGGATATTTTCAGGTAGAGTTAAAACAGAACAACAATAGTGCAGAAAGATGCCATCGGACCCATTGAGACCAAATCAAATCTCAAAACGAGCATTCCACCCTGTCCCCCCATTCCTTCCGCAACCTCCGCCCACTCCTCCCGCAACCCTGTACATTTATCATAACTGATTCACCTAATCTACACATGTTTGCACATTAAGCGACAATTTTGCATTGCAAACCCACCTAGTCATCTTTGGACTATGGGACAACAAAAAAGAGCACACTGAGAAACCCCATGATGACACACAATAAGCAAAGGCTAGAAACAGACACGAAAGCTCGAATCCAACCTATTGCACTGACACTGTAAGATAGCAGTGCAAACCATTATGCCACCACACTCATCGGCAGATACATATATTCTTGATAAGTAAAATTCTGGAAGATTGTCACGAGGTGGGAAAATACAGTTGTGATTATAATCAAACAGCTGTGATCTTATGAAGTGGCTTGAACATATAAATTGCACACTCTTGCCCCTAATGTCTTTACTCACTTGTAAGTGAACCTATAGAGCAACTTCGGCTTGCAAAAATTTCTGGCCTCACTCGGAGTGAAAAAGGGAGAGAAATGGAAAATAGAGGCAGGGGAAGAGCTGGTGGTGAATTGAAAATATGCTATTATGAGCCTGTAGCGTCAGCAGAACATTTTAAAGAGCATGCTGGGCATCACCTTGAAGAACAAGGACATGAGAATGCGTTACGCCCAAACTTCTCTCTAAACGACACAGTAAATTTGACCACTGTCATAGCAACGCATTCTTCGTGGGTGTACAAATTTATACAAATATATTACAACATTCCCGCCAGAATAATGTGACAACTCAAAAGGAAGACATCAAAATTTCAAATCGCAACTCGAAATTGGCTGTATCAACTTGTCCTCAGCACAACCTCATAATGCAATTACGGATATTTGAATATACAACATTGATTATAAGTTACTTCAGAGATTTTGATTCCCTAGTTCTCCCTTTAGGGATTGTGTTAAATTTAGCAAACTAGCTCTCACGAAGTTATCCTTCTGAGACAGTTTTGAAATAAACATTGTTAGAATCTACTGGGTTCCACTTTCTTCACATTTAAACACTATAGGTATTCTCCATTTCCCATGCAGCTTCGACTAATTAAAAAAATACACGAGAACCCAGGGATCAACCTCCTCAGTCAACATTGAAAGTGATATGAAGGGACATTTAACTGGTCTACTAATGTCTCTGTTTTTTTTTGTAAGATTCACGTAAAATAAAAGGACAACAACATGTTGCTTGGAAACATAGAAACTCAAAACTGGAGTAGCCTAGTCGGCACTTCGAGTTGTACAACTATTCATTTTGATCATGGATGATCGTTGAATTCAATATACTGACCCGCTTTCGCCCATATCCTTTTTTTTGCCTCAAGAACGATATCTAATTCCTTTCTTGAGATTATACAATATTGTGGGCAAAACTATATTCTCTGGCAGTGAGGATGCTGAAACACTGATGCACGATTACGTTGAGATATCTGGCAGCTCAGGTCTTGGAAAGAATACACAATGTTTCAGCTTATGACCTTCGCGAACGTGCATAAAAAAAACTCTTAACGTATAGCCTCACAGTTAAAGCAAAGTCATGTGTGAATTTCTGTGCTGGTATGATGCTGTATGTTCCAATGACTGATTGGATTAAACAGCATAAACTTTGCTTGCTTTTTGTAGGCAAAGTCTTCTGACCAGACAGAGATAAGTTTACACCTGGAGGAAGATATTTTGTTTTTGTATAATGGTGCGAAAGTGTGATTTGATAATTGTATGGAAATAGTTAGTGGTTTAATGATGTCATAAGTCAAGCAATCAAAATTTCTCAAAGAAATATGTTGGTATGTTGAATATTGGGACACGAGCTGATCACATAACTTGGTCTTAGTATCTCAACCATGATTGAAGATATAGAAAAAAACAAAAGGCTCTTAAGTGGTATTGCAAGAATAAAAAGGTTGAGAAATCACGAGAAACATTGACGCCCAAACAAATAAGTTATCAGTTCTAGCCTTTAAATTAAAATGTCTTACTGTGCAAAGAATAACAAGTGCTAAAAAAAATCAGCATTGTGAATACCATTAGTGCAGTTTAACCTAAGATATTTAAAGAACCTCACTTTCTTTTTACATGATGTAACCAGCTTTGAATTTGCAAATTTAGAATTAATTTTGCAAGTAGTTTGTGTAATTATAGTTCTATTCAATTGTTGTCTGCTAATTGAATATTTTGTTATATTTAGCACTGCAATCGCTTTCATGCATTGAATTTAAATACATTTCTATAGACTTCGTGTATTTTCTATATTCTTTCAAAGTTTTGGCAAACAAAACTGTATGTTTAATTAACCAAACACTGGTCAATAAACAAGGATGTAGCAAACCAAAACCATTGTCTCAACAATTCCGCTTCTCTAAATAATAATTAAAAAATGCACGCACGAAAACTATTTAAAATTGATATTCTACTACGCCAAGTGAGCATATGTTCAGCAGTCTGACAAAACCTCTCCATTTCCTTAGCAATCATGGAACGCACACCCTTTTTCTCCCTGTTACATGATTTATTCCTTGAGAAAATACTTAACACGTGCCCGGCAAAAAAAAATGTTAATTATGAACGGAGGAACAACATTGTTTATGAAAAATCCTACTGCATCAGTTTGAGCCCAACTTGCATATTGTACCCTCCACACCCACTTCTCCACTGAAAAAAACAATCTGCACTGTTGTTTCGCTGATCTATCAGTGGCTGTCGTCCACTCATACACATGACAACTGCTTGCTTTGCGCCAACTGTTCTCAAACCATTGTTGCCAGGTGGAATGTATACCATCTCTTTCAATGCAGCATGCCCATTGCCGGTGTGACGGCAAGGATGATCAAATCGCTGTTCTATATGAGTCTCCCGACTGTGAATCTCAATCTTCATCATGTTTTAAGATTCATTAGGGTGAGAAAATTCTGCTCTTCTCTTTCAACACATCTGAATTCGGGACACTTCATTTCAGTCGGGATAATAAGCCTCAGGCAATATAGTATAGCGAAATGTAGCATTATGGATTGATGATGAGTGAATGGGAAATCTAAAGAAACTGTCGGGTAGATGAACATATCAACGAGCACAACATTCATTTAATAAACACATGTTGTGCATTAAAGTGTTTGCAAGCCCTCCATAGGAGCATCCATTCGGAACGTTAGATATAGAGATTCTTGGGGCGGTAATTATTGAGATGAGCCAGATCTTAACCAAAAAGTGTTTACTAAAGTACTGTCGTAATTGAGGAAATATAAGGTAAATAGGTGAGGGTTAGGAAACAAATTCCATAGTTTATGCTCTGGGCTCCTGAAGATATGGGTGAATGGCAGTAACATATAAGAACTTTCAAATGACATTGCAAGTTAAGGCAGGGGTAGTAATGTATTTAAGAGCTTGCTCTTAAGGTAGTAAAACTTAGGAGATCTGCACGATTCCGTGGAGATGGTTGAGTTTGTGTCAACTACTTCATGAATGATTAATGCGGGCGCAGATGATTTGAGGCAGAAACATTCTGAAGGTACCACGGAAGTGAAAAAAAAACGATTTTAGTGATGGCAAAAAAATGAGAACACAAATACAGAGAATAACTTGTCACTATGTACAACTACACAGATGGCAAAGAAACGTGAAATTAACAAAAAAATAGAAAGAGTGAAAATAATTTCCATGCGGGAAAAAAGTGAGCCAGCCTACTTCCATTATCTATCGTTTGATTTTAACCCTGTATATTGTCGTAGTCGAGTAGGCATCCAAGTGCCCCCCAACTCCCCGCGTTGGTTTGGTTCCATGCAATGAAACATTCCCCCTCTAACGTGTTTTCAAACAATGAGTTCCACTTTACGAACACTTCTGCATTGAAAAGAACTGCCTTGCTACTGAGCAAATTTATCTTGGATTTTTTTCCCCCTCTCATCACAGCCAATTTTGTTATCTATCATGTCGATTTTATCAAAAATCGTGCTAAAATTCCCGTCGTACACGTTAATTAAGTATTTCCTTTCAACCTTTTCAAAGATAATTAATGAGATGCGAAATCATTATCCACTTTGGCAGAAATGATAGTAGGAGGGATTATTATTTAAAAGGCAAAACGTTGCAGCATGCTACGGTGCAGAGGGACCTGGGGGTCCTTGTGCACGAGTCGCAAAAACCCAGTCTTCAGGTGCAGCAGGTGATCAAGAAGGCGAATGGAATGTTGGCCTTTATAGCGAGGGGAATAGAATATAAAAGTAGGGAGGTCTTGCTGCAACTGTACAGGGCACTGGTGAGGCCGCAGCTGGAGTACTGTGGGCAGTTTTGGTCGCTGCACTTGAGGAAGGATATATTAAAGAACAAAGAACAACACAGCACGCGAAACAGGCCCTTCGGCCCAACAAGCCCGCACCGCCATCTTAACAAAGCATTTTCCTACACCTACCTTGACCTGTGTGTATGCGTATGGTACCCCAATTGGAAACCAGATTAAGGGGAGAATAATTTAGGGACAATTTGTTACACCAATCAGTCTAAGAGCACATCTTTGGGGTGTGGGAGGAAACGGGAGCACCTGGAGGAAACCCTGTGGGAGGAGGCAACCACAGGGAGAATGCGCAAACTCCCACAGATACTGGCCCAAATCCATGTATCTGCACAGCTAGCAGTGATAGTCGCTGAGCTGTTGTGGTGCCCATCTGCTGGTCCAGTTTTAACCACACACAACGACGTGAAGTACTAGGCCACTGTCGAAACATCCAAGAGCAGCCCATGCACGGCCCACCGTGTGCGTGCCCCTCGTTAGACAACAAGGTGGACCGTCACACCTGCGGAGTAAAAGAGACAAATCATCAACATATGTAGCATTAGGTTTCCAGGAACGTCCCGAGGCTCTGACCCTTTTTAAAACCGTCTCCTATAACCCTCCATCACTGTTTCATCATGTGCCTATCTAAGCAAACCTCAAACAAGTCCAACGTGCCTGCCTCCAACACCTTACTTGGTAGTGCATTCCATACCCCCGCGACCCTCTGTGTGAAAAACCTCCCTCTAGCATCCAAATTATACTTTTCCCCCTCACCCTTAGCTCGTGATCCCTCGTGATATTTGTCTCCAATCTAGGAAAAAGCCTGCCACTGTTTACTTTATCTATACCCTTCATTATTTTAAACACCTCTATCAGAACCCCCCAATCTCCGTCTTTCTAAGGAAAAGAGCTCCAGTTTACCCAAACTTTCCTCATAACCCTGCCCTTCCATACCACGCAGCATCCTGGTAAACCTCCTCTGCACTCTCTCCAGGGTCTCCACGCCCTTCCGGTAGTAAGGTGACCAGAACTGGACACAGTACGCCAAATGCGGTCTAACCAACGTTCTGCCCAACTGTAGCATTAGACGCCAGCTCTTATACTGTATACCATTTCCTATAAAGGCTAGCATTCCGTAAGCTTTCTTCGCAACCTTCTCCAACTGGGTTGCCACCTTCAGAGACTTGTGCACTTGCACTCCCAGGTCCCTCTGCATTTCTATACTCTTAATTGGTCTACCCTTTATCATGTAACTCCTCCCTGCATTATTCCTTCCAAAATGCATCACCTCGCATTTGTCAGGATTAAATTCCATCTGCCATCTATCTGACCAGTATACCAGCCTATCTATATGCTGCTGTGTCACCTGACAATCCTCCTCGTTATCTGCCAATCCTACCATCTTGGTGCCATCTGCAAACTTGCTGATCACATCACGTACGCCCTCTTCCAAGTCATTTATATATATTACGAAGAGAAGAGGTGCCAGTACTGAGCCCTGCAGCACGCCACTGGTGACAGACCTCCAGATAGAAAAGGACCCTTCCACTACTATTCTCTGTCTCCTTTTGCCTAGCCAGTTTTCAATCGATCTAGATACCTGTCCTTGTATCCCATGTGCCTTAACCTTTTCTACCAGCCTACCATGAGGGACTTTGTCAAACGCCTTACTGAAATCCATATAGATGACATCAACGGCTCATCCATCGTCAACTGTTTTTGTCACCTCCTCAAAACATTCTACCAGATTCGTAAGGCAAGACCTCCCCTGAACAAAGCCATGCTACGTATCCCTAATCAGATCGCAACGCTCCAAATGTTAATACATCCTATCCCTAAGAATGTTTTCCAACAACTTTCCTACCACCGATGTCAAACTCACTGGCCTATAATTACCAGGGTTATCCCTACTGCCCTTTTTAAACAGCGGTACCACATTAACTATCCTCCAGTCCTCTGGGACCTCACCTGTTTCCAAAGAAGAGACAAAGATTTGCGTCAGAGGCCCAGCATTTTAATGGTTTTGGAAGGGGTGCAGAGGAGGTTGACTAGGCTGATACCGGAGAAGACGGGGTTGGACTATGAAGAGAGACTAAATAGACTTGGTCTGTACTCGTTGGAGTTTAGAAGGATGAGGTGGGATCTTATAGAGACGTGTAAGATAATGAAAGGGATGGATAGGGTAGAGGTAGAGAGATTCTTCCCGCTTAAAGGGATAGCAGGAATAGGGGGCACAGCCTCAATACAAGGGGGAGGGGAGGTTCAGATCGGAGTTGAGGAGGAAGTTCTTCACTCAAAGGGTGGTGAATCTCTCGAGTTCTCTGCCCGTGAAGTGGTGGAAGCTACCTCGCTAAATATGTTTAAGTCACGGGTAGATAGTTTTTTGATAAGGGAATTAAGGGTTATGGGGAGAAAGCGGGAAAGTGGAACTGATCCACTTCAGATCAGCCATGATCTTATTGAATGGTGGGGCAGGCTCGAAGGGCTAGATGACCTACTCCTGCTCCTGTTTCTTATGTTCTTATGAATTTCTTTTATCAAATATTTATCTACCGTCTCTGAGTATTTTCACTACATTTGTCATAATCTTTATTAAAGTACCATCGAGTTATTTTCTAAAAAATAGTAAATCGCTGCTGTCATGCGTACTTTCCTGTCATTATTGATAAAAAGAACACGTTTTAAATATTCTTATTTTGTTTCGGAACGAGGAAAACTACGTCCATGCCTGCAACCATATATTTTTTTAAAAAATGATAACAGCTTAGATTTCTCCCTCTGCTGTTCCACGTCGAAATCTCGAATGCCGTTCATCCCGGTTTTGCGATGACTCCCTCGCAAAACTACTCAGCACCTTAATATTTGCTGCTCCACTATACATGTGACATCCGATGTTTCAGGTTCGTGCTGAAATTAATGCTTCCATGGTCCCCATTAAAAAAAAACACATCTGTTTCAGAAGAACCATAAATAAAAGTTCAGATTGTCATTTGGACATTAAAGGTTCACTGTGCTTACCTTACTTTTGTGTTGGATCAACTGTCCAGGGCAACATCTACCTAGCAACATCTAAATAATCTTGATCTAAGTTGTTAGCATTTTAATCGCCTATCTGTTATTTAGTGATTTGTTTACTTAATTGGCCTCTGTACTTTGCACACTGCTCTGGACTTTCACCAGATACTTGGCGTTCATTAATAAAATGAACTTTTTTTTGGATCTTATCATAATCTATTACCTTTTTGAAATTCAACATTGTCTACCGTTGGCAATGCGAACTTTTCTTATTGCAAACGCATGTGTACTGAACTGGTATCGTGTCACCCTGAAGCACTCACGTGACGTTGATCAACTTAATTAGTAATTTCCAATCAAATTGATCCCACTCACGTTTTAGAAATGGAACATTGTCCCTTCTCATTTTGGCCAAACTTTATACTTTTCCGCAATCACTTTCAATACAACTGAACTGCAATTACGAACTCTCGGATATTTCTGTTGATACCAGTTTTATTTCAATAGCTTCTTTCTGAGAAAAGTTAGAAGCTATTTCATTATTTCAATTCACTTCATCATGAAGGCAAAATTGTACATGCTGGTTGATGACTAGTCAATGTTTATATTTACAACACCGCATCTCATTAAGCTGTGCATATTAATGGTCAGCAAGACCTAGGCATATGCACATTGGTGTAGATATGTGGCACAAAAGTGACAGGTGATAACATCTACAACATGAGATAGCCGAACATATCTTCTCTAAATTCGATCGGAAACCATTACTGTTGCTCCACCATCGGTACCCTTTGGATTACTATTGACCAGAAACTGGAATGAACGAGTCGGCGAACTATGTAGCCAGGAGTACAATCCAGTACGATAAATTTCTGCATCTCCTCTCTCACACCAAGAAAGCCTTTCCTAAAATGAAATCTTGTTCAGATTCATGATGTGCGAAACGATAAAAAACATTGCCAAATCGTTTTAAGGTGTCTGCACTACCTATTCACTGAACGTCGACTTTACCCTAGTTAATATTAGGTTGGTTGATATTCGGTGCACTTATTATTAATTGTTTTGCTGTTCCAAAACAGTTGCGCTTCAGCAGATAATCAAGTGCCCCTCGGCAGTATCTTCTATTGCCTAACCCACAGCACATATCAACGGCAGGAAATGTGTGGTATCGTCAGTAACTTCACATTACCCTGCAAGACACAAATTGCCCTAATATAAGCAATACCCTCATTATTCATGCCTGTGTGTCACATTTACACAAATCTCTCCCTCACGACACTGTGAGCGTTCTAAAGCAGAGAAACTGCAGCCTTTCTATTTATTAGGGATGTGAAGAACTGTTTACTTCTCGTCAGCTTCATAATATTTGAAACGGTAAGGAACATTAGTAAAACGTTGTAAGTAACCTCTGCTACCTATTCACTGAACATCGGCTTTACTCTAATGTTAGGTTGGTTGGTATCCGGTGCACCGGCTGAGAATTGTTTCTCTGCTCCCCAGCAATGAGCAGGTATCTCGCTCTCTATCTCTGAATATAGTGGGTTTGCGGTACACTTCCAAGAGTATAAGTGCTCGGTTTGTTATATTATTTTCCAGTTCAATCCGTAGAGCGATTCATTACTGTTCATTATTCATTATTATGCTCCTAGGATTCTTTTTTTTTCGTTGGATGTGGATATCGCTGGCCAATTTTGCATCTGTTGTCAATCACTACCTCCATCGTTACATTTTCTTTCTTGGCATAGCTGACATCCTGTAAACTTGAATACTGAGTATCGTTTTTGAACCTCTTGAAGCTATGTTGCTACTGCCTGGTATTGTACCGTAATGTTAAGTGAATATCTGTGCCAATTGTTTGACTGCCTTGTTCGCTGGACTTCGTCATTCAAATAAGTACAATTTGTCACTGAGAATGACATTTAGAATCTCATGAGTGGCCCCTGTTGCCTGTTCCTCCCATGGTTGCTTCCTAATATTCTACTTTGAGTTGCAACTTTGGTTCTTTGATGTATCGGCAGTTTGCCATCATCCTTCTAAACACACTAAATTTCTTGCAGCGGCAGAGACAAACCTCACCAACACAATATCTTGTGCAGGTACAAGAGATTAGCTTTGCAGTCTGAATAAACTGGGCTTGTACTCGTTAGAGTTTAGAAGAATGAGGGGAGATCTCATTGAGACGTATAAGATGATGAATGGGATGGATAGGATAGAGGTGGAGAGACTCTTCCCGCTCAAAAAAGACAGTAGGACTAGGGGGCACAGCCTCAAGATAAAGGGGAGGCGGTTTAGAACGGAGTTGAGGAGGAACTTCTTCACTCAAAGGGTGGTGAATCTCTGGAATTCTCTGCCCGTTGAAGTGGTGGAGGCTGCCTCGCTAAATATTTTTAAGAAGCGGGTTGATGGGTTCTTGATAAGAGAGGGGATTAAGGGTTATGGGGAGAGGGCGGGAAAGTGGAACTGAGCCACGACAGATCAGCCATGATCTTATTGAATGGCGGGGCAGGCTCGAAGGGCTAGATGGCCTACTCCTGCTCCTATTTCTTATGTTCTTATGTTCTTAACATCTCACTTCGACTGAGTCCAGATACCTAAATAATCCACATTCCTCCCTTCGGAAGTATAGATGCAGCCATGGATTTTTGCCCAAACCAATAGATTACTATGGACGTCCCTAGCAAATTCTATTGCAATAAATGTATGGATATTGATGTTATTTTGCACTTCGAAATAATGGCGCTCATCTTCTGCAAATTTAGTTGAAATACTCTACAACAATACACGCACGTGAGGTCACATCCAGGTTTCCATTAACAATCGTTTGTTTCCATTGCAGGGGTTGCTGCCTGACTCATTTCTCGTTCCAAAGCCCAACGATTCTGCTGTGAGTTCTTTGCTGAATGCAATGTATTTGTTAAAACAGAAATAGTTCCTCTCACTGAACTGATTTTCTATGACTGAGAAAGACTGTTAGCAAGAAAGTGCTTCTGAAATGTGTTTGTGTAACATAACTACATGTAATATTTTTCTTGAAAGGATCTGATATAATTTAGCGGCGTGGGTGGGCATGTGGGGATGGGGGATTCACTGTCTATTTCTTCATGCGCAGTATAGGACCAGGTAATTATATTACTGGTTACTCCTTTTTTGCGTGACCAATATTCCAGATTTTCCCACCAATTTCGCAGAGCACATTGGCTCTGCGGCCACCCGTTAATAATGTGCATATCCTGGGTCATAGTTCACGATCCGTTTGAACTTGTTGTGTTTGATGATTATTTACCATGGGACGAAATGCCTGTATGTTTGGAGTCCAGATTATTTGAATTACAGAATTGAACTCGCATGAAAGTAGTTCACTTGCGGATCAGAAGTAAGCTGAGTATAAGTACTATTGACTTCTTTTACCTTTGAGCTATCCAGAAGGAAGCATACACAAGCCTAAATACTTCAATGTTCCCGACAGGTGTTTTCTTGAAGATTGCAGTCTACATTTCAATCTACATGATGTTCTCATCCTGTCGGTAGTTGGACTTCAACTTTAAGGCCAATCGATTGGGATCTCGGGAGATTGTTGTTTAATCGTTCCCGAGTCACAAATATTTTGATGTAGACTGCCTTCCAGAGTCAGCTGCTCTCCCTGTCGCCAACTGATAGTAAAACAATAGATGTTATTCCCCTTTCATCTCTGACCAAAACATAATTCCGTTTGCTGTATGATGTATAGCATTCAAAATATCCAGTCCGAATTAAAAGCTGAAGAAATGGAGACGCGATGAATATCGAAAAACGTCTTCAATGACAGATGAATCCTTTCCAGTCAACACAGAACAATATCGTTCGTTTATTGATTCATTTACAACGCGATTTATCATGACCAGCCAAGCTCTTAGCAGTTACTTTCAATTTGTTCAATGCAGCGGCCAAAAAGACAGAAGTGGGAACAAAATAGCTAGTCGGATAATTATTATATTTTAAAATCATGTAAGTCAAAATGCTGTTTAGGATTTGTTCTAAGAATATCCAAATGGACCAACAGCCAATCTCTCGGGTTTCCCTTGGACTAACTGCGAGAACGAATGTTACTAGCTCCAAAAATCTCGCCTTTCAAGACACCCATAGGGTTGTTCACAACTGGTTGCTTTATTTCTGGGACTACCTGAATGTTCTTGGATCTCACGTGTCACATGACACCACAGCATGAATTTTACGCCAAAGAATTTGGAAAAGATTGGCTCAGTATGTGTCTAACGTGTAGTAAATGCTAAGCCATCTCAAAAGTATGCATTTGTGCCACCAACTGCCTTTCATTAATCCATACAAATATCTTGAGCATCCAAGATGTTACGCCATTTGAATTATGTCTGGACGAATGGTCGTGGTGAAATATCCTATCTGGATAGTACGATGGCATATATAATTATGCTTTACTCATTCGACGAAAAAATATTCGAGAAAAAAAAGGCGCTCATTAGTGTACATGGATCACCATTATCTGTTTGTTCAAACGACAAGAACAGTTATTCCTTATGCAACCTTCATATGCCACTTGAGAATTCTCTTGTGCATTATTTAAAGAAAGCAGATCATCTACGTATTCATGAATTTGAGATGCTTAACATCGCTGAATATGACACTGCCGACACTCATACAAGTTAAACATGTTTATTACCCAATTCTTGCAATAATTGGTGTTCCTGGTAAGACACTGCTACATATCTAATAATAGTTACTTAATATTCTTCATGTTATCAGTTTTTCTATGCTGCTGTAATAATCCTCGCTAGTTATTTTGTGTCTTTGCTAAGTTTGCAACAGTTTTCGAACATTGAAACACATTGCATTCTGCGAGTTTGTTTAATATTGATTTTATTCCAGACTCAAGGGCGTAATTTATGCTCAGCACTTAAATTCAGGAATTGATAGTGATGCCTTAGGTTTTCTAGAGATCGTTTTCCGTCTTAACAAAATATTGGTATCAGATCACATAAGAGGGAGGAAAGGCTAATTCTTGAAGATATTCCCGCCGGCTATTTCAAAACAAAAGCGCAGGAAATGTTGTTTATTTTGTTCTTGTGAACCTGTGGTGAAAATAAATTCCTGCTCGCTTTGAAAAATACGCTGGTGCGTTTCTGGCCAATTCGGCACTCAGCCAATATAACTAACGAAATTTCATGTGGCATGTAAGGCAAATAATTTTCCTATTCTTTAACTAGGAGCTGGCCCGAGTGCTCCGCTGGTGAAAGCATGTTGTGTCCAGGCATGAAAAATGGTTGAAGTTCTGAAGATGAATTGGTCAGGATTACTGGAACGAAATTATATTTTTCAGACAGGCAATTTGGCCTGACGTTGGTTTGTTTGAGGTCAATTCTGATGGAAATCCACACTTAACATATAATGGTTGTCTATTTATTCCGTGATAATTCTTAAGTCCAAGCGATGGCTAATATCTATGCTTACATTAGAGAACGGCTTAAGTGGAGAAGCAATACACATTTAACCCGAAGTTTAGATCATAACCAATGTTTCGACACGTATCTTGGTCCTGAAACTGGTGGGTATCTGATGCAAATACCAAATACATCAGATTCTGTAAATGTGAATTTAGGCGTAACATTCAGGACACAGCCGTCAGGAACAGCCACACCTGTGGCGGGAGGAAAATGAAAATATTGTTTAAAGTCTGTGATCATTCAACAGAATGGTATGCTATCATGTTTTAATGTGGACACTGCGATATGATCAGCAAAGTAAAAAGAACAATTGGTAGTAAAGGGAATACAACAATGATCATCGATGTTCTGGACAGGCGTAACGACATGATTTTCTATGATTGCTCATGGTTACTGATAATGATAGATGTTGTGTTCGTAGCGTTCTCTTGCCAAGTGCGGTTACTGCACAATGACAAATATTTGGTTACAAAGAGAGAGATAAAACAAATACTTTTTACCAGATAAAATGCTATGTATCTGTATGTTAGCGTCCGTTTGCTTGGTGAGGCCGGGAAGTCAAACGTTTCAGGTGGAGCAAAGATAAGCGGAACAATTACAATTGAGTCCTAACACTAAAACACATTTGTAATTGTGCCACAGCTATTGAATTAAGTTTCATTTTCACCTCGGACGTTGTGTCTTGTTCCCGACAATAGTCCCGACAGATCATCGAGGGAAATCTTGATCTACTTAAAAAAATACAGATTACTTTCCCTGCTTTGAGGAAAAACGTGTCCAGGTGGGTCATCATGCAGCCTGCCATCCGCATTGCCACCAACGAGCATTAGATCTCAGATAGAACGTTACATTTCCAAAAAAAAAATGCATCAGAAGATAGTCATAAGTAAGCAAAAAAAACCAGTTTGTCAGTGAAAACAATATCTGCAATCCTGGAAATTTCCTTGAAATGTTTGCTTCCTTGAAGCTGAATATTCTTGTGAATCCAGTTACGGCACATTGCAGATGATAAAATGAAATCAAAGAGACTGGATCTATGGTCTATCGAGTTTTATAGGTACAATAAATGAAATTATTGATAAAACGTTTCCATAAGCAAACTAAATTTGCACCTGGCTGAGGAATATAGAATACGAGCTGACATCTGATACTGCGCTACTAATTGCTGAGAGAAGCAACAATTTCTTGTATTGTGAAACTTTTGATTGGTCTATTGCGGCACAACTCAGGTATTCAGTTGTGTTTATCAAGTCAGCATCGATATATGTTAGAAACAAAAACAAATGACACGTCACTCATTTTTCATGCTATGTTAAATTTAATGAACAATAAGAAGTCTCCGAACGTCATGTTAAAGTCCAACAATTTATTTGGTAGCACGAACTTTCTGAGCTCTGCTCCTTCGTCATGTTGGAGCGCTGCTACCAAATAAACCTGTTGGAATTTAATCTGTTGTGAGAATTCTTACTGTGCCCACCCTCGTTCAACGCCGGTACCTCCACATCAAATTTAGTGAAGTTAAATATAAAATTACATTGCTCTTGACTATGTATTTTCGTCTGCTAGATACTTTTGTAGTTCACAATGTCTGGAGGTGAGAGAATACGCCCAACTGTAGTTGAATTAGTACTATGTCATTATTTGTGTCCCTGTATAGTCACAATATATTTCGATTGCGCAGTCGTTCAAAGAAGTTTGGGATGAATGTTGTGATGTTAACAGCTTACAACCAAGGCGTTTGACTTAAACTTGAACAGACTGCCTCTTCTGTTCGAAATTGAGGAAGAAATGAAAAGAGAACAGATATTTAACTGAGGGGCTTACCATTAACTCCCAAAGCACCGCTATTCCTTACGTCGCAAATTCAACATTTGTATACATCGGGAATTTTAAATAAGTAATTTGTAAAATGCAATGTCACAAACCTTTGAAATGGCTGCGCCTGAGGAAGACTAATGTCCACCTTTCGAGTAAAAAAAAAGCTCGCTATCCATTCAGCCTTTGCTCCATCAGGGAGACACTAACATTCTGTAACGAACAGCAGAACCGTTCACAATTTTGGTGTTATATTGTTAAAACAAAACCAGACATGAATCTTTCATGAATTTGCTGATAATAAACATTGTGTCACCGTTAACATTTCATTTGCTTGCTATTGTACCGAAAAATATACGAAGCGTAGCTAATAGGATGTTATTCTACTTTCAGAACACTAAAAACGTTTTCAGCATCATGCTATCCAAGTTAAACGAAATCACAGGGTTTAATGGGAATATTTTGAAGCCGACATTTGGATTCATTCTTGTATTTGGAGGCATTATTGCCTGCCAGTAAGCATGCAAAGCTCGTTATTCCAAGTTGGACATTAGTAAGCTGGTTGATTAGTATTGCCTTAAGATGCACTGTATTTTCAAATGAAATCATTGGAAATTGAATTATGGTCAATTCAGCATTAAACAACCATAAAATGTTCCTTTAAACAACATTCACAATGAACTATCTTTGTTTTGATTTTAAAGCAACGCAAATTGTATTTGTGATATATGTTTGTAAAGCAAAATATTTGTTCGCATTGTCTGCGAATATTGCCGAGAATAAATGGGGGAACACTTTCCTGACAATGAACATACCCATAGATATTGTTTTTAAAATGGACCAGACCAGTCATCAACGTAGCTAAATTGACATCTAAATACTGTCTTTCTTTCGCAGCTAATTTCCTCACTATCATCATTCTGTCTGGTGGAAAGTGTGGTCTCTCCAAATGCATCAGCCGTTATTTGATGGCCATGGCGGTGGGTGATTTATTTGTCCTGATTTTTGAAGTGATTACATTGGAATTTAAGGTTGCATTTTTCCCATATTCATTCCTAAATTACACCCCTATATGCCGTCTGAACTTCGTCTTAATTTTGTTCTCTATTGATTGTTCTGTTTGGCTAACTGTCTCTTTCACTTTTGATCGATTTGTGGCTATTTGTCACCAAACGTTCCAAAAAAAGTATTGCACTGAGAAAACGGCAACTGCGGTGATACTCGTGGTGTTTGCAGTCAGCATTTTAGAAAACATTCCAGTATACTTTGCTTTGGAAACTCGGGAAATAATTGACAATACGCCATGGTCCTGCAGACCAAAATCCGACTTCTATTCGTCACCAGTATGGAAGGCATTTTGGTGGCTTGAAAACATTTTAACGCCACTTTCACCATTTGCATTGATTATCTTGCTCAATACCCTGACTATCAGGCATATAATATTGGCCAATAGATTGAGAAATGGACTTCGAAGAAACAAGTGTGAAAATCACATCGATACTGAAATGGTGAATCGAAGGAAGTCCATAATTTTGCTGCTGGTTGTTTCAGGCAGTTTTATACTATTATGGCTGGTAAGTTTGGTGTGCTGCATATGGGTTCTTTTTATTGATGATCAACTGTTAAAAGTCGATTACGACAACTCGTTCACCATTGCGGAACAATCCGGCTATATGCTACGGTATTTTAGCACTTGCACTAACACATTTATATATGCGGCGTCCCAGAACAAATTCAGAGCCCAATTGAAGAATCTGATTAAACTTCCAATGACGCTCAGTATAATTTGTTCGCATAAGTTAAAACGCTTTGCAGAAAGAAAACGCAGAGGCATTCATCTGAATCGAACTTAAGTTGTTGAGTCCGAAAATAAGTGGCCGATCTTGTACAGGGCTACAAATATAGATAGACAATTTAAAAAATATATATAGATAGACAGATGATGCAAGTTAAGCACATGCCAATCGACACCCATTCCAGGGTATTCACCTGGCCTCAGGCAAAGCTTTAAAATAGCATATGAACATAACCTACTGCTTAAATTAGTTTAATGTTTTCTCATTGTTAAAACATAACAACAAGCTATTGGAATCAAATAGGCTCTTAAGCATTTAAAATGTCCTGAGAAGCACCATAGAAACACAAATCTCTCCCGCTGGAGAGAATTCAATTTCTGCCCAAGTCAATGGAGTTTTGACCGGTGGTTTGCGGCATTGTTATGGATGGTGTCACTTTGTGGGCTTTCCCTGCCAGGACTGGGACCTCAAGCTCCGTCCATACTGCTTGTTATATTGTGTTCGCTTGCACTAGTGTCATTCATAAGAACATTGGTTAATATGTGAACAAATTTATTGCTATGCGAGAAAAGACTGACAATGATAAGTGGACTCTGACCAGTTCAGGTTTTGCCGGCCCGAATTCACTCGAGGGGCTAAATATCCCTCCCAGGACTCAGTTTAGTTTTGGTCTTGCAGTGTGATTCTTTCTCGTGGCAGCTGTAGACGGGAGCCTTCCATACACAGCGTTGCTATTTAGGGGAGTGGATTTTGGTCTATCTTCCGTGATAGGCTAAACTTGTCCGTACACATGATCACAGCATATCGAAGTGTTGCCTTGTAATGGTAGCAGAACCTATGCGCCACTGTTCAAGAAATAAAATTCTCTATCCGAGGAAACAGTCAGAGTCTGGAAGCCTACTGAGAAACTGGAAAATCCAAATAAAACACTCCCCTTAACAATTCGAGACAGGGGAATCATCTGCTATTTATGATTTTCATGAATGACTTGGAGGTGGGGGCTGAAACGTGGGTCAGTAAATTTGCTGATGACACCAACATTGGTGGAGTAGTGGATGACGTGGAGGGCTGTTGTGGGCTGAAAAGAGACATTGATAGGATGCAGAGCTGGGCTGAAAAAATGGCAGATGGTGTTTAACCCTGATAAGTGCGAAGCGATTCATTTTGGTAGGACAAATTTGAATCGGTATTACAAGGTCAATGGCAGGGTTCTGAGGATTGTGGAGGAACAGAGAAAGCTTGGGGCTCGTATCCACAGATCTGTGAAGATTACCACTCAAGTGGCAAAAGCCGTGAAGAAGGCCTATATTGTGTTAGCGTTTATTAAAAAGGGAGTTTGAGTTTATGAGCCGTGGGGTTATGCTGCAACTGTACAAGACCTTGATGAGATCACATTTGGAATATTGTGTGCAGTTCTGGCCACATCACTAACAGACGGATGTGGAAGCATTGGTGAGAGTTCAGAGGAGATTTACCAGGATGTTGTCTGGTTTGGAGGGTAGGTCTTATGAGAAAAGGTTAAGGGAGCTGTTTTTTTCCACTATAGATCGGAGGAGGGTGAAAGGAGAATTAATAGAGGTTAATAAGATGATGAAGGGGATTGATAGAGTGGACGTTCAGAGACTACGTCCTCGGGTGGATGTAGCTGTTACTAGGGGGGCATAACTATAAGATTCATGGTGAAAAATATAGGAGTGACGTTCGAGTAATAATCAGAGGTAGTGTCCTATCTTAACAACCAAACATATTGCCAAATGTTTTATCCATATTTAACTGTCCAGTGAGCCTGAAATTGACTACATTCCGTATCTGTCCCTAACAGCCAGATTTGTCTGATCAATCACTTGAAAACTAATGCCTTGCGTCTAATTGACCACCAACTCCAAAACTGAACAATTGCCTTACGTTCCTCAAATGATACATCCACTCAATTTGACTCATAGTTCAAAACGTATCTAATCGAGACACATAGCAATTTATTCCGTATTCAATGTCACGACTGTCTGATGGACCATCACAGACAAATGCAACTACTAAGAATGTGCAAGCTGTCACAGCTCCCCAAGATCAACATTCCCTCTTGACAATCATACCTAATTTAAGAGTCACTAAAAATAATGCAAAACGAGGAAGATGATCATAGCTGTCAAATTGAGCAGTAACCACGAATAAGCATATTTCAACAAGTTGAGACGTTATTCCAAATTGATTCATCAACTAACTAGCTTACAATGCCAACATTATTCGCCTCAAATTTTTGATTCAGCTGAAACTAATCAAGAACATGCAAACGTTTCCAGTGGACTTTATTGGCCCAGGGTCTCAATTTGCACAACTATTTCAAACAGGTTAACTATCCTGAAATTAATTCATTAAGTTAAATAAATGAGGAATTCAACAAGTAGACATCCCACCCTTCCCAAGTAATCATTTTCAGCTTGATCGAAGGTTTATCCTGGCTCGTACCTATAAGGTGGACAATAATCTCAACATTTTCATCCAATATTTTGGTGCCGCTTCGTGCTATCGTCCGGACCTAGAAAAGTTATTCAAATTCACTTCCAGTTTACATCTCTATCACGATCACCTGGTCCAACTCGGGCACTTGCATTCGCTTCCTTGACCGTTCTGACTCGATTTCCATCGATAGGCTACCTACCTACAGCAGTGTTTCTCATTTCTGCTGGTTCTTCCTCAACCATGGTTTGCCTCTTACGGTTATCGAGAGGAACCTTAACAGCTTTCAGTCCATTACCCGTGCCACGACCTTCACTAACTCCCTCTTTCCCCTATCTCCCAGAAAAAAAAGAGAAAATCCCCCTTGTTAACACATTTCACCTCACCAAACTTAATCCTCCTCCACTTTCACGAAATCCACCGCGATACAACCACGAAACAGATTTTGGCATCAGTGCCTCTGTCAGCATTCCTGCAGCGATCATTCTCTTCGGAATAATCTGGTCCACTTGTCCTCTGTACGCAACACCTCCCATCACCCACGGCACCTCCTCATGCAATCACAGAATGTGAAATACTTGTGACCTTACCTCTTTTACGCTTACCATCCAAGATCCATAACATTCATTCCATGGTCAGCAGAGTTTCACTTACAGCATTCGCAGCTCCCAATGTTGTTTCCTCCATTTCGGAGAGACCAAGCATAGACTGGGTGACTGCTTTGCTGATCACCTTCAAAATCAGGACCCTGACCTTCCAGTTGTTTGCCATTTTGACGCACGATCCTGCTCCCATGCCCATATGTCTGTCCTTAGACTGCTTCAATGTTCCCGTGACACTCAACGTAAGCTGGAGGTTCAGCATCTCATCTCACAGCTAGGCACTTTCCAGTCTTCCTGTCTCAACATCGAATTGAACAAATTCAGGTGATTAGCAGTACCCGACCTCGACTACTTTCAAAAAAAAAATTATTTAGTTTTAACTGTTCTCACTTTTCATTTATTTATTTATTTTTCTATTTTTGTACCTTACCACCTCTAAACCCCCCTCCCCCCCCCACCCCACACTTCCCCCCCTATTTTGTGCCCCCTTTCCTTACCTTTTTCTCCTTATTGCATCTCCTTTCCAGATTTGTTCTCAATTTTACCTTTCTCCCATCCATCCAACCCATTCCCCCATTGGGTCATCTTCATGTGTCTCATCTTACCCTCTGATTTCTGTTTCTCTGCCGTTTGACCTTTCACTTCTTTTAATCACTCCGTTGGATGTCATGAGCAGCCATTCGTCTTGTTTATGCAACTATGACTCACCCTTCGTTCCCCCACCCTACAGTATAAATATCTCGCACTTTCTATGCCTTTCAACATTGACAAAGTGTCGTCTGGACTGAAAACGGCATTCATTTTCTCTCTTTACAAATGCTGCCAGACCTGCTGAGATTTCCCAGCATTTTCTCTTTTCGTTGCATAATATCCGTGATCAAAAACAATGGCTTGCTGTATTTATTCAAAGAACTGGAAGTAATTCCAATGACTGTTTGATTCTCACATGTCACTTAATGATGATAACTTGTATAATAAAACATGACAGGTATTTTAAATTCAGAAAACGTGCGTGACCTCACCATAAAATAGTGCATTGTTTATATTGGAATATGGCGCGGCTACTTGTCATCCAAAAAGCAAATATTTACTTTCGGATCTTTGCAATAATTGATGTTCCTGGTAAGCATCAGATAATTAGTTTGCATTAATCTCTCACTATGTTTAACGAAATCACACTTTCTACTGTAAGTGCAATGATATTATTAATTACCATGATGTGCTTGGCACATTTGCGTATGGTGGCATGATTCGTCCAACACGCTACGTATCAGAACCAAGAAAACGGAGATTGAAATGACTAAGTTGCGAATTCACCGCTCAATTGAGCAATATTGCCTGAGGAGCACTGCTGACTGAATTTCTACAACATGTGCCACCTTCAAATCAAGAGATTGCTTTCCGTCTTCTGTGTGAGTTGAAGAATCTACTCTCTGAAAAAAAAACACGAAAGCATTCAAATCGCTCCAGTTTGCTGCCGTGTTGTGATGTTAAAATAAATTGTATTAAAGATGAACCCTTCGTTTTATTGGGCAAATTGTAAAAGCAGTAATCGTGATGCGTTAACCTCTGGATATTGCAGATAAATCGCAACATTTGCCAAGAGTTTTAGTATAGTTTCCCAAGGACTCCCAAACAAAGTAAAGATTAGTATGTATTTGTTAAAGAAAAAGCAGCAGCAAAACATTGTCCAAAGCGCATTTGTGACATTGAAAGCCGTACAACTGAGTAATCTATTCACTCGGTTTCACTTGATGAATAAACAAATCATTGATCTTTAACTTGCAAGTAATAATTCAAATTTCATTTGAAATCATTGATCTTCACTTTTGCATTGCTCTCATGGTCGCGTGGTCCAGATCATTATTATGCCCTGCATAACGATCAGGTTGGAATCTCCAAAGTGCTTTATGGAGACTGCCTAAACGATATGTTTTGCGTCTGAATTTTTACTAGAATAAAAGTAATATCTTTCTCTTCAAACTTGATTCAATAACGCACTAGAGAGTTTTTTTTTTATCAGACGAAGTTTATTTAAGAGTATAGTCAACATATATAATAAAAAAATACATTTTGTCAATTACACGCAGAAACAAAACGAAAACAACCATAATAACGTTTTAGCCCTTAATTGAAACTGTCTGGCAACATCTGCAAGGAAAGAAAAGAGCTGACGTTACGAGTTCAGATAACACTTTGTCAATGCTAAAAAGGCATAGAAAGTGGGATATATTTACACTATAAGATGAAGGAATGGAAGTTTAGTCATCGTTACAAAAGCAAGGGGAAATGCTGCTAATGGAAGTAGAGAGAAAGTATGTTGTGAATTACCAAATGGCAGAGAAGCCGAAATTATAGGGTATGCAGTGAAAGATGAAGATGCGAGGAAAAGGGGAGATATGGGTGGGAGAGGGCAAAATTTAAGGAGAAGAGGAAAGAGCAACCTTGTTTAAGAAGGGAGGAAGTGAAACTCCATACATACAGGCCGATTAGCCTCACCTTGGTTTATTTTAGACTCCGTTACTGAAGATGAGACTTTGCTTGGAACTGAATTGTTAAATCGGCCAAATTCAGCATGGTTCTGATAGGGTGAGGTCACGACTGTTTTTATATTTCTTTTATTCATTCGTGGGACATGGGTGTCGCTGGCTGATCAGCATTAATTGCCCATTCCTAAATGCCCTTGAGAAGGTGGTGGTGAGCCACTTTCTTGAATCACTGCAGTCCATGTTCTGTGGGTTGACCCACAGTGCCGTCGGGGTGGGGGGGGGGGGCGTGGGGTTGAGTTCCAGGATTTCGATCCAGCGACTACGAAGGAATGGTGATATATTCCCATGCCAGGATGATAGGTGACTTGGAGGGGAACTTGGGGTTGGTGATGTTCCAATTATCTGCTGGCCTCGCCTTTCTACATGGAAGTAGTCACGGGTTTGCAAGGTGCTGTCTAAGGATCTTTGGTAAATTTCTGCAGTCTGTCTTGTACATACCGCACACTTCTGCTACTGAGCGTTAGCGATAGAGAGGTTGATTGTTGTAGATGTGGTGCCAATGAAGCGGAGTATTTTGTCCTGCATATTGTCAAGCGTCTTGAGTGTTGTTGGAGCTACAAGCATCCAGACAAGTGAGGAGTATTCCATCATTCTTTAGACTTGTGCCTTGGTGGATGGACGTTGGGGAGTTAGGCGCTGAGTTACTCGCCACAGCATCCCTAGTCTCTGTCCTGCTCTTGTAGCCACTGTGTTTGTCTGCTGAATCCAGTCGATTTCTGGTGAATGGTAAACTCAAGGATGTTAACAGTGGGGGATTCAGTCATGGTTACACCACTGAATGTCAAGGCGTTGTGGCTAGAGTATCTCTTGTTGGAGATGGTAATTACCTGACATTTGTGTGGCCCGAATGTTTCTTGTCAGTTGTCAGCCTAAGCCTGCATATTGTCCAGATCTTACTGCATTTGAACATGGATTACTTAGAATTCTTTCCAGAGGCAATGAGTAGGTTCAACAAAGGAGTGTTAATAATGTTATTTACTTGTATTTCGGTAAGGCCTTTAACAAGGTATTGCACAGGAAGTGACTGAATAAGATAAGTATGCATGATAACAAAATTTGCTAAGTGGCAGAACTCAGAGATGATGATAATCGGGTTCTTTTCGGGATGGCAGTTGACGAGTGGAGGAATTGATGACATTGTGGCTATGCTTGAAGTTGACAAAAACATAGATGGAGGAGTAGTAGTATTGGGGAGGCCAGAGGTGTGGGGTTGCGGAAGGAACTGGCAGGTTAATAGAACGGACATTGAAGTGGCAGATGGAATACAAAGTGTAAGTTTATAAACTTTGATAGGAAAAATAGAGGCATAGAATATTTTCTAATGCGGAGATAATTCAGAAATTAGAAGCGGGATGGGACTTGAGCACATAAGTACAGGATTCTCTGATGGTTAACGTTCAGGTTGAGTTGATAGTTAGGAAGGCGAATGTAGTTTTATCATTCATTTCAAGAGGACTAGAATACCAAGTCAGTGATAAGAACATAAGAACATAAGAAATTGGAGAAGGAGTAGGCCACCTAGCCCTTCGACCCTGCCCCGCCATTCAATAAGATCATGGCTGATCTGAAGTGGATCAGTTCCATTTTCCCGCTTTCTCCCTATAACCCTTATTTCCCGTGTCTATCAAAAACCTATCTACCCGTGACTTAAATATATTTAGCGAGGTAGCCTCCACCAAATCAACGGGCAGAGAATTCCAGAGATTCACCACCCTTTGAGTGAAGAAGTTCCTCCTCTACTCCGATCTAAACTGCACCGCCCCCCTTATTTTGAGGCTGTGCCCTCTAGTCCTGTTATCCTTTCTATGCGGGAAAAATCTCTCTACCTCTACCCTATCCGTCCCCTTCATTATCTCATATGTCTCTATAAGATCCCCCCTCATCCTTCTAAACTCCAACGAGTGCAGACCTAGTCTATTTAGTCTCTCTTCATAGTCCAACCCCCTCATCTCCGGTATCAGCCTAGTGAACCTCCTCAGCAATCCCTCCAATGCCAATATATCCTTCCGCAAGTGCGGCGACCAAAGCTGCACACAGTGCTCCAGCTGCGGCCTAACCAGTACCCTGTACAGTTGCAGCAAGACCTCCCTGCTTTTACATTCTATCCCCCTCGCTATAAAGGCCAGCATTCCATTCACCTTCTTGATCATCTGCTGCACCTGTAGGCTGGGTTTTTGCAACTCGTGCACTAGGACCGCCAGGTTCTTCTGCACCGTAGCATGCTGCAGCTTTTCGCCTTTTAAATAATGATCCCTCCTACTATTATTTCTGCCAAAGTGGATAACCTCACAATTCATAACATTATACTCCATCTGCCAGGTCCCCGCCCACTCGCTCAGCCTATCCAGATCCCTCTGCAGACTTTCCACACCCTCCACGCAATTTGCTTTTCCACTCATCTTCGTGTCGTCAGCAAAGTTCGTCACCGTACCCTCAGCCCCCTCCTCCAGATCTTCTACATAAATGGTAAATAGTTGAGGCCCCAGCACCGATTCTTATGGCACTCCACTAGTCACCAACCTCCAACCAGAATAGCACCCATTGATACCAACTCTCTGCTTCCTATTAGACAGCCAATCCTCTATCCACGCTAACACCTTACCCCCAACTCCGTGCACGCTAACCTCCTGTAGCAACCTTTTATGAGGCACCTTATAAACGCCTTTTGGAAATCTAAAAACACCACATCCACTGGTCCCCCTCTGTCTACCGCACTAGCCACATCCTCATAGAAATCCAATAAATTCGTCAAACACGACTTCCCCTTAACGAATCCGTGCTCCGACTGCTCGATCAAACTATTCTTTTCTAGGTGCCTCGCTATTTCTTCTTTGATGACGGATTCTGGCATTTTTCCAACTACAGACGTTAAACTGACCAGCCTATAATTCCCTGCCTTTTGTCTGCTACCTTTTTTAAACAGCGGCGAAACATTAGCAGTTTTCCAATCTTCCGGCACTTCCCCGGAATCCAGCGAATTTTGGTAAATAATTACTAAGGCATCCACTATCACCTCTGCCATTTCTTTCAGAACCCTGGGATGCATTTCTATATGCACCCTGGAATGCACTTCTATATGCATTTTTCATCTCCTGATTTACTTTCTTCCCCACATCTTGACTACTGCTATGGGGCTGTACGTACTTCCCAACAGTGTTGCTTTATCTTTGCGAATCTTCAATTTTACCTACAAAGATTCTATATCTTCTGATCCTTTCTCGCTTCTTGCTATCAAATTACTTCATTCCTAATGAACAATGTAACCCCGCCCCCTTTGCCCATCTGTCTGTCCTCTCCATAGGATACATATCCTTGGGGATTTAGATCCCAGCCTTGCAGCCACGTGTCTGCCATCCCCACAACATTGTACTGGCTAATGTCATTGTGCACAACAAGCTCGTTTAACTTGTTCCACTTACTGCATACTTTTAGGTACAACACACTCAATCCTGAATTGATCACCTCCCTTCTCACACTTGTTGCGTTTTTGCTGTGCCTGAGGTTAGATTCCGTTCAGTTTCTATACTTTCTGTTACAATCCCTGGTTTGGTAACTTTACTATCCTTTCCTGAGCCCTCGGCTCCCTTTGCTAGTTGAAAGCCCTCATTGTTAACAGGCATTACTCCCCTCTCTTTTAGCGTTGATATTCTAATTGTCCATACAACTGATCCTCCACCCTACCCAACCTCTCCACCCCCCAACAACAACACGCACGCACACAGGCACACACACACACACACACACACACTCACACACATACACAAACACACACACCATTTAATTTAATGTCCTATCCACAGCCTCAGTTGTCCGATTCGCCAGGACTCTGGTCCCAGCATGATTCAGATGAAGACTGTTGCATGGACACATTTCCCCTTTTCACCAATACTGTTCCAATGTCCCATGAATTCAAATCGGTTCCTCTGACACCAGTCTATGATTCTTGCACTTGCTTCCTTAACTTTACTGATCTGTGCCAAACAAATTAGCTCGCGGGTTAGGTACAATCCAGCGATTATAACATTTTTGGTTCCGCTTTTTTATTTTGGCTTCTGGCTGTTCGTACACCCTTAGCCGAACCTCTGTCCCTGTTCCAATTACGTTGTTGGCATCTACGTGGACCACAGAATTTCCAAGCAAATGGGAATGGCATTTTCTGCCACATATTGCGTGGAATGTTTTGTAATAGTCAACAAAGCAAGCTTTATTTCAAACCTGGTAAATTCCCGGATTCACATTTTTTTTCCAACAATCTAACAGGCAACAATATTTTGCGTTTGTTTACTATCCATGGCGTTACATATATTGTTTAATTGATCGATTGTCAGCAATTAAAATGTATAATACAATGCCTGACTGTTCTAATAGTGATCCAACATACTTTCTGTCTTCTGTTAATATAAATTTTGAACAAATAAGCTCTTGCTGGGATTACTGACATAGTAGCAGTAATTAAGCTTCTCTATCCAGCTCTCATTTCAGTGAGTCATTGTCTTTTTGGCAGACAAAAAAAAAGAAGTGAGTTTCACAGCTTTTTGATTATTTGCGTGAAGAAATATCCGACCACTACGTTCCTTACGCACTTCAAGAGAGACCTTTCTTTGCGCTGCTTCTATCTCCAAAAAAAATCGACGATTTTCTCATGGGAACATGAAAATCTTCTTTAAAATGTAATCGGTGCCCTCCTCAATGGGAGGTCTACATCACGCATGATGTCAGTCACCATTACTTTTCCATAGCAATAATAAAACAAAACGACCCTTGAAAAGCAAGAATCTCTGCACATCGGTTTTGAGCTCATCAGCAGGATTAACCACACTTTGGATTTGACAAGCTGCGGTAAAAGGTCAGACATTGTCGTCTATATGGATTTCAGTAAGGCGTTTGACAAGGTCCCTCATGGTAGGCTGATAGAAAAGGTGAAGGCTCATGGGATACAAGGCCAGGTATGTAGATGGGTGGAGAACTGGCTTGGGAGGAGGAGACAGCGAGTAGTAGTGGATGGCTCCTATTCCAATTGGAGGGCTGTCACCAGTGGTGTGCCGCAGGGCTCGGTACTAGGACCTCTTCTGTTTGTGGTATATATTAATGACTTGGAAGAGGGGGTAGGTGGTGTGATCAGCAAATTTGCTGATGACACTAAGATGGTTGGATTGGCGGGTACTGAGGAGCAGTGCCTGGCAATGCAACAGGACATAGACAGGCTGGTAGATTGGGCAGATAGATGGCAAATGGAATTTAATCCGGAGAAATGCGAGGTGATGCACTTTGGCCGGAATAATGTGGAGGGGAGTTATACGATAAAAGGTAGAACTATCCGGAGCATAGATACGCAGAGAGACCTGGGGGTGCAAGTGCACAAGTCCCTGAAGGTGTCGGTGCAGGTGCAGAATGTGATGAGGAAAGCGTATGGTATGTTAGCCTTCATAGGAAGAGGTATAGATTATAAGAGTAGGAGTCTGATGTTGCAGTTGTATAGAACGTTGGTTAGGCCTCACTTGGAGTACTGCGTCCAGTTCTGGTCGCCGTACTACCGGAAGGATGTAGAGATCCTGGAGAGAGTGCAGAGGAGATTTACCAGGATGCTGCCTGGTATGGAAGGGCTGTCTTACGAGGAAAGATTGAATGAACTTGGGCTGTTTTCCCTTGAGAGACGTCGGCTGAGGGGGGATCTAATAGAGGTTTATAAGATTATGAAGGGGATAGATAGAGTAAATGGTGGTAAGCTTTTTCCGTTATTAGAAATAGATAGAACGAGGGGTCACGGGCTTAGGGTGAGGGGGGCTAGGTATAAGACAAATATTAGAGGGCAGTTTTTCACGCAAAGGGTAGTGGGGGTGTGGAATGCACTGCCGAGTAAGGTGGTGGAAGCGGGCACGCTAGGGTTGTTTAAGAGTCACTTAGACAGTCACATGAGCAGGCTACATATAGGGGGATATAGTAGGCCTTACTAAACATTGTAGGCTTGGGAATACGTTTTGCCTCAGGGATGTTACAGTCTTTGTATGTTTAATAATGAATTTTTTGTCTCCACAGGCAGTTAAATCCAGCAAAGGGCATGCATGCGGCAGGTTGTAGTGGGCTGCTCTTGGACGTTGCTTCGGGAGTTGCCTATAGCTTCTCGTCGTTAGTGTGCTTAAACTGGACCATCTCGAGGGCAACATGACAGCTCAGAGACTATCTCTGTTGCTGTGCGGACACAAGGATTTGGGCCTGTGTCTGTGGGAGTTTGCACATTCTCCCCGTGGTTGTGTGCGTTTCCTCCGGGTACTCCGGTTTCCTCCCACATCCCCAAAGATGTGCTTTTAGGCTGATTGATTGGGTACTAAATTGTCCCTAAATTGGACCTCCCTGATCCTGGCACATTAGGCGTAGACTAAAATCATGAATAGGACACTGAGACAGTGGGGCGGCGGCGCGGGCTCGTTGGGCCGAAGGGCCTGTTTCCCGTGCTGTGTTGTTCTTTGTTCTTTATTAATCATACATTCAATTAACACATCGAAAATATATGTAAATCTAAACGGCAGAATGCAGTGAACGGCGGCCAGTAGACTATCGAAAACTAAATGGTGTGGACAGACATTTGGTAATTTGTAACACAAACAATTCTGACGTGCGGCTTTTGGATGGATTTATGAGGCCGTATTTAAGATTTCAGTAGGTATCTAGCTCAAGGAAACGATACCGAAATGTAAATGAGTCCAGTTACAGACAAAACTTCCAACATAAAAATACGGGGCAGACACCGACACAATTATTGGTGATATATTTTATTTTTTAAAAAATTATACTGGATTTTTTGCCTCACAAAATCCGCAATAGGTCATATTCGTTTTACTGAATATTTCACGGCTACCATCTGGGCCGATGTGGGGCGCAGAGGAGCAGGAAATTTGTCATTGCCCAGATAATCAATTGGAAATACCGTAACAACACTATGGTTGCAAGAGCAGATTTGCACCTCAGATTTCTTTGGCGGGCAACTCTATACCTGATATCCGAAAGGCTGTACACAATGTACACGAGCTTGCGGGGACAGTTCAGAGACCTGTTTGCAGAATATACTCACCCACCCCCTTGTCCCAGCCTTCTAAATCAATCGAAAGCCCCCCGATGTTCTCAAATCAATCTGGCGTGAAAACAAAAACGGCCCCGTCCCTTTTTATATCTCCGTTACCCCAGAACCCCGATGAACACGCTCCTCTTTTTTTTTAAGTACCTCACTTCTTTCGGCCTCAACTTCCGTAAGGTTCCAGGATTCTTTGGGATAGTGCATTTTTCTACCTTTCTTCTATCACTATTATTCTATGGAATCGGCTGCCGTCGGTGGTGGCGGAGGTAAATTCGACAGGGTCTTTTAAGACACTTCTGGATGAGTACATGGGACTTAATAGAATTGAGAGTTTTCGGTAAGCCTACTAGGTAGGGATATCATCGGCGCGCGGGCGTGGGCGGAAGGGCTGTTTGTGCTGTAGTTTTTTCTATGTCCTACGTTCTATCACGCTTTCCTTAACATCATTCATTCCAACGCGGTGGATAATGCCGACTCAACATTCTTCAGTGTCCAAAGTAAAATGGCTGATTGAAATTAATTGTCATTGAGTGGATGGGAAACCTAAAGTAACTGTTGAGTAAATTGAATTCATCAAATAAATGCCCATTGATTTAGCAAGCACTTGGAATATATTGAAGTTATAGGAAGCGCTTCATTAGGAACATTCAAGAATGAATATTTGATGCAACGCTTCGTAAAACGATATTCTGTCAGGTCAGACAAAGTCTAATCAAGAGCTAAGTTTTTCGGACTGTCATAAAGGATGGTAGTCAGAAAAGAGGCTGAGATGTTTCGGCAAAGTACTGCAAATATTGTGACCTCTGCATTCGAAGGAGGGGCGGTACATTGGTTCGCACGGCTCTCTCACAGCGCCAGGAACCCGGGTTCAATTCTGACCTGGGTAACTATCTGTGTCCAGTTTGTATATTGTGTCCGTGTCGGTATGGATTTCCTCCGGAAATCCGCTTTATTCCAACAGCACAAAAATGCACAGTTTAAGTTGATTGACCATGCGAAATAGACCAGTATTGCCAGGGGTATTAGCAGGCAAAATACGTGAGGTTATGTGGAAAGGACTTGGGTGGAATGGTGTCGGTGCAGACTCGATGCAACAAATGCCCTTCCCCTGCGATGTAGGGATTCTTAGTGCAAAGAAAATACATTTCTTTCAAGGCTTTGCTGGTCTGGATGTCAAACTTTGACAATGGAGCATAGCAAAAGTAAAGAAACCGACATGTTACGAATTAATTAGTTAATTAATTAATTAGTGTTTAACGGATAAAATGTGGGTGAGCTACTGGTAGAAAGAAGGTCAGCAGATTATACTGAAATGAAAATCGTCGAATTTGCTGACAGCACGAAAATGAGAATACATCATTATTCAAGAAAAAAACAATCATACCCGGCGCAGCTACAGTGTAGAAAAACTTAAAACAAAACGGCAATAAATATGTCTTTTTTTCGGCCCATTGTGTCTGTTTCTGATTATCGTCGGCACGGGTGCCTCACAACGTTGTGTCCTCACATCCGCACTATGCTTCGCATCGAAGAAGGGAAAGGGTTAATGAATTCTGTACCTAGAATGTATCACAAACATAGCCCTTCATCATGACTGATCTTACCAAGCTTATATTTCTCCTGGCGTTAATGTAAATTACTTGTTCATTTATTTCATTCTTTAACTCTCATAAAGGCAAATGGTCAGGTGTGAATATAGATGGTCAGATGTGAATGTAAAAATAAATGGTCAGATGTGAATATAGATGGTCAGAAGTGAATATAAAGACAAATGATCAGGTATGAATGTTATTTTGCAGAAATTGCAAGCCTTGCCTGTTTATGTTAATCACACAAGTATCTTCAAAGACAGAGATGTCGAAGCTGTCACCAGCGTGATAATTGGAGAAGGAAGATGAGAGACCATGCCCAGAATTGGAAGTTTATGTCATACTTGTTACTAAGACTCAGGATGTATAAATACCAGCTTGTATCTGTGTTCCATGAGAAGTCTGGCAATCCATTCTTAGGAACCAGTTCCCCCAAGCTCTGGAATAAAAACAAACAGAACTTTGAAATAAAAGCCACTGTATTTTGTCTCACTAAAAATCTCAGAGGTATTATTTTACCTTCAACAATTTGGTGTTGAAACCCGGGATCTGTTTGCGAGCTCAGATTGAATGGCCAGAATCTGGGTACTGGAATAGATCGCCAAATGTAATAGGGTGAGTCAAACTAAAGTGGGAAATCATCTGTGATGAGAGTCTGCAATGAGAGACTGTGAGAGTGTGAAAGAGGTCTGAACTGAACATATACGGACAAGGAGGCATTTGTCTTTAAAACACCAGCCTTAGACCGGTTGTAAAAGGGGAAATCCCCCACGCAATGGTAAGAAATTTGAAGTGGATGTGAAAGTGTGGAGAAAGATGCCTGGAGTATATGTTCAGACGTGAGTGGGAAAGAGACTGTCTGAAGTGCCCACCGGAGTTGTTCTGTCTAATCAAGGCGGATCGATGAATTCTGGAAACTAGAAATAAATAGTAAAAGCATAACAAAGCAAAATTATTGCTGTAGATGTTCAGCCATGTTCCGGTTGAAACATTCAAAAGGTCACACATTCTACAACAAAACGGACTGCTTATTTTGGAACTGTTATTCGCTGGATACTCCAGTGTGCATCCTACATTTTCTCGCTAACAAATTAATCCGAAGGGTTTGTTACTGCAGAGTTCCCATGTGAAAACAAGAACCACGAAAAATCCTGATTCATGCATTCCCTTTACTTAATCTCTGTGAGATCGTCGTAAAAGAAAATGACACTCAGCTATATAGAGGAACGAGGGATTATCAAGAGAACTTGATAAATCAAGCATCTTTAACGAAGAAAAGAGAACAATCGAGATGCTGTGTTTAAGAAGTTGCTGACTGTACGACCGAATTGCTGAGCTTAAATTAGCAAGATTAACAGTTGAGAATTTGGAATGATGCATTCGCTAGAGGGCAGAATCAAATGGGTGCATATACACTTGGGAGTTGTGCCGTAATAAGTGCTTTGGAGATAGTCAGGAGCGCGGACATGACGGCATCTGAAATAAATATGAAACATTGAAACTGCTTGACCAGGAACAAAGGCGGTTTAGGGAGCGCAAGTGTGTTGTATGAGACTAATGCCACGATGCAGAAACGAACGGTTGGATGCACTCAAATAATATGGGGAACAATCTAACAAGTCTGGTGCTTGTTGAAAAAAAATCACATGAATCTTCCATGTGCAGCCATGCTGAGCCTCCGAGGAATTTGGTGCTGCAACAGGAATAGAATCAGGAAGCCTAAGCAAGATGTGCATATGTGATTCGAACTTCCTTTTGGAGTCCAATACGAGACCTGTCTGATATAGGGTCACATGTTTCGCAACTGGAGGTCTGAGGCGAAACCTGGGGAATATGGTTCTTAGTAAGGATGGAGGACAAATGATTTCGGCTCCCAGTGCTAATTTGGTGGAACTACTGCTCATAAGGTACCAGATGCCAGGCAATCAGTCAGCTATCTTTATCACAGTGGAGGTGTCTTGCATTTTGATGTAGACTTGCAAATGTGCGTATTCTATGCATTTGAGAAAGGAAGTGTCATGCTTTCTAAGTTGCCACTGAGCAGCAAAACCTAAATAAAAATCAGGAGGAAAGGCCACCGTGTATTATTGGGCAAGACCAGAGGTCGGGGAGGGGGAACGAGGAGGGTAAAGTGGGCTTTTGGGCTTTCTGCCACTTTCAGCGATGGGCGACATGCTCCCTTGGCAAATTGTCATGTCTTCACTTTATGCTCAACTGAGAAACACTGCAAAATATTTTCTGTATGATTGGTTATGTCATTCTATATGAACTTCGAAGTTGTTCAAGCCATCTGGCGTACGAGTGCATGACACATAAATAGGAAATAGTTAAATTGGGACCATGCAATTACTTAAGTTATCTGCATAGTCACACATGTGAATGTAAGGGAAACACACGTTTATAAATGTTTGACTCAAGCTGGGCCGCAAATACTTCCAAAATTGTCAATTTCGGTAATTGAATTTCACAAAATAACACTGATTTAAAAGCTTCTAGGACGAATGTTGAGAGATGACATAATGATATCTTCTCTTAGAGTCAATGTTTTTAGTGGTAGAATCGACCACATCTTTCCCCATTCGAAGTACAGGCAAGAAAGGAAACGTGTGCAAACACTTAACTTATATCTGAGTCTTACCAGCCAAGATGACTGTTTGAAACTGTTATGTATGATAAATAATCCTTTACGAGCTCTTTGAATTGATTGCATCTGAGGAGCCCTACTATCCATTTATCGAATAAGGCTGATATATCAGAAAGATCGCCTGATGCTAGGACATATCAAATCCATCATTATATAAAGAACTACTAATATGTTCCGGATTTCAGCGTTATATCGTTCAAGGATCTATCATGAAATCGCAGCTATTAAAGTATGCTTAAAAACATGTTATTTACTGTGTGTCGTCAGGAGACATATACGAAGGTCAGCTCATCGGGATCGCAGCTGATTCTACAGCCCCAACTAAAAGAGCAAGACCTAAACTGAACAGTTAATTGTAAAATTTTCATTCCGATATTTGGAATGAGGCATGTCTAATTGTTTGGATCGATTATTACCCATTACGCGCACAGCGCTGGCGTCCCTCCAGATGCAGAGAAGCACACCGACCTTCGTTCTTGTGCTGATTCGCTTATTTTTTAAATTAAATCAATGGAAATTAAAAAAAGAAACTTTTCAATTCGATTCTGGCTTTCAGATCAACCCAAATGACTTTTTTTGGCATCAACCTTGCTCACAGCAGCAATTGTTCGTATTAATTTTCAAATAAATCATAATTTGTTTGTGATGTGTGCCTATAAAGTAACATATTTGATATTATTGTTGTGCTTATTAGTTAGATTGGGTGCGGCTGATATTTGCGCGACGAGTCACATAGAAGTGGGTACATATATTAAAAAAAAGTGGACTGAAAAGCTTCTTCGGGTGGCACAATGTGACTCAAAATTGTATATTATTCCTTGGCAGCTATTTTGCTGGCAATCGTCATTCTATCCGGTGGAAAGTGTGTTCTCTCCACACACACCACCCGTTACTTGACGGCAATGGCAGCGAATGATTGGATGGTGATGATACTTGAAGTAATAATGAATGAGTTTAAGGATGCACTTTCCCCATATTCATTCGTAAATGCTCTCCCGTATGTTGTCTAAAAATCACCTTAATTTTCGTTTGAATAGATTGCTCTTTGTGGTTAGCAATGGCTTTCATTTTTGATCGATTTGTTGTTGTTTGTCACAAAAAAATCCGAACATATTCCTCACCGAAAAAAAAAAGCTGTACTTGTAATTAAAGAAGTGCCTTGTGCGATAAGCATCTTCGAACATATTCCCATATACTTTGCTTTGGAACCTCTCGAAAAAAAAACACTGCCCCATGGTCCTGCAGAACAACATCCGACTTTTACTCGTTGCCAATATAGATGGTATTTTGATTGTTTGAAAACATTTTCGTCTCTTGCATTGATCATCGCATTCAATGCCCTGACAATCCGGCATATAATATTAGCCAATAGAGTGAGAAATCGATTCCGAAAAAAAACAAGATTGAAAACCACTCTGGTACAGAAATAAAGAACAGAAGGAAGTCCATCATTTTACTGCTGGTTATTTTAGGGAAATTTATATTATTATGGACGGCAAATTTCATATGTTGCATATGAAATTATTTTACTGAAGATCATTTTTTATAAGTTGATTAAAATGACCCTTTCATCATTGCAGTACAGTACGGATACATGCTACGATGTTTGAGTACGTGCACAAATACATTTACTTGTGCTGCTTTCTAGAGTAAATTCAGAGACGAAGTGGAAGAATTAATTAAACTTCCTGTGACTCCTTTATTAATTTGTTCAAGTAAACGAAAGCGCTACGCAGAATTAAGATGAAACGTCAGTTATCTGAAATGAAGAGAATGACGGAATTGGCACATGCATATCGGCATCTCCGTAAAATGTGTTTGTCATTTGCCCCACTGCTACAAACTTAGATACATATCTAAAATGAGGTAAATACGTAAGCAGGTCGGGCATTAATTCCAGGGCATTTGGGTGACACAGCGGCACCATGGTAAGCGCACCCTACCTCAGTGTGGAAGGGACCTGTGTTCAATTCCGGCCTTGGATTACTGCCTCTGGGGTATTTGTTCCTTCTCCCTGTGTCTGCGTCGATTTCTTCTGGTGCTTCAATTGTCCCCCAACTTCCAGAAGACCTACTGGCTCGGTGCATACTGAATGTTAAATCGGAAACACATGCATTTTGAATCTACTAAATCTTCCTCACTGAACCCAAACAGCCGCCGTAGTGCGGTGATGAAGGGAGAGCAGAAACTTCATTGCAATTGTGACATTGATAAATAAACATGTATCTGTTGTGATTCACACACACCGTTCACATCTAAGAGAAGAACATACTTGTTTAGAAATATTATCATGCTATTAGAATGTTATCAGAGACCAACAAACAGTTACGTTAAAAAGGCTCTTCAACGCTTTGAAAAATGTGTTGCGGGAAAATGTATGCACTCTCCCTACGGCAGTATATTCCATTCCTGTGGAGCCTTTGCTTTGAGCTGCTGCTGGCAGATTCAATATTGAATTCAGTAATAAGAATAAATAATTTGTAAAAATGTATTTTCAATGACCAGGAAAACTTTGCCACTTTTTGCGGGGGGTGCCGGGGGGGTGGTGGTGGTGGGGGGGGGGGGGGGGGGGGGGGCGGGGGGCAGTTTCATTAATGTCGCTTGGGGACGGAAATCTCCCATCCTTGCCAGATTTTGCCAACGTGTGACTCTCGAGCCTTTGGAATACGCTTAACTCTCAACAGCCCTACAAGGGCAAATAGGGATGAACAAGAAATGCTGGCCAACCAGCGACACGAATCACGAATGAATAATAAAAAGAACAGAAATGCTGGCGGTTCTACGGCTGGCGACATTTTACAACACTGTCACCACCACCACAGCGACATCAATTTCACCCGTGCTGTTCAACGTATTTTTCTCTTGAAATAAGCCTCGCGTTCAAAACAACACCAGTTGTGATGTGTGCAAAAATCTTACCGCGTGAGAAAACACTGCTTTTTGTTCCGCAGGTTGACTTTCTTTGGGCTGACGCTTTGCCATGGAGAATTCATTCTCAGGGTTAAATTTCTGTCCCGGGACGCAATCCTTGGGCTCCTGCAGAGAGAGAAAAAAAAGTCCTGCAGCAAGGGCGGCCAGGGACCTTCGGTTTCCAGCAGAATTAATTATGCACATGGAGATTTCACTGAAAGGACAGTTTTTTTTTAAGATGCAGGCCCCACCATTCTGTTTTGCGTGTCAACTTGGAAAAAAGCATCCAACATGAGTGGGCCCAGTTAAAAACGAATGGGCTTCCTGAAGAATGACTTTGGACCTCCGAAAATAACACTGATTTCCAGGAGCAGTCTGAGGATGGAAAAGCGACATGCGCCAATCTGCGAGACCCTGTGGACAGACAGTACGGTCGCCAATTGCTCATATGTTCTCGCATCCAGGTGGAAGTCATTCTGCAACTCGAGCCGAAGCGGCCGGTGTACTTCAGAAAAAAAAACAAAAATAACTTTATTGCGAAGTACTCTGCACCGGCCTGTTTAATTAAGATTTGCACTGGTACTTGCTAGCCTCAATGCAAGATTCTGTCTGAGATTTGACCTGCGTCCCAAACGTTGGATGCGAACAAGTCATGCAGTGAAATATTCCCGCCGTTTCAGAAGATACCGCTCTAAATGCACACAATTGTAAAACCGGCTTTTGCATATCCCGCCGAATTTTCCGTTCTTTCGCCCATTCCAGACCTTTGATTCCCCACTGCCCAATCCCACAACCCCTCCATCCCCACCCGTTCCTTCCGAATACCACACGCACATTGAAATTTGATAATTTTGTTGTTTTGTTTTGAAATTTTGGGGGTAAACAAACCCAGGTATTTTCGTTGGCAATGCCTTAACCAATTCGGGTCAAGTTGTCTGGATATAGTTTAACAAAACGTCTTGTCAGCTAACACTGCCGTTGTGTATTCTAATAGGAAATGCTTCTGTCAATCAGTACTCACTTGGTAAATCGTCAGCAAACATTTCAGATGCAGCACAGTTTGTTTTGACTATCGAAAAATTATATAATCTCTATAGTCCATAAGTGAACATTCCGGGGACACCGAATCTGTACGGACCACAATTCCACGCAGGCCAACTTCCCATAGCCACACAAATTTCACCAGTAATCCTCCTGACATCTGGTTTAATTTAGATGGTCAATCAACATATGCATACGTCTTCGGAGTGTGCTTGGAAACCGGGCAACAGGGGGCAAACCCACGCAGACATGGGGAGAAAGTGCAATCTCCACAGAGACAGTGACCTGAGGCTGGAATTGAATTCGGGTCCCGCAGTGAAACAGCAATTTCAGCAACGGTGCAACCTTTCTATCTTTAAAATTAACACTGTTTGGGGTGAGGATATGGGGTTGTTCATGATTAGTGTAAACGACAAAATTTGGAATGAAGTCTCCCGTTTTCTTTTGTTGTTGTTGTCAAGAGCTATTCCACAAACCAATATTGGAAGCGTAAAGCAAATTTGACTTAGGCTCATATCAAGTTATTGTGAACAACAGAACACAAAGCTGGCCAAATTCATTTGCTTACAACATCTCACGAAGAACGAGGAGAGACGCAGATATTTACTGAGGAAAGTTTACAGATCAGGAGCCAACGAATTTTCAATTATTTCCGAAATCTATCAACGCCTTGCACAACTGTGTTTTGCGTGTTAGCATAGTTTATTCCCCAACATTTAATCTCGCAGGTGCGTTATTTGTGTTCGCAAACATCTATGTGCAAAATATCTTGATGATTTTTGTTCCAAATATCTATAGGATTATTGCGCATGCACAGTGTTCATTTTATTTCAAGGTGATAAATAATGCCACTCCCATGCACCCGCTTTGATTCATTAAAACATGTTAGCTTTTTGTTAATCTCTCATACCTTCAGGCCCAAACTTGTTTTCTTTTGGTCCAACTTATTGAATTGCAACTTAATAAAACAAACACAGTTAATTCTTTAGATGGTGTTAATCAACCCTGCTAAAGGAAAATTCTTTAATTGACACTCACCCTTTCAGTACTACCTCAAAACTAACGCAATAGTCTCACAAAGTCAATCTAGCATTGATTAAATTCGCTCCATGACATTTAAAATGACCCGTCATTTATAGCTTGACACTTGAAAACAAAAACGGTCCCTTACTCATTGCTGACACCGATGTCATTATCAGACAATTGCCCCAAAAATACCACATCAGTGCAAAAGACCGAACGACCCATAACTAACGGTTCTCTCCACCTTGACGCCAACCTTCCATAAATATCGACCGCAATATTGCACAACATACTACATTTTCTATGCTGTGTCTTGCTGTCCCCTGAAGTAGTCGTAGGCCAAACAGCAGAGGCACACAACTTACCCTAATGGCTATTCATTCGATCAGTAACTGAACCACGTCTATGAGAGACACTGATTACTACAGAAGTCCCCACAATTTCAAACTGCCTATTTGTGAATAGAGAATCCCCTTATTCTGCACTGACGAGTCACAAAATATACCTCTGACTACTCGGCAATTCTCCTCATACTGAATCATCAACAGCATATCAATTACCATCATTAATTTGAAACCTCACTCCCAAGCTAAAACAGCAGGACAAGAATGAATCGTCGACGAGCCTCTTTATTTAACGCAGGGTCAAATATCGTGAACGAATCAACAACCCATGTGTATCCGTCACTAACAAGTATGTCCCTTCTCCAAAAAGATGAATCAATTCCAAAATGAACACATACCCGAAGTAGATACATGAGTCTGAAAAAAAAAACAATTGTCCGCAAAGAGATCATGGACTCCAAACTGGTGAAACATTCTCAAACACATCCATCACTACAAATTAGCTGATTAATAGATAACGAACGCACATATTAATGGGTCTCACACATCAGAAGATAAATTACGCTAAAGGGACCCGGATTTTCAAATGTCTCTTATCCCAAACTGACCCCTTCCAAAAAGCAAACATCAGCACAAAATGCCATGTTGCACCAAACGGATTTATCATCACTAAATTAATCAACTGCGAAATGACACATCAATTAACAACCAACCAATGTTTTAATTAACTTGGAGGGAAACACAGTATAAGAATTGAAACTGGACAGATACAATGGGGAAACACATTCGATGGGATTTCCAGACTTTATGTTTACTTGAGGAATTAAGCCAAATAGAATGTAAATAAATATGAACAAGTTATCTAACTTTGGTTAACACAAGTTGCAAGTTAAATAGCAAATAAAACCATGATGGATTTGATTGGTTTTCTGATCAAATTCATCAGCCATAGAGCTGCAATCACAGCCAAAATTTTATCCTGAATTGCACATTTTATCAGAAAGCAATTTAGTCATTTTTTGGAAGACTTACCTGCCAATTCTCAAAAAAAAATCTCCGCCAAAACAATAAAAACACAGAGCCCCTCTCAGAAAAAAAAACACTTGGGCAAAACCTCTTTAATTCTGCTCCTCGAAAGTATCCTCTCGGAAAATATTGATCAAACAATCATTCACAGTTATATATATGGTGCTTCAAGGTTTTAGATTCACAGAGATTTATAGCATGGAAACAGGCCCTTTTGCCCAACTTATCCATGCCACCCGTTTATAGTCTGAATTGCCCGCATTTGGCCTATATCCTCTTATAACGATATAACCAAGTAACTTTCTAAACGATTTATAGGAGACAAAATTGTGACTGCATCTATTACTATCTTGTTACAGACGCTCATCACCCTCTGGTGAAACATCTGGACCCTTTTCATACCACTCCCCTCTCGCCTTAAACCTCTGGCCTTTCATTATAGACTCACCTACCTTTAGGAAATTATGTTGACTACCTAGCTGATCTATGTTCCTTGTTATTTTATAAACCTCTATAAGATCATGTGTAAGCTTCCTACGTTCCTGGTGAAAAAGTTCAGCCTTTCATTGTAACTCAAACAATCAAGTCTCTGTAGTTTCTTAGAAAATGCTTTCTGCACTCTTTCTAATTTAATAATATATATTTTATGATAACGTGACGTTGAACTGTATACAGTATTCCAAATGTGGCCTTACCAATATCATATACTACTTCAAAAATTCATCCTAAGTCCTGTATTCAGTGTTCCGACCAATGAATCTAAACATGCCGAATGCCTTCTTCACCACACCGTCCGTCTGTGACTCCGTTTTCATGAAGTGGTGATGTCGGCTTGGACGGGGGTAAACACAGTAAAAAGTCTCACAACGCCAGATTAAAGTCCAACCTTGGATTTTAACCTGGTGATGTGAGTCTTCTTACAGTGTTTACTCCACTTTTAAGCAGCTACAAACCTGTACCGATGCATGTCTTTGTTCTATAGCTTTCCACAACGCCCTACCATCCACTGAGTAAGTCCTGCCGTAGTTTGATCTACCAAAATGCATAATAAATTCCTTTCCAAATTACGTATATACAGAGAACAACACTATTTTTCGGCGTTGTTAGTCCTAGATTCAGATTTGTTGCTCACATTCTGGCACTAGGTCGCAAAAAAAAGTCACATGGAGGAACTCTCCGCTATAGGTGTGATCTCGTGGATCCATGTCGCCTCAGAGAATTCTTGCTTCCTGCCTCGCTGGCTTGGGGGAGAGAGGGGGAGGGGGCGGGGCTGTTGAAACTGAAAGTGCTATATGCCGAAATAAGAACATAAGAACATAAGAAATAGGAGCAGGAGTAGGCCATCTAGCCCTTCGAGCCTGCCCCGCCATTCAATAAGATCATGGCTGTTCTGAAGTGGCTCAGTTCCACTTTCCCGCTTTCTCCCCATAACCCTTAATCCCTTTGCCTACCAAAAACCTATCTATCCGCGTCTTAAATATATTTAGCGAGGTAGCCTCCACCACTTCAACGGGCAGAGAATTCCAGAGATTCACTACCCTTTGAGTGAAGAAGTTCGTCCTCAACTCTGTTCTAAACTGCCCGCACCTCCCCCCCCCCCCCCCACCTCCCCACTTACCTTGAGGCTGTGCCCTCTAGTCCTGCTGTCCTTTCTGAGCGGGAAGAACCTCTCCACCTCTACCCTATCCATCCGTTTCATTTTCTTATACGTCTCAATAAGATCCCCCCTCATCCTTCTGAACTCTAACGAGTACAAGCCCAGTCTATTCAGCCTCTCTTCATAGCTCAACCCCCTCAACTCCGGTATCAGCCTAGTGAACCTCCTCTGCACTCCCCCCAACGCCAAAATATCCTTGCGCAAGTGCAGCGACCAAAACTACACACATTACTCCAGCTGCGGCCTCACCACTGCCCTGTACAGTTGCAGCAAGGCCTCCCTACTTTTATATTCAATGAATATATGAAGGCCAGCTTGCTATGAAGGCCAGCATCCCATTTGCCTTCCTGACCACCTGCTGCACCTGTAGGCTGGGTTTTTGCGACTCATGCACCAGGATCCCCAGGTCCCTCTGCACCGTAGCATGCTGCAGCTTTTATACGGCCTTCAAAAATACGGCCTTCAAAAGTGTTAAAACATCAAAAACTGTGGAGGCTGCAATCTGAAACAACGAAAAACACGAAATGCACGAATTTCTAAGCAGGTCTGGCAGCAAATCTATGAAGAGAGGATATCGAAGAAGTGATGGTTTCGATTCTGAAAGATGCTTTAGTTCTGTCAAATGTTCATGCAGATTCGAAACGTTGGCTCCATTTTCTCTCAACAAATGCTGTCAGACATTGTGAGATTTTGCAGCGTTTTCTGTTCTAGCTTCAGCATTATTACCATGTCCTCACTAGCTGCAAATATCTCAATGTACAGATCAAGTCTTCACCAAAATGTCATTGAAGGTCCATGGAGTACATAGCCTTACGAACTCCAGGAGACCGGCTGGTATCCACATACACACAATGGCGCTGCATAACATCATATAAGTCATTCCGAAGATGATTCCTTATTTCATTACCTGAAAGGACTCACATTCCAACCATTGCTTTGTAAATTGATTTTGTGTTTTTATATGACCTGTTTGTGAATTGAAATCACCTCACCTGAAGGAGGAGAAGCGAGCGTTCCGAAAGCTAGTGGCTTTGCTACCAAATAAAACTGTTGGACCTGGTGTTGTGGGACTTCTTACCGTGTTTACCCCAGTCCAACGCTGGCATCCCACAAATAAAATAATCACAGAAGTGACGGCGCCAGACAACAAATTAAATTTCTTACAGAGCACAATATCCATTTTCATTATTGACTGATTTGTTAAGCACAGATCATGTTGCGTTTGCGAGGGGGGCATCATAAGTCAGTGAACAAATGGAAGAGTGAATTAAAAAAAAATAAGTCGAAGGACCTCATGCGGAATTATCAGAAGTGGAACGAAAGGCCCATAGCGTTGTTGGAACATCAGAAAGGTGTTGCAAATTGCATCACTCTATTGAAACACTAAGAAAAATGATTTTTTTTTGACATTGTGACAACCAAGATATACCGTAAGATAAAATTAATCTCCAGGAAATTTAGCTGATCTTGTAAGTTTTTTTTTCCAAAACTGTCAATAGCTTATGTATGAAAGCAAATGCCATTGCCGCTGTCTGTCTTGGAGAAAACAAAACAGACGATTATAGTTTGCCTGGATGGAAGTGGGATAAGTCAAAGGTGGATCAGTCGCTTGGCACTGAAACGCGCTTTTGAATGCTGTTGTGTATATACATTTAAAATGTTAGTGTTTTATTTGACGGCAGAGCACATAATTGAAGTTGTTGTCAATAGGGCGTTTGCAGAATCTACTATTTTACATTCAGTTTGTACTCCGTGTAGAGAACATTTCCTCAAAAAATATGATGTTGTTACTTTGGAAAAACGTGTACAACCCGTTTTTTTCCCTCTAAACTCACGATCGCTACCGTAGAACGACGGAAAGATAATTGACCACGAGTAGTGGTCATGCTTCATCGAGACATTAGAGAAATCATCCTTTGTGGAGCGAAAAAAAAAGATGCGGGTCCTCGGGAGGCTGGAGAAGAAGAAACAACATGGTTTTGTTTTTTTTGTTCCATTGCAGGCAGACAGGTAAGACAATAACTGTCAATGTGTTGTTAATGGGATGAATTCATTTTCTGATCCAGGAAGATGCGTATTCCTGACCTTTTCTGGCATGTTTTAGAAGAGGTATAATTTGCTGAGCCGGGGTAGATTGGGGCAAAAAAAAACAAATCTACGCTTTCAGATTAAAATGTGGAATGCCGGCAAGATAGCAGTAAATATACATATAACGGAGCCATTTTGAACCGGTGGTACCTGGAAGAGAATTGGCGGGTCACGTAGGATCCATTGGAACTTTCAATGAGGAACATATATCCTGGAATTCGGAAGTGCTCCGAATTCAATACTTGCCAACAATGTGCTCATTTGAATTTCAAATAGTAAATTTCAGCTGATACTTTTACTTTGCTCAGAAACTTCTTTCATTCACAGGTCAAAACGTTGTTTTATTGTATGCAATAAATTGCATACAACTTTTGAGGTTAAAATGTCAAGGGATATGGGAAGGCGGGATCAGAAATTTGATAATCAGCTATTATCCTAATGAAGGATTCAGTAGGCTCGAAGGGCCGAATAAACTGCTACTGCTTCTAGTTCCATATTTCTTTGTATTTGTGGTGAATTAAAAAAAACATAAAATGTGTGCTGATAAATATTCACTTCTCCTAAGTGAAGATTTGGTTGCTGGGTTATCAGTTAGGCAAACAGTCAGCAAAATGGATTTTTCACAAACAGATCTCCAGACATATTTACCGCTGAATCACGAACATTGCTTATCATCAGTGCTTATGCAGATAATTTTCGTTAACAAGTATTGTAGTTTGGAATATCACTCGCACCAACTCTATTCCAAAGATAGGTGGCACAAATTTTAAGTCGCCTGTCCTGTGGACAGTGTGCTCTTTTTGATGTTACAATTACCAGAACAGTGAACATGAACAGTAGGATAACTTAAAAAGCAACATTGGAAAGTCTTGAAACACACGTTCTGCATATTAAGAAATAAACGTGCGGAGTTGTCCAGATGTTACTGCAATATTTAGGTGATTCTATTCAAAGTGAACTTGTACAGAAAACCACTGCAAAGAAGGATGCCATAGTAGAAGAATCATCCCTGACGAATGTGATGCAATTGAGGCCAATTTTAAGATGACTATATTACTATGGAAAATGCGTTCCTGCCTTGGCAACGTTACTGAACCCATTGCATGAATTATTATTGTGCAATCGTCAAGAGACTGGGAAACAAACTGTGAGAAATCATAAAATGAACTGTGAAAATGCTTTGCAGATGTATGAGAAATTGATTGATTCACATCAAAAGCTACCATTAGCACTTACTTGCGATGTTTCACCTTACAGCGTTGGGCATTTGTTTATCGTGTGATGTCTTCTGGAGAAGAAAGAGTACTATATTTTGCTTTGTTCACTCTGACTATTGTTGAATCGAACTATGATTTGAAAGAAAAAAACGCACTTAGCATAAACCGAGGTCATCATTTTATATGGTCGTTATTTCATATTATTGCACCATGGGCAGCCAATATTGAGCAACCAAGAATAAATGTCCTGCTGATCAGCATTCTTATTGAACTGGCTAATTAATTATAGTGCTGTGTGCAGTTCATTACAGATCACCTTAATAATGGAACAATATTATTTGCACTGAGCATAGGAGTAAAACGGGGTGAGATGAGGGGTGTGGCTGTGGGGAGGGTGCTAAATGTTTACAAAGGTAACATGTCTGCTTATGAGCTGATCAACTGATTTTTTTATGATGTCACATTATGATGTTTACAAAGTCTGTTGTTGCAATTTCGTTTGAACGTTATGCAGAGAGCATCTGCTCGAATGAAGCCGTTGACATTACGTTTAATCTGGCTGCACACACCATGTAATTTTCTTTTTGTTATAACACACAAAATTCACCTCGTTAGGACATCATAAGAGTGAATTTGCAAAACATTACTTCAGACACGTGGGCGCAATTGAAATTCAAGGAATGTGAAAGGGAAATATAGAAAACCCTTCAGGGATAGGGTAACAAATGGTTCATTTGAGGCGTGTTCAGAAGAGATTCGGACAGTAATCGTAACTCAAAGCATGAAACAGCCAAAACTAAAACTACGTACTTACCAATTCCGTATCCTTCCGTTCCCATCATATTCATGTATTTGTCAAGTTGTCCCTTAAATGCCATTATCATACCTGCTCCCACCATCTTCCCAAACAACACATTCCAGACATTCATCACCATCTGTGTAAAAAAAGCTTGCCCTGCACATCTCCTCCAAACAAATCCTGAGGCACCTTCACTCCTGGTACTTGACTTTTCCATCCTAGGGGGAAAAAAAAGTCTGACTATCCACACTGCCCATGCCACTCATAAGCTTGTAAACCTCTATCATGTCACTCCTCAACCTCCGTCGTTCCATTGAGAGCAAACCGAGTTCATTCAACCTCTCCTCATAAATATTAACCATCCACACAGACAGCATTCTGGAAAAACTCTTCTGCAACCTCTCCGAAAACATCCACCTTCTACTGGTGGTGTGGCGTCCAGAATAGTGCATAATATTCTAAATGGGGCCTAACTAAGTTTCTGTATAGCTGCAGAAATAGCTGTCAATGTTTAAATTCAATCTCCTGACCGATGAAAGCAAGCACATGGATGCTGAAAATCTGGAAAGAAAAACTCACTGCTGAAAAAAAAACAAAAGCCAGCTGTTCCGGCAGCATCTCTAGAGAGAGAAATAAGGTTTATGTTTCGATTGCAACATTGATCTTTTTCACCATTGAAGGGTGGTGTAGATTTGATTTATTGTTCTCTTTGAATAAGACGGAGATTCCCGCCAGAATGGAAATGCAAATTAATGAGCAGGCCAAGGCTGGGAAAGATTGAAAATGAACGTACTGGATAAAAATGACGTCATGGTAAGCGTGTACGAAATGAAATGCCCTTGGTCAAGATTTAAATGTTAATGGAAAAAAAAACATGCTGAAACGGGGACACAGTTTGACCCTTACCAAAATGTACGCAAATAGTTGGGACAACCCACATTGCCTCAAGTTGCTGAAATCACTTTTGAGGCCTGGAGGCTTCAACTGGAACATGAGGTGCCGTTCCTCAAGTTAACAAAGAACAACGAAAAGTCCAGATGGGGAATAGTCCCTTCGACCCTCCAAGTCTGTGCCGATCACGATGCCAGCTGAAACCAAAACCTATGCATTTACCAATTCTGTATCCTTCCATTCCCATCATATTCATGTATGTGTTCAGTTGTCCTTTAAGTGCCATTATCGTACCTGCTCCCATTATCTCCCCAAGCAACACGTTCCAGACATTCACCACCACTTGTGTAAAAAAATGCCTCATACATCTCCTCCACACAAATGCTGAGGCACATAAACCCCTCGTACTTGACTTTTCTACCCTAGGAAAGAGCATCTAAGCATCCACACTGTCCATGCCACTCATAATCTTGTAGAACTCTATCAGGTCACCCCTCAACCTCCGCTGTTCTATTGAGAACAAACCGAGTTATCCAACCTCTCCTCAAAGTTAATTCCATCCATACCAGACAGCATCCTGGGAAACCTCTTCTGCACCCTCGCCAAATGTATCCACACCCTACTGGTAGTGTGTCGAATAGAATAATGCACAATATTCTAAATGTGACCAAACTAAGGTTCTGTACAGCTGCAGAAATAGTTGTCAATGTTAATATTCAATGTCCCGACCGATGAAAGAAAGCAGGTCGTGTACTTTCTTGACTACTTTATCCACCTGTGCTGTCTGTTTCAATGATTCGTGGACTTGAACATCCATATCTATCCATCTGTCAATACTCCCAAGGGTTCTACCATTTACAACATAATTCCTAATGCATAGAGTCTTCCAAAATGCATGATCACCCACTTGCCTGGATTAAACCACATCTGCATTTCTCCACCCAAGTCTCCAAACGGTCAAAATATTGATATATCTTCTGACAAATCTCTTCACTATCAGCAACGCCAACATCTTTTTGTGCCATATCCGAAATTAATAGTGAGACATTTCCTCCAAATCATGTATATATAAAATGAAGTACAGATGCCCAATAATTGATCCCAAGGGTTCAACGCGAGTCACAATCTTTCATTTACAAAAAAAAAACACCTCTAATGTTGCCCTTGTTTTCAATGGCAAACCAACATCTATATCCAATTTGCCAGCTCTCCTCTGAGGCCGTGTGAATGCACACTTCATACCAGTCTACCATGGGTGACCTTGTCAAAGGTTTTACTGAAGCCTATGAATACAAAATTTTCCCCTCATCTATCGTCTTCGCCATTTCCTTGAAATGCTCAATCAATTTAGTGAGACACGACCTTCCCTTCAGAAAATCACGCTGTCTATAGCTAATAAATTCTTTTGTTTCCAAATATGTGTAAATTCTGTCCCGAAGATTTCTTTTTCCCAATAATTCTCCTACCAGTGACGTAAGACTCACTGGCATATCATTTCATGGTTTACCTCTGCTGTCCTTCTTAAGCAATGGAATTGCATTGGTTATCTTCTAGGCCTCTGGAACTTCACCTGTAGCCAATGAGGATACAAAAAGTTCTTTCAAGGCCTCAGGAATTTCCGCCCTTCCTTTCCCGGTACTCTTGGGTAGATCCAATCACGCCCTGGAGACTTTTCCAGTTTAATGCTTTTTAAGAAGGCCAAAAATATCTCCCTTTGGCTTCACTGGAATATTATACAATTGGGACAATAACATGCCTTGTGAAAGATTTCGAACCACGTTTCGTTGCAGGACGTTTAATGCAGTCCTGGCATATTTTGTCATAACCATGTTGGCTGCAGCTGGTGTTCTGTTTTGTTACTGAAGCAGTATAAATTATGGCATGCAGATTCGAATCTGAAATAATGCTCTTTTTTTTGTGTTGCCCTGGAATTGCAGAACAGAGCTAGATTTGGATGACTGACAGCTCAGATCATGTGGCTGGGAACATCTAGAGTTTCACAGAGACGTGCAACCTCATTGCTTTCCTCAAATGTTGTTTGTCGTCGAAGGAGGGGAAGCAGCGTATTTTTTTATTTAATTCCCTGTTCTGGAGTCGGAGATTCTGCTGTCCGAATGTTGTTTTCTTGGAAGCCGCAGGGCAAGAAGAAGTTATCCTTTCCTGTCTCCAAGTTCTGAATGCTAGTAGCTGCTGCAGAATATGTTTTGCTGCCTTGAGAATATCTTCCTCTTTGAAAACAGTTGTTTGGAATTCTGGGCATATGGTTTAAATGTTTGATATCTAGTATCACACGAGCCTACTTGTTCTAGTGTTAACCAATTTTGTAAAGAAATACATTTTCTTTATGTATTATTGCCTTACGTTTGAACAACAGAGATAGATAGCTTTTAAAACTTATACAGTGTCATGTGCAATCATTGTAATTGGTAATATATGTGTCTTTTTGTTACATTGCAACTGTGTTCTTAAAAAGGTAAAAAAAAACTTCCCATTGATTCATTTGAATCAAATAAAAGAAAACGTAGATTATTTTCTCACGTTACGCAACATTTTGGATTTTCTGTCCTGGGCCTCAACACAGTTTTAAAGAATGGCGTGTGATTGTGTAAGCAAAGTCGTGAAACGAAATTGAAAGCAATCCTAGGGGCAGGGCTAGCCTCTCAGAATGAGGATTATCAGTTCATATTCCATGTCTCCCATATAGGGAGCACAGAATTGTTAGCAACGAAAATGGAATACTGAATTAGAAAAAAAAACAAACATACCCAAATAGCTGTTACACTTATTTCCTCGAAGAAGCCTAATAATATGAATCGAAAATGAACGATGTTCAACTAAGTTCATTACTCAGAATGGTTTGATGGAACATAATCAGCCACACTAAACATCACCAGGTATTTAAATTCCCACATGGATTTTATTATTTTTTTCCACACTGCAAGATGTACTAACATACACAAAACGATCCAGTGCTCTCAAGCTGAGCGATCACATCCAAATGAAACATTTCCACACTTAGCTATGGGACTGGGTGTCATGGTGGCACATTGTTTAGCACTGCAGCCTCAGTGCGTCGGGATCCCAGGTTCAATTCCAGCCTCGGGCCAAGGTCTGTATGGACTTTGCAGATTCTCGTCGTACCTGCGTGGTTTTCCCCCAAGTGCTGCAGTTGCCTCGCACAGTTTAAAGATGTTCATTTTGATTGGATTGGCCGTGCTAAATTGACCCTGTTGTAAGGGGGATGAGCAGTGTATATGCATGGGTTTATGATAGTAGGACCTGGGTGATTGGATTGGTAGAGACGCGATGGCCGAATGACCTCCTGCATTGTGCGGATTCTTCCCGCAATGGGTCGATCACCATGAATATGTCCATTGCTAACATAAATGGCATACTGGAAGGAGGAACAATGTTTTGTATGGGCAAAAGCGAATTACTGTGGATGCTGGAATCTGAATCTAAAGGAGAAAATGATGAAAAATATGTGCAGGTCTGGCATCATCTGTATGAATGAAACGAGCTGACATTTCGAGTCCAAATGACCCTTTGTCAAAGTTGAATTGCATAGATATTGAGAGATATTTCTACTGCCTGGTGAGAGAATGAAAGGTAAGTCTTACTCACAAATGGCAGTCCATAGAGAGAATGAAAGGTGCAAATGGCCAAACGGCCAGTTGTCAATGGGTCAGTTTGAGCAGAAATTTAAGAATTGTCGAGTCAACTCTAAGTAACCCATAATTTCCATGATTGCGAACTCAGGAATTTCCCCAGAATCATTCTTCATCTTTCAAATATCAGTCATCTTTAACTGGAGCATTATGCCAAACACATCACACGAGACATTACGCAGAAAAGTCTAGCTAATACATTTCGTACAAACAGATTACACAAGCCAAACTGACCACACATCTCACAGCAAACTCTTATTCGATAACTCTGCCACACGCTCGCAAGTAATAACTTCCCACATTTACTCTTGTCCCAAATTTCCTCTCAAACTAACGCATTATCCCCAACCTGACCGGCACGCCCAAAAGTGACTCTACATTAAGTTCACCTATGATCAACCAATTGGACAATTAATTGCAACAAATCGATTGCTAGAAACTGGTCTGTCAACTCAGTGAACATTCACGTTAAAACTCACCACTCACGTATCACAGAGCATTCACACCTCAGAATTATTTCAGCCCCAACTGACCCCTTGCCAAATTCTATCGCTCCTTCATTTCATTCTATATTCTCATGTTTCATTGAGCACTTCGTTGGAAATTTATTCATTCCAGCGACCATCTATACGTTTGTACATTTATTTTCCATTCTTTCACTGTGTTGTTACTAACTCCCACCTTCCGTCTGTTTCTATCGTTTCCCCACCACCCCCACCCACCAAAAAACAAATTTGTTTTCCTTTTATTCAGTTCCTCAAGGAATACAGGGAATGATAATTAGGCCAGCTTTTATTTTCCATCGTTAACTGCACTTGGTGAGATGCCTTCTTGAGATCCGGCATTCCATGTGATATGGGTTGACCCCCAACGCCTTATGAAGGTATTTCCAGGATTATACTCAGCAACTTTGAAGGAACGGACATGCATTTCCAAGTCAGGATGGTGAGTGACTCGGATGGAAATTTGCAGGTAGTGGCGTTCCAATGAATCTGATACCATAGTCTGTGTAGGTGAATGTTATCATGGGGTTGGAAAGTGTTATCTCAGGATTTTTGCTCAATTTCTGCAGTGCATCTTGTGGATAGTACTCACTAATGCTACTGAGTGCCAGTAGGGGAAAGGGTGGATATTTGTGGATGCGGTGCAGATCAAACGGGCTGCTTTGTGCTATAGTGTTGTTTGGAGCCTCACTCATCCAGGAAAGTAGGGGTATGCCATCTCACCTCGATATGTGCGTTGTAGAAGATATATAGTCGTTGGGGAGGCGGAATGTGAAATCCTCGCCAGAGTATTCCTAGCCTCAGACCTGCTCTTGTAGCAACTGTATTTTGGTGGTGAGTTCAAGTGATTCTCTGATCAATGGTAAGCCCAAGCATGATGACACTGGGGGTTCAGTGAAGACAAAGGCATTGTATGTAGTGGTTCGATTATTTCTTATTAATTATGACCATTGTCTGACATTTATGATCTCAAGGCTGGATGTAGTCCACGTATTCTGTATTACAACAAAACAATGCTTCAGTATCTGAGGAGTCATATATGGTGCTGAACATTGTGAAACATCGGTGATAATCCCCGTTTCAGGTAAAACACAGGAGAAAAGAACATTGATTTAGCAGTTGAAGATGGCTGGACATTGGTCATTATCCTAATGGATTCCTGGAGAGATTTCCTGTAGTCGGGATGACTAACCATAAAACAGAATAGACTTTTATTTTCGAGCTGTGAAACCGACCAGCGGAGATTTTGCTTCCTCATTCTCCCAGATTCCGTTTCTTTTCGGGTTCCCTAATGCCACATTTTCACCTGAAATCTGGAATGCAGCTCTTTTGTCCATTTGTTAACTAATGTTGTAATGACGTCAGGAGCTCAGTGACTCTGTTGAAACACAATCTGGGTCACAATATGTAGGTTGCTACTGAGCAAATGCTGCTTGGTATCACTGTCGATTGCACATTCCATAAATACATTGATATCGAATATAGACTGATCGCACGTTTATTGCCGAGATAGATTTGTCTTTTTTTCTGTATGGAACATGCTAGGGCAATGTTCCAAATTGTTGATTAGATGCCAGTACTGTAGATGTTCTGAACAACTTGGTTGTAGAGCGGGATTTTCTTGATTGCACTTCTTCAGTACAATTGCAGAAATGTTGTCAGGGCCCATTGCCTTTGCAGCATCAAATACCTCCATCCATTTCTTCATATCGCGTATATTGAAATGGTTTGGCGAAAGACTAGAGTCTGTGATGCCGAGGATAATTTTAACAGACCGAGATAAAATATCCAGTCGGCACTTCTGCTTGAAGTGAACTTTTGCACTGATGTGCTGCCCTCCTCCATCACAGGTATTTGTTAAGCCTCCTTGTCGAGGAAATTCCTAGCTCAGAATAACTCAGGCAGAGACGTTCAGAGTCAGGCGTCAGGAGAGTTTATTGTTGTGGTATCACGGAGAGTACACCTCAGTCAACACCGAGAGAACTCTGAATTTTTGAACAAACCCGCGCTATTTTTATACAGTGAAATAAACAACTCTGCAAGCAGGTTACAATACTTCCTATTATCCTTACTATCTCTATTACCCCTTTAATCATTGTCCCATGAATTAAAACTATGGTCCTAGGACTTATCTATAGTGTCCTTGGTCTAAATCATCCTACAGTCCCTGTCCCTTGTGATTTACCGTAACTAGATAGGGGAGAAGAATGGTGGTTTATTTTTCTATCCTCCTAAAGGCAGATGGCCCGTTATCTGGCCTTTAGACCTTGAGTGTCTGCTAGGCCCTGTTTTTCTAACCCTGCCTGCTTCAGCTAGTTTCTTGATTTTCGGTATAATGGTGAGTATATAGTGAATCATTAACCCTTTAGCTACTGCTGCAGCTTTAGCCCCTACTATAGTAAGTCCGTTTAAAACAGACTTACTTTTCTATGCAACCTAATTGCTTATATGAATCTAATTTCTTCTACAGTTCCCTCCTTGTTGATCATTTTGATCAACAGATTATCTAAGATCTTGGCGTACAATTGGCAAAGGGAGGGTCATATCCCTCGGGGAATGGTCTCATTTTTACACACTCTTCCTCGTCGTACTCCTCATATTGTTCGCCTATTCCGGCTACATGGGTTCTTACTGCCATTAACCTTCCGTCCATTTGAGCTATTAATCCCAGCACCTGTCCTACCAGCCTCTTCACTCTTACCCAAGTGATGCACATGATTATGAGCAATAGCAGGAGCCCCACTCCCAGTATTACAATTGGATGAATGGCCAGTCTGAAGATGGCTGATGCCTTAGGGGACCAGCCATAGAATACGTCCTACCAGTGGTGCGTCGTAAGGGAGGTTACCCGATCCGATATTCGTACCAACTGTCCCTCCTTGTAACTCATTTCAACCACTAGTTGGTGAAGGGCTCGCCCCTCCTTAGCAAAGGCCTCTGTTACTTTTCGACTTTCTCTGATTAATGCATGTAGTTTTGTCAAATTTACTACCGGAGGCAAATGTTATGAATCATTAGGTGTTGCTGCATTTGCTCCCATTGCCCGAATTGATAGGTTCGCTGGCTGTGAGGTTCGTACAGGGTAAATACTCCCTTTACACATTTGTTAATAGGTGGCTTATACAGGAGTCCATCTAAATATATAGGCCAGATCCCAGAAACACAGACTTCATTTTCCCCGATTTCTGATATTACCGTGTCATTAGAGGGCCTCAGTTCCCACTGGCATACCCCGGTAGAGTGTTGCATAGAACAGGGTTCGTAAACAGCGGTCTGGTACGGACATACCATCCCGAAAGGCTAGCTAATGCAACCTGTCGAGGAATGGGTCAGGTTCTTTTCGTCCAACCAGCTCCCTTTAAATATAGGGTACCAAAAATTGGCACCGAATAAATGGGGTAGTACTTGGAACTGGCACCAGACCTCCTTCCTAGTACTGTTCACTACTTCCATTGTTACATTGCATCCCTCCAGGTTACACCAAGTGTACTTTGGGCGAGGCCTGACAGTTATATTGGAAGCACTACTCTGTCTGAACCCCAACATTCCTTCCCATGTTTCGGCATGGAAAGATAGAACTTTTCTTTCTAATTCTGCCCGCAATAGCTGGCGTACTATTTCCTTCATCATACAGTAAGTATACCGGGAGTTTAAGGCTGTCTGGCTCATCAATACCTTGTCTATTTCATTTTCTACCACTTCGTTGTGTTTCCAAGTCATTTCGTTAGTTAAGAACCCGGATAGTTGTGCCTTTTGCAAGCCTTTAGTCCATGCATTTCTTATCTTCATTCCTTCTCCTATCAAACCCCCCACTGTCTGTATTTTGTTTTGAAGGGTTTCTATGTCTATGGAGTTTAGGGCCCCCATCCCTGTCGCTATACCTCCTAGCACAGTCCCTACAAGGTCTCTCCTTTTCCGTTTCCCCTCCTTTCTCAAAACCATGTCCAACCGGGCCACATTACAGTTATCAGGTCTCGGCTTCTCATATCTGATCACCACTGTCAGGTTTAGCACATTGGGGGATCTCACTACTGGAGTGCAAGTGGTAAACATCCTTCTTATATGTCCCGCATTGGTCTCTTCTTGTATTGTTTCCTTCAGCCACCATAAGCTACCATATCGGTTGCCTTTTAGACATAAGCTATCACTATCCCTTTCCTTGTTCGGGGTGCTGTTCTGACACCCGTACCAGTGTGTACGATCTAATTCTGCCTCCAGGAATTCCTTGGTCTCATTATTTCTCGTGTAATTGTGGACCCAATTTTCTCTTGACCACCCAATGTCTCCTGTTCTGCTTACATTTGTTTCCACTTGACAGCTCATATTCCCTCCAGTAGTAGTAACCCGCAATGTCATACTACCATTCCGCTGGATTACAAACTTAATTCTGCCTCCACCCACTTTTATCATCTCGCATCCCCCTGAACAGTTAGCAATCCATCTACCGGCCGAGCAAGGTATTTTGCCTTCAAAACTAGTCCTGGCTACGGGTAGGTTTTCCAGAGTCGTGCGGTTACTGCTATCCCCTACCCCTAGCAGGCAGCCCAAAAATAGCCAAATTGCCCCGATCATGTCTTGTTTACCTGTTGTGTTTTTTTTTAGGCAAATGTCTCTTTTTTTATCAAGTGAATGTGTTCCGGCCCCCTTTTCCTTTGCTTAAAAGCTTCTACTGCTATCAGCGAGTAATACACACAGCAAACTAAGAAAGTCACAATCATCCACATGTAAAAGACGCAGTTTGGCATGCAAATCCAGTGATCATACATTTGTCCAGTTTTACAGGTACAGCATTTCTTTCTGTACGGCAATAGTTCAATTAGTCTCTGGGTCTTTTGGAGGTTTCTACACACTCTGTCCTGCTTCCTTCTTCTCCGGCTCGGATGTCTGGGCGGCATGGTCTGCAGCGAGTGGCGTGCACCCAATCGGGATGCTTCTCCAGCTTCAACGCAGTTCTGGCAGTTGGCAGCACTTGGTATGGTCCTTTCCACCTAGGGGAGAAAGAATCCTTCATTAACGTTTTTACGAGGACCTGATCTCCTGGTTTAAAAGGATGCATATTTCCCTCTGTCAGGGGCGCCTGTGCTTTTCTGACTTTGGTATGTAGCCGGGCTGCTGTTTCTCACATGGCCTGAGCAAACCTTAAGGTGGTCTCATCCGTCCAAACCAGGGCCACCTTTTCAGGTGTTAAAGGGGGTTTTGCCCCCGTGGGCATTGGCCTACCCATTAAAGCCTCATGGGGTGTTAGACCGGTGTTTCGGTTTTTCTGATTTCTGAGCATGTACATCACTACGGGAAGTGCCTCAGGCCATTTCAATCAGGTTTCCTGACAGGTCTTATTCAATGCTGCTTTTATTTCCCCATTCACTCTCTCTACGATTCCCGCTGACTGGGGCTGGTATGGTATATGCAACTTCCATTGGAATCCCAAAGTTTCGGCTAGAGCTTTCACTATTTTTCCCATAAAGTGTGTTCCCCTATCGCTATTAATTCCCATTGGTATTCCGTATCTGGGTATTAGTTCTTTTAATAATGTTTTTACCACTGTCCTGGCATCATCTCTTCTAGTAGGGTGTGCCTCCGCCCATCTGGTGAACATATCCACCATTACTAAGAGATACTTATACCCGCTTGCTAGTGGCATGTGAACAATATCAATTTGTACATTTTCAAATGGCATGCTGGGCTGTGGCAAATGATCATACTTGGCCGGTGTATTCCCCTTGCTATTGACCTGACAGATTTGGCATGTTCTCACTACCTTATCAATAGTTACCGTTACCCCAGGTGCATACCATTGTGTTGTTATGTTATAAGTCATCCCTCCTTTGCCCGTGTGAGCCTGGCCATGGGCCAGGCGAGCCAGGGGCAAAAACAGAGATCGCGGGCAAACTACCCTGCCATCTGGGTGTGTCCAGATCCCGTTTTTTAAGCGGCATCCCGCGCGCTCCCAGGACCGACGTTCCTGGGGGGAAACCTGCTGCTGGGCTGTCATGAGCTGGTCGTCACTTATCATCGAGGGGGGTGAAGTGGGCGCGGGGAGGTTGACCATCTGTAATATGGGGCATTGCCGCAACGCGACAGCACGGGCAACCTCGTCCGCTCGCCCATTCCCCCGGGAAACTTCATCATCACCTTATGCGTGCGCCTGGCATTTTACTATCGCCAGTTTAGATGGCAGCTGGATGGCATCCAGCAGTTGCAGCACTAATCTAGAGTGTTTAATTTGTTTTCCCCCCAAGGTGATAAAACCTCGATTTTTCCACAGCTGACCGAAATTGTGCACAACTCCGAATGCGTACTGCGAGTCAGTATAAATGTTGACGGTTGTATCTTTGGCCAATACGCATGCCCGTGTCAGTGCGAACAATTCTGCTGCCTGGGCTGATGTGCCAGGGGGAAGAGCGAATGCCTCAACAGTTTCATGCGGGCTGACTATGGCGTAGCCTGCGAGGAGTTGATCGTCCGTCGGCCGGTGAGAGGAGCCATCAGTACAAAAAATAAGATCTGGATTATCAAAAGGCTCAGTCTGTAAATCCAACCGGGGAACAATGGCAGTTTGAATCGTTAATAAACAATCATGAGTGGCAGTGTCTGTACTATCCCCCGGTGAGGGCACATAGGTGGCTGGATTAACTACGGGCGACCGCTTGTAGGTATAGTTGGGATGAGAGAGGAGGATCACTTCATATCCAGTTCGCCGAGATGCTGTGAAGTGCTGGGTGGCGGCAGAGTTAAGCAACAGCAGTACTGCATGAGCCGTAACTACAGTACAGGGGTGGTCAAGTACAATGGGAATTGATTTCTCCACCATGATAGCTGTGGCGGCTACAGCCCGCAGACAAGCAGGCATCCCTCGCACCACCGCAGGGAGTAGTACTGAATAGTATGCGACTGGCCGTTGTCGTCCGCCGTGTTCCTGTGTAAGGACCGCAGCAGCGAAACCCTGGCGTTCATTTACAAATAGTTGAAAGGGTTTGACATAGTTGGGCAACCCCAGGGCGGGCGCACTGATCATAGCCTCCTTAAGCTGTTTAAAGGCGGCAGCGCGCTCAGGGGTCCATCGGACATCGGAAGGGGCTTCCTGGCCTGTGGCCGCGCGTAAAACTGCATCCCATTCCCTGAAGTCTGGGATCCACTGGCGGCAATATCCAACCATACCCAGGAAGGACAAAACATCCTTTTTAGTTTTTGGAATGGAGGCATTTACAACTACTTGGATTCGTTCTGGCCCCAGCCGCCGTTGGCCTCTAGTTAAACAGAAACCCAGGTAGGTCACCTGCTCCTGACAGAATTGTAGTTTGTCCAAGGACACCCTATGGCCACGCTGCGCTAAGTGAGTCAACAGAATGAGAGTGTCCCGCATGCAGCTGAACCCATTTGTGGAAGCAATCAGTAAATCATCAGCATACTGTAATAACACCGAGTTGTCAGACAGGGGACAGTCTTCTAAATCCCGTTTCACGGCTGCCGCGTATACGGCGGGGCTCTCAGTGTACCCTTGAGGTAACCTAGTCCAGGTGTACTGCCGTTTCTTATAGGTAAACGCGAACAGGTACTGACTGCCGGGGTGTAGGGGAATCGAGAAAAACGCAGAACACAAATCGACCACTGAAAATACCCCCGCTGCCGCCGGTATAGAAGAAAGAATTATGTTGGTGTCAGGTACCACGGGAGCAATGGGTGTCACTATTTTATTAATGGCCCGTAAGTCTTGCACAAACCGCCACTCTCCCGGCTTATTAATCTTCGGTATAGGCAGAATAGGAGTGTTGCAAGGACTTTGTGTCTCCACTAAAACTCCTTGCTGTATCAGCGCCTGTATTACTGGGGCAATTCCGTCCTCAGCCTCAGGGGACAGTCGATAATGTCGAATACAGGGTAGGACGGCCCCCTTTACGAGTGTAACCTGATAGGGTATGGCTGAATGGACCTTTCCTACGTGATTTTTATGTTTTGCCCATAGTTCGGATGGCACCTGCACAAGAGCATGGGGGAGCTTACAGTCATCCTGTCCGGGGGGCTGTTGTCGTTCAAAAAGGGCGTCATGATACTGTTTTATTCCCGTGATCCTTCCGCTAGTCGGGGTAACAAAGACTATCTGGAGGACAGTTCTGCCCACGGGTACTGTAGCCTGCGCCCAAGGTTGATACCCCGCTGCCTGCATCTGTTGCTGTAAACGGTATATCATAGGTCCGATCTTTCTGTTCTCAGCCGGGGGTTTTGTGGCTATTGTAAGATGAGGGGTCGTGTCGTTCTCCCAAAATCGCGCTTGCTATTGTTTCGTTAGGTAGACCTCAGTCTCCACCCCTTGGGGTCCAAAATATATGTGGGGGGATCCTTCCAAGCCCTCCTGTGCGCCCAGATGCGACTGTACCAGCTGAGTATATTCTGCCGTGTCTTCATACATGAAGCGGGCAGTACAGTGGAGTCGTGCTTTTTCGGAGCTCGTCTGGAGGATGTATTTCAATCCTTCAAATAGCGAACCCGTAATTTGGTCTAACGCTAGCAGCAGTCTCTGCACTGGCTGTGAATAGGGGTTGCCATCCAACTGCCAGCAATATAAAATCGGTTCTGGTTTATTAGTATCGGGAATAGCGGGTCGGGCAACATTTGCACAGTACTGGTGTGCTCGTATTGAGGGTAGTTCCATGAACATTCCCTCCTTTGTACAGTAAATTGTGGCCCCTAATTTGCAGAGAGCGCTTCGTCCCAGTAGGGGAATAGGAGCTGTTTTAGAAACGATAAAAGTATCTGTTATTTTATTACCTTGGATCTCTAAATCTACGGATAAGGACAGGGATTCGCGCATAGGGATTCCGGCAATTCCCACGCTGACTACGGTAGAATCGCTAACTGGTAACCCCGCGGAGAGTGGTACGGAGGACATTGTAGCGCCGGTGTCCACCAGCAGCTGCAAATGGCTATCTCCTATTTTCACGGTAGCCATGGGTATCTCCTCTGTATCAGATGACAAACAGATTGCAGCCGCTTGTACCACCTCATTCCCGGGGCACCCCTATGCGGAGAGGGGGTTCGGCTGTGTAAAAGTGAATTGGGGAGCCATCTGGGGCTCGGGAAGCCCACCCTGCCCTTCTGTGTGACGCTTTGAGGGGAGTCTACAGTCCCTAGCCCAGTGTCCCCTCTTTCCACAATTCCTGCATTCGTCCTGGGACTGGTCTTTTGCTGGACACCGACCCCCTTTTCCTTTTATTCGTCCAGAGCTTCCTGCTCTCTGTCCCGGTCTCCCCCTCCCCCCGTGCTGGTAAAACTGACTCACTCTCAGCCTGTCCTCCGTGCGAGTAAGCAGTCCCTCCCTGTCTAGGTTAGCTAGTACCGTAATCGTCTCTGTCCATGTTTTTCCTTGCCAATCTAACACTTACATTTTGTAGGTCCTAGCATGCTCGGGGAGCATGCAGTTTAACAGGGTCTGTACTGCCAGGGGTTGGTTCTGATCTAAAGGTATCCCGGCATTCTCTTCCCAAACATTCCTCCATCTAACTGCAAAGTCCATGACTGATTCGTCAGCTTTCTGTAGGCACCTGGTCACCTCACCTATGTCCCCATGTCTCATAGCCCCCTGCATGATCGCTTCCCTTCCTCTATGTTTCAGCCAATGCTCCATAGATTCATTTCCCTCATCCAATAATTCATTATCCCGCCTCCAGTCCCCGTTCTCTCCTACTGGGATTGCGAACGAGTCTCGGACACTGTGCCACGAGGCTCCGTAAGCTGCCTGCAGCAACAGTCTCATATCACCAGGTAGAGGATTATAGATAGTACAGGTTTGCTCCAGCCAATTGTGAAAGGCCGCTGGCTTTTTTACTGGATCAGGGGCTGATGAAATCACATCCCGGGCTTCGCCTGGGGCCCAGGGTTTTAAAATAGGGGTATCGCCTATCATAATCCTGGGGTTCTGAGCCTGGTATTTATGTTTTTCAAGTGTAGAATCGGCCTCTGCCTTTTCTGGCCCCCTTTTGTCATGTTTACGGAGTCGGCTGGAGATTGATTGACTCTCGCCACCCTTGATGGAGCTCCCTTCATCAAGTAAACCTCCGCCTTCCTGGCTGGCTGCTCCCGTAGGTCCCTCCTCCCCCTGGGACAATCCGCCTGCTGCTGAGAGTGACGGATTAGTGTGGGGCACTCGTGCTGCTGCCGCTATTTCTAAAAGTTGATTCCAATTGTCTGACTTATAGGGCTCCAGTTGGGGGTATAGGCCCATAACGGTCGCTGGGGGAGCTACCGGAGCTACGGGACTGTAGGAGGGAGGGCTATCGTTAGCAGATTCGTTCTTAGAATTCTCTTGTGTCTTTTTTGTCTTAGGGGGCTGATGACGTTTGGCTATATCCATCCATTTCTGGAAACAGTCCAGCATATATTGTTTGTCCCAAGTGGGGTCCCCTCCATCTCCCGCAGCTATATCCCACCATACTTTTATTAAGGAGAGCTTAAAACTCCCCCCATATGGCCAATCGCCACCGGACCACCCGCACAGATCGCTACTAAATGGTATTACATACTTCCATTCCCCTGTTGCTTTCAGCACGGTGTCCGCAGGTGACCCAGGGGGCACCACGGGGTCTCCTACCTTTTCTCGACACTTCGTTACCGTCTCAGCTCTTTTCTTGGTCTTTTTGTCCATCTCCGGACCTTTGCCTTGAGGGGGCCCTCCAGGGTTGCCGGGAGCAGATTTCTCCGCTCGACCGGGTGTGTTTCCCATGTTGTTGCCGGGACCAGGTATCGGTCTGTAATGTAAGCAAAATTAACGCACACACACCGCCTATGAATCACAATATATATACAAGCGCTCACCGGTGTCTCCTTTCTGCGTTTCTCGGGGTCTCCTTTGCCTTCTTGTTATTCTAGCGTAAATATGGTAGCTACCTATTGCATCCGGACCGTACCCCCTTACAGCTGGGACGGCCCCGGGGACTGACCCCCTTTCAGCTGGGAAAGTCTCGATCAATTTCCTCCCTCTTGTTCAACTGTTAACTATATTAAGTGTTTTAGGTTCGGTTCAGAAATCCCGTGTTAAAAGGGATCCTGCCAAGACTACGCCAAATTCTGTCGAGGAAATTCCTAGCTCAGAATAACTCAGGCAGAGACGTTCAGAGTCAGGCGTCAGGAGAGTTTATTGTCGTGATATCACGGAGAGTACACCTCAGTCAACACCGAGAGAACTCTGAATTTTTGAACAAACCCGCGCTATTTTTATACAGTGAAATAAACAACTCTGCAAGCAGGTTACAATACTCCCTATTATCCTTACTATCTCTATTACCCCTTTAATCATTGTCCCATGAATTAAAACTATGGTCCTAGGACTTATCTATAGTGTCCTTGGTCTAAATCATCCTACAGTCCCTGTCCCTTGTGATTTACCGTAACTAGATAGGGGAGAAGAATGGTGGTTTATTTTTCTATCCTCCTAAAGGCAGATGGCCCGTTATCCGGCCTTTAGACCTTGAGTGTCTGCTAGGCCCTGTTTTTCTAACCCTGCCTGCTTCAGCTAGTTTCTTGATTTTCGGTATAATGGTGAGTATATAGTGAATCATTAACCCTTTAGCTACTGCTGCAGCTTTAGCCCCTACTATAGTAAGTCCGTTTAAAACAGACTTACTTTTCTATGCAACCTAATTGCTTATATGAATCTAATTTCTTCTACACTCCTCCTCCAGTGAGTTATTTACTTGTCCAACAACATTAAAGTCTGGATTTAGCAAAACTGCTTGGATCTGATCCATTGGTTGTGGGTTCATTGGATCTGTCAATCATTTGTTCTTTATGCTGTTTGGCATTTAAGTAGTTCTGTTTGCTAGTTTCACCATACTTCATTTACACGTCTGCCTGGTGCTTCTCTTGACATACCCTCATGCACTTTTCATTCAACCAGTGTTGATGACCCGGCTTAATGGTAATGGTTGAATGGATGATATGCCGATCCATGAGGTCGCAGATTGTGCTGAATTACAGCTCTCCTGAAGTTGGTGGCCCACATCGACTCATGGATGCTCAGCCTTGATTTACTTGATCTGTTTGAAGTCATGGTGATAGTGCCATGCAGCACAATAATCGGTATCTCAAGACAACAACAATTGTGTCCTGGTAAATCTTCCCGATACTCTTGTGGATGGAAAATTTGCAGCCAGCAGATTTGTGACGCTTACGTCAATAATTTTTTCCCCCTCCTGTTTCCCTCAAAACCTGCCGCAGATCCAATATAGCAGTTTGCTATTTTAGGATACAACCAACACATTCAGTAGTACTGCTTTCAAGCACTGTTGGTGGTGAACATTAAATTCCCCCACCAAGGGTACATTTTGCGCCCTTCCCACGCTCAGTGTTTGTTTCATGTGGCCTTCATCATGGAGAAATTCTGATTCATCAGCCGAAGGAAGAATACGCGAGACAACTTGTAACAGCTTTCCTTGTCCATGTTTAACTGTATCCATGAGGCTTACTGGCTAGTTGCCTCATAGCTGAGGAAACCAAGGGCAACCCCCATTCCACTGTGCACTTCTGTCCCACGGCCTCTGCTTGGTCTGTCTTGGGGGTGACACTGCCTGTATCCAGGTATGGTAGTAGTGGTTGGTGGGACGTTATCTGCAACGGAGTATTACGTGAGGGTGTCTAAGTCAGGCTGTTGATTGAATTGTCTTTGAGACAGCTCTTCCATTTTTGACTCCAGACCCAAGTTTTAAGTATGGTGCAGTTTGCAGTGTCGACAGGGGTGTTTATCTTGCAATAATCCTTTCGCGAGCCGAAGTAAATACACAGGTCGGTCAGGTTTCTTGTATTTGTTGCGACTGTTGTGATTGATACAACTGTGCAGGTTCCCAGGCCATTGCAGTGAACAGTCGAGAGTCAACCGTAACACTGTGAATTTCTCATTTGTAGGCAAGGGCAGGTAAGGAAGGCATCAGTGTCCTCAGAGGACATTGGTCAGTAGGAGATTCAAAGACAATGCTGACGAAACTGAGGGTCGGCCATTTCATTCAGCAAGAGCAACCATAATGTGTTACAATTTGTTGTGGAGAAAAGCATAAATGTTTGGCTATAACGAATGCAACTTCCTCAATCGCGAAATGCAGAGAAATTCGCTTGGTTCTTCAGACAACGCCTTTATTGTGAAGTGTATTACAGGCTCGCTCTATTCTCCCAACTCGTGGTTCACCTAAGAGAGGTCTGATTCAATAATTATTCAAACAATTCTCGTGAAGATGCAGGTATAATAGATTTTCGCATACCAGTCAAAATACATAAATTGAAATAGGAAATTAAGGTTCATCTCCAACCACTTAAATATAGAGTAGATTTTTATCATGCCATTCATCAGGATAATGATGTCCAATTACAAATCATGCACAGTTGTCTCATGATAATATCAGCAAGCATGTATATTTTTTCGACATAATTGTGAATTTATCTTTCCATCTAGGGCATATCAACGCCGCCCCCCCCCCCCACCCCATTTCCTTTTCTGTTCTTAGAACTGACCCGAAAATGCTGCAGTTTTTCATAATTCAATGGAGGTCTTGTGCACATGTTGTGTGACAGATTCGTCCCTTGTAACTAGTTTTTTTTTTATTTTACGGTCCGTTATGCTCCGGTGGTTCTGCTTTGTTGAAAACGTTCGGTTTTCTAATCGATTTCATGTGTGACTGAGTTTACGAGGTTGCAGGTGATATTTTTGCTTGTAATTTTTCTGATTGTTAACGCTTTCAACGTGGATTTAGCAAAGGATGGCTGCATCCACTTGACATGACTAAGATTTTTCAGGAGGTTAAAAAGGAGAGTTCAGGTGTGGAGCATACTATCTAGTGTATGTAAATATTAGCAAAGATTTTGATAAAACCTTCCAAGACAGACTGGTCGTGGAACTAAAGTCCGAAGAGATGCATGGGAAAATGACAAGTTCGATCGAACATTTGCGGAGAGATAGGGTGCAAGATGGAATGAACAATGCCAACATTTGTGACTAATAACATTTTTCGAAAAAATGTGCTAGTTTCCTTGCTGTTGTAATCTATCCCAACGATTTGGACTTGAACGTAGGATTTGAATGTATTTACTATTGTCAAAAGTGTCGAAATACAGCAAAACGTCGTGTTTGTTGCACGCTATAACTTCAAATTATACCGTCCATAAAGTGCATCGGGGAGAATGAAAGGGATGTGTGTAAGATACAGTATTGCACTTGCAGGTTGAGTGAAAACAAAAGAACAACTTAATACCTGATAGGACTATTCAAATGTCTGATGACAGCAGGGTAAAACTTGTAAGAAAAATGGCCGTGGAGTTGATAATAAAAGAAAGAAAGCAGTAGAATATATGTATTAGCAATGGTCTGGTGAGCAGAAGAGCGACAAATGCATTTCAATGCGGAGAAGATATCTTTTTAAGGATGCCAACAATACAAGGGAACACACTATGAACGTAGGCTGCTGGGAAATGTGCGCAGACAGGGGAACCTTCGAAGGGAAGTCCAATGATCATTTAAGGCAGTTGGACAGGAATGACACAGGAAGACATGCCTAACATCCCCAAATGAACTAATAAACGTATTCAGAACCTCATGGAAATCAAAATAGTGGACAAGTTTTCACTTTATTGAATATTTCTTCTGACATTCAAAAACATTTGCACACACAAATAAGCTTGTGTTAATTGGAGAAAGAAAATATTGCAGAAAAAAAGCAATTCATTTGATCTTGAGTGGGCAAAATAACAAAATAAATAGTTTCCACAACTTCACAGAATCAGCCCCTGCACATATAAGGGAACAATGTGCAAATTCATTAAACTTCTTCAAATTTGGGGAGACGTTGTCAGTGGCCTAATGATCCAGTGACCCAGAGCAAGGTCTGGTACCGGAGTTCAAATTCTCCGGTATTGAATTAAATGAAAATGTGGAATGAAAAGTCAAAAGCTGACCACGAAACCATTGTCATTTTTTTGTAAAATTCATCTGGCTCAATAATGTACTTCAGAAAAGGAAATCTGCCAACATCACTGTGTTGATGTACGAAACCACACATCCACAGCAATGCAGTTGACTCTCAAAAACCGTCTAAAATGAAGGGAAGATAGGCACGTTTGAAAAGTATTGGTCAGGCCAATTCCAGACACGACTGCGAAAGGGCTAAAAATAAATCTCCAGACGGTTATTCATTTTTTGTACCCATTCATTTCACTCAATCAGTCTCTTGTAAAGGCACCTCCATTCCATTAAATTTTCCCAGAGGCCGTCACCAGAAGGGTGCACTCTTTACAGTCTTTGTATATAGTTTCACAACATACAATCCCTCCAGTCCAGAACGAGGCCATTCGGTTAATTAAGCCCATACCGAATCTCTAAAAGAACAATCTGATTGCATATATTTTTCCAGGTTTCGTTTGTCTGTATCCCTTTCCTCAAACTAACTTTTGTTTTGGTCCGCTCTGGAACATGAAGCCATAGTATTAGAAGTGTTCTGCTCGCAATCCGTATTCTAACCCTGTGTAGGGTTTTCTGTCCTTCAAGATCAATAACAAAAGGTTTTCTTACACATGTAGCATTTGAGTTCACTCCCTTCTGAAGAACACAGCAAGAGTTCAGTTTATTCTCCACGCAAAACTAGATGAAACCGGAGACTCCTAATTAGCTGCTTTTTTTTACACTTTTACTGACATAGCTTTGATTCACAAAACAATCTCGAGTCAGGTGGTCTTTTCTGAAAAAAGGATTTCAAAACTAAAAAAAAAGTTGACAAAATTGTTTCATGTGATGTTGGGACGACTGTTAACACCGGAATTATAAATTAAGTTAAAAGTTAAAATTTATTAGTGACAAGTAGGCTTACATTAACACTGTAATGTAATTACTGTTAATTTCCGCCAGTCACTGGCGCCTGTTTGAATCACTGCATCTCACTAGCACGTTTTCCAGACGGTGGGCGGAAACCAGATGAAATCCACGCATCAACGAGAGAACGTGTAAACTCCACACAGGTAGTGACCCAGGCCGGGATCCACACCGGGATCCCTGACGCTGTATGACTGCAGCGCTGACCATGCCGAATATTTCTTGATCTCAGTGCCTTGCTCGGAATTTGAAAGGCAGTTAAGGGTCAATAGCAATTTCACTCTCCTTTCCATGTGTATCGGGGAGATGGAGGGATACTGGTGACGTCACTGGAAAAAACAATCTAGAACTCCAGACTACTATCTTGGAGGGTATGTGTTCAAATGCCACTGAACAGTTGGTGGAATTTGATGTCACGAAATACTCAGGAAATCGAAAGTCATTCTCAATTATGGTGGTCATGAAACCTATGCTGATTGTAGTAAAAATTATTCTGGACTTACTCGTGTCTTTTAGGGAAGGAAATTTGCTGTCTTTACCTGGGCTGGCCAGATAAACAACATTGTGGTTGACACTTAATGCCCACTGAAATTGAGTGCCAAGGCACTCCGACCAACGGGAAATAGGGACGGACGTGAAATACTTACCTTACACTCTCATCCCATGAAAAATAAATAAAACACAACTCGTCAATAAAGGCTCAAAAATAAAGTCTACTTGCAAAATACAGGAAGCATCAATTCATTAAGAGAAATAATCTGAGAGAACATGTTAGAATTGTTTAATTGTTTGAAGAAACATTGGAACATTATGTTCGCTTGAAAGGGACTTTACAGTCACACTGCCTTGTTTCATCTTCAGAATGAAAGAGACTTTCTGGCCACACTGGGTTGTGTACCCGACATAAGGGAACCGTGACCCCTTATTTAGCAGGGAGGTATATGACCTATGTGCCTCCAACACCGACAGACATGGCCGTTGGAGACACACCCAAAGATCGGTGTGATTTCACCTGATTGGATTCTTATTGATCAGGGAAATCAAGTCCTGATCAATTGATTGACAATGGCCAAAAAGGGGCGTGAAACCAAATGGGATATAAAGGGTGCTGCAAAACCAGGAAGCTCTCTCTCTCTCACCACACGTACTAGCTACAACAATGGTGACCATCGCCAGCACGAGGAGAGCCACCACACTCGAGAAGGAAGGAAGAAAGACCAGAGCCAGAGTGCCAGGCCAGACCAAATGGCCAGACTACGCCGACGACTACCGAGACCAGCGCACAGAAAGGGCCAATCAATATCTGCTTGGGTACTTGCCAGTCACGCAAAGCTATTCAAGGTCTTGTATTGGACTTGAATTGTAGTACTTTCTGTAAGATAACTTATAGTTGGTCGGGTGGGTGATTATTGATTGTGTGGGATTAAATAAATATTGGTTGCACTCATAAGGAGTCTACTCGTAGTTATTTGTCCGCCTTATAAGGGTTAAACCAGACTGTGCGGCAGACAAAAGTTGAAACTTCCAGAAACAGGGAGCATTATTTTAGAGTAAATCCTCGTAATCTTTACTAGACTAAAACGAGAAAATGTTGGGTTATCTTGCGAGGAAATGTTGAATAGACTCGGTTTGTATCTGCAGAAATTTGGAAGATTAAGAGCCAACTTGATTAAAATTCCGGTGGGTATTGACAGAGTGCATGTGGAAAGGATGTTTCCTCTTGTTGGAGAACAAGAAATCGTGGTCATTTTTAAAAACGGAGATGAGACATCTTTCTTTCTTTCTCGAAGGGCCCTGAATCTCTGTAACGCTTTTCCTGAAAAGGCAGTGGAACTAGAGTCCTTGAACATTTTAAAGGCGAATCTAAATGTATTCTTGAGAAGTAAGGGGGAGAAGGATTAACGTGCGAGAGACAGAAATGTGGGGGTTGAAGTTTAAATCAGGTCAACCATGATATTGAATAGCACAGCAGGCTTGTGGGGCCGAGTGAGCTACTCCTGTTCTTAGTTCGTACGTACCTGTATGTTTTTTTTTAAATAAGTATTTACTTGAAGCGACAACATAACTTACTAACCAAAACCGTGTTAATTAAGATTATTCTGGATGGTTTCCCCTTAACGGGCTGAGTGGTCACATTCCAAACTGTAAATTTCCACGACCTCGTCATTCTACCATTTCACCTTTTGTAATGTCAAACATCCTGGAATTTTAATTGCTAAGTTTGCAACAATGCCTGGGTAATGGATTTTGGAAGAACCCAACCAGTCTCTTGATCACCTGTTTCGACGTGAACGTGCTGCGCATTCAGGGCAATCTGGCCCATTAACTCCATTTCTCACCCCACCGTTCTCCTTCACAAACTATCTCAGACTTTCCCTTCTTTTTAGCATGTCCAATGTCCATAACTCAGCAAAAGCTTATACCTCGTCACATGTTTTTTTTTGCCAGCTCTGTCAAATAGAGTGTGTAGATGGACAGGCTGTTCCCTCCTGTGGGACACCGTAGAACGAAGGGTTACTATTTAAGAACAAAATAGAATCGCACATTTAAAATGGAAATGAGGGCTTTGATTCTATCGAGCTGGAAGGAACGTTTGTACAATAGCTAACACTGCTTCTTCACAGCGCCAGGGGCCTGGGTTCGATTTCCGACTTGGATCAATGTCTGTGTAGTTTCTGCGCATTCTACTTATGTCTGCGTGTGTTTTCTCCGGGTGTTCAGGTTTCCTCCCACACTTTAAAGTTTTGGGGCAAGTTGAATTGCTCAATTGCTCTTTCTGTCAGGATAAATAATTGGATTATGGGGTTAGGGCCTGGATGGCACTGCAGGCGGTGCAGATTAGATGGTCTGAATGGCCTCCTTCTTCGCTGTAGGGTTTCAAGACTCTCTCACTGAAAAGCCAGTGAAATAAAGGAAATTGAATGTTTTAAAGCAGAGTTGGATATATGTTCTATGATTTTTTTTTCGGCAGTAGGTGGTGCAGATTTGTGATGACTATCCAATCATCTATAATCACAGAAAATGACAGAGCAGGCTTCAAGGGCTGAATTGTTCTGTGATCGTGTAATTATTTTTTTTTAATCGTTGTCTTTGCTTTATTTTTTCCCCCAAATATTCAGACTTCCCTCTCAATAATGGCAGGGGTGCAAGATGTATCATGTTGCATGATAATTAACATTACTTCAATCAGTGGAGAAACATTACTGCGTACACTACAACATTTCCATCATTCATGTTGAGAAAATGAGGTTGAGATCTCTTAGGTTGCAGGACATATTCATTCTGAAATGATCGCAAATGTAAACATAGCAATTCATTCGTCACTTTAAACTCATTTTGCTTTGGTTTATTATTGTCACGTGTATTGGAATACATTGAAAAGAAGTGTATATAGTTCGATATAAAGAGAAAGAACGGGGAAGAAGGAAAGGTAAGGACGCAGAATGTAGTGTTGCAGGCCCGAGTAGATTGAAAAGAACGACCAGATAGTTCAAGGAGAATGAAAAGGTAGATAAATTCAAAACTCTGTGGGCAGCAGGAAAGAAGCTTTTCTTCAGGCCGTTGATCAACTGTTTGTTAATGTTGGAGTTGTGCTGCGATGGAGCACGTTGTTTAAACTGGTAGTTAAGAACAACTAGCTTCAATTGTGTAGAGATTCGGAATTGTTAAAAAAAATGTAAAAAAAACGTTCACAATGATTATTGTCCCAGGTATAATGTCATTAAGCAAGCAATAATTAAGATATTTAAAAATGGCTATATTTTAAGATTGTTGGTGAAAAAAGTATTTGCAATCTTCGAGGTTTCCCTGACATATTTGCATTTATAAAGATAAGTTCGCTGATAAATGCTGCTATGGTGCATTAGCAATTGACATAGGGTTAGTGCAATGAACCCGGATCGATGTTCTCTAGAGATTATTACATTATATGTGCGAGAAATACTGTGAAACACTGAAACGAAAACTATGTTTTCAACTGGCTGGCGAATACAGAAAAGAGCTAAGATCTCAGAGTTTGCTCTTTCTTGCTGAGCGAAAAATCAATTACTTGAATCAAAGTATTGTAATTCCTCTGATTGTTTCCAGTCGGGGGAGCTGTGAGTATTCGCTTGTGGTCTATAATCAAGAATGTGTCGAAATATTTTCGAACATGAAATAATTATCAGGACCATAATGTTGAAATAATATTGTGGCAAATGTTCAGGTATGTTCCTCTTGAAGTGCTTGAAAGGTCAAATATTCCACAACAGTTCATATCGACAATGTATAAAAGTCTCAAACTCCGGTTATTCTAGAGTCATAACATTTCTAATCAGTAAATGAATTCAGAGGCTTTCGTGTGTACAAAAATCTGAGATCAAAAACAAATCACGGCAATTCTCATTAAAGTGCTAACCTTATGCATCTTCCTAAGAGAATTTCAAAGCAAAAGCTGACATTAGTTTACCCGAGACCACGGAGCAAGCTATGTAAATAAAAACAAACAAATAGATATCCTTAAAGTAGTACGTTAAAAAAAAAATGCAGACGCTGAGAGACGGAGGCCTTAAAGGACATCTGGCCTCATGGATAAATTTCCTGATCGTTACAGTAACAATATTTACCGTTGATTAAAATCTTGTATGGTCCGGAGCTAGAATCAATTTAGTATATCTATATGAAAAATGGTGCTAAGACTGGAGAGTGCATGAGCGATTTTTAGGAAAGTGGACACGTGAAACAAATGATTACAGTTGGCATCACTTGCAATTTTCTTTGACCAGGGGCTCAGTTAACAGGTTGTAAGTGATTTCAGTTACAATGTTCACGGGAATATTGAATTTGGATGTACCATTATGGAAGGTGTCAATGAAAGGCCAAGTGCTAAGGAAAAAAATGCATGTTTCATTTCAAGGAGAGCTGACACAGGATGAATGTTGATATTGTTACAAAGATGGGACGAATCAGTTTAAAGAATGACTTTCGAATCTTTACATTGCAGAAGGAGGCCATTCGACCCATCGAGTCTGCACCGACAGCAAGTTTACCCTGGCCATATCCCCTTAACTCCCCGTATTCACCCTGCTACTCTACCTGATGCTAAGGGGCAAACTAGCGTGGCCAATCACCCTAAATCGCACATGTTTAGCTTGGGGAACCGGAGGAAACCACGCAGACAAGGGGACAATGTGCAAACTCCGAACAGAAAACATGCCGAGGCCGGCATTGAACACGGGTTCCTGGCACTATGAGGTACCACAGGTAAAATTGCGCCACCGTTGTCCTTCCAATGCTCCGGATGCTGCGAATATCCGTCTGGAATTTCCTCTTGGAGACATTTCGATTTTCAGGCTCCGACCAGTCTGCTTCAGTTAGATAAGCCACTGGAAGGAAGCTAAACCGGTATATGGGAAAGAAGGCTCTTGGTATGGACAAACGATACTGCATATCCGGCTCTTAATGTTTCCTTTTTTGGTGAAATTACTGCTCACAAAGCGGATATCAGAGCACCAGTCAGCTTCATTTACGGCAGTAGCATATTGGTGCTGAGGAGGAAATGAATATTGTCAACGTACGTGAGAAACGAACGTTCTGTTTTCCAATTTACCACTGAGTGGCAAAACGTCATTGCAAAACAGGAGGAAGTCCAAACATGGATCACTTGGCCCCGCCTGCGATATAGTAAATGAAGTGTGGGCGTTTTTAAGTTTCAATGACGGACTGCATTTTTCTCGGGCATGTCGATATTTTTTCATGCTATGGTCAATTTAGCAAGTCCAAAAATCATTTTTTTTTGCTCTTCTCTATGCAGTTTCCGATGTCTGGAGATAAGTCATTGGACCTATGCACCACAGCGGATAATTTAATATAGCATCATGTAATTAGTTAAATCCTTGCAAGTTATACACAATGGCGGGAATTCCAGGATGTTGACCCAGCGACTGCCATGTAATGGCAATATATTTTCCGGTCAGGACGTTGAGTGACTTGGAGGGATCTTGCATGAGGCAGTCATCCAATTTTTCTGCTGCTCTTGTCCTTCGAGATGGAATTGGTCTTATTTTTCGAAGGCATTGCCTAAGAATATTTCATGAATTGCTGCCATGTATCTTGCAAATCGTACACACTGCTGCTACTGAACTTCGGTGGAGGAGAGACTGAATGTCTGCAGATGTAGTGCTAATCAAGCCGGCTACGTTGTCCTGGAAAGCTTCTTGAGTGTTGTTGGAACTGCAGCCAGCAAGGGAATTGTGGAACATTGCATCACAGTCCTGGCTTGAGCCTTGTAGATACTGGATCGGTTTTGTGTAGTCAAGAGTTGAGTTTCTCGCTGTGGTATTCCTAGACTCTGAACTACTCTTGGACCCATTGTGTTTATGACTCCAGTTGAGTTTCTGGTCAATGCTAAACGGAAGCATGTTGGCAGCGGGGGAAGGTAACTTTTTTTTAATATCAAGGGCAATGGTTAGAATTTCTCTTATTGGTGATGGTCATTGCTTGCAATTTGGGTGGAACGAACGTAACATGCCAGTTTTTAGCTCGAATCTGGATATTGTCTAGTTTATTGCATTTGAACATGTCCTACTTCAGTATCTGAACAGTCGCGAATAATGCTGAACGTTATGCCATGATTGGTGTGCATCCCCACTTCTGATTTGATGACGGAATGAAGGTCAATGATGAAGCAGCTGAAGATAGTTAGACCTAGAGCAGGAGCCTCTCAGGGAAGTGCTGGAGATGACATGACTGCTTGGCCTGGGTGAGATAACTGTCAGTGGAAACTCGATAGGCCGTTTGGCCTCATTGTAGGTATTTTTTAAAATTTTGCTATGACCCTCGACGAAAAAAAAACATTTTCACCTGGTGTGACTCCAACCAGCCGAGTGTTTCCATTCCCCACCCCATCCCTACTCCCCTACGCCCCCTCCCCCCACTCCTGATTCCAGATTGGCTAGGGCTACTTGGTGCCAAATTTTGTCGAATTTGCTCTTGATGTCAAGAGATGCAATGCGACATCACGTCTGCCATTCAGCTCTTTCGTCCCTGTTTGAACCAAAGGTGTAACGAGGTACGGAGCTGCGTGAACATGGCGAAATGATGCGGAGATGTCGACATTGGACTGAGGCAAACACAGTGAGAAGCCTCATAACACCAGCTTAAATTCCAATAGGTTTATTTGGCAGCAAAAACCATTGATTTCGCAGAGCTGGCTGCTCCTTCGTCAGGTGAATGGAAGTTCTAATCACAAACAAAACAAATAAAGACACAAACTCAATTTACAGAATAATGATTGGAATGCGATTCTTTACAGCTAATCAAGCCTTGGCGGCACAGGCAATGTGAGTGGAGAGAGCGTTAAGTACAGTTTGAAGAGATGTGCATTGCCATCAGACTAGACAGTTAGTGAGATTTTTCAAGTCCAGACAAGTTGTGGGGCTTACAGATAGTGTGACATGAACCCAAGACCCCGGATGTGGCCAACCTCATGTGTGCGGAACGTGGCTATCAGTCTCTGCTCAGCGACTCAGCACTATTGTGTGTCGTGAAGGCCACCTTGGAGAACGCTAACTCGAAGATCAGAGGCCAAATGTCCGTGAGCACTGAAGTTTCTTCCTTTCGGGGAACACTTCAGCGATCACGGGCATTTGGGCTTTCATCTTCGGGTAAGCGTTCTCCAAGGTGGGCTTCAAACACACGACAGCATAGAATCGTTGAACCGAGATTGATAGCCAAATTCCTTACCATGAGGATGACCACAACCGGCATCTTGGGTTCATGTCACACGATCTGCAACTCCCACGACTGCCTGGACTTGCAAAATCTCACTAACCATCCTGTCTGGAAACAATACACATCTAATTAACCCAAGCTTAACGTTCTCTCCATTCACATTGTTTGTACCTTTAAGACTTGATTAGCTTTAAAGAATCGCAATGAAATCATTATCCTGTAAATTGAGTTTGTGTCTGTATATGCCTGTTTGTGATTTGAACTCCCACTCATCTGACGAAGGGGTAGCCAGCGCTCGGAATGCTAGTGGATTTTGCTACCAAATAAACCTGTTGACCTTTAACCGGATGTTATGAGACTTCTTAGTCAATATCGCGAAACACATGTTGTGCTTCACTGAGCAGAGTACTTCAGAGCAGATACTGCTGGGTAGCACTTTCGGTGACACCTCCCATCACTTTATTGGTTGTACACAGATTCAAATACAATTGGCATGAATGCTGAGTAATTATATAAGGATATAACTGATAATTACATAAGTGATAGCGACATTTTCCTAGCAATGACATAACTCTTGTAAATTCTACTCTTACAACCACAAATGTTTGGTGTAGAATTGACCGTTCCACGTTGTTCGAATTGTGCCATCGAAATTCAAGTAAGAAATTCACATTGAATAGATAGTTAACTGGAGTGCATACCATTCCCATACAATCCCGTTTACAATGCAGCTTCCATCCTTACATAGCTGTGCTTCCACATCTGTTTCCATCATGTACCATACATGGACAATTTATAATACGCAACGTCACAAATTCTTTGAAATGGTTGCGTCTGAGGAACACGTATGATCCTCTTTGGAGAAATTACTGGATGTCCCTTCAGCCTACGCTAAGACAGAAAAATTCTATCGCTCTATACCGTGCAGTAAACTCTTCACATTTGAAGGGTAGCGAAAAGGAATTTAATAGGTTTCCAGGGCACCAAAAAAAAGCTTTTGAGGATCATGCAATCGAATTTAAACTTAAACCACGTGATTTTTTTCTCAGGATACTTGAAATGAACGATTATTGGAAACAGTTTCAAAGGAAAATTTGGATTAAGGCTATTTCGTTGATCCATTATTCCCCATCAGTATGCAAACACACCTCGCTTCTCAAAAATGGACACAGATAAGTTAGTCAATTTTCCTTCTCCTGAGCCAGATGGTATTTTTTAAAAAATCAATTGGAATGGAAATGTAGCGGATTTGAATGCATCTTCAAAGTAAAACAAACAAACTATTTTCTGGTCAAGATTATTGTTTTGAATTTAAACCAACCGAAAGTACACTTGTCGTGTTTATGTATAAAGCAAAATATTTGTCTAGAATTTTTTGGATTATTAGCCAGGATCGCTGTGGGGGAGATTTTCCTGACAATAAACATATCCAGAAATAGTGAATACAAGTGTACCAAACTACTCCCCAGTGTAGCGAAATTTATATCTAAATGTTGTTTTCCTTTCGCTGTTAATTTGCTCACAATCGTCATTTTTCCTGGCAGAAAGTGCAGTCTCTCCAAATGCATCAGTCGTTATGTGATGGCCATGGCAGTGGGCGATTTGATGGTCCGCATCCTTGAGGCAATTATGTTTCAGTTTAAGAATGCATTTTCTCATCTTCATTCCCAGATTACACTCCCATGCAATGTTTCATCATCGTCCTAACATTCGCCTCAATTAATTGCTCTGTTTGGTTAGCTGTGGCCTTCACTTTTGATCGATTTCTGGCCATTTGTCACCAAACACTCCAAATATATTATATAGAGGAAACGTCAGCTGTGATCATACCAGCCATGTGTGCAATCAAACTTAAAAAAGAAATCCAATGTATTTTGCGCTGGACCTCGGGAAATAATTGACACTCTTCCAGCAGGCCAAATTTCGCCTTCTACTCGTTAATAATATGTAAGGCATTTTGGTGGCTTGAAAGCATTTCACAGCCATTTTCTCCATTTGCATTTATTATCTTTGTTGAATACACTGATTATCAGACATACAATATTAGCCAACAGAGTAAGAAATGGACTCCGAATAAACAAGAATGAAAATCACACCAATGCAGAAATGGAGGATCGAAGGAAATCCATCATTTTACTACTGGTTGTTTCAGCCCGTTTTATACTATTATGGTTGGTAAATTTCGTATTCTCCATATGAGTTCAGTTTACGGATGATCGATTTTTACAGCTTGATTACAATGACTCGTTCACTATTGCCGAACAGAGCGGTAACATCCTGCAGTACTTTAAAACTTGCGCAAACATATTTATTTATGCAGCACCCCAAAGCAAATTTACAGCCCAACTGAAGAATGCGATTAAATGTCCTGTGACACTTCTTCTAATGTATTCACGTAAGACAATATGTTTTGCAGAACTAAAATACAATGACATTCATCTGAATGGAACATAAACTACTCGGCTGCTACGTCCAAAAAAAACAGTGGACCATCTATTCCAGGACTACAAATATAGATATCAGAAAATGTAATTTAGGCGCACGCCAGTGCCATTCCAGGGTATCGACCCGGTCACACGCCGATTTCAGATCAGCATATACCAGCATTCCACACTTGTTATTTTATTTTCCTATTGATGTCAGACAACAAGAAGAAAACACATTTAAATGGACACTGAAGCATTTGAAATGTCCATACTGGTAAACCGTACTTTGGTTACACTGTCGTCATTGCGAATCCCGATATTCAAGTGACATATTTATGCCTGTTTTGGAATACTGTCCTGAAGTTACCCGTTTGCGTAGCACAATCCCAATTGGATATGACTAGAATGATTTTGTTGAATAAAAGTGCTTACCAATTTCTGGTATTTCAGCTGTTCATTAAATATCTGTCACGATGGTTTCTGAGGAAATGTCGAACTAATTCAAGTTTCTCGAAAAAAGGACAATACATTTGCTCGAAAAGTAAATTAAGATAATCTGGAAATAATTTGGCTTGCACATGTACGTTCATCAATCTATAACATAAGGCGGGTATAGTCACAATATCCCGGTTCAATTCCATTTTACATGGTTTCGTGTTTTCTTCGTCAACTTTTAATGGTGCAGGTGTATTCTGTTTGCTTACGATTCACCATTTGCATTTGCATAAAACACAGGTTCGATGGTTTTCATTAAAGTGTTTCGAAGTTAATATTCCATCCATGGTGATCTGTTCTTTCAGTGGGAAAAATAGTATGTTTTTTTTTATTATTTTCCAGCTGGGTTAAATCCAGAAGTTTTTTTTTAAGGTCCAAACTCCTTTCTTTGTGTCCAATTTATTGAATTGGAATGAAATTTAACATTCAGGGAAAGTGATGTTCCTTCACAAGTGGAAACATTGCCAAAAGTGATGCATTACCTACTTATTCAGTGAGTATACACATGACCATGCATGCCTTATTTGACCCAAACATCCATCGTTTCGTAATCAATCACTTGCAAGTGTATGCGTTGTGCTTAATCTGCCATGAGCTCCAAAACTGAACCATCACCTTATTTGCATCCCAAATGACACATCCAATAATTTTGGCTCATCGTTCAAAATGTAGCAAATCAATAAAAACATGCTATTTGGTTCGTTTTTTTTTCTCTTATCACTCACATATGGACGACCATATACAAAAATATCGACTTTCTGAACTTCGAAAGATGTCGCAGCCCCCAAAGCTCAACAGTTACTCTTCAACATCATGCCAAATCGAAGCCTCACTGAAAATACTGCAAAAACAAAAATGATCGCTGTTCTCATAACAAAAAAAACTTTGCTCTATGTGACTTCCAGTAAGTTGAGACACCAATCCAAACCGACTCATTACCCAATGAGTCATATCAAAACTAATCGTCTCACATGTCTGAACCTGCTAAAACTAGTCCAGAACATGCAAAAAGTATCCATTGGATATCGATTGGCCAAAGTTCTCAAATTTGTATAACTGTTCGAAAGTGATTCATCATGTTGGCATTAATTTATTAACTGAAAAAAAAGAAAACAAGACAAGAACCCCACTGTCCAATTAACGACCTTCAAATTGATTGGACATTTATCCTGATTTGTACCCATAATTTGATCCATCCTTAGCACCAATACCATCAAAACAATGCATGACACCAAAAGAACCATCCGATTCAAGCACTGTTATTTGTGGATATGCATTTTGGAAGCCAGCCAAATGATACATATGAGAAAACATTTCTCCTGTAAATGTTAACACGCATTTTCATTTGCTGACATTGCATCAGCAATCGAAAGTTTTGGCATACTTTTAAAAATTTCAATAGCATGAAAATTGTGAAATCATTTTCCCGTGTTTTAGTTGTCAATTCCATTCGTAAAGCTCCTTCATATGAACTGCACACATTATAAGTGGCGTAAATTTGAGAACCTTGTTAATGGAAGTTAATCCAAACAATTACAACTGGCAACTCGGGTGTGCCCACTTTTCATCAGAGGCCTACTATAAGACAATTTATCAGTATTTGCAGCTTCACAATCGTGGGAATATTAAGAAAAGCAAATGCTGCAATATTTGGTCGGGAAGACAAAAACAAACTCTGGAAAATGACATTTCAACGGCCAAGATCATTGCATAACATCCCTAACCAAAAAAAACAAGTAATTCAGTCTGTTTTGCGGTATTTGGTCAAACAGCTGTAAATAATTCCAATGATTGTGTAATCATCACTTGTCATGTAGTTATGCTGTCTTGTATAAAAAGGGGTGACATATATTTTGAAAACAGAAGACATGTGCATCCTTAACATACAGGACAGCATTGCTTATCTTTGAGGATGGCACAACCGTTAATCATCCAGATAGAAAATATTTACTACCCTATCCTTGCAATAATTGGTGTTCCAGGTAAGTATCTATATGTAATTTGTATTGATCTGTCATTGCATTTGTCTATGTCACACCTCCTACTGGCAGTGAAATGTTGTTGTTGATTATCGTGATTTGCTTGGCACATTTGTGTGTCGTAGCACAATACAACTGGCACTCAAAGTATCAGGTAAAGACGGTGAATGAAATGCCAAGGTTGTGAGTTCACCAGACGTCTACTATAAGACAATTTATCAGTATTTGCAGCTTCACAATCGTGGGAATATTAAGAAATATTCTGCAAAGTTGGCTGAGAAGCGCTGTTGACTGAATGTCTGTGACTTCCGGAAGGAAGTAGTCAAATTATTGCCTTCCAAGTCCTACATCATTTTAAGGGTCTGCTCTCCAAAAAATCTAAATCTGTATTATTCAAATCGCTCCAAGTAACTGGGATGTTTTGAAGGTAAAATAATTTACGAAACGTTTTAAGTATTTCTTCCTCATTTTCAGGGGTTCAGATAAAAAAAAACAGTAATCTTGAGACGTTAGACTCTCAGTCATGCAGACAAAGCAGAACAATTGACAAGGGATTTTCGATGGCTGTTCAAGGGAAACTAAACAAAGTAAAGTTTAGTATATTGTTGTTGAAAATAGAACAGCAGGCATGTAGTGTTGTAATCGCGTTGATGACATTGGAAGCTATACAGCCCTTGTCCATGATAGATCTCTGTTGAGTAATCTATTCAACCAGATTCTACAGATCTACAAACAAATCACGACACTTTATCTTGCAAGTAATCATTCACATTTCACTTGAAACATTTGATTTTTTTTCACTGGCCACATGTGTTGGGAGTTTCAGACAATTCCAATGTCTTAAATATGAAGCACACTTGCTCACATTGTCACTGCAATGCTTAAAACCATATAATCCCTCGAGTGCTTTATAAGGATATTCGGTCAAACTAGTCTGCACTGACTTTTCGAAAGGGCATGTCAAGCACATCCCTTATGTACCCTATATTCATCATCCCACACATCGTCAAGCAATTTAACCTTAACGTCTTTGGACACTAAGGGGTGATTACCCCTGACCATCATTCTGACTTTGTCTAAGACCTGAAATGTGTCTCCTATGGTAAAGATTATCATTCGTGCACACAAAATTTCTATTCACTCTGATCACTTTGTGATTTCTCACAAAACAAACGTGATCAGGCTGATATAATAGCATTGAACTGATTTTTATCGTTCCATCAGGAAAATTTTCTGGGGAAATTTCAGGTCCTGCATTATACAGAGGTGTTTATGCAAGTCTATATCGTGCGGCCGACGCTGGTCTGGTCAATCATGTGAATTAAAATGCTTCTTCGTGATAAGTCCATTAGACTTGGCAAAACCAACTCCAGAATAAATAGGATAGTTTAAATTCTGATACTATTCTGCTTGCAACTCAGGATTTTTTAAAAAAAATCACAAAGTAATACTGCAACATACATGGAGTTTGTGGCTTTTTCTATATGATCATTTTGGGTGAGCTTGAAGGATTAGCTTATTTCGGCCAGCAGAATTTACGTAAATATTTGGAGACATTAAAATCTGAAATGCTTCAGGCTTTACCTGGAATTTTGTAGATGTGATTCAAATCAGTTAGAGGTATGAGGCATGGGAATATAAATGAAACAAGCGAAATCAATTTGCCTCAGGTTCCAGGTGTACTATGTGCATTACAGAAAACGCATTTTTAGGTATGGATTAGAATATTTACATCCGTGTTATGCATATGTTCTTGCTTAATGTCAGTTAACTTCATTTCTATTCTTATTGCAGCTAATTGTGTGACAGTTGTCATTCTCTGTCGGGGAAAATGTGGTCTGTCAAAGTGCATCACTCGTTATTTGGTAGCCATGACGGTGGCGGATTTAATGGTCCTGATATTTGAAGTTATTCTGTATGAAATTAAAGATGCTTACTTCCCGTATTCGTTTCTGAACTATACCCCCATTTGTAGTCTCAATCTGGCCTTGCTCTTCCTTTCAGTTGATTGTTCTGTATGGCTTACTGTTGCTTTCACATTTGATCGATTTGTTGCTATATGCTACCAAAGCTTTCAAAGAAAATATTGCACGGAGAAAACTGCAACTAAGGTAATAACAGTGGTGTGCTTCGCCATGATTTTGCAAAATGTTCCAATCTACTTTATCTATGAACCTCGGGAAATAATAGAAAACCTGACTCTATACTGCGCCGTGAAGTCCAGCTTTTACATCTCCCCAGTATGGGTTGCATTTTTGTGGTTCGACACGTTTTTAACTCCGTTTGCTCCACTTACATTGATTTTGCTGCTCAATGCCCTGACCATCAACAACATCATGCTGGCTAATAAAGTGAGGAGTGGGCTTCTAGGAAAAAATAACACTGGGAGGAATTTCACTGACCCGGAGGCAGGGAATCGAAGGAAATCTATAATTTTACTCCTCGCCATTTCTGGAAATCTTATACTGCTATGGCTTGTAATATTTATATGTGCTATACTGGTGCAAATCACAGATTCCCAGTTACTGCAAGGAAACTACACTGATTCTTTCACCGTTGCAGAACAGTCTGGTTACATGCTTCGGTGTTTAAGTTCTTGCACAAACACATTCATTTATGCAGTGTCCCAGAGGAAATTCCGAGACGAATTGAAGAATATGATTACGCCCTTCCTGATCGCCTTTAATAAATTGAAAAAAAATCACAAATAGTGTCACGCACTAAACTTCACAGCAGTCTGAATGAAATGGATTTAGCCATCCGTTAGACCATGAAACTAGGAATAGAAGTAACCCTCGCGGCCCATCGAGTCTGCTCCGCCATTCAATCATGATTTTTCTCATTCCCATTCTTCTGCCTTTTCTCCTTAACGTCTGATCCCCTCATAAATCAAGAACCTACCTATTTTGTGTTACGGACACTCAATGACTTGAATCCATAGCCTTCTGCGGCAAAGAGTTCAACAGATTCACCGTTCTTGGCTGAAAAAAACAAACCCTTCTCATTTTTTTTATTGAAAGGATTGTCCCGTTAGCCTGGAACTTTGTCATCTGGTTCTAGTTTTCCTACCAGTAGAAACAACCTCTCTACTTCCACACGATCCAGGCCTTGCAGTATCCTATAATTTCAATGAGGTCCCCCCCCCCTCCCCCCTCATCCTTCTGAACTCCAACCCGACAAGATTCAGAGTTCTTCATTCTAGAGATCATTTTGTGAACCTCCTCTGGAGCTGTTCCAAGGTTAGTGCATTCTTCCTTAAACTTAGGGTCCAAAACTGCTAAACAATACTTCAAATTGGCCCAGAACAGAGCCTAATGCAGCATCAGTAGTACATTCCTACTCTTGTATACTAGCCCTCTCAAAACGAATGCTAACATTGCACTAACATTCCTAATTGCCGAGCCAACTGCATGTTAGCCGTAAGAACATCTTGAACAACGACTCCCAATTCCTTCTGTGCTTCTTATTTCCGAAGCATTTCCCCACTTCCAAAATAGCCTTTGCGTCCATTACTCCTTCCAAAGTGCATAACCACACACTTTCCCACATTGTACTCCCCCGACACTTCTTTGCCCACGCTTGTAACCCGTCCAATTCTTCTGCAGCCCCCTGCGTCCTCAGTACTACTTATCCCTTTACATACCTTTTTATCATCTGCCAACGAAGCAACTTTGCCTTCAGTTCATTCCTCCAAATCGTTCATGTATACCGTGCAACATTGTTGTCCCAGCTCCACCCCTGAGGCACACCTCTTGTCATCTGGAGAAGACTCCTTTATCCTCACAGTCTTCCTTATGCAATCAGCTAATCTTCTAACCGTGCCATGATCTTACCCTGAACACAATGGGCTTTTAACTTATTTAATATTGTCCTATGTGGCATCTTGTCAAAGGCTGATTGGAAATATAAATATATCACGTTCACTGATTCTCCTTCACCCAACGTGCTTGTTACCTCATCAAAGAACTCTGCCTGATTTGTCAGACCTGACATCGGGTTTTCGAAGCTGTACTGAATCAGTCCTATTTTACCCTGCACTTCCAAGTACTCCGCGATCTCAAGTTTCATAATGGACTCTAAAATCTTGCAAATTACCGAGGTCAGACTCACGAGCCGATAATTTCTGGTCTGTTGTCTCCCTCCCTTCTTAAACTGAGGTGTTACATGAACAACTTTCCAGTTCTGTGGGATCCTCGCTGCAATCAGCAGTTCCTGAAAGATCACCAACAATGCCTCCACGATTTCCTCAGCTATCTCTGGCTTCTCACTAATCCTGGCCACTTTGCCGCATATCCCTTTTGCGTTTTCACGGTCCTTGACTTATCTCCTCAGACATGGATGCCTCGTCCTCTCCTTAGCATGTTTCCTCCTCCTTGGGATGAATTTCAGTTTTGCCTCCCGCATAACCCCGCAATATTCCTGCCATTGCTGCTCCACTGTCGATAATCTGCAATTAAAATGTATAACGCAATGCTTGCTTGTTCCAATTGTGATCCAACATTCTTCGTGTTTTCTGTCAATATAAATTTTGAACAAATACAATAAACACTGGTTGGCATTACTGACATAGCAGCAGTAATCAAGTTTCTCTATCTTGCCCGAATTTCAGTCTTTGCAGTGAGGCATTGTCTTTTTGACGGACAAAAAACAAGGTAAGTGAGTTTCACAGCCTTTTGATTCTCTGCGTGAAGAAATATCTGACACACGCTCCTAACACGTCAAGAAAAAAAAAATCGTTCTTAGCGCTGCTTCTATTTCCAAAATAATCATCGACGATTTCCTCATAATAACATGAAAACGTCTGTGAAATTTAATCTGCGCCCTCCTCAATGGGAGCTCGACATCATGCGTGATGTCAATCACCATTACTTTACCGCAGCAATAATAAAACAAAATGGCCATTTAAAAGTGAGAATCTCTTTACATGGGTTGTGAGTTCATCAACAGGATTAACCAACATCAATTAGTGGCCTCATTTATAACCATCCATGTCATTCTGTATTGTCTGAATGGGTTTCCCGATTAATGTGTCCTTTCCCTTCGCCATGGGTATCACTAGTTGTATATATAGCGTATTTTAACTTGCATTGTCTTAGACTTAGCCTTAGCACAATAAATGTGAACCTAATGTTGTGTTAACTTGACAGGTGGAAAATATCCAGGTAAATATAATATATTGTAATGATAAAATAAGAGTAACCCACACTTTTGGAATTGACAAGCTGCGTTAATAGCTCAGATTTTAATCATACATTCAATTTATGAATCGAAGATATAGATAAATCTAAACTGCGGAATTCAGTGAAAGACGGTCACTAGAGTACACAAAACTAAACAGTGTGGACACACGTTTGGTAATTTGTAACACAAAAATATCTGGCGTGCGGCTTCTGGGTGGATATATGAAATCATATTTCAGAATTTCAATATGTATCTAGCTGAAAGGAAATGAAACCGAAATCTATATGAGTCCACGTATAGGGAGGACTTCCAATACAAAAAATATGGGGCAGACACCAACACTATTCCTGGGAATATAGTTTATTTGTTTTAAATTATATTGGAACATTGCCGCACATAATCCACAATGGATGATATTCATATTGCTGAATCTTTGACGGCCAATATCTGGGGAGATGTGGTGAGCGGTGGGGCAGGTATTTTCTTCACTGCCCACATAATCAACCGGATGAGTCAAAACAATACTGTGGCTGCAAGAGCAGTTTTGCATCTCTTATTCCTTTAGCGGGCAGCACTATAGCTGCTATCCGAAAGGCTGTACGCAATGTACAAGAACTTGCAGGGTCAGCTCAGAGACCTGTTTGCAGAATACAATCACCCACCCCCTTGCCCCAGCTTTCTAAATCAATCAAATGTCCCCGACGCCCTCAAATCAATCTAGCCTGGAAAACAAAAATAAACCCACCCTTTTCCTTTCTACATCACCATTGCCCTGGGACAGCGACGATGAACACACCACGTTTTTTATATATACCTCACTATTTTCAGTCTCAATTGTCATTCGGCTCCTGGATTCATTGGGACTATCACATTCTCCTCCCCTTCTTCTACCATGCTTTCCTTAACAGCATTCATTCCAACGGGATTAATCTTCCCGACTCAACATGAGAAAAAAAAATGACTGTTTGAATTGAACTGCCATGGAATGGATGAGAAAACTAAAGCAACTGTCGAATAAATTGAACACATCAAAGAAACCTCCATTCATTTAGCAAGCACATTGAAATTATAGGAAACATTTCATTAGGGGCATACATTAAAAATATTAGAGACAATGCTTCGTAAAACAATATTCCGCCAGGTCAGACAAAGTGTAATCAAAAGCTAAGACTTTTTTTTCGGACTGACGTCAAGGACGTTAGTCAGAAAAGAGGCTGAGATGCTTGGGCAACATATTGCAAAAATTGTGACCTTGAAGGAGGGGCGGCACAATGGTTCGCACGGCTCTCTCACACCGCCAGAAACTCGGGTTCAATTCTGGCCTGGGTGACCTTCTGTGTCCAGTTTGTATATTTTCTCCGTGTCTGCATGGCATCCTCCGGCTGCTCCACTTTCCTCCCACAGTCCAAAAATGCGTAGTTCAAGTTGATTGACCATGGGAAATTTACTTGTATTGTCAGGAGTACGAGCAGGCAAAATACGTAGGTTATGTGGATGGGATGGTGTCGGTGCAGGTTCGATGTAGCAAACGGTCTTCCCCTGCACTGTAATGATTCTATGCATTTTAGTGCAAAGAAAATTAATTTCTTTCTAGACGTTGCTGGACCGGATGTCAAACTTTGACAATCGAGGATAGCAAAGATAAAGAAACACACATGTTACGAATTAAAGCACAGTTTGCAAAGTTTTGTCTGACCATAGCATTTAGCGGATAAAGCGTGAACGAGCTGCTGAAGTTGGTGAAACGAAGAAGGTCAGCAGAAGCTACTGAAATGAAAATCGTCGAATTTACTGATTGCACGAAAATGAGAATACAATTATTTTCAAAAAAATCCAATCGTATCCGGCGCAGCTACACAATGATGTAGAAAAACTAAAAACAAAACAACCGTAAATATGTTTTTTTTTTGGGGGGGGGGGCAATCATGTCCGTTTCTGAATATATTCGGCACGGGTGCCTCACAAGGCTGTGCCATCGGATCCTTACGATGCTTTGGACAGGTTGACCAAATCCAGCATCAACTTCATTTTCAAGTTTGCTAATGATACTTCAAAAATGAGGAAACGGGACACAGGAAATAAATGGAGAAATTGATGAAATGGTACGTCCACGATAATCTCTCTCTCTAGTTCAGTAAAACAAAGCAGATAGTCATCTACATCAAAAAGCGTAGTGGGGGTCATGCCCCTGTCTACACTAACAGTGATGCAGGGCAAACAATAGGTGCCTTCAAGTTTCTATCTGACCAAGTCACACGTCCTCCCCGCTTCAAGCTGAATCAACAGATAAAATGCCATCAACGCCTCTACTTACTTTTCCCGAGGCAAAAGAAATTCGGCATGTTTGCCACGAATCACTCCAATTTTCGCAAATGCGCCAGAAAAAAAAAATCCAGATGTACCTCAGCCTGTTATGACTCCTGATCCGACCAAGGCCGAAAGAAAAAAAAACAAAGCGATGTGAACTCAGCCCAGTCCATCAGGCAAACGAGCCTCCCATTCATTGACCTCGTCTATATTTTGCGCTGTCTCGGAAAAGCAGCAGCAGAATGAAGGGCCATCGACACCCCGGACATACTATTTTCCAATTTCATTCGTCAGAAAAGAAAAATACAAATGTCTGAGATCACACACAAGCGGACTGTAGAAGCGTTTCTTTCCTGTTGCCGTCAGACTTTTGACTGTCCGCTCCTAATGTTAAATCTAAAACTGTAAAACTGCATTCCAGACCATCTCCTTTCCTTCTCCTTTATGTACTCTGTGAATGGTATGGATCTTCTTTACAGCGGCTTCGAATGATTTATTTTCAATTGCAGCAATAATGAAAACAAAAGCAACTATCCAGCTACAATCCATGTCCCGGCTTTTGGGTTCAGCCCTGTTGTTAACCACCCTCGAGTTAAGTATATGTTTTCCCCTTGTTATGTGTCCATGTAATGAGTCTTTCCCCCTCTATCGTGTTTTTTTTTGGAAAATGTGCCCCGGGTCACCAGCTCTCTCCTGGTGAAAACTATTATCTTGTTATTGAAACAACTTATATTGAGCATTCTGCAAGTTCCGACATATTTCATTTCACTGTCAACACGATCTTATCAAAGTCATTGGTAAAATTCATGCAAACTACAACTAGCCTGTTACCCTTTGTAAAGTGCTTCCGAATAACAATTAGATAGCTGTTTTAGCCCATCTTGGAGAAGGTACATGCGCTGTTGTGCCTTTGAGTCAGGGTTCCTAATCATGGATGGAAAGAAAATCAAGAATGTTGTTGCGTTATGCATGGTTTCGATGACCTACAGTACTGTCAAAGCTGAACTTTTCGAGGGAAAAGCAATGTATTCACGCCGAGCTCATGCGTTATTGCTAGTGTGCACGCTTGCTGGGTCCAGGAAATGAGGAACAGCTGCAGGACTATCAGCTTTTGTTTCGTTATTTTAGTCATGCCATGCATATGACGAATTCAGTTCAGTCTTTGGTCGAAGCGAATCCCCAAGACCTCGATGTTGTGGTTACAGAGGTGGCAATGCTATTTAAAATTATGGATTTTTTTTAGTTTATCCGATGTCGAGCATGGTATGGCCTGATGTTTGCGCCTTGCGAAGTCTAGTTGTCATATATCTGCCAGAGCTTGAATTGGCCCAGCTGTAATGATACGAATGTTTTTCATGCTACTAATGTTTTTCTATGATACTAATGTTTTTCTTTTTTAATTCACAGGTTTTAAGTCGGTCCGCCGTGTTGTCCAACAAGAGGCATACACGCGATGGGTCGTACAAGGTTTGCTCTTGGATGTTCGAGAGTAGCCTAGACCTTCATGTCGTTAGTGTACGCTTAAACTGGACCAGATGCTGGGCAACACGACAGCTGAGTGACTATCGCTGTTTGCTGTGCAGACACATGGATTTGGGCCAGTGTCTGTGGGAGTTTGTGCATTCTCCCCGTGCTTGCGTGGGTTTTCTCCGGGTGCTCCGGTTTCCTCCCACACCCAAAAGATGTGCTATTAGGCTGATTGGAGGTAATAAATTGTCCCTACATTAGTTTTCCCTCAATGTGGAATGCCATAAGCATAGATAAGGGTCATGGGTGGAGGGGGGGGGGGGGGGCGGGTGGGGGGGTCGCTGGTAATGTTAAAGTGGTGGCCCGGGCTCGTTGGGCCGAAGGGTCTGTTTCCCGGGTTGTTTTTGTTCTTTGTTCTTTGCTCTGTCCATAGCCATGTATGCATATTATTTCAACAGTTACAAATTATATTCCAAATTGCGGAGATATTAAAGAATGTCTCACTTTTGTCTCCATGATGGAGGGAAATTAGACAATATTACTATTTTCGTATCTCTGGTATCAGTGGAAAAGTTCTCAGAGCTTAAATATTGAGAGTGCTTGAGGGAAATTACAACAGAAGGCTAAATGAGATAGGACAAATCTCCCAATTTATGATATGAATGGGAACATTTCAGGCGAAATATCTACTTGAGTTAAACATCGCCAAGTCAGTGAGTGGTGCTTACTGATAGGATGATGACGGTTTAGAAAACGAGCGTTATCACTCAGGACTAAAACGAGTCCTCCATATAGAGCAGAAAGTAAGTATCAAATAGACCGTAGAGTAAGTTAATATCCATAAACAAGAAATGTATATCATCATTAAAATCTCAGTACTGGAGAAGCACAAAGCAAGAAGTCTCGAAACCCCAGGTTAATTTCCAACAGGTTTATTTGGTAGCACATACATCAAAACCCAAAGCAGCATAGAAAATGCAAAACGAATTCTGAAGAAAAAGCACTAAAACGTAAACAAATAAAACAAAGATAACTCTGGCATGCTAAACTAAGACTGGACAGGAGGAAAGTTACAGAAACCAGTTGACAGTCCGAAATGCCAGACAGAAGTTTTAGTGGTGGTCTGTATTAAACATTTTAATAAATCGTCCTTCCAACCAAAATGGGCAATGAACACATTTGTAGAAAAATGATGTCACAAATATTGCTATAGATGGAATACTAATTATCCTCTGGATGCTCGTGTTTGCTCTCTCGCTCCAAAGATGTGGATTCAGTGAATTGGCCATGCTAACTCGTCCCTTATTGTCCCGGGATGCTTCGGTTAGAGGATTAGGAGGGTAAATATATGGGGTGACGAAGATTCGGCCTGAATGAGATAATTGTCGGTGCAGACGCGATGGGTGAATAGCCTCATTCTGCAAAGTAGAGTTTCTACGATTATCAAGAATTATGACGAAAGTAATTAAAAATTCAAGGAAAGCAAGCAAGGGATTATGAGGGAAGTCCGTGTCCGATTAAACGATTGATTACATGGGTGTTGTGGACAGGGATGGGCTAAAACAGTTATCAAATGGTTAATCGGAAGCACTTTACAAACCTGAGCTCTCCAGCATGTAGAAGGGGATGGTCAGTCGTTGCATGCTAACAACTGCAAGGTCACATCTCCTCAAGCCTGAAATCATCCGAACATGTATAACATCGCGCAATCTTCATGCCGCTGGGTCAATAATTTTCTCACTAGCGGTACGATGGGTGCACACGATCTGCAGCCGTTCAAGTAGGCAGTTCGCCGTGACCCTATCAGTCTCAAGAAGAGATGTGAATACTGGAGCCTTTGTTTTGTTAACCTTCATGACATGCGAGAATTCAAACAAAAGTAACAATATTTTTCAGAACCCTAAGATGACGAAACAGTCAACATGGATCATTCAAGTAAATTTCAGGTTGGTTCAAATTTCCTGCGGTGTATATGTTGTGTTTTTGTGCCTCACAGCAATACGTGCACGCACTTGCATTTCCATTTGACTCTGCATATTCGGAGTTCATGATAAAGTTCTACTGTTACGATTTCTTATTATCTTTCTGTTTTTCCCGCTGAGTTTATTTCGATTATATATCTCGCACAACGCGCTTCTGTCTTAATTCTTGCGGCGTACATGTTGCTTGCCATTTCTGAATTCGCTGTCTTATGTCCACGTAGATGACATTGGTTTCTGACGCATCTGAAATCCTGCTAACGGGAATAATTAACTGTCATTTTTGATATTAATATTTGAATACCCGTTAGCACATCATCCTTTGAAATGTCAAACTATGCTTGTTCCACAGCTGCTTTGATCATTGGACGCCCTCAGTAAAATAAATGCAGCCAATTACAGACTTGCCTCTGGTCTCTGTTTGCTCTGTCTCCTACACTTGCTTCTTAAATGTCTGCATTTCAACTGAAATTGTGGCACTTGGCCTTCTAAATGTTGTCACTACTCTGCCAAGCTGAGGGACAAACCGCTCCACTGCAATACCTGCCCAATCCTGTTTACATATATGTGATTGTCCTGTGTAGGTTACATTTGACTCAGAATCTGTCCAAATAACCCATTAATCTATAACTTTCATTCAGAACAAGAAGCCGAGAAATACTTGGCACTGCTGTATCCCATTTCCGTACTCCTACGCTTGTGGGTATTGTGAATAATCAGTTTATTGTAACTTCTGGTCTCCTGACTTCTTAATTGACATATCTGAGCACCCCCACCCCCGCCGCACCCCCTCCGCACACCCCTATTCTTATTGTTAAACTTACTGTTTGTCCTTGGGATTAGCATGGCCTGGTGGAATAGACATAATTGTCTAATTCGATATGCGTTGCTATGAAAAAGAACAGGAATTCCTTAAAAAAAATAAGAAGAAGAAGAAAAAGAAGAAGAAGAAGACGAAGAAGAAGAATACTAATATTACTAATAATTAAGTAGGGCAAAGCTAAAATCAACGCAGTAAGAATGTACCTGGAACAGAAAATTCGAAAGAAAAATTGACACAAAAAGATAATAAAATACAAATGTTGCAACTTTTAAAAAAATATGGCTTTGTCACCGGATAGATAAGAGCACAGGTGCAATCGTTGTCGAAGATTCAGCAATTGGTGCACAATCATTTCTATAACCGTAAACGTGAATTTATCATTATGCATTACCTCAGCCATGAGAACTTGGCCGATGATATGGGTATGCCGGCGTTGGACTGGCGTAAACACAGTAAAAAGTCTGACAACACCAGGTTTTAGTCCAACCTATTTATTTGATAATATACTCACAAGCTTTCGAGGGGACTGCCTCTTCGTCAGGTGAATGGAGAGTTCTCCATTCACCAACCTATTTATTTGATAATATACTCACAAGCTTTCGAGGGGACTGCCTCTTCGTCAGGTGAATGGAAAACTCTCCATTCACCTGACGAAGAGGCAGTCCCCTCGAAAGCTTGTGAGCATATTATCAAATAAATAGGTTGGACTAAAACCTGGTGTTGTCAGACTTTTTACTGAACTTGGCCGATGCCAGGGAGAAGGTAGTGAATGTTCTGAAGATAGATAGCCACAAGTTGTGATGAACTTTGGCAGGAACGTGTCGCAGGGCATCTATTGAGTTCACGAGACCGGATTTTTCGAAATTAAGACGGTTATTAAGCGGAGGTCTTCGGCTGTAGCAACAACTGTATTTCTCCCATTTCCCACTTTAAAGAGGAAAAATGTATGGAGGATAAATATGTGGCTTGAGACGTGGTGCAGATTGGAGGATATCAGATTCGTGGGATATTGGGGTAAACACTAAGCGATGCAGCACCTCCTGAAAGAGAATAAAAAAAGTTTCAAGAAAACCTGATAGTTTTTTTAGACGATATATTTTGATCTGCCTGTAGAGTATTTAAGTTATTTGGCAAAACAATAGAACCAACATATCGCGGTCAGTAACAAGAGTAAAATTCATCAATTTTACTTAAAGGACCTTGTATGGGAAGACCGTGGTGACTTATGGGTTTGTCCCAGAATACGAAGGAAATTGAGGAACACCAAATATGTTTAGAAAGCACGTGTGTGAACTAATGAGTCAATGAATACTGTTTGTGCTATTCCGACGCTAATAACTATGTCAGACAATGGCGAAGTAACATCAGCAGAGCTGTGTCTCAAAACCCGTTAAAAGTGGGAACTGGCGCTTGACATTCAAGATTAAAGACTATTATGAAAATATTTGCGCACGCAGAAGCCGTTAAATTCACTTTCCTGTTTAGGGAGTACTGTATGTTTTTTGGAAATAAAAAAATGCCGTTCAGCATGCAAAGACGACGTCTATGTGTTTGTACTTGAGAAACAAAATAACACGACGATGTTACTGGAGTAACCTGACGGCCTATAAATAGATAAATGACGATATAGGAGTGAATCTGTTGGGAAATCAGAGCGATATGCAATAAATACATAGAGTAGTGAATGCCGGGCCATAATTAGGCAAATATTGGCTCGGGATTTTTTTACGTATTTGGACATTAGTGATTGCTGTCATAACGTTGGTCTTTTTTTATATATCTGTTCCATTAGAAAGGAGATGCCGAGTGCCAGTAAACGAGGTGTGACAAATAGCCCATGTTCGTTTTTGAAATTAGTGGAATAGAACAGTAATCGCGTCTGAAGTTTTACGCTAGTGGAGAAATTCGAGCTGATCAAAAGTCGAAATCCTATATTGGAATATAGGTCAATTCCATAAAGTTACGTTTTACAACTCCTTCTCTCTTTGGCTCTTTCTTCAAAGGTACAACAATCGAACAGGAATATGTGGATCCTGTATTTCGAGCATATCTGGACATCGAGAAGATATTCCACAATTCGGATCACCAGAAGTTAATGCACAAGGTCAATTCACCTGTAATTCCATGTAAATTTACCAACTGTAAGCAAAGGCTTGAGATGAATAGGGCATTTCCTGTGATTTGGATACGGGGATATAAGGCACTATAGGTAGCTTTGCAGATTACTTTAAAATAGGTGGGGAAAATGAGTTGCAACGAGGTGATAAGAAATTTACAAATGGGCATGAATAGGTAAGGTTAGTGGCACAACACTTGGTAGATGAATTTGAAGATGGTTAAGTGTGAATTTAGCTCATTCATGCAAGTATGCATGAATAACAGAAAACTAGCATCCAAAATATAACGCTATAAAGAAAGCAAATGAAATTTTGACATCGATAGTATGAAAGCAGTGACTCATTGCTGCAAGTATGCAAACCATTAATGCGGACGCGCAAGGGTGCTATGTACACTTTTTTTGTTTTCTTATTTTAGGAGGAGGATGACTTTATGGAGACAGTACACAGTTGGGTCTCTAGGCTGATTTTATAGATGAGGGGTTTTTTTTTTATGAAGGGAAATTGCGCATTCTATGCCTATACACATTGTATAATTCGTCAGAATTGGCTTATTTCAGGAGAACACAAGGACACAAGAAATAGGAGCAGAAGTAGGCCATCTAGCCCTTCGAGCCTGCCCCGCCATTCAACAAGATCATGGCTGATCTGAAGTGGATCAGTTCCACTTTCCCTTTTTCTCCCCTTAACCCTTAATTCCCTTGTCTATCAGAAATCTATCTACATGTGACTTGAATATATTCAACGACGTAGCCTCCACCACTTTAATGGACAGAGAATTCCAGAGACTCACCACCCTTTGAGTGAAGAAGTTCCTCCTCAACTCCGTTCCAAACTGCGCCCCCCCCCACCCCCGCCCCGCCTTATTTTGAGGTTATGCCCTCTAGTTCTGCTATCCTTTCTAAGCGGGATGAATCTGTGTACCTCTACCCTATCTAGCCCCTTCATTATCTTGTAAGTCTCTATAAGATCCCCTTCATTATCTTGTAAGTCTCTATAAGATCCCCCCTCAGCCTTCTAAACTCTCTTCATAAGCTAACCCCCTTATGAGATACGATGATAATGGAGATTAACAGCGTAGAGGTACTGAGCATGCTCCTCTTGTGGGCGAGTCTACAACGGAAGATCACAATTTACGGATAAGGGGGTACCAGATTGAAATTCGAGATCGGCAGAAATTGTTTCTGTGAACAAGTCGCAAATTTATGGAAGATACTACCCATGAACTCGATGGATCCCCGGAAATTGAGTGATTTAAAGAAGGGGTAGACTGTTTCGTAATTAACAATGGTTTTTGCGTTTTGGAAAACTAGAAGGGACTTGGATTTGAGGTCGAAGTTGGGTCATCAATAATCATATGAAATGTCAGTGTAGGAGCGCGGGGCTGAATTGATTGCTTCGAGTTATTACGTTGTTATATTCCGAAAGATAACTCTTGGAATGGGATCGAATATAACACAAAGCTCCGTATTTCAAACACCATATCAATTGCCACCAACAATATCACATGCAGTGGCAATATAACAGTTGGTAAATAATGACTAGTATGGCTGGCAAAGCTGGCCACGCTGTAACAAATATTTGTTTCAAAACAAGCTACGTCTCCCACGAAATGACTTAATTTGAGTGACACACTGATTGGACGTGACAGATTAATAGCAAGTCTTGATTCCAAATGATTATTGTGTTACAGATAAATCTTCAAGATTTTTGGTGAAAAGCAATTGGTGGGAGAAATGAATCAGAGTGGACTATTTGCGCTGCGTATGTGACCAAGCTAACCATGCTACTAATTAGATGTTGATGCATTTCTGCGTGACCAGGCTCCCATATTTTCTAAAGAAATTGGCAATTCTGCATTCGTGCTGCGTCGATGTGTTAAAACTCAAGATAACTGAACGCGTCTGCACGATACTTTCGAACTCATTGGGGTGATTGTTTGCTGTGTCCCATTTTTAACAAAAGGCTGTTGTTACGTTATTTGGACCGCAGGATTTCCAAACGCCTGAAGGTAGCTCTCATCTACAAAGCAATGGTTGAATATAATATCATTTAATTTGAATACGTAAATAATCGACTGTTTTATGTTATCCGAAAAAGGGCATCATTCAGTCCATCTACGTTCTTGTTTACAGTTTCGTCGAAGACCACAAAACTCATTCCCTTCTTATATATGTTAAAATCCTTGAAGTAGGATGGCACCGAATTGACACCGTGTTGGTTGAGATCGCGGCTACTGACAGATTCATCGCCAGCCCCAAATAATTTGCATAGCCTATCTTCTTGAAGTGGTCGTTCATTACTCTCCACGACTAACATTAAAATCGGACTTGGATGATATGCTATTCCCTCTTCATTTTCCAGACAAACAGTAATCCCAGAGCAATTTGATTTTTAACTTTCAGGATACCCAATCAAAAAGAAATTCTGAATAAACAGACATGCTGGCGGGAATCATATTTAAGGAACACAGTTTCTCTTCAATACAGGCAGTTGGAAGTTCGACAGGATTCGGATTTTGAATGACATCATTATTGTTTCGGTAACTGTCGCCCCCTTCCATTCCATTCTAATTCTTCCTAATAAAATGCATCCAACAATTGTCTATTCATCAGTATGTACATGATAACGAGTATGCAACCTTCATCACAGTACAATCAAATTTCTTTAATAGTGTTGTTTTTATAGAAATAAACGACAGGAAAAGCCAATTGGATTTTATGAACGAAATTCTTACGTAAGCGGCAAGAGTGGTACATCCGGTAACATAGCTACTCGGAAAAGATTGGCATTTGCACATCAAGCAGGATGGGGCACATAGTAAACGAGTTGCGAGCGAAGTTATGTGAAAAAGAAGTGGAAAACAAGCCGAGTCCGGCAAATTTCCAAGTGCATAATAAGTGACCTTGGAGAACAGGATAGCTAAATTACATCTATTTTAGTAGAGGGAGACTGTCTGAAGAACATGCAGTATTGATCAAAATGTGTAAGTTTCAAATTGTTGCAAACACTGATAAAAGGATGAACGAAGGCCATGACCGGTAAATCAACATTGATGGAGATTGAATTTTAAGTGTGATGAGAAGTGGGTTGCGTTGGGTATGGGCGGGGGGATGGGGACTTAGTTCTGGATGAATCTTTGACTTATTTATAAAAAAAAAGCCATCACTGCATCATTGAAGTAGGATGCCTTAGAAGACTGGTCAAACCAAACCACATGGATGGAGCTTAGGAAAAATTACTTAAAAAAAAACTGCAGGCTGGGCATAAATGCTCAAATGTCAATGTGGAGCATTTTGGTGATAGTGAACGTAACCCTATAAGTATTCAAGTTGGCATGGAAATGTAAAAGTCTAGTCCAGTTTTAAAGAGTCTGAATTAATTGAAGTCCAATGTCAATATCAATAGACAGTATCTGGCTATGTAGAGTGCGAGCAGTTACTTGCAGGGCACTCTACATTTGGAAAGTGTGAGTCTTTTCAATTAAAATAGTGGATGTTAAGGGCCAGAATATTCCTCAAAGAATGAAGAGCCAGGGTGACCAAGCCAGGGAAGATATGTGTCAACGAATTTTGAGTGTTTGCTGAAGGAAATAAAATAAATATAAAATAGGTGTAGAACATTAGAACAGGCGAGCCCTTTCAGAAAAGAAAAGAAACCCGGGGGTTCATAGAAAAGGAGTGCAAAAAGGGGCCAGAAAATGTCAACAACAGATAAGACGAGGGAGCCTGAAGTGCGTTGTGTAAGTATATTAAGAACAAAGGACTGCCAGGAAATGTTGGGAACATTAGAAAACAAACGGGCCAACTATGTGTGGAGCCAGAGGACGTGGAGGTATGAAATTATTTTTCATCAGTGTTCACGAAGGTGAAGTATATTGTGGCTGGAGATTTCAGTTAGGACGATGAAACTCTAAACATCACTAGGGAGGATTATCAGATTTTTGAGCGGATATAAAGTTGTATAAATCCCCAAAACCAGATACGATCCAGTCGTGGCTGCTAGGAATGAATGGGAAGAGAATGCAGGAGGTATTTAATGTTTTGGTGACCAGAGTTGAAGTTTCAAATGACTGCAAAATAGGTAATGTGGCACATTTATTGAAGAAGGGCATCAGGGTTAATCCAGGCAATTAGAAAGTTAGTGCATCATTAGTGATGGGGAATTCATTCGAAAAAAACTCTGTGGGAGTCGATTAGTCGACACTTAGAAAGGCAGCAATTGATCGGGGGTTGTGAGTAGGGATGCATTGTTGGGGGATCGTGTCTAATTCATCTAATAGTAACTAACTTTATTCATGAGGGCAGCCCAGTTAATGTGGTCTACGTAGAATTTAATAAGCCTATTTAGAGAGTCCTATATGGAACGCTTGTCCAACCGGTCAAAACACATAAGATTCAAGGCAAGTTGACAAATGGAATCATACGTTGATTTTTTTTAATGCAAGGCAAACAGTGAGGGTGGATTTATGCTTTTATGAATCAAAGCCTGTGACTACAGCGGTGTAGTGCATGGATCGGTGTGAGATGTTAAGGGGTTAACATCCCATGAATCTCCTATGATCTTGGCTATTTATGAAAAAAAGGGTTTTGCAAGCTGAGGTTCTGCAAAATTGCAAATGCAGCTATTTGCTTTCAGATAAAGTGAAAAGTCTTCATTAGCTTAAAAACTGTGATTAACTGCATCTTGCTTGAAAGAACGTGTGCTGTTATCAGTACATGCTCCCTATTCTGAACTGTCACCCTTGCCTTATGAATAAGAAAACTCTTGCTTTATCAAATCAGTCTGGACTGGACTTGGTTAAATGCTGGGCTTGTTTGAAGGAGATAACGTTCGCTTTATTGGCAAAGTAACATCCCAAGATATATATATACGAATGGTTGCTTTCTCATACTCGAGTAATGGTGGATTTGCAGTGTCGATGGCAACCGGGGGTGGGTGTTCAATGTCTTTTTACTCATATGCTGTATTTCGACTTACTTTTGTTGCTGCTAAGCACGTGATCTGGGTGAATTTATACTGTGTGTACGCGACTAATTGCTGTAAAAAAAATATAAAGGGAGGGACTCTCACCTCCCTCCACCCCGTTTGAAGAAGCATTGTTCAGCAAAGTTCAGCATACTGTGGTGAGTTAGTATACTATCCTCCAAAAAAGACTGCACTTGCTTGAAAATAAAGGACTGGGTATTCTGGGTTTTCGTGTACAGATCAATATATCGCTCTGGCATCAAGTAAGGGTCTCTGAAAAAATGAACCTAATGATTTGGTACCGATTCCTTGGATCCAAGATATTCAGTTGTCCTCTGAGGCGGACTGAATAAGTGATCATCCGGGTGTAGGTAACGTGAGACGGATGGGCCCACAAAGTAAGATTTTACATTGATCTCTCTCACTGAACCTATTACTCAGTCGACCTCTCATCGCCCGGGACTCTCTGTTGATGGAACCTTGAGAGGACTGATGTCCTTGAACACTGGCTAGTCCTACACCAGGAGGTTCGAGTGCCCCGGTTGCCCTGGTGGTTACAGACACCTGGTTTATTTGTTAAGACCCCCCCAGTGGCCTGATTGTTGGCCCCCCACTGGTTCGACCCCCCCCCCCCACCCCCACAGTGGCCTGATAGTTAGAGTCCGAGCATTATTCAGTTAGAAAGTGGGTGGTTTGATTGTGCCACGTGTACCTGGGGGTTAGAGTCCCCAGGGTTTTGGTATATTAAATCCGGGTGGTTTGAGTCCCCTGATGACTGGAGTTCGAGTCCCTAGGTCAATAGAACTTGAGGTTCAAGCCCCCTGAGATGTAGTAATGAGTGGGAATTACTAGGGAAATATTATAAAGTAATTAACAAGATGGAAAAATTGATTAGAGAAAAATCTGAGGTTGACCTAATAATTTGAGAAGTGTTTGTGTTCCAGCGTGTTTGTTGGGTCTGGTTGCTTGTCGAATGTAGGCGTCTGCTGTTGCATTAGATTGAAAGCAGGGTTTGTTAAAACGTGTTTGTTCTTGTTGAATGTTTGTGAAATTGTTTTTTGAAAAAAAGGATGGGAATTAGGTGAAGTTGGAAACGTGACTACTTGCGCTGTTCGAAAGGGAATGCCTGTCTCAAACGCAGAGCCTCAGACCGTTTGTTAGGAGCGGATCTCCCCCATGCAAAGGTCAGGACTTGAAGTGGGCATGCGGGCAACAGGACACTGAAGATTGTGAAGCACAAGTGGTCAACGTCTCTTAACAATGGGACAAACTTTGGATAAGTCAGGGGATCGGACCCCATTATATAAAATGTGTCGTGAAAACCCGGAAGACGAGGAGCTACTCAAGTGTTTATCCGGGTTCCTGAACAAAAAATTAGGAAATGAAAATTGGCCACTCGGGGGATCTTGGGATATAAATCAATGCATTTGAGCCAAGAAGGCTATTTGGATACGCAATATAGGAAATAGATGGAAAATTTTAATATAATCTTGGAGAAAAAACAGCTAAGGAGTTCACTAAAAAGTCAAATTTGGCTAGTTGGGTGGGTAGCGCACGTAGAAGATGGATTAGTGCCTGTGACGATAGGGGGAAACCCCAAATTGGGAGGTTTTGAAGTTGCAGTGTGAGGATCATAGAATGAAGAAAGGGAAAGGGTTAAATAGGAAAGGCTGAAAAGGGAAAGACGAAACAGAGAACAGGGATTAGAGCATCAAGCCGAATTGATGAAAGAGAAAAAGAAAATCGGAGGTACCTCCACATATCTGGTCTGCCAATGATGTTCCAAATAATGATCTGGATGAACCAGAGGAGGGCGATTGGCGGATTGGACTCAGTGCCACGCTAGAACCACCACCTCAATCATTGTATCTACCTCTGCCACCCCTAACACATCTCCTACCCCAACTTCAACCTCAGCCTCATCCTCAACCCCCACCTCAAGATATTAAGACTGAACAGCCAGATTCGTCCCCACTTCCGCCACCTTACTCCCCTCAGACCACTGCCTCTGCTCAGGGACAGACCTCTACCGTGCCAACTCCGACCCCAGCCTTCCTCCAATTATATCGTGACGGACTGAGTCTTGCGCACCAGACAGTACTAAAGACAGGGCTGGTAACTTTTAACAATGATGATGGTTTGAAAAGTTGAGCAACGGCTGTAGATAATCACCAGAAATCTATGGTAGTCGTCGTTGCGCCCATGAATACAAGAGACACCAGCGCCAGAGCCGCTGCAAAGACAGAAGGGATTCCAATGAAGTAACAATCCGTGCAGCATAGAAAGGACTGATACAGCATTTGGCTTTTACGCCAGCTCACCGAATTAACAATTTACTGGGCGGAAATCTGCTCCTCAAGCGACAAACCTGCACTTGTTGCTATTCAGATAATAAAAAAAAACATGCTCTTTTAAGTCTCAATCGAACTTCCTTTCATCACACTCTGGGACAGTACATTTAAGTTTCAAGCCACTCATTCTGCGGGGAAATGCTGATTCTCCACGCCCCCACGCTCCACTCCACGCCCCCCCCCCCAAAAAAAAACACACACACTGTCGTTATTGGTACTTTTGACAATTATCTGTGAAGAATAGTTCCTGATCCTTCCAACAATGGGGGCAGTTGTTCCCCAAAGTGTCCATGTGTTTCAATATTGTGAATGATTCCATCAAACCTCCTCTTCATGCATCAGTCTGCAATGAAAAATCTTCTCATCCGCCTTGCCTGAATAATCAATGACAATTACTGAGGCTGGCCACACTCTTGAAATATAAACACAATTTTTCATGGCACAAATCCAAGTGTTGTGCACTCTTGGTCCAGTAGATCGCCAATCTTCTACTAATGCTGCAGGAATTTCATTACCTTTTGTCTGGTAAGCAAAGATTGTATAACATCAGTAATTGGAGCTTTACCTATCATAGCTTGCTGAGCAAAACAGTGAGCTTGTGCAGTAAAGAAACAAACTTACACAATGGCAGCCTGCTCACAAACATTATGGATATCGACAATTAAAATACACAAACACTGCGATATGACAGTTTCGTTTCATCATTCGTGGGACATGGCCGTTGCTGGCGGACCAGCATTTAAGGACCAGTCCGACTTGCCCTTGAACTGAATCTGTGCTATTCAGTTTTAGAGGGCAGTTGAGATTTAATCATATTCTGGTCACTCAGGATTCACATGTAAGTGCGACCAGCTCTCCAAGGTGGATTCCATTCCTGAAAGAAAAACTATCTGATGTTTTATTTTTCTATAATTAACAGTTGTTTTACAGTCATCGGTATATTGCTAATTGGGACGGCACTGTGCCCTTAAGAAATGTGTTTGTCAAGCATGTTCTCTGCAGCCTGTAAGCAAGCTTTTGTTTTTGTTCCGGCACCAACTGAGTGATGACATGCCTTTTGATTGCTGTTTAGTGATTTAAGTAGGGATGTATTTATTTTTGTTTAAAATGGGCCGAATTCACATTCTGGGTGGTTGAGGAGTCAGGTGGGAGAGATTATTTTTCAGTCCAAAGCGTTCTTTCACTTTCAGTTTTAGATTCTGTCTGGTCAGAAGCTGTAGAGTCCAGACGGACAAGGTTTTTATGGCTTGTCTTTGGAGTGAAAATTCTGCCGCCGATTTATTTGCTAGCTTATAACTAGAGGCAAAGATTTTCTCTGTCTGTTACAGTGGTTTGCTGGCTACAAGCTAAAGACTAGCAGTAGTACTGTCTCTCGCGGGTGGGCTGCTGGAAGTTACAGGCGGGGTGATCAGTTTCAATTCATCAACCAAAGCTGCGTGAGCATTCCATTATTCCACGGTAGGTACTTTACAGTATCGTTTTTTTCTCATTAGTCTGTTCGGTAAAAAGAAAAACGATTCCACATTTTTTTTCTACGTGTTAACTGTATTCTTGATTAAACTTTGTTTGATAAAAAAAACTCCCTGGGAGGTCGTTTAAATCAAACCTGAAATAGAAACATTTCATGTTAACCCTAGCCAAATTCAAACTTCAAATCTCATGGTCTAGGTTCAGCCTGTTACATGCATTGGAGTTTCTGACGTGGAATAGAACACAATTCTTTTTTTATTACATTCATATTCCAGCATGGTGGTTTCGAACCCACGAAATATTAGCTAAATTGCTGAATTGTCTATTTAGTGGTAATACCACTCGACTATCACCTTCCTTCTAGACAGCCCCTCCTCTCTGCATAGACCATAAGCTGCCTTCCCTGCAGAGGCATTGAAACAATGGAGAATTGCATTTGTAGGAAAGGCATCTTGTAGAGCACCCACCACTAAAGCAGGCAGGTGTAACGATTGCACATCACTGTACGAATGTCCTGCGTTGTGAAGGCACAATACATCACTCCTGTAAATAGACAGATAGGTCATTAAGGTTCCTATACGATAACTACACGCAGCCTCAGAATATGAAATACTGCATGAGGAAGAAGTCCACAGCAATAGCAACAATTTGTTTTGTCATTGCATCTTTAATGTCATAAAATGTTCAACGCTGATCACGGAGACATCAGAAATATGCAAGTTAATAAGAAACAGTCCCAGAAAGACGTAATGCCACAGATCACCAACATCTTTTCAAGGAGAGGTAGTTTTTTTTTGATAAACCGCACGGAAAAAAGTGGGATGGAAATTGAGAGATTTTCATGGAGGGAATGGTGAAGTTTGAACCTTGGAAGTTAAAGGCGCAGACAGGAAAGTTTGAGAGCTAAACATTATAGATATTCAAGAAGTTAGAATTATATGATTGGAGATCTCAAATAGGATTGGAGGCTGAAAGAATTAAAATAAATGCAGATTTGCGAGGCCAAATCATTTAGGATTACATTCACTCGAATAAAAAGTGAGGGGATCTCATAGAAATGTATAGAATTCGAACAGGTATACACAGGGTTGATTCGGAAATGATATTCTCAATGGTGGAGGAGTGCATACATTCGGGTCATTGTTTGACGTTAAGGGGTAAACGTTTTGAACTGCGGTAAAGAGAGATTTTGTTTTTCACCGAGAAGTGGTGAATATGTGAAGTTCTTTACCAGAGATTGTAGTTGAGGCCAAGATATTGTCTGATTTCAAGGAGAAGGAGATTGTTTCCTCGGGGCTAAAGTGATCAAGGGATATGTGGGAGGAAGAGGGATCAGGATATTGAAGTCGATGGTCAGCCATGATCAAGATGAAAGGTGGAGCAGGATCGAAGGGCCGAATAGCGTTCCTTTGCTTCCAGTTGCTATGTTTCTATGCTTCTATGGCTCTTAAGTGTTCACTCGCACGAAACCGCTACGATGCTTACAAATCGAAGTTAAAGATGTTTAGCATCTAGCAATAGCAAGACCTAAACCGACATCTCAACGGAGTCAACCTTCTGGGGTCTAGGGCTGGCATCCTGGATTGTAGCCCCACAGGGTAGTTATGCAACAACCTGATATCACACTCATGGAATATTAGAAACATTACTGTCACAAGCATTGTCATAAGCAGTTTTCCTAGTATAGTGCTAAACAGTTGGGGGCATTTGACAAGGAAATTCGCAGGATTTCCCTCGTGGCATGAGATCTCAAACGGGCAAGGAAAACACTTGCTGAAACTACTTCTCATCTTCTCAAACTCAGTTGATGAATCAATACTCTTCCACAGAACCACTTTGAGAAGACACTGTAAGATACAATGACACTCATTGTAATCTGATGAGGTACTTAAACGTTTTTCACCATGAATGAGTCATACCATGAAAATTAGTCAATGAAAATCGAAAGGATGTCCTCTCAGGAAAATTATCTGTGGAATATTTGCTCTGCTACATGCTTAGTCTTTTGTTCTTCTCGGCTATATTTTCACCATGAATTGAAACATATATTGTGAAAGCAACTGGTAATCTTGTAATGACAAGATGTTTCGCAGAATCCCTAGACTCCGGATTGGGAGGCTCACAAAAAATAAGACGCAGAAACTGGATATTTTTTCAAGCCATCTTTGTCCTGTGATGCATCAGGGAAACAACAACAAGATTTGCGTTCAGATCTCCAGCAGAACATTTTAATTTCAATGCAGAGAACACCCAAAATGAGGAAACAATGAGTTTATGCAAAGAGAAAAAGACTTGAAGAAGGTTTTCAAAGAGGGGAACAGCAAAAGAAGAGCAAGAAATGAGGGGGCTGAAAGTTATGCATACAATATCTTTGTTAATACAGAATATAAGCACAATTTTTCTATCCCGATTTTAATACAATAAGTTTTTAACAAGTATGCCGTCAGGCCTTTCGAGACTGCTGCACCATTTAAAAGTAACATGGCTGATTGGAAATTCCACATGTCCAATTTCCTGTCCTTACTCGTAACTATTGATTCTTCTACTGATCAAAAAGTTACATATCTAGACCTTAAATACATACATGAGGAGGATTATCCAATCCTTTTGCCCTGATCGCGCAACAAAAAGGGAGATATTGGCGGAGGCCCTTTCGCGGAAATCAGGCTAGCGGCTCAGCCCCCAGGCTAGTTTTTTTTTTCAGGAGGATTCGTGATGTAAATAGATGCAGCGGCAATTGAAATGTGTTTCCATTTCATAGCACATAATTGGAAGGAAACCCTTCCGCCACCGCACCCCCCCCCCCCACCCCCCCCACAGCACCCCCCGGCCCCCCCACCCCCTGTTTCTCTCTCCAATCCGGCGTGACATCACGACGTTTAAACTGTTACACAAACTTCGGGACCTGGCGGAGCAGCACTGAAGAGGAGACAGGAGATAAGTTTTGGGTAGTTGCAACCCCCGGAATGCAGAGGTACTGGGGCGGAGGTAGGAGGTGAAACGTTACTGGCTGAGGTGGGAGAGTTCATAATATGTTGGAAGAACTGTTACGGGAACAGCATTGTTCCATTGTTCAGGCTGTGGGGTGGAGTGAGGGATTTCACTGAGTGCTCGTGGGGATGATGGTTCCAGACACAGGCGTGTTCTATTGTTCTGGTTCTGGGGTGGACTGAGGAATTTTCCTAAGTGCTGATAGTTTTGCTGTCTCTCGTCACAGGGATGTTCCATTTTACTGGCTCTGGGGCGGGGTGATGAACTTTACTGAGTACTGGGGATTTTGTGAGGGTGGAAGGGCCAAATTTGCTGCTTGAGGGCTCAAGCAGCTGGTTCGCCATGTAGGAGACACCATGTAACACGGACATTCACAATGCATGGAGTCTGCAGTGAATGGGAATCCATATTGTGATAATCAGAAGGCTACTCCTGCCCCATTTGCCTGACATGAAACACATTCTTGAAAGGAAATACAACAGCAGCACACATGACAATGTATCAATCGTGCATAATGGCCACGCCTGGACAACAAACTGTTTGTTCTTCCTGCCTGCTCTGGCCATGATGCCAATCGAAAGCATCTTATTCAGCTGATGCATGGCAACCCAGATTTTGGTGTGTTATCAGCATCCGCAAGTGGTCCCAATGAGGGAGTGGGGGTCACGGACTAGTAAAATAAGAAATACATCTCTCCCTCTCTTTCTGCAACTACATTGCACAGGCGTGTTTCAGACTCAGAGACATAGAGATCACCATCATGGTGAGAGCGACAAGGAAGGAGGAGCATGAGAAGATGGAGGCCATTGCAACGCCAGCCAGTGCTAGAACCTGCAGAAAGAGAGAAAGGAGGCTATCTATCATGTCCCGGAAATGCCAGTACAAGCGGGGCCATGGGGATTAATGATAGAAACATAGAAACATAAAGCAGGAGTAGGCCATTTCGCCTTTCAAGCCTGATCTGCCATTCATTTTGATCACAACAGAGAATCAAATTTATTATCCTGACCCCTCTTCCAGCCATATCCCCTAATCCATTTAGCCCCAAAAGCTATGTTGAATTACCTCTTGAAATCAGGCAACCTTTAGTCCTCAAAAATATTATGTGGTAACAAATTCCATGCATTCACCATCCTCTGGGTGGAGAAATTTCTCCTCACCTTGGTTCTAAAATGTTCACCCTTATCCTCAAACTCTGACCAATATTTCCGGACTACCCCAACATTGGGAACATTTTTTCTGAGTTCACCATGTCTCACCCTATTATAATTTTATAACTCTCTCTGAGATACCCGCCCATTCACTGCAGTGAATATAATTTTTACCCGACTTAATCCCTCCTCAAATGACATACCTGCCATTTCAGTAATCACCCTGGTGAAGTATCGCTGTACTCCCTCTACAACAAGGATATCCCTCCTCATATAAGGGCACCGAAACAGCACACGACATTCAAGGTGTGACTTTACCAACGCTCTTTACAATTGCACAAAACACTCATATCCCTACGTTCAAAAGATCTCTCTATGAAGGCCAATACAAAGTTTGCCTTCTTTACTGCCTGTTGTAACTGGACGCTTACATTCTGCGACTGATACACCAGACCTTCAAGTTTCCACCTCTCTCAATTTGCATCTATTGACGTAATAGTCAGTCTTCCTGTTATTTATGCAAAATGGATAGCCTCGCACTTATTCCCATCATTCTACATCTGCCATGCGGATGCCCACACACTCAGCCTATCCAAATAAAAGGCAGAAGCATCTCTGTGTTTGCCTTGTATCTAAATCTCAGAACCAACTTCGTGTAATCAGCAAATTTGGAGATAATGTTTCCCATTTCCTCTTCTTAATCATTAATGTGTAAAATGAACAGTTGTGGTTCTAACATAGCTCGCTGTCGTACCCCACGAGTCACTGACCGCCAGACACAAAATGACATTTATACCAACTCGTTGAGTCCTATCCGATAACCACCTTTCTATCCCTCGGAAGACATTACCTGCAAGCCAATATGCTCTAATATTATGCCGGAGTTTGCCATTTGTGACCTTTTTGGAAAACTTTGAAACTCTAAATCCACAACATCCACTGGTTCTTCTCGGTCATCTTTACTAGTGAGATCGTCAAAAAAAAAAACAATCATGATTTCCCTTCATTAAATCCAAGCTGACTTTGTCTGATTCTACCACTATCTTCCATAGGCCGAGTTATGAAATCCTTGATAACACACTCCCACTTTTTCAGTCCCGACGGTCGGCTCACTGGTTTACAGTTACCCGTTTTATCTCTATCTCCCTTACTTTGAATAGTGGACGTACATGAGCTACCCTCCAACTATTCCAGAGTCCAAATAATTTGGGGAAATTCCCACGAAAGAATCTATTGCCAGGGCCATGTCCCTTAAGTGATGTGGGATGAAGATTACCAGGAGCTGGAGAGCTATCCACTTTCAAACACATCAATTTCCCCAAAATCACTTGTCAATTAATGCTGATTTCCTTTCGTTCTCACTAAGACACATTTCTCTCAGCTTTTCAGCTGCATTCTTCATTCCTTACTCTGCGAAGACTGAAAAAAAAACCTCAGCAATTTATTTATCTCCGATTTTGAATTCACCTGTTTCCCATGTGAGGCTCCTACATTTGTTGTTGCCAATATTTTGAGGGAATGAAGGCTGCACAGGATAATAAGGACGTTTTAAGGCTTGTCTTAAGCCAAGTGTTCTGCCTGCGCAAGGCAAATGTGGCAAGCCCTTGCAGGCCTGGCATCTCAGGGGATCGGAGAGGAACAGCTTCCCGTGGAACATAAGGTTACGGTGGCCTTGAAATTTTACGCGAGTGGATCACTCCAGGTACTTGTGGAGTCTTCTGTAGCATCTGTGCGCAGCAGTGTCCGCCAAATCTTCGAATACTTGCACGTCCAGGCAGGCCGGTATATCAACTTTGATGTTAACCAAGCGCAGCAGAAGGCATGGTCTGCAATCCTCTCCGCCACTTCTGGCACGCTCAATTACAATGGGTTGTGGATGTGGTGCACAGTACGCTGTGTGTCCAGCAAGGTGAGCCACAGCAGCTTACAACTGGTATGGTTTCCAATCTCTGAAGGTCCAGATAACCTATGACCACAGACTAATAATTATGCAGATGTGTGCATTGAAGAGCAGTCCTAGGCGCCGCTATAGCTGGAGGGCTGGGGTGGGGCGGGGGGGGGGGTGCGGGGGCGTGGGGGGCGGCGGCGGTGCAAGGATCTCCCGCCACCGTAATGGATGATGGCCACAATGAGGAGAACCGAGAACAACGTGTTGGCCCGCTACATTGAGTCCACGCTGCCACACAGCCTATTCTGCAGCTGTCCACAAAACGCTTTAAGATGCACTTCTGACGCCTGGCCTGCACTGTAATATATCTTTTTGTGCGCCTCCCGCATCATCATTGAGTGTTCCATGCTCCAAAATATTGTGCAACAGCGACAGGCCACATGGAAGAGGAGAGGAGCATTTCCAACTACAGCATAAGAAGGGGGTGAAGTATAAGGATCTGAAGGATAGAGGACAGGCAGCTACAACAAAGTACGGGAGGACAGGGCAGGACAGGATGCGGTCTTCTTTGCAAGATTCACGTAATTGCTGCCGTACAGTGCGGCAGCCAGTGCCAACACCATGCCACCACGCTTTTAGAAACGCTGCAGCTGCAGGCCCCAATCTTTAAGTGCACCCTCAAAATGACCCTGACGCATCCACTCCACCGTCCTCTTTCACCCCACACGCCACAACGACCCATCCCCTCCCCGCCATCTTTCACTCACTCATCCCTCATATGTTTCTGAGACACATCACACCAGGGTCATGGGCCTGGGCTGGCGGTGCTACCAAGTCTATGGTTAAGGCTGGATGGTGATGACGAGTCGCTGTAAGGAACACTGGGATCCCGCCCTGGCACCGTACATCTCTGACTCCTACCAGTTCTCCGACTGCACACTGGCCTCTAGGAATAAAGGTTTAGATGACAAATGCGTGGGATAATGGGTCGAGTGATTGGTGGGGTGAAGGAGGTATAAAAAGGGACATTGTTTGACATAGGGTTTAGTAGATGCTTGGGAATGCAGGCAGGAAGGCGGCCTCTAACCTTTAACCGAGGAGCAGATATCGCACATTACAAAGGTCTGTCCCTCAACGCATGGAAACGGGAAACATTCAGACCTGTCGGTAGGAATCAGAAATATTAGTCACAGCTTTAATATTTTTTAAAAAAGATTAATCCTGTCTAGTGTTGATCTTCACATGTGCCCTCATAGTTACGATGCAACCTTCGTATATTACATGGCCTACTGCTAATCCTCGGTCACACAGGTTGCATATCGGAGACGGAGGCGCCCAACTATGATCATATTCTGTGATGATCTTGGAGGACGTCGATTGGGGGACTGTGACCTGAAGGGTACCGGCCGACTTGCCTCCGTGTCACCTTATTTATCCTGGCATTTCCTGATGTGAGGAAGGAGAAGTTCGAGAGTTCAGGGGTCGTCCGGCGTCTCCTGAACACGGAAGGCTTCAGCAGAACCTCCAGCCGTTCTTCCTCCCTCGTGGTGCCCGTTGACCCAGGTACACTCCATAAGACTCCAAGGCAGTTGTGCTGAGATTTACAAGCCTCGAGGTCACCTGGCTCTGCCAGTCACCGAGGTCCAGATTTATCTGTACCATGTTCTGTCATCCACACGCACTAGCCGTCTGACACTGGGCCAAACTCGAGAGCCAATCTCCATTAGCCCCGTGAGGACAGAGTTGCCAAGGTCCACATCCACAGCCTGCTGTGCCTCCAAAACCCCTGCAAGAGCCCAAGGCATGGCCAGCTGCGTCACCAAAATCCCTCTGGCACACTAGACCATGGGCCAATGTGCCTTCAGAATGCCAGCAACATCCTTGGTCATGCCCTATTGTATCTCTGCCATGATCCGTTGTGCATTCAGGATGGCCTGCACTCGTCACCCATGAAGACAAATCACTGACTCAGACGTTTCACGACTGATGCTCACCAGTAAGTGACCCAAAAGCGTCACCTGTAACATGGCCCACCGTCGTGGTTGTCTGTGTCGGTAATTTGTGTCGTTGTTGCCTATGTCAATTCATTTGTGCTGTCGTAGGAGGATCCTCAAGCCCTCATTCCAAGTTGTCCTCTGAGGTGTCCTGAGAATCTGAGCAGACAGAGCAGAGGGGCGGCGGCACCAAAAGAGCCTGGGGCATCAGAACTGTCTCCTCTAAGAATGGAGACGTTCGTCGAAGGTTCGGAAAACAGTCTGCTTAACATCGCAGTTGCATCAAAAAATACATTAGGAATATGATTCAGCTGATGCTTACCTGCATATTAGATGCCGGCTTGGCTGCCGATGAGCATTTCCTGCTCCAGCTCGAGGGCGTACTGCTCAAAGTCTGATAACAGGCACAGCTCGGGAAACCACCATGAATTTTCTCCTTCCATCTTCTACTAATTATATCCTGTGAACATAATGGGGAGTAAATGAAAAATTGTATCGAAGGGCATGGGTTCAATGTGTCTCGGAGTGGGGCTGCATCAAGTCACAATGAGCAAACATGATAGAGGGAGATGATGACACAGTGGTATTATCGTTTAACGAGAAATCTAGATAAATCCAAGACAAATGGGGGAGATTTCAAAGCGTAATAGAACATCTGGAATTAAATGTCGAATGGCAACAATGAAACAATTAAGCATTACTAATTATCGAAAAAAAAACCATTTCGTTCACTTTTGTACTTTCTGGGGCAAAACTGCCGCCTTTTTATCAATTCCAGCAAAAATATATGTATTTCCACCCAAGATACAGCTAGACGGGTCAAAAATTACATGTCTGCACGGGTGGGATCGCAAAAGGTGGTGAGGTAGCTTACAAGAGGGGGGAAAAAAATAAACCTTCCGCACAAACGTCGTGACTGCAGATACAGAGTAATCACCAAGCACTCCTGTGTCGACAAATTTTATTTTGGATTACCTGGATCAGGCGTCTTGTTAAATTCGAAAATGTATTCTTGATACGACTGACAAAGAAAAGGTAAATGGAAAGAATGATTCCAGAATGTTTGAAGTGATGATGTCAATGTGAATGAACTTACTCCGCCCTTGCTGAAATAAGCAGAAAATTAAGCCACTCTGTCCCAGACAGGATAGATCTTTGTGTTATAAGACTTGCAGTAATTTTAAGGCGTACAACTAAAAATCTAACGGAAATGGGAGTTACATCAGGTAGAATGGGAGTGCGTGTTTAATGATGGGAATTATTATACTGCCATAATGGATTCTAATTAAAATGTGTTACATGATTATGCAACGTTAGTGAATCAATCACAAAACTGAAGTAGTAGTTCGAAACACATAGCCTGTTGTAAATTTTGAATCTGGGAAGGTTGAAAACTGTATTAGATGCCAGACGGGCTTATAGAGAGAGCCCAATTATAATACCAAATTGACAACTTAATATAATAATAAATGAAGGAAATAATTCAGTGGAATAAATGAGAAAATAAAATGAACGGAATAATATAAGGTATATTAGAGAGGAGCTGATAATAAATAGAAGAGAACAGAATCAAAAGTGAGATTCATTAGATACAAGAGGGGTATTTAAAGGGATTCAAGGAAGTAGAATACAGTTTACGTGATGGCTATGGATAAGGAAACAAAGTATCCTTAACAGAAAGAAGAGGCAAACTAAACATCAATAGACAGTTGAAAGCCCACAACACAGTTTTCTTAGTTTGGGAAGATTCTGACATAGGGAAATTTGCTGTAAGCAAGTTACCTTAATAAAATGATGTTCTTTAGGACAAGAACAAACAATATATGGTCTGGCATCAGATTAAAAGATTTGATATCTGTTCCAAATATGTTCTTTGGTTATAATATTCGAAAAAAATGTACAAAGAGTTTTCACCAGAAAAAAGGATAAAACAAGCATTGAAGATTTTTTTTAGCTATTGTAGGAAGTTTTTGGAAGATTACGCCCAAGTGCGAAAGCCCTTACAGGATTTAATAAAGGGAGGGGACGCTAGTCAGAACAACATAGAGGAGGGAGATGCAGAAGTACAGGCTTTTTTTTTCAGATTTGAATCAGGCTTTGTGACAGCACCAGTTCTGGGATTGCCTGACATCGCCAAACTATTTCACATTTTCTGTGAGGAAAGTGATGCAATGCAGGCAGCTGTACTTGCTTAGCAGCACAGGACAGAGTATTAGTAAGAGTGGTCCCAAAACAAGTGAGATTTGCATCCAAATGAACCGGGCCCTCAGACATCATTATGACAAGTGACACTTGTATTGATGTGAAAACTAAAGTGTTATGATCCAAAGGATAATGTCTGAACACGCAATGATGAGGGAAACCGCCTGTCAGCTGAATGTTACCAGGCGTGAGTTAGCGCTCTGCAGCACAGTGCAATTGGGCATTCGTATTCATTTCTCTTTTATATGGCGTTCATGTTATTTTTTAAATGGGCAATATTGAGGACTCAAACAAGTCACCACTTTCCAGAGCCACCTGAAGAGATAGAAATGTTAAGGCTTCCCTCACCTAAATCGAATTCTCTCCTTTTAAACCCCGGACGCTAGCTTGCATGGAAGGAGTTAAATTAATAGTGTTGATTAATTCATGGTGCCCCAGGCTCATTTTGTTTTAAACCCATAGGTCATGGAATTCAAATGGGTACTTCAGCTTTGCGGACTTCTCCTCCTGGACGTTTCTTCAGAAACGCTCTCCCTGAATCATGTCGACCGATCCTTCAAACGCAACAGACCTTGGTGGGCCGAAATCCCATGGGCTACGGAGCGTTGTACAACTTCACCGACGGAATTTGCATTCGGGCAGGAAATGACTGGACTAAAGATAAAACTTACTTTAATGCTTCGTTACAAGTTTATCCGGACAAGGATCACGTACTTCCGATCGGGCCACTGGTTGTGTGGATCACAGGGAACTGCAGAAAAAAGGACGGATGTATTTTTGGAATTATATGTGTAGCTGGGCTCGGCCCATCCCAACTGCCCAAGAAGAAACTTGGAGTGTGCGGATATTATGAGGAGGCGGATGCAGTGGCACTATCCCTGTCTGCTTGTTTTTCCCCTCCTATTACTCCACCGTCCGCTCCGATTCCCTTTCCAGCAATATTGCCATGTCCCATGGTTTATAAGGGACCAGAGAACGGGATTGTACTCCTAAACGAAGGAGACATGTTGTATGATAATGTAAAATGCGAGATTCGACCGGTTCTCGTCAATATTCAATTAACGGAATACTGTTCAGAACAATCTAAAAGCATATATATTTTGTTAAGTCAAATTGTATTTGAGACAGGCTGTCGACGCCATGGGGACATCTAGAGTTCGGAGACAGGAGAAAAAGAGGGATAGTTAGTGACATGCCCACAGAGGTGAACACATGACCCTCCCTGGTAAATTCATTGGATACCCAGGGGTGAAATGAGAAAGTGGAAGAACTTAAACGGGTCATGAGGGATCTCATAAAACGATCAGAGGACACACAAGAGACACAAACAATTTTGGGGGAGGCAGGTATGGATATCCAGTTAGATAGAATAACATGCTGGAGGACTATGCTCGTACGATTGACCACCAGATAGACAGAGAGAAGGGAGGACACTGCACGATCATAACAGGGGCAACTTTGTCATGCATACGGCTTATGGGTGGTGAGACAGATGATACATAATCTCAGTCATATCCGAAGAGAGGCGGTATCCAATTTGGATTGACAGCTCCCGCTTGGCACATATAACCAGACAGACAGGGGTGCTGGAAAAATGCACCCTCAAAAGCCCCATCAGTAGTCCCCGATTGTGGGATGAGCGAGACTACTGGGGGTGGGGATTGTCCTGATGAATTCTAACGTTACACCGGGCTCAGGATCTTTTCCCTTGTTCCAGTTGGAAAACATCGGAGTAGTACCGGGAAATAACTATCTCCATTATCACCTGACCGAGACAGCAGTCATACATTGGAACAATTCCTTCTATGGAGTCTCCCTTGCGGGGTGCAAGCAGAGAGGTAACATTAAGAACATAAGAGCATAAGAACATATGAAATAGGAGTAGGAGGAGGCCCTCTAGCCCTTCGAGCCTGCCCCACCATTCAATAAGATCATGGCTGATCTGAAGTGGCTCAGTTCCACTTTCCCGCCTTCTCCTCATAACCCTTAATCCCCTTGGCTACCAAAATCCTATCTACCCGCATCTTAAATATATTTAGCGAGGAAGCCTCAACCCCTTCAACGGGCAGGGAATTCCAGAGATTCGCCACCCTCTGAGTGAAGAAGTTCCTCCTCAACTCTGTTTTAAACTGCCGCCCCCCTCCCCTCCACCCACCCCGCTTATCTTGAGGCTGTGCCCTCTACTCCTGAACCTATTAGTCCTATTACCGTGCGCCTCCACCCTGTGAGACAGGGAGACAATGTCGAATGTGGCTTCAACCTTACTGAGGGATGCGTCCTGGAGATCGAGCCACACTCTGGGCACTTTGCCCACATAGCATACGTGGACAAGTGCAAATACTGTGTCTCTACCACCATGACCTCTTATCGTTGTAATGGTCTGTTATGCATGACCCCCAAACCCAATTTTTGTTTCACATCACTTCTGCATGTCACTATAGGCCAAGCTAGGATCATTCAAGTTAGGCGCCAAACCATACAGGCTATCAAAATGACAGACACCCTCCGGACAGACACCAGAACTGGTCCCTATCGCAAACCTAGCAGAAACTCGGTGAGATCTAAGATTTAGTCGGACACTCAGTAAAGCTATATCGCCAGCTACATGCAAAAATTCAGACTTTGGAAAAATATACCGAAATATTATAGCTGGAAGAAAGCTGGTGGCAGAGAGTGTGGGATTCGGGGCTGAATGTTAATACTCATTCTTGGATTTGAACCATTACACACATAATTGGAGGCCTGCAACTACTTCTAGCCTTTGCATGGGGCACTACCGCTTGCCGGTCGTGCAACAAATATCGGCAACACAAAAGGATGAGGGCCGCTGCTAAAACCTTGAGGGACAAGACACAACATGGTAGGAAGGGCAATTCGGACCAGTTCAATTTGATATAACCAACCATTATTCCTGAAATTATGTAAATGAAATACAATGAGGCAGGGAATACTGGGCCATCCAAAGTTTTTTAATATAGAACATAGAACACTACAGCACAAACAGGCCCTTCGGCCCACGAGTTGCGCCGATCACATCAACACCTACCAATCCATATCTATAACTCCCAATCCCACTAAATCCCATATACTCATCCAGAAGTATTTAAAAGACCCCAGCGAGTTCGCCTCCACCACCACTGACGGCAGCCGATTCCATTCACTCACCACCCTTTGAGTGAAAAACTTACCCCTGACATCACTTCTGTACTTGCCTGCCCGCGCCTTAAATCTGTGTTCTCTCGTAGCGACCATTTCAACCCGGGGAAATAGCCTTTGAGAATCCACCCTATCTATTCCTCTCAACATTTTATAAACCTCTATCAGATCGCCTCTCAATCTTCGTCTTTCCAGGGAGAAGAGTCCCAGCTCCCTCAACCTATATTCCATAAAACCTCTGTTTCAGGAGCTGGTGGGGTCAGCCCATTATCGAAAGCGGGGATCAAACTGTTAGCCGGAAAGACTCTGAAATAAAACACTCACAGCCCAGGGTTGGGTCCAGGCATCGAACTGTTTAATTTCACGGGCGGGGAAAGGGCTTCTATTAAACCCAGTGCCTCTCTCTGGTGAACAAAGAAAAAGAAAACGCCCATTCTTATACATTTTTCAAACATCTACAGCTATTCACGGCTGGACCTTGTCCAATAATATTGATTACAGATGGCATACAGTAGTCACGTATTCAATAAATAAGAGGCTTTATGAAAGGTGGGATTGCGCATGATCCGCTCGTGGTCTCATGTTCACCATTCATGGTACCTCGTCAATATTTCTCCCATTTGGAGTCCTTGAGTGTGCAATACTCTTTGTCCAGTTGTCCTCCTTATCATCCCCCAAGACTGCACTCCCAAATCCTCCATGTCTGGTTTCCATCCGAGACCTCAGATCATAGACTAGTACCAGTCACAAGAATCTGTGGTCTGTTGTGCATAAGCTTGCGCTCAAGCCAGCTAGTGGTGCTCAGGAGTGTGGCTGAAAGCTAGCACCCATCTTGTGTCGTTTTACTATCCTGAGCTCCTGATAACGTGGTGGCGATTTCATACATGCCCTTTGTGAACATATAACAGTAAATTCATGCATATTCATTACATACTCTTTACCCCTACTAATGTAAATTGTTATACAGGCATCTTTGAATATAAATTGTATTGCAGGCACCTAGACCAAGGGTATTGTTTCCTCTCATCCTATCCTATAATCTTCCCTTCAATAGGTATAGATGACATTTCCTACATTATTTGTGTTTTATGCTCTAATCAGTTATGTATCAATCTTGCCAGCTCTCTTGTGATCCCACCTGACTTCACCTTTTGTACAGTATGAAATGAGGCACCTCGTCAAAGGTTTTAATGAATTCCATGAATACAACATTCTTTCCCTCACCTATCATCTTCCTCGATAACGTTGATCAAGTTTGTGAGGCACAAACTCCTTTTCAGAAAACCATCCTGCCTATCACTAAAAAGTCTGTTTATTTCCAAATTTGAGTAACAACTATCCATAAGGAAAGGTTTTCAATAATTAGCCTACCAGAGACATAAAGTTTGGCGGCCCAAAATGTACTGGATTATTTCTGCTGAATATATTTAACAAAGGAGCAACAGCGATTATTTTGAAATCTCCTGGAGCATAACCTGTAGCCAATGTGGACACAAAGATATCTGTCAGGACCCAACATTTTTTCCCTGCCTCCCTCAGTATTCTGGGTACAGCCATCAGAAACAACACCAGCTTAAATTCCAACAAGTTTATTTGTAGCAATCGCCACAAGCTTTCGGAACAGGCTGTCCGTTCGGCAGGTGGCTGGGAGTTCCATCAGGTCATGAGTATTTATTGTAATACTATTTTATACGCCAAAGAACTCCTCCTTTTCAATATCGACATGATCAGAATGTCTGCACACCCTGCTCTGAGTTTCTCACCCACCAAGTCCTTCCCATTGGGGAATACTGAGGCAAAATATTCACGTAGTGTCTCATTTGGTTCCATGCATACATTCTCACCACTATACAACCACTTCCCTGGTTACACTGATGTTCTTTACATGCATATACATACCTTAGGATTTCATTTAATCGTGTTTGCCAAGGATGTTTCATGACCCATTTTAGCCCCTACCTCCTTCCTTAAGTACCTTCCTACTTTGCAATATTCTTCAAGGGCTCCGTTTGTTGTAAGTGTTTCAGACCTTATGAGTGCTCCATCTCTCTTTTTTGAAAAAAAGGCTTATGATATCCCTAGTTATCCACTGTTCCCAATATTTGCTACACTTATTCTTTATCCTCGCAGGTACATACCAGAACTCACTTCTGATCAATTGACATTTCTAAAACTTCCACATGTTGGATGTTGCCTCACCCTCAAACAGCTTCCCCCAATGCAAACTCTTCAGATTCTGCCTAATGTTGTTGTTGTCACTCTTCCCTAATTTAACACCTTTATCTCAAGGATCACTCTCGTCTCTTTCCACAAGCTCTAAAAACCTACAGAATTTTGTTCACTGCTCCCACGATCCTCTCCTGCTGAATGTTTGATCATCTGGTCGGGCTAATTTCCCAATACCAATGCAAATGTGGCTCATTCCCAAGTTGGGCTATTTACTAGTTATTGTAATAAACCCTCTTGAATGCTCCTTACATATTCTGAACTAACCACTTCCCAGTAGTCAGTGAGGCCCAGCCAATATAGGGAAATTTAAAATCACCCATCGCAACAACCCTCTCGTTTGTAGATGTTCCAAAATCTGGTTGCATATCGGCATCCCATTCTCTGGCTAACTGTTGGACGGTCTGTGATATGCGCCAGCATTATGAATGCACACTTCCTATTCCTGAGATCCACACATACTGCCTCGCTGCCTGAACTCTGCATAGTGTACTGCCTCTGCACAGCTGTGATAATCTTCTGAACCAGTAATGCAATTCACACACCCCTTTTAATATCCCCCTGTTTCTTGCCTGAAACATCTAAATTCTGGAATGACTGGCTTCCAATCTGTTCATCTCCCAACCAAGTCTCGAAGCCAATCTTGATTTAGCAGCAAAATCGTAGACCAAATTATTAGTTCAATCTCTAAATTCATTTATCTTACCTTTTAGATTCCTCATGTTGAAACAAACGTATTTCGGACGACCAGCCCCGCTGTGTTCATCAGCTACACCTCGCCTGTGTTTCCTCTTAATATTACAGGCCTTATTCTGGAGCTGCCCTTCCACTAATTCTCCTAGTAATCTACTGCGCTAGTTCCTACCCCCTGCCATGTTGATGTAAAACCTCCCAAGTGACTGCAGGCAAGGATAATTGTGCTCCTTCAGTTTCGGTGTGATGAGTTCTTCTTTTACAGGTCCCAAGCGCCCCGGTAGAAATCCCAATAATCAAGACATTTGAACCCCTCATTCCTATACCAACACGACAACACTGTTTAGTTGCATTATTTTCCTGTTACGAGGCTCAATGTCACGTGCCACAGGAAGTAATCCTGAGATTTCAACCCTAGTGGTAGTTTTTCTTAATTTGCCACCTAACAACCTGAACTCTCCTTGCAGGCCCTCGGCATTCCTGCTGCTTAGGTTGTATGCACGCATATGGACCCCGACTTCAGATTGTTCGCCCTCGCCTTTCAAAATGTTCCATGCCCGTTCAAAGCCATCATTTCCCTTTGCAAGGTGAGGCAAGGTACGATCCTGGAATTAGTTTCCCAGCCAATAAATACCTGTGTCCGCCCCTGACTATATTGGCTCCATACCCACTGTTCTACTACGCCTTGACCCTCCCTGCGGAGCAATACAGTCAGTCGTGATAGCATTGCCTTGGCTGCTGCTATTTTCCCCTGAGAGACCATCCTCTGCAACAATACCAGAAACGATAGATAGGATGATAATCATAGAGGATTCCTGCGCTGACTGCCTGTCCTTTCTCGCGGACAGCCATGTATCTGCTCCACGTTAGGCGTGGCCGATTCCCTAAACCTCCTGTGTATGAGGCTCTTCGCCGAATGTATTTTCCTAATTGCATCCGACTCCTGCTCTAACCGATTGGTGCGGATTCTGAGGAGCTCCAACTGGGTGCACTTACTGCAAATGTAGTTGTCCGAAACACGTGAAGCCTCGGGCATCTCCCGCATCTCACAGACATGCACTTAGCCCTGCTGACTGATCGTAATACCTCTAATGAATGTATTTACAAATCCAAGACTTGAAAAAAAAAGTTCGTAGTTCGCCATATAGTTCTTGGTGCTAAACTGATTATTTATCCGTCTTGATCTGAAATCAAATTATAAGCTGTAATTTAAGTCAGAAATTCAAAATAGATTGTGAAATTTTGCCCAAACTCATTTCGGCCATTCAGGCCACATTATCCTGTAACGTCACTTTACCTTTTTTTCGCAAAAAGACACTTATTTTTATCCTGCTGCCTCTCTCACTGCCACGAATCGGCTGCACTCCCAACATGAAGGCTGCGATTCGCCCAGGTGAAGTATTCATACTCTTACCTTTCCTCCGTTGTCATTCCGGCTCGGCTCTGTTCCCACCATGACAACAGTGGCAGCTCCTGAAACCTGTGCCTCGTAAACGTGACAAAAAAAAAGTTTGTTGACTTCCATTCAATGTCTGGTTCCCTCTTGATTTTCTCTACAAAGAAAAAATATCGGGTTTTTTTCCTATATACAAAGCTTGTTGCTAACCTGTACGTTTTATTCACTTCTTTTTCATTATTGCATAATGCAGAATTGCTGAAGAATAGCTCGTTCTAAGGTGTCCTATGAAACGGATTATCCGCCAAATGCATTATTGAATGTAAATGCTTGCCAAAGCTCCGACTGCACATTGCTTCAACTTTTAGTCACCCTGTGTTAAAAGGCGAACAGCATGTTCCAATGTTCATTTCCTGATGTCAGTTATAACTTGATGAAACTCAAGTGAACCTTATGCTGGAAAACAACATTTGGCACTGAATTTAAATCCTGAGAATATGCAGATTGGCATACCCATGGACGTGTTACCGTGGAATTGATACTTTCCACTACTGTCCTTATGACTAGACTTGATGGTTCAACTATGACGTAATCTGTGACAACGTGTTAAGCATTGTAAAATCATTCTGGGTCCACGTATAGGATGGATGAATTTGATACAATAACTTGATCAGATGACGAGATATCGACATCAAATATAAATTGAATATAATAGATTATAATCTAATAGTTATGCATATATTTAATCACTCGGGGGATCAGCGTTTCTTCGGCACCGCCAACATGTATAACTCATCACTGCTTGCTCCTGAGAAAGAGTTGAACTGTCTTCTTGAAAGCCTGCTGACAGTGGGGATTAAATGCACTTGAGCTCTTAGGGTGGAAGTTCACAACATCTGACCTCGCGTCATGAAGGAATGGTGATGTATTTCGAGAAAAAAGTGATGAGTGCACAAAAAATGCAACAAGGCCCTGTTCACAATATTGTGTTGCCCTTGTGTTTTTAAATTGTGCGGTACAATTTGTGATGTGGTGTTTAAGGAGCATTGATGAGTCCCTGTAATGCATGTTATCAATGCGAAAATCAAGAACATAGTTGCAGGTGTCGGGCAGTCAGCCGTTGGAGGCTGCACCACCTTTCAATCTGATTTGACATCTTATTTTCACATGCATTAACGTATAAAGAAAAGTATTGTTTCTTGTGCGCTACACAGGCAAAGCATACCGTTCTTGGAGAAAGAATGAGAGAGTGCAGACTGTAGTGGTGCAGTCATAGCTAGGGTGTAGGGAAAGATCAATTTAATGCCAGGTAAGTTCAAACAAAATTCTAACAGCAGCATGGAAGCGGCAGTTCTTGATTCGTTTGTATTTTTTTTTCCGACGGAAGAAGGTAGAAGAGATAATGTCCGGGGTGCGTGTGATCCTTTATTATGCCATCTGCTTTGCCAAAGCAGTGGGAAGGATAGACGGAATCAAAGGATGGGGGGATGGTTTGTGTTATAGGTTAGGCTGTACTCACGACCGTTCGTGCGGCCTTGGGCAGGGCAGGATCCATGCCACGTTGTGACACTACCATAATTTTTTTTGAGGCATCTGTAAAAACTGGTGAAAGTCGTCGCTAACATTGTCAAATTTCCTTCGTCTTCTGAGAAAGCACAGGCGTTGGTGTTTTTTTTCAACTATAATTTTGGCATGGGGTGGGGGGGAGGTGGGGGGGGGGGGTGGTGGAGAGAGGAGAGACGTTGGTGATTTGGACATCTAAAAACTTGAAGCTCTCGACCCTTTCCATTTCGTCACCATTGATGTAGGCCGGGGGATTTTCTCCTTTTCGCTTCCTGAAGTCAATCTCCTTCGTTTTGCTGACATTGAGAAAAACATTATTGTTGCCGCATCTGTTCACCAGATTCTGTATCTTATTCCTATCCTCTATAGCATCATTCTTTGAGATGCGACCCACTACGATGGTGTGGCCAACAAACTTGAAAATAGAATTGGAGGAGAATTTGGCCGCATAGTCACAGGTGTAAAAAGAGTATAGTAGGGAGCTGAAAACACAGCCATGTGGGGCACCTATGTTAAGGATAATCGTGGAGAAGGTGTTGTTGGCTATTATTACGGATTGCGGTCAGTACGTTAGGAATTTTAGGATCCGTTCGTAGAGGGAGGTGCGGAGGCCCAGGCCACGGAGTTTGGTGACGCATTTCGTGGGAATAATGGTGCTAGTGGATGAGCTGTAATCAATAAGTAGGGCTCTGTCTTACGTGTCCTTGTAATTTAAGTTTTCCAAGGTTGAGTTCAGGCCCAGGGAGATGGCATCTGCTATGGACTTGTTGCAGCGCTAGGCAAACTGTCGTGGATCAAGGTAGTCCGTGAGGCGGGAATTGATTCGTGCCATGACTAGCCTTTCGCAGACCGCCATAATGGATGTCAGAGCCACTGGTTGATAGTCGTAAGGAATGCTGCTTAGTTGTCCTTAGACAGCGGGATAATAGTCATCTTCCTGAAGCAGATATGGACTCAGACTGTTGGAAAGCGAGGCTGAAGTTGTCTGTGAATACCCCGGCCAGCTGATCCGCGCTGGATCTGAGTGCTTGCCCGGGTACACCATTGGGCTAGTCGCTTTCCACCGGCTGACTTTCGAGAACCTGCTCTGATATCTGCAATGGTGATGTTGCCTGCCTCACAGCCTGTTTTAACCTTTATACGGTGGACAAATAACTACGAGTAGACGTCTTGTTAGTACAGACAATATTTATTTAAACCCACACAATAATCACCCACCTGACCAACAATAAGTTATCTTACACAAATTACTAGAATTCAAGTCCAGTACAAGACCTTGACTTAGCTTTGTGTGACTAGCAAGTGCCCAAGCAGATATTGACCTTCATCTGTGGGTCGGTCTCGGTAGTCATCTGCGTAGTCTGGTCCTTTGGTCTGGTCTGGCATTCTGACTCTGGACTTCCCTCCTTCCTTTTCTGGTGCGGTGGCTCTCTTGCTGGCGATGTCCACCATTGTTGTAGCTCTTTCGTAGGGTCAGAGAGGGAGAGAGGGAGACTCCTGGTTGTGCAGCACCCTTTATACCCCGTTTGGTTTCACGCCCCTTTTTGGCCATTGCCAATCAATTGATCAGGACTTGATTCCCCTGATCGATAACAGTCCAATCAGGTGTTACCACACCGATCTTTGGGTGTATCCCCAATGACCACGTCTGTAGGTGGTGGAGTCACATACGTCACATACCTCCTTCCTAAATAAGGATTCACGGTGCCCTTATGTCTGGTACACGACCAAGTGTGACCAGAAACCCTCTTTCATCCTGGAGATGAAACAGGCCAGCGTGACTGTAAAGTCCCTTTTATCCTGGAGACGACCCATACCCTGTTTAGTCGCTTGTCAGGGTTGCACCCTGTTTGTTTCTATCTTTAAACTGCAGCCTGTCGGTTGAGTTTCTTGCCCAATTCTCCCAGAGTGCTTTACAAGAAACCATTTTTGATTACCTGTTTGGCCACAATGACCCCAGATACAGGTTCATCTGTGGTTTCCAGAGTGGAAGACCATAATATGATAATGGCTGATCGTGCTCATTAAGAATCCCACTGTTGCGTTCTTCTCGTACTCTTTGTACCTTTTAACTACAAGGGCCATTTCCACCTCCCTCTTGAGCATATCGAATGAAATGCCCCAGCAGCGTTCTGTGTGAGAGAGTTCCACTGGTTCACAATGCAAATGGTGCACATAGAGCTATAATGTATTAATGGAGAAGGGTGTGAATATTGGAGGGGTGCAAATCAAGCACTGGGTGATACATTTTAACTGTAGTTGGTGCTGCACTTACCGAGACGAAAGGGACATATTCAATCACTACCCTTACTATTGCCCCTGGGTTCACAGGAACAAGATAACTTTATGGCAATTGGCCTAAGCAAAAAAAAACTACTTACGTCACGGTACTGGCAAATAACAACCACCCCTTTGTTCATAATGAGAGATTCCGGGATGGTAACGCAATTGATTATGAAGAGGAAGTTGTTAAATTCTCTCTTGTTGGAGATGTTAATTATCTGTCACTTTTGCGGCACGAGTACGACTTGTTAATTTCCAGCCTACATGTGAGTCTTTTTGAATTCGGGTTTAGGCTGTAAACATGGTCAGCAAAATACTTTGCAACACATGTCGAGCGACATTTTGCTCTAGATTAAATTATAGAGAGCAGAAACTAACATTTCAGGTAGGACGCCAAAACGTCCGCAGAAAATAAACCGATCAATTAGAAACAGCACTGTTGCAGGACACATGACAATACCTTAGCATTCAGCACACGTGTAATTATAACTTTATTTGCATAGATGGCTCTGAGGCACTGAAGTAATTTTGAAGGCTTGCTGAACAGTCAACTTCGGATTTAAAACGATGATGAACAAACATGAGCAGAATCCTCTGAAAAGCCTCAACAATTCTCCCAGCATCGATGAAGAAAGGAAAGTTAACGTTTCCAGACTGGATTGTCCTTCGTCATAACTCTGAATTTGTGTATTTCTTAAGGATACATAACGTTCAGTTTTCCAGATCGTGTCTTCTTTTGAAGATTACATTTATTGTTAAACAGTTGTTTGCCTTAGTTCACAAATTTCCGAATGACAGCCTTTGGAAAAGCAATAATAATTCTTCCCGGAATTTGCGTTGAGAGGCTCCGTAAATAAATGTATTTGTGCAAGAACTCAAAGCCCTAAGCATATATCCACACTGTTCTGCAATGGTGCCGGGGTCGTTGTAATCGTCATGCAACAATTTAATATCTGTAAATTGCACAAGTACGAATAATGTAAAATTTACCATCCACAAGAGTAAGAAACTGCCAGAAATCGCGAGAAGTAAAATTATAGATTTCCTGCGGCTCTCTATCTCGGGATCTGTTTTATTCCGGACATCCGTCCTTTTACGTAGCTGTCTTCGAACTCTATTCGCAAATAAAATATGCCTGATGGTGAGTAAATTAAACAGCAAGATCAACAGAAATGGCGCAAAGGGAGTTAAAATAGTTTCCAACCATAAAAATGCCACCCATATTGGTGACGTGTAGAAGCTTGATTTCAGACGACAGGAGAAGGGTAGATTATCAATGATTTTTCGAGGCTGGTAAGCAAAATAAATTGGAGCATTTTCCAGAATACACAAGAGACACACCACAACAGTCACCAAAGATGCAATTTTCTCTGTGCAGTATTTTGTTTGCAAACTTTGTTGAGAAATACCGATGTATCGATCGAAAGTGAAGGCCACAGTTAACCAGACGGAACAATCAATGAACAGAAACAGTAGAGCAATATTGAGGCTACAAATGGGCGTGTACTTCAGGAATAAGTTTGGCAAACTCACAGTTTTCGTCACATAAAGAGTTACTTCAAATATCAGAACCATAAAGTCAGCAGCCGCCACTGTGACGAGATAACGGGTGATGCATTTGGAAAGACCGCATTTTCCACGGGCGAGTATAACGATTGTCACCAAATTAGCTGCAAGGAACATAAATCATTTCTTCACTGCTGGTTCACATTTCTGATTGTAAGTTGGTCGTGCAAAATGATAGGTTTCTAACTATAAGTGATATCTCACACTATCGCCATGGTTTTTGCACCAGACTTGCACGTTTGCCAATTTATAGAAATGCATGGTAACGATTCTTTAAAGAGCTGCTTGATAGGGACAAAGTGAGACATTAATCTATTACATCGTTAGAATATACAATTTATGGAATAAGTCTGCTATTCCAACTGATATTTAAGATGTGGAGATGTGTTGGGCTGGGGCGGTCACAGTAAGAATTCTCACAACACCAAGTTAAAGTGAACGAGGCTTATTTTGTCGCACGAGCTTTCGGAGAGCTGCTCTTTCATCAGGTGAGTGGAGAGATGATTTGCCAAGCAGGGCGTAGACAAATACACAGTTACAAGATAATGGTTTGAATGCAAGTTTTAGGAGGTAACGAAGTCTTTACGGGTAAAGACAACGCAAGTGGAGGGGTCTGCTTTCTTGCATTGTTGTAGAAACATAGTGTATGTATCGATGTGCGAGATCTTCTTGGAGATCCTCTCTACGTTGTAAATAAAAGTGAGCCGGCATTTTGCTTTTCTTCACTTGTATTTAATGTGCCTGTAAAGACTTGATTACCTGTTAGGACTGGCACTGCGACCATGATCTTGAAATTGAGTCTATATATGTCCTGTTTGTGAACTCAACACTCCACTCACCCGATGATAGAGCAGCGCTCCAAAAGCTCGTGCTAACACATAAATCTGTTGGTTTTTAACCTGGTGTTGTGAAACTACTTGCAGCATTAAGAATCGGTATACTTACACGAAGTATCAACACAAGTTTCCCAAAATTTTCACAACGAATACAGACGATGCACATTTAAATGCAGCAGCAATGATATTGTCATAACAAAATGAAACCTGGTTTGCTTTTGGATTAATATGCAGGGATTGAATACTAGCAAGCTTTACATCAGCAGTCTTCCAACACAGCAAGTCGTAAAAAAAACACAATAACTCGATATTCAGCCGTAATGCATAAAATGACAAGAAACAACATTGATTTCGTTAATGCAGATACTATCTACTATCTCGAAGTTTCAGTCGAACATGGAAGAAACACACAGTAGTAACTCCCAGCTTGCTATTAAGAAAAAAATCAAAAACTTCAGAAGTAACCCAGTGTGTCTTGGGAAAACAATATAATCCAGAATGGGTGCATCACCTTATCCTGAAAATCGCAATATAATTGATTCCCGTCGAGAAAAAAAAACTATTGTTTTTACTGCGTACTGCTTGTTTGTGTCATTTGTTATTACAATAACACAGGACTAACTGGAAATAACTCAGCACCAGCTTCTCAATTTGTGTTAATGCGCCGTTACGTGTGTTCTTAGATTAAAGACGTTTAAGCCTAAAAATCGCCCAAGTGTACAAATTTGCACTGCAAGCACCACAAAGGGCCCGAATTTAAACAGGCGCGAAAACGTGGTAAAGTCGGGTGTGAGGCCATTAATGTGATCTGTGCCCGCATCCGTGCAGACTGTCATTTTCCGGGAACGTGGGGATGGCAGTGATCCACTTTGCGCCTTTAATGTGTGCAACTGCGATTTAAATGCATTTACATTCATTTAAATTGAGTTAATGAATTGTCTGCGCAACTTTATCAGCATTTCCCCCTTTACCACCGTGTCTCCCAAGCCGGCCGTAATTGATCTGTTAAGTAAACGTCTGATCGGGCACTCCAGCTGCTGACGAGGTGAGTTCAGAGCTTCCAATGGCTTTGTGACTCCGATCAGTGGTGGGGAGAAGAAGGAAGGCAGGCCAGATCATTCTCTGGTTTCCGGAAGGGGGGGGTGGGCGTGGCGGGGGAGGAGGACCCCGATTACATGCATCTCTGGTGGACGGATGTGCGTAGGGCCTATCGTTCTGGGCGGGGCGGAGGGGGGGCGGTGGAGGGAGGAGATGGCGCATCAGATGAGTGAGGCCAGAACATTCTCTTGGGGGTGGGCCGTGACGGGATGGGGGTTGAGTGAGGCTAGACCATTCTCTGGTAGTCGAGACGGGGTGTGTGTGAGGCCAGATCGTTGTCTGGAGGCGGGGGGAGTGATTTGGGTAAAATGCGTCTCTGGTGTGGGGACTGGGGGGAGGCCCGACCCCTCGCTGGTGGGATGACAGGAGATGGATCTCTGGTGGATGGGCCAGATTGAACTCTGGTAGGGGAGAGGGGGAGCACGGAGGTCCGTTGCCTCTCCGCGGGTGATGAGGGGCAGGGGTGGCGATCGTTCTTAGTGGGGGCGTTGATAAGCAGGACACCGATTTCTGTGCATAGTGTTCGGGGTGGGGGGCGGCGTAGATAAGAGGGCAGTGTTTTTTTTCGGGGGCAGGGGTCATCGCTCCCGTTTTTCAGCCCCGAGCTGCTTTCTCCGCTTTCTATGGCCTGGGAGAGATCTGACACGGTGTGATTTTCAAATTTGTTTCTAACTGCTCCGCCATTCCGGTTAAAATAAGAATACTTAAATTTAAAAAAAAATACAAAAGGGACTGATAGGAAATAGAAAAGGGAAAAGAATCCGGATTGTTCTCAAATTTTGCTGCCGGTGGCAGACTACGATCGAGTTGAAATTTGGTTGTGGAGTGAAATTGCCTTGAAGCGAATAAGGCCATTTTAAAATGCATTTATAAAATAATAGTAATGATAATTGTCTGTTGTACTGCTGAAAAACCTTGGGCTGCAAAATGTCGCTGGACACATTACAGCGCAACGCGGTCTGAGAAGTGTTTAGAGTCATAAGAACATAAGAACATAAGTCATTCAAATCCGACTCCGATCTCAAAGTTGGTTATTGTCAAGGTTCTCAATTTTTGTTGATAATATAAAACCACTGCGAGGCATTCTTTTTAATGTTTAGCTGGAGGATTCATTTGGTTTCTGCTTTGTTTGAGAACACAGCGGACAAATTCCAAATACTTGCATTGAATTAACCCCCAAATTAGCATAATTCAAATTGAATAGTAGCAACAAAACCGCTCCCTCTTCGATACTGTATTATCAAGAAGGTGACATCTGCAAATAATAATTTCAACTGTTCAATGCTGTCATTTGTAACCGATAAGACATCAAAATGAACAGGAAAACAACTTCATTGACAAACGTGCAACTTGCACAATGGCCGCTAACATTTAAATGATATCAAACAACTTACCAGGAACACCAACTATCGCAAGGAAAGGATAATAATAGCTTTCGATCTGAAGGATTACAGGCTGCTCCATTTCATAGAAATGTATTGATTCTTGATAGTGCGATGGGTGTGTAGAAATGCTGTGCTCATTTATAATTGAACAAAATCACCTGTGGGATTGCAACGCTTTGGAAAATAATTTACAACAGCTGGTTTCGTTTGAAAGACGAGTCTAAAGCAGATCACATGCTGTGCCCTGGAGAAGGTGTATTTTCGAAATAGATTGCCAATTGATAAAGTAAACATGATTTAACAAGACTAAATGTGACGTGACCATTGCAAGTAAATGTAGTGAAATAATCAAATAATCCCTCCGTTAATGTTCTAAACTTCAATGGAGAGATGGTATGATCGTTCTGTTTTTGAATCAAATGATAGTTCTTCAGTCAGATTTTCTTGGGATATTGGCGACAGTATTCGAGTGAGCATCACTGAAAGGCACCAGAGCGTGGTAATTTATTTCAAACTGTGTCCACCATACCCTCTAATGATTTTTTTTTACTCCTGTTGTATGTTTCTAACACTGTATTCTAAATATTTTAAACCATGAAACAATATACTATTACACTTTAGCTCTTACTGTAGCACAACATTATGGGATGAAATTGTTTGCCGGACCGAAATTACATCAACTGGATAACTTAATATTTAGCTTCTAACTGGTCGAACCATGCCTTTAGTACATCAACATGATGCCTAATCCTCGTTCGCCTTAGTTTCACGATTCTTTAAAACAAATGCTATCCGTTCCAAGAATTCATTTTAAAATTACTCATCTTTCGTTTGATTTTTTCAGTGATTATTTGTCTGATTTGGAACGTTGTTGTCCAGTTGCATGTTTTAATTTTGCAAATCGCATTACTTCTAAATGATTATTGATAATTCTTATAATCCTACTTATAGTTCATTACTTATAAACGATTTTGTTCAAGAAACCTTCTTATCACTAACGGGCACATAACTAATCCAGCAATTATCTTTCATGTTCTTTTGGCAAAGGCAACTTAATTTCATTGACTCGAAATGTAACTTCATAACGTCAGAAATAAACTCGATTTTTCAGGTATTCTTTAAACCCAATCAACACCTTGCACAATTGAACCTAGTATGTTAGCATGGTTTACTTCTAAATAATTTACCTTGCGGGCGCGTTATTTGTGCTCGCAAAAATTCGTGTCCGAAATATCTTGAAGTTTTTTCTTCTAAATATTTGTAGGATAATCTTGTATCCATGGTGCTTGTTTGTGTCCGTTGATCAATAATATGCAATCCCATACATCCGTTACTGGAATTTTTAAATGCGTTTTTTTTAGGCTATCATGCCTCAAAGCCCGGAAACATGATTTATTTCGTCCGTTAACTTGAACTTTAACGTAATTAGACAAACACAGATAATTACCTGGATGGTGTCAATCAAACCTCCTGAAGGACAATTTTTTTCAGGCATAATTTGACCTTCATCATATCACTGCATATTGTCTCAGTGCTCACGCAACAATCTAGCAGAGCCAATTAGACATTAAATATATTCGCCCCAAACAGCTCCACAACATTTTAAATCACCCATCTCCTGTAACTTAACACTTGAAGACAAAAATGGTCCCTGAATCATAACTGGCACCGATGCCAGAAGCTAAGTGGAGTCCTCATTAATAAATCACACAACTGCTAAATGACCATGCAGTCAACAACAACACAATGTTTCGATTATCTTGGAGGCAAACATATGAGAAGGGCCGAAATTGGACGGATTGAAGCAGAGAATCCAACTGATAAGATTTCACGTTTAAACATTTTCTTGAACAATTAAAACACTGATGGTGTAAATAAAACATGGTTAAACTATCTAATGGCAGTTCAAATAAATCGCAAAGTAAATAGTAAATGCAGCCATGATGGATTTCATTGATTTACTGAGCCAGTCCATCAGCACGGAGGACAGTAATCAGAGTCAGAAATTATCTTTGAATTCTTTTTTATATCAGAGAGCATTTCTGTCCATTTCTTGAGTGATTTACGTACCATTTCGCAACAAATATCAATACCAACACGACGCACATTTTCAGCCAAATCGCAGATAAACTAAAACTTTGGCAACACCTCGTCAGCTCCCGAAAGTTGGGAAACCATTGATCCAACCGCCACACTCGGAGAAATGTACAGAGTTCATGGGCAATCAGTTCCTTTCCGAATTATTTAAATGTAGAAAACTGCTTTATTTGTCTGCAATGATGTCCCCGGACCTAGTGTTGCTACACACTTTTTGGATGTGGGCCGCGACAATTTCATGTCACATGGGGATCTTGCCCGCGCCAAGTGTAATCTCATGGAACAATTTTGGCTGAGAGAGCTCTTGGTTCCAGCCTCAGCATACCGTGGATTTCTCTGTCGGCTTGGGAACAGATTAAAGCAGAAGTGGAGTAGGCCAAAATTCGGCCTTCAGCAATGTTATCAAAGCAAAACAAAAACTGCCGATGCTGGAATACGAACCAAAAAAAAATCACAGGAAAATCTCAACAGGTCTGACAGCACCCATGGAGACAGAAAAGATAAATAACCATATTTTTGATGCTGGACGACGCGTCAGCTGTGAAGAAATGTTGGCTCTATTCCCTCACTCTAGCTGTTGTCAGGCATTCCGAGATTTTCCTGCATTTTTAGTTATTCCTTGACCAATGTTGCCTTTGGCTACTTGATGGCACGATTTCTTTTTGCCTCCTGAAAAATCACAATTTACAGACCTTGACTTAACCCTACATTCTATTGGGGATCCACAACACTCTCGTCCTTGCCAACTACAACAGACAGGCTGGTGTCAAAAATGGGGCTACACAGCATCGTATGAATTATGATATAAGAAGTAACAGAGTGAAATCGAGGAATTGGTTAGACGCACACAGCTGGAGAAATCATGCCATGGAAATCATCCTGTGAGTGGAAAACATGCATTTTGGACACGTGACAAAAAGGAAAGCAATAAGGCTGTAGAAGCGGAAAAATCAAAGTGGAGAGATAAAAAACATTCGCACAGACATGTCAAATGTCGAATCTATGGTCATTAAAATCAAAGGGTGAAAAATGGTTGAAATGTAGAACATTGTGGATAACATGGTGTCAACAAACATCAAAATGACAGGCAGTTGCAGCCTTTGGCTACAATTCTCCAGTCTTGCAAGCCCCGCTACCATGCAATAGAGAAGGGCGAATTCAGGTGCTTGTTTAATCTCATTTCAATGCAGGAAGAATGGAGCGATGAGTACATGGGAGTTAATGGGATTGAGGGATTTGTACATGGGATTTAATGGGATTAAGGGTTAGAGATAGGCCTGGTAGGTAAAGATATGATCGGACATGGGCCGAAGGTCCTGTTTGTGAAGTAGTGTTCTATGTTCTATGTTAATCCAAGGCACGGGCCAGATCAAAGTACTCGGGCTACAGAATCTCGATAGAAGAAGTTGTATTTCAGTTTCGTTGCACAAGAAGACTACCTAACAGTCGTGACCGACTTAACTTGGTTGTGATTTTCATTTGCTAGGTTTATCTCGTTTTTTGTTATTAAAGGATGTGGCTGAGTAAATGGGATATCTCAGGGTTAAGGCAAATGTATATAGTTTGGGATACTTTAATTGAAGAATAATGTTTGTATGACCATTAGTATCCCTGAATGCCGTATTGTATTATAATTCTTCTTGGAACATTCTTTTTTTCTTTCAAGTGAATAATTTTTCTTCAGTAGTTGATCACACTACTCTGGGGATGTTATGTAACTGTATTTTACACAACTGCTCACCTCATATCTAAAGGGAAACACTTACATCACTCCAAACCGACGTTCCCATTTCCCATTATGAGCTTTTGGATGCACTTGATTAAATGTAAGTGTGATACGTCACAGTTTATATTTTTTTTCAGTGTTCCTTACAACTGACATTGGAATCAATCAATTTGCACCAAAATGTTAATTTGTTGTTTACATCGACAGATGCCTTATTTACACCTCTTGAAATGTAGCTTACTTGCTTTTCGAGAGTATTGCCTAAACAGAGAAAATTACTATCTTACTTTCTATGTGTCCACATCTCAGTACAAGACATTTAGCTCTCTTTATTTATGCTTTGCATTATATAAATCAAGTATGTTCGAAAACTTTTCTTGTAAGCATAGAATCCCTTCAGTGCAGAAAAAAGGCCACTCGAACCATTGAGTCTGCATTGACCACAAACCCACCCAGGCCCTATTCCTGTAAACCCTTATATTTTACCTTCTTATCGCCGATACTATGGCCAATTTGGCATGGCAAATCATCTTAACCCACATCTCTTTTGACTGCAGAGCACCCAGTGGAAACCATACCGACACGGGGAGAATGTGCACACTCCACATAGACATTGACCTAAACCGGAAATCGAAACCGGGGGCTTGCCACTTTGAGGCAGCAGTGTTAGCCGCTGTGGCACCGTGCTGCCTCTGTTGATGCATCAGAGATCGAGATATTGGCAAACCTTCCCAAATATGTGCACCGTGTATGAATCTAAATTCATACCTTCAGCTTCAATATTCTAGCATCATGATTGAAAAAAAAAATTTTTATATAGTTCACTTGGGAGATGTAATGAAAAAAAAGATATTTTGGTCTCTTGGAAGTTTCAAAATGTGATAACACTGATCAATAGCAATAGATACGATTCATCTTCGAATGCTTCTTCAATGTCTAGCTAATTGCAATAATTGCGTGCCGACGAGTCAACAGTTGTCTTTAGAGCAGAAAAACTCCATGAAAGAAGGGTAACGAGTAATATTGCGCTTCTTGGAATTTGGGGAACTTGTCAATAGGAAGCATTTACTTACCTTGTCTTCCAACCTTTGCTGTTCCTCGTTGGTTAATTTTAATTAATTTAATGAATCTTTACTATTATTTCTCCAAGTCGTTATTTCTGGTGTCTGTGTACTATTTTCACTGTGAGCTGCCATCAGCCTGGATTGGTGTTGGAGTTTCCTGGGTCAAAAATCGCCAATCTAGCCACGAGACACGTATCCAAGGGGAGACTTTCATAGCCCAGCCCTCCAAAGCCCCTATGGCCCGGGGTGAGCCTTCCCTCTTGCAGCTGGCAGCGCCAGAGGGCACATGGGCACTGCATTTTTATCGATGAACCCCCTGGTAGTCCACGAAACAGGTGAATAAAGGAAGGAAATTCAGTTGAGGCTCAACTCCGCGAATCAGATTTAAAACATGCACTTCGAATATTCATTGGGTTCCCTCCAGTTCTAGGCTAAAAAAACTGACTCGGGCTGATATGACCGGCTAAGAGCATTGAAACTGGGGTGACGCCCGAGGCCAAACCCGTTTTATGTCGACATCCGATTTTTTCGGGCCAATACAAATCCTGCCGAGGGCTAACGAGTCCGGAGAAACACCACGGAATCGAATTGACCCCACGCCACAGGCGAAGATCCTGCACTCGGCAAATGGCACGTCGCCTCCTTCATGAGAAACCTACCTCTGAGAAGTTAGCCCACCAACCCCTCCCCACCCCTCCAATTGGGGAAATTTCCGCCTACCACTGAATATTTAAACATTTCACTCAGCAACATAAAGCAGCCCATAAATACAGTTATTTTTAAATGGTTGCCACTGTAGAGGCGGTATCCTAAACTTCGTTTTTTTCCCAGTCTGGAATAATCCAATTCACAAAATGTATGGCCCTCTGTCCCGAAGCGTCGTTGTGAATATCCGCGCCTCCACAACATCCCCTCCTCCCTCCCACCGCCTCGCTCCACCCCGCTCCACCACTTGCCTTGCACTCTTTCCTCCCACCGTAAGTAAGAATTGAGATTTGGCTGAGCGGCAAATTTTCCACTCACTCTGGCTATGGTGTCCGGCGTAGGACGTGGAAGCATTCCTGCGAATGTGTCATGAAAAGCCAAATTATGCTTGTTTGCTGGTGCAATCATCCCTAAAACAAATCACACCTCCTTTCATTTCTTTCACAGGGACTGCTGGACTCCGCTGTGGTCGCAATGTCCCCGTTACGTATGCAACAGTTATGATTTCTCATCTGCCATGATTCAGTTATTATTTCCTACAGTGAAGCTTAATCTTTCGAAACTTCAAGTGACCACTAAACGTGAGGTATCAGATTTCGCGCAGATTTGGCGTGCAGTGCAAATTTGACAAAATGTGGAACAAGAAGCCTGCTGACAAAGAGAAACGTAACTCAAAGTAATAGTCTAGCATGAAAAATGTGAAGCAAATATGCAGATTGATTATTAACTGCATAACAACTTTACGTAAAACGTAGGTGTGGACGAATATGTCGGTATTGATTGATTTGATTAATTTATCAAAACACCACAATACATGTGTCCTGATATATGTCTACAGAATAATATTAAATATAAAGTGAATCGGAACGTTCAGCATGTCCTAAACATCAAGGGAAAGGCCTAAATAAAATGCAACTCACAAAATTGCAGTCTGCAGCCCTTCGGCCTATAGAGTAGTCATTTCTTTTTACTTGATTTGCTCGCCAAGCGTTGTGGCAAGCAATGAGTTGCTGATCAGCGTTTCTGAAATCATCTCAGTTTGTTTCAGAGTCATAAATGCACCAAACCCTCTCTGCATATGTGTGAAAGATCTGAACAGAAATTGCGATGAGATGGCAGCTTATTTAGATCAGGGAGATATACCGATTGGTAGACAAATAGTTTCGACTATTCAGGGTAATGGTTACATTATTGTGCGACCTCACATGTTTAGGGAACCGCAGGAGCCAATTGATCGATTTAACTGTGGTAGAGTGCCCTGATCAATATTGACTCGGGAAGTGTTAGGAAGAAATGTGAGAAAAAACCTGCAAAAATCTGATGAATGGAGCTCCGTTTGAAACTGATGAAACGTTCCGCTATCTTGGAACATATTTGCACGATACAAATTGCACCTCATAAATTCGGCGTGCTCCTTGTGCAGTGCTATTATGACGTGACTTCTCAGATTATTGGGAGAATTTTCGGCGGCGCGGTGGCCCTGTGGTTAGCACTGCTACTTCACTGCGGCAGGGACCCCGGTTCGATTCCTGGCTTGAGTGCTGCCTGCGCGGAGTTTGAACACTCTCCCAGTGGCTGCTTGCGTTTCGTCCGGGTGCTCTTGATTCCTCGTATAGCCTCAAGACATGCTGGTTAGGTGCATTGGCGGCTGTGGAAAAAAAAACTCAATGTATCCGAACAAGTGCCCGACAATTGGATTTACGCTGCAACTTCATTGCAGTGTTAACCCTATTTGTGACATAATGATAAATAATTAAACGAATAAACTATAACATCTCGATTGCAACGAAAATTCATCTGCTGGGAGTGCTTGCGTGGTAGCTAATAGTTCATGGCTGTTATAGTTTCACCATCAAGACGATTTACCAGTCTCAAATAAGAACATTGAATTGGCAAGACTCAACTGAGTGGAAAACTGGATAGCAGGCAAATGAGTTTGTGCTGTAGTAACGTACTGTCAGAGTTTTTTTTTCAGGCAGTGATATCCTGTAACAGATCGTATTGTGGACATTTGATGGTAACAGGATGAGAGTGTTTGTGGACATGGCAAAATGCATGGGTAAACACTTAGAAAATGTGCTAAACTAAGATCCAATCTGACATGAATCGTTGACATCAGAATATGATCTGCCATGTGGATACAACTGGCAATGCGGGCTTCGTGAAATATAAATCAACAGTGTTTAGTCACATACGGCAACACGCATACGGAGGGCATATGACAAACAAGAAAAAACACCGGATTTGGAATTACTCACTATTCCTTTATTGTGCTGCATCAGATTGTGATGTTGCCTTAGTTTGAGTAGTCGAGTGGTTATCTCCAGATTAGCATGGCTATTAAAGCTGTATTCTCTATTGCTAGTTTTAATACAGCGTTTTATACATTCATTCAGGCAAGAATGCCTGACAGGGAAACACAAAATCTGGAACTTTATTATGCTGATGTGCTCAGAATTGACCAATCGTTACAATGATGAATTAAATCTCGGTGCACAATAAACACTGCCAAGACTCTATCGACGTTTTGCTGTCATGAACTCTTGTTTTTCAAAAAAAAATAAGCAACAGCAGATGATTGTATTAGGTAGATTTTGCAAGGCTAATGTCCTCATGGAGATTCCTCATAGTATAAACCAAAGGCACTGGCAATACGTTAGCTTCGTTTTTAATTGACATAGTTTGAATGGAACACGGAGGTGCAGCTCATTTGAGCCGGAACATCATGGAGACACTTTATGCCGTTGAGAAGTTGTATTATCTAATTCTTGCTTTATCGGCGTTCCGGGTAAGTTATTACAGTTTTTAATTTGCGATTCCGTATGTTGGCCTTAGGTTTATTCTACGAGTGAATGTATCACTTGCTCATTGCCGTATATAGATCGATTGGTGAGATAATTTTGTTTGACCAAAAGTCCCGAGTATATGAAGTTGTATTTAGTAGTACCACATAATTACCAAATAACTGTCTTTTGTCGAATTATTGGGCACTATAATCGCTGTGATCCCTGAATATACACTGCCAATATTGCTGGATTACAGACCTGGAATATTACTGAGGATTTGATATACAGGTAGTCAGCAGAAACTGTTTCAGTGCAGCTACTGCAAAAGCATACTGCTACAATACGTAAAATTGCCTAGGCACGCCCTAGCTGCAAAACGCTGGAGAAATACAACACGGTATTCGCTGGTCCATAAACGTATTCTTGATCAGAAGTAGAACGGAAATTATACGACAAAAATCTATCCAATCGCCAAAATAGACCGCAGAAGTCAACTGATGTGAAAATGTTTTCTCCGAAGAAAGGGACAACATTTGGGCTTGCGTGGCAACAAGGTGCTCTGACAAATTTGAGGTCAACGTGAATTAGAGTGGGAGATGTTTGATTCTTGGCGTCAAACGTCGGACAAAGGATAATTCTTGTGTTTTTGGAGGTCAGTCATTTAAGTCCGATGATATTGTTCCAGGATAATCTCACTCTTTCAATCCGGTCCAAGCTCGTTTCAATAACTTTGCGTATATTTACATTTCAAAAGTTAGATACCCACTGCAAATGAACATCATAGTCAACACAATCCCTTATTCTTCAGGTCCTGAAGTAGATTTGAAGTACATTCAGTATTGGGTGATTGAGTGCCAATATCTATTCACGTCACAGGTGCCAATGTAATAATCATCTCGAACAATAGATATTCTGAACCAGTTCCCATTGACATTTATCTCCTTTACTGTCGCTGATCATCCTGCTATCATTATCCAGGCGCTAAACATTTGACAGGAGCTGAACTAGTCAATCGTGTAAGTACCAACAAGAGGATATGAAGACAATGAATTTTGAGGTGAATAAATTATCTTGTCCCTTCCAAACACTTCTCTACAATCTACAACGCACAGCTCGGGAAGCTGATGAGATTGACAGATTCGTCAACAGTTAGTTGAATCAGTGCACATTCAAAACACTCAAGGAGTGAATGTGAAGTCCGCCTAATTGTCATACCATTGCCACCTGAGTGTTTTGCTTCCTTCACAATTGACTCGCTATGGTAACACTTTACTGGATGCAGAGGACGCACAAGTGCACTCGCAAAGTCTACTTGGAGAGCAGCATCCAAACCGACAGTCATTTCAAAGTACAATTGAAGCACCAGAGTGCAGCTATACGAATTCAATTCCTAACAGCAATGCGGCAATACCTTCACTATACTGGCTGCATCTATTCAAAATGATTGCAATCGAACACATCGCAAATGCGTTTAACTATGAACAACAAATTATGCCTTTTCAGCCAAGTGGGTATCCAATAAGCGCATTTTAATAATTATAAGAAGGAGATGATGAGGAAGAAGAACAAGCATTAGAACAATATCAACATCATCATCATCATCATCAACAACAACAACAACAATTATTATTATTGTTATGAGAAGAAAATGCATTTGCTGTTCAATCTGATCGTAGAGTCGATTTATCAATGGGAGCTTCTAAATTGTGGAATTTTACCAAATGTTTTTCACTGTACATAGTGGCATACCTGGCCTTAATATCCTTTTGTCATTGGGAATCCATTCACTGGAAAGCTGCACTGACTCTTCGTCTGCGGCTACAGTGAAATATTTGATGCGCTTCTCAGCATATTAAAGAAAATTTTGTACTCTGCGCTGACATGAGCTTGAATGGAATCAATTCATTTTCATATCTCCGTTGACTGGTCATTCCATCCAGCAATCAGGGGTAGTCTTTTTAAATATAGTTTACTGAAATGCTTTGTATTTATTGGCGTTTTAAGATGGGTGTTCTCAATGATACATACTTTTTTTTCGTTTAGCTAAAATGCGTGTAGTTAAAGTTTAATATTAAGATTAAGAAGCAATCACTAACTTCAGCCGAAACAGTGCAACTGATGCCAAAAATGGCCTCTCAGGGCAGAGGTTCAATAAATGGGCGATCCAATTTTAAGAAGCTGTCATTTTCACTTGTGGTGCAGGATTCCTCACGTTCCTTGACCTGGACACATGTATTTGTGGCTTTTTCCAGGCTTACCGCAGAAATTTCAAACATCGAACCATACCACTCAAATAATTAACAACTTTGCATTTGATGATATTTGTAGTGAATAACGAGGTGCGCCATCGCAAGTTTCCAGTTTGTGGCTTTTCAGAAGGGTGAATGCATTTTTAAGCAGCATTTTGTAATGGGGTTGTTTGATAATTTCGCGGGTTTCTTTGAAGCAGATTTGTTTTTTATTCCTCTGCGAAGGTCATGGTGTTCAACACATGTTTCAATAACAATCAGTTATGCCTGTGTTACTTTTAACGTCCCGGGAATAACCCTTATAGCTTTCCCGATGTGAACACCTACCACAAAGACATAGTCACGCCTGAGCCATATGAAGCTTCTATGAAGCTGTGAGGAGGTGTTGACCTTGTTGCCATGGAACTAAATTGCAAGTTCACGCATTGGACCCATTAAATTTCGTTCTCTAAATTAAGAAAAAAACTTGCGAAATAACGGTTTCTAGAGGACGAATCAACTAAAGTTTCTTCGCCGCTACAGTTTCACCAAAGGATCTACCCAGTGGAAATTCATCAATTGCATTGCACTGAAGTTGCTTTATTTTCCATTGAAATCAGTACGTTGAACAAAAAATAGAAGGGAACAATTGATCCCAAAACAAGTTTTACTTTTGAGCCTCACTGCTTTGCTTTCCACATTTCAAAACTTTACAACAAATTACGACAATCACATTCAACATCACTTTCTCAGGCAACAACACAAAAGCTCCCAATATTGTTAAGATCCGAATGGTTTTGATAACTGGACGAGGAGATCCCATAATTGATGCCTGGCTCAAATAACTGTAACTTTTACTTTATATATTATCTGAACTATCTTGTTTATTTGGAAACCTGCACTTTGATCTTCCTGTCCATCTTCTCGTGGCTGAAATACATATTATTCATGTCCCAAGGCCCACCCGAAACAACTTTTAGCTTACTGGGAAAATAAATAAAGAACAGAGAAAGATTGTTTCACCAGACCAAACAAGGACCATAACTTTCGAAAAGCAGTTGACTCCCAATGGGGATTGAAACAAACCCACACACATACAACCACATTTCTGTAATATTAATCAGACAATACGTTCCTTCCGTCATAAAGACATACAATTAAACGCACCAAAAAAACAGAACTGTTTTTATACATATACACATCGTACAAAACCTACATTTCTCCCTACCACAGAGCAACATTATTTTTCACCAACGCCATGCTGCTTTCCATAGTGCACCTGTGGCAGCACAACACTCATTTCATTCATATTGTCCATCTGTGTTCGAGTTGCAGAGGAGAGTAATCAGCAAGGGTATTTCAATATATCCTTGTTCCAATGTCAACAGCATGCCAATTGTGATCGAATGGATATGGTGTCGAAAGTTCACTGGGACAGTCTAAAGTTTCGTGGGTCCTGCCTTAGCAGCAAAATTTCTGTGCATATTGCGGGCACCAAGGGCGCATTCGACGTATCAGAGCCTATTTCGTTACAGTAGGATTCAAAGCCAAGTGTGAACAACTCATCGTTTTAAACAACATTACCAATATCTTGTCCATGGCAAATAACATTCGGCTCCCATGATTATATCGGCTTAAAAGTACATGATGAAGTCCCCTTCCTGTAATAGCGCTCTCAATTTTCTCATACAGAGATGCACAACGGTCTATGATAGCTTTGCAATAATGCCTACTCCATCGAGGAATGCTCTATTGGTGCATAATGCAATGGCAAGACGGGGCATGCATAACAGGCAGGCCTTATTGTCCTTCTCTGTGTCTACTGGTGGAGTTATAGACGGACGCACCCTTCATTGACCACATCTGCTGTGAATTCTATCTGTTTCGGACACGTTTCCTTCTAAAGTAGTGGCAGAAAAGTGGCAACCTCGAGAGCCTACTTAGATTTTACCTGATGTGGAGACGTTGTGATTATTTCTTGTTTTTCTCTTGCGTTGAAAATAAATAGTCTTAAAATACACTCCTCAGTTCCGAAAGTGATGGTTTCAGTGGCTGTCTGTGAAGGGCCTTTCTCTTCCTTGCGCAAGTTCCTAATGTATCCAGGATATATTTGGAACTGCTGCAACATTAATATCTTGTTTACTCTGCAGTGGCAATCAAACGTTAAGAAAGAACATGGATTTTTTGGGTAATCCTATTCAATCGAGCGAATGAAGAAGAGGAGGGAATGATGTGTGATCGATGTGAAGTTGAATGAATGTTGATTTGGAGTTAATTTTACTTCAGAAAAAGGCGATAACAGGAGCTGAAAAATTAAAATTGCTATATACTTGACCTAATAGTGGGATGCATCTAACAGATGTTATGATCAGTTCATTTGACATAATTCCTATGCATGCATAGCACAAATCCAAACAGTTTAGTCAGATGATTTTACCGTTTTCAAATTTCCAAATTGTCTGTACCAGCTTTGTTTGTCCTTGACACGTTCCAACCCTGCAACCCAGTCCGCTCAATGGGAATGACTTTCTTTTGGGCTTCAGGAATATGAAACAAACAGCAAGAAATCAGATAGTCTGACCCACTTATAATTTAGTGGACGTGTGTTGAGTGGTCCGATCTTTGCAGACCTCACAGTTTGGCCGATCTTTTATTTGTCTGACTTATTATTTCTCAAGTTCAATAAACCAGTAAGTATATGTCGTGTTAGCATCATATGAATAGGGAGTTTGTTAAAGTGACGATTTTGCGCGGCTACTGGGATTACTGTCCCAAATAGGCAAAAATGCACCATGCCATTTTTAAACTTGAAAAAAAAAACTGATCGAAACACTGCCACCATCTTCACCATAAGAATGTGGCAACCAATACTGGGTGTTGCTAACGTTCACCAATGCTCCACTTTTCTTAACTACAAACTGAGCAGGTAAAAGGGACTCAGGGACCTGCAGAGTTTTTCAATTAAAGATACATCCCCATCTTAAAGCACTGTTGTTAATTATTGAAATTTAGCCCTTTTCTGCATGGCATCACGCAGAGGAATACATTTACCTTATTTCAATTTTCTTTTCTAACAGTTAATTTATTGGCGATCATAATCCTGTCCCAGGGAAAGTGTGGGCTCTCCACCTGCACAACTCGCTATTCGGTTGCCATGGCGTCAACGGATTTACTGGTTGCTTTCACCGAGATCATACTCAGACAACTCAATTCTTATTACTTCCCAATATCGTTCCTGGATATCACCCCTATATGTAGTGTTATCTTTGCCCTGAGTCGCGCAGCCAGAGACTGTTCTGTGTGGTTCACCGTAGCGTTTACCTTTAATCGATTTGTCGTTATTACCTGCCAGAATCTGAAAACTAGATATTGCAGCAAAAGGGTTACGTGGATAGTTCTAACAACAACCGGCATTCTGTTGTGCTCCAAAGATGTATCTTTCTATTTTGTCATTGAACCTGGGGGTATAAGCAACAACGTCCCATGGTTCTGTTATGTAAAGTTAGCATATTTCACTGTGCCAGCGTGGATCGGTTATGATTGGTTTGATAAGGTTTTAACTCCATTCATTCCATTCGTGTTAATTTTGTTGCTTAACACTCTGACAGTCAGACATGTGTTATTGGCCAGTCGAGTTCGCAAAGGACTCAAGAGTCAGCATCAGGGAGAGAAACACAGTGATCAAGAGATGGAGAGCAGGAGGAAATCCATGACCTTGCTTTTCAGTATATCTGGTAGTTTCATCCTTCTGTGTTTAATATATGTCATAGAGTTCTTATTATATATTATCACGGGAAGAAATCTCTCAGATTACAGTGATTTTCTAAATAAATTTGTACGAGTGGGCGATATGCTGATGAATTTAAATTGCTGCTCAAACACATTTATTTATGGTGCAACACAGTCTATATTCAGAGAGCACTTCATGAAGGCAGTAAAATATCCAATCAGATCAATTATTCAATCAATTAATTATAAAGAGCAACTGAGCAGATATTCAAAGTAAACACACTGGGAAACAAATAGTATGACTAGCTCTATGGATATCATGTTTGATAAAACGATCCCATTAATTGAATTGTAAAACGAACTGCTGCAGGTCTGAAATTTACGAAATGGTCATCGATGATTCTCTGGAGAAAAATAGATTACTTTGTTGGTGGTGGTCACCGTTTACTTCGAGGACAGACAATTACCCGATTACTTTCGACCTTATCAACCTATAAATTATCAACCTATCTATTTAGTGTAACAATAGACATGCAGCCTTCAGTGAAAGATCTTTGTCAATTCCCACACTACTCGAGATGCAATTTTGGCGGTTATCTCACAAATCATATAGAGTGAAGGACAACTCTGTCAGTCCAATAGACAGAGTTGGTCAATTATGGTCCTCCCCACGAACCAACGACGTGCCAACTTTTCACACATCTTTCAATTCTCTCTGCTCAATTTATCATCTGGATTCTTTTGAAACCTGTGTGCAATAAAGGCTCCCTGTGATGGCATGCCCTACTTTCTATCTCACACCAAGTACATAAATAAATTATTGTAATCTTTACTGAATTAATTATTAACGATTAGTTGTGATCTCGCCTAGTTTTGGAATCATCTTACATGTAGAAACGATCCTTATACTTCATATCCTGAACAGTCTTTCATTATCAAATAAAATAAACTTCCAGACTCAGCGTTTTGTTTCCTCAACCAGAAAGTGATCATGTCAAGTTTGGATAAGGATTAAAACACTCAGAAATTCGGGTAGGTGAGTTCATCCAGGAACTAGAGCCTTTCAAGGGCGACCCAAGGAAAACATTTTCCAACGAGTTTTCCGGAAGTAGAATTCTGTTCACTAATTACTTAATAATCCGTACAGCATAGAAAGGACTGATACAGCATTTGGCTTCTACACCAGCTCACCAAATTAACAATTTACTGAGCGGAAATCTGCCCCTCAGCCGACAAACCTGCACTTGTTGCTATTCAGATAATAAATAAAAACATGCTCTTTGAAGTCTCAATCGAACTTCCTTTCATCACACTCTGGGACAGTACATTTAAGTTTCAAGCCACTCATTCTGCGGGGAAATGCTTATTCTCCCCACCACCTCCCCCCCCCCACCCCACGCTGTCGTTGTTGGTACTTTTGACAAGTATCTGTGAAGAATAGTTCCTGATCCTTCCAACAATGGGGACAGTTGTTCCCCAAAGAGTCCATGTGTTTCAATATTGTGAATGATTCCATCAAACCTCCTCTTCATGTATCAGTCTGCAATGGAAAATCTTCTTATCCGCCTTGCCTGAATAATCAATGACAATTACTGAGGCTGGCCACACTCTTGACATATAAACACAATTTTGCATGACACAAATCCAAGTATTGTGCACTCTTGGTCCAGTAGATCGCCAATCTTGTACTAATGCTGCAGGAGTTTCATTACCTTTTGTCTGGTGAGCAAAGATTGTAAAACATCAGTTACTGGAGCTTTACATATGATAGCTTGCTGAGCAAAACAGTAAGCTTGTGCAGTAAAGAAACAAACTTACACAATGGCAGCCTGCTCACAAACATTATGGATATCGACAATTAAAATACACAAACACTGCGATATGACAGTTTTGTTTCATCATCCATAAGAACATAAGAAATAGGAGCAGGAGTAGGCCATCTAGCCCTTCGAGCCTGCCCCGCCATTCAATAAGATCATGGCTGATCTGTCGTGGCTCAGTTCCACATTCCGGCCCTCTCCCCATAACCCTAAATCCCCTCGCTTATCAAAAACCTATCAACCCGCGTCTTAAAAATATTTAGCGAGGCAGCCTCCACCACTTCAACGGGCAGAGAATTCCAGAGATTCACCACCCTTTGCGTGAAGAAGTTCCTCCTCAACTCCGTTCTAACCACCCCCCCCACCCACTCCCCCCTCACCCCGCCCTTTATCTTGAGGCTGTGCCCCCTCGTCCTGCTGTCCTTTCTGAGCGGGAAGAGTCTCTCCACCTCTATCCTATCCATCCCATTCATCATCTTATATGTCTCAACGAGATCTCAATGAGATCACAATAAAGATCTCAATGATCTCAGTGAGATCATTCGTGGGACATGGCCGTTGCTGGCGGACCAGCATTTAAGGACCAGTCCGACTTGCCCTTGAACTGAAAGTGTGCTGTTCAGTTTTAGAGGGCAGTTGAGATTTAATCATATTCTCGTCACTCAGGATTCACATGTAAGTGCGACCAGCTAATCAAGGTGGATTCCATTCCTGAAAGAAAAACTATCTAATGTTTTATTTGTCTATAATCAACAGTTGTTTTACAGTCATCAGTATATTGCTAATTGGGATGGTACTGTGCCTTTAAGAAATGTGTTTGTCAAGCATGTTGTCTGCAGTCTGTAAGCAAGCTTTTGTTTTTGTTCCGGCACCAACTGCGTGATGACATGTCTTTTGATTGCTGTTTAGTGATTTAAGTAGGGATGTATTTATTTTTGTTTAAAATGGGCCGAATTCACATTCTGGGTGGTTGAGGAGTCAGGTGGGAGAGATTATTTTTCAGTCCAAAGCGTTCTTTCACTTTCAGTTTTAGATTCTGTCTGGTTAGAAGCTATAGAGTCCAGACGGACAAGGTTTTTATGGCCTGTCTTTGGAGTGAAAATTCTGCCGCCGATTTATTTGCTAGCTCGTAACGAGGGGCAAAGATTTTCTCTGCCTCTTACAGTGGTTTGCTGGCTACATGCTAAAGACTAGCAGTAGTACTGTGTCTACCGGGTGGGCTGCTGGAAGTTACAGGCGGGGTGATCACTTTCAATTAATCAGCCAAAGGATGAATACCCAAAGCTGCGTGAGCATTCCATTATTCCACGGTATGTATTTTACAGTATCGTTTTTTTTTTCTCATTAGTCTGTTTGGTAAAAATTAAAAACTATTCCCCATTTTTTTCCTATGTGTTAACTGTATTCTTGATTAAACTTTGTTTGATAAAAAAAACTCCCTGGTAGGTCATTTAAATCATACCTGAAATAGAAACATTTCATGTTAACCCTAACCAAATTCAAACTTCAAATCTCATGGTCTAGGTTCAGCCTGTTACATCCATTGGAGTTTCTGACGTGGAACACAACATAATTCATTTTTTTTATTACATTCATTTTCTAGCATGGTGGTTTCGAATCCACAGAATATTAGCTAAATTGTTGAATTGTCTATTTAGTGGTAATACCGCTCGTCTATCTCTTTCCTTCTAGACAGCTCATCCTCTCTGCGTAGACCTTTAAGCTGCCTTCCCTACAGAGGCATTGAAACAATGGAGAATTGCATTTGCAGGAAAGGCATCTTGTAGAGCACCCACCACTAAAGCAGGCAGGTGTAACGATTGCACATCACTGTAAGAATGTCCTGCGTTGTGAAGGCACAAACATCACTCCTGTAAATAGACAGATAGGTCATTAAGGTTCCTATACGATAACTACACGCAGCCTCAGAATATGAAATACTGCATGAGGAAGAAGTTCACAGCAATAGCAACAATTTGTTTTGTCATTGCATCTTTAATGGCATAAAATGTTCAACGCTGATGACGGAGACATCAGAAATATGCAAGTTAATAAGAAACAGTCTCAGAAAGCCTTAATGCCATAGATCACCAACATCTTTTCAAGGAGAGGTAGTTTTTTTTTGGATAAACCGCAGGGAATAAATTGGGATGGAAATTGAGAGATTTTCATGGAGGGAATGGTGAAGTTTGAACCTTGGAAGTTAAAAGCGCAGACAGGAAAGTTTGAGAGCTAAACATTATAGGTATTCAAGAAGTTAGAATTATATGATTGGAGATCTCAAATAGGATTGAAGGCTGAAAGAATTAAAATAAATGCAGATTTGCGAGGCCAAATCATTTAGGATTACATTCACTCGAATAAAAAGTGAGGGGATCTCATGGAAATGTATAAAATTCGAACAGGTATACACAGGGTTGATTCGGAAATGATATTCCCAATGGTGGAGGAGTGCAGACCTCCGGGTCATTGTTTGACGTTAAGGGGTAAACGTTTTGAACTGCGGTAAAGAGAGATTTTGTTTATCACCGAGAAGTGGTGAATATGTGAAGTTCTTTACCAGAGATTGTAGTTGAGGCCAAGATATTGTCTGATTTCAAGGAGAAGGAGATTGTTTCCTTGGGGCTAAAGTGGTCAAGGGATATGTGGGAGGAAGGGGGATCAGGATATTGAAGTCGATGGTCAGTCATGATCAGGATGAAAGGTGGAGCAGGATCGAAGGGCCGAATAGCGTTCTTTTGCTTCCAGTTGCTATGTTTCTATGCTTCTATGGCTCTTAAGTGTTCACTTGCACGAAACCGCTACGATGCTTACAAATCGAAGTTAAAGAGGTTTAGCATCTAGCAATAGCAAGATCTAAACCGACGTCTCAACGGAATCTCCCTTCTGACGTCTAGGGCTGGCATCCTGGATTGTAGCCCCACAGGGTAGTTATGCAACAACCTGATATCACACTCATGGAATCTTAGAAACCTTACTGTCACAAGCATTGTCATAAGTTGTTTTCGTAGTATAGTGCTAGTCAGTTGGGGGGCATTTGATAATGAAATTCGCAGGATTTCCTTCGTGGCATGAGATCTCAAATGGGCAAGGAAAACACTTGCTGAAACTACTTCCTTATCTCCTCATACACAGTTGATGAATCAATACTCTTCCACAGAACCACTTTGAGAAGGCACTGTAAGATACAATGACACTCATTGTGATCTGATGAAGTACTCAAACGTTTTTCACCATGAATGAGTCATACCATGAAAATTAGTCAATCAAAATCGAAAGCATATCCTCTCAGGAAAATTATCTGTGGAATATTTGTTCTGCTACATGTTTAGTCTTTTGTTCTTCTCGGCTATATTTTCACCATGAATTGAAACATATATTGTGAAAGCAGCTGGTAATTTTGTAATGACAAGATATTTAGCAGAATCCCTAGACTCCGGATTGGGAGGCTCACAAAAAATAAGACGCAGAAACTGGATATTTTTTCAAGCCATCTTTGTCCTGTGATGCATCACGGAAACAAGAACAAGATTTGCGTTCAGATCTCCAGCAGAACATTTTAATTTCAATGCAGAGAACACCCAAAATGAGAAAACCATGAGTTTATGCAAAGAGAAAAAGACTTGAAGAAGGTTTTCAAAGAGGGGAACAGCAAAAGAAGAGCAAGAAATGAGGGGGCTGAAAGTTACGCATACAATCTCTTTGTTAATACAGAATATAAGCACAATTTTTCTATCCCGATTTTAATACAATAAGTTTTTAACAAGTATGCCGTAAGGCCTTTCGAGACTGCTGCACCATTTAAAAGTAACATGGCTGATTGGAATTTCCACATGTCCAATTTCCTGTCCTTACCCATAACTATTGATTCTTCTACTGATCAATAAGTTACATATCTAGACCTTAAATACATACATGAGGAGGATTATCCAATCCTTTTGCCCTGATCGCGCAACAAAAAGGGAGATATTGGCGGAGGTCGTTTCGCGGAAATCAGGCTAGCGGCTCAGCCCCCAGGCTAGTTTTTTTTTCAGGAGGATTCGTGGTGTAAATAGATGCAGCGGCAATTGAAATGTGTTTCCATTTCATAGCACATAATTGGAAGGAAACCCTCTCCGCGCCTCCTCCCCCCTCCCCCCACCCACCCCCCGCCCGTTGTCTTGTTTCTCTCTCCAATCCGGCGTGACATCACGACGTTTAAACTGTTACACAAACTTCGGCACCTGGCGGAGCAGCACTGAAGAGGAGACAGGAGATAAGTTTTGGGTAGTTGCAACTCCCGGAATGCAGAGGTACTGGGGCGGAGGCAGGAGGTGAAACGTTACTGGCTGAGGTGGGAGAGTTCATAATGTGTTGGAAGAACTGTTACGGGAACAGCATTGTTCCATTTTTCAGGCTGTGGGGTGGAGTGAGGGATTTCACTGAGTGCTCGTGGGGATGATGGTTCCAGACACAGGCGTGTTCTATTGTTCTGGTTCTGGGGTGGACTGAGGAATTTTCCTAAGTGCTGATAGTTTTGCTGTCTCTAGTCACAGGGATGTTCCATTTTACTGGCTCTGGGGCGGGGTGATGAACTTTACTGAGTACTGGGGATTTTGTGAGGGTGGAAGGGCCAAATTTGCTGCTTGAGGGCTCAAGCAGCTGGTTCGCCATGTAGGAGACAACATGTAACACGGACATTCACAATGCATGGAGTCTGCAGTGAATGGGAATCCATATTGTGATAATCAGAAGGCTACTCCTGCCCCATTTGCCTGACCTGCAACACATCCCTGAAAGGAAATACAACAGCAGCACACATGACAATGTATCAATCGTGCATAATGGCCACGCCTGGACAACAAACTGTTTGTTCTTCCTGCCTGCTCTGGCCATGATGCCAATCGAAAGCATCTTATTCAGCTGATGCATGGCAACCCAGGTTTTGGTGTGTTATCAGCATCCACAAGTGGTCCCAATGAGGGAGTGGGGGTCACGGACTAGTAAAATAAGAAATACGTCTCTCTCTCTCTCTCCCTCTCTTTCTGCAACCACATTGCGCAGGCGTGTTTCAGACTCAGAGACATAGAGATCACCATCATGGCGAGAGCGACAAGGAAGGAGGAGCATGAGAAGATGGAGGCCATTGCAATGCCAGCCAGTGCTAGAACCTGCAGAAAGAGAGAAAGGAGGCTATCTATCATGTCCCGGAAATGCCAGTACAAGCGTGGCCATGGGGATTAATGATAGAAACATAGAAACATAAAGCAGGAGTAGGCAAATTCGCCTTTCAAGCCTGATTCGCCATTCATTTTGATCACAGCAGAGAATCAAATTTATTATCCTGACCCCCCTTCCAGCCATATCCCCTAATCCATTTAGCCCCAAAAGCTATGTTGAATTACCTCTTGAAATCAGGCAACCTTTAGTCCTCAACAACATTATGTGGTAACAAATTCCATGCATCCACCATCCTCTGGGTGAAGAAATTTCTCCTCACCTTGGTTCTAAAATGTTCACCCTTATCCTCAAACTCTGACCAATATTTCCGGACTACCCCAACATTGGGAACATTTTTTCTGAATTCACCATGTCTAACCCTATTATAATTTTATAACTCTCTCTGAGATACCCGCCCATTCACTCCAGTGAATATAATTTTTACCCGACTTAATCCCTCCTCAAATGACATACCTGCCATTTCAGTAATCACCCTGGTGAAGCATCGCTGTACTCCCTCTACAACAAGGATATCCTTCCTCATATAAGGGCAGCAAAACAGCACACGACATTCAAGGTGTGACTTTACCAACGCTCTTTACAATTGCACAAAACACTCATATCCCTACGTTCAAAAGATATCTCTATGAAGGCCAATACAACGTTTGCCTTCTTTACTGCCTGTTGTAACTGGACGCTTACATTCTGCGACTGATACACCAGACTTTCAAGTTTCCACCTCTCTCAATTTGCATCTATTGACGTAATAGTCAGTCTTCCTGTTATTTATGCAAAATGGATAGCCTCGCACTTATTCCCATCATTCTACATCTGCCATGCGGATGCCCACACACTCAGCCTATCCAAATAAAAGGCAGAAGCATCTCTGTGTTTGCCTTGTATCTAAACCTCAGAACCAACTTCGTGTAATCAGCAAATTTGGAGATAATGTTTCCCATTTCCTCTTCTTAATCATTAATGTGTAAAATGAACAGTTGTGGTTCTAACATAGCTCGCTGTCGTACCCCACTAGTCACTGGTCGCCAGGCACAAAATGACATATATACCAACTCGTTGAGTCCTATCCGCTAACCACCTTTCTATCCCTCGGAAGACATTACCTGCAAGCCAATATGCTTTAATATTATGCCGTAGTTTGCCATTTGTGACCTTTTTGGAAAACTTCGAAACTCTAAATCCACAACATCCATTGGTTCTTCTCGGTCATCTCTCCTAGTGAGGTCGTCAAAAAAAAAAATCAATCATGATTTTCCTCCTTTAAATCCAAGCTGGCTTTGTCTGATTATACCACTATCTTCCATATGCCGACTTGTGAAATCCTTGATGACAGACTCCCACTTTTTTCAGTCCCGACAGTAGGTTTACAGTTAGCCGTTTTATCTCTATCTCCCTTATTTTGAATAGTGGCCTTACATGAGCTACCCTCCAACTATTCCAGAGTTCAAATAATTTGGGGAAATTCCCACGAAAGAATCTATTGCCAGGGCCATGTCCCTTAAGTGATGTGGGATGAAGATTACCAGGACCTGGAGAGCTATCCACTTTCAAACACATCAATTTCCCCAAAATCGCTTGTCAATTAATGCTGATTTCCTTTCGTTCTCACTAAGACACATTTCTCTCAGCTCTTCAGCTGCATTCTTCATTTTTTCCTCTGCGAAGATTGAAAATAATTTAAACAAAAACCCTCAGCAATTTATTTATCTCCGGTTTTGAATTCACCTGTTTCCCATGTAAGCTCCTACATTTGTTGTTACCAATATTTTGCGGGAATGAAGGCTGCACAGGATAATAAGGCCGTTTTAGGGCTTGTCTTAAGCCAAATGTTCTGCCTGCGCAAGGCAAATGTGGCAAGCCCTTGCCGGCCTGGCATCTCAAGGGATCGGAGAGGAACAACTTCCCGTGGAACATAAGGTTACGGTGGCCTTGAAATTTTACGCGAGTGGATAGCTCCAGGTACTTGTGGAGGCTTTTGTAACATCTGTGCACAGCAGTGTCCGCCAAATCTTCGAATACTTGCACGTCCAGGCAGGCCGGTATATCAACTTTGATGTTAACCAAGGGCAGCAGAAGGCATGGTCTGCAAGCCTCTCCGCCACTTCTGGCACGCTCAATTGCAATGGGTTGTGGATGTGGTGCACAGTACGCTGTGTGTCCAGCAAGGTGAGCCACAGCAGCTTACAACTGGTATGGTTTGCAATCTCTGAACGCCCAGATAACCTTTGACCACAGACTAATAATTATGCAGATGTGTGCATTGAAGAGCAGTCCGAGGCGCCGCAATAGCTGGAGAGGCCGTGGGGTAGGGGTGGAGAGGGGGAGCGGCGGTGCAAAGATCTCCCGCCACCGTAACGGATGATGGCCACAATGAGGAGACCCGAGAACAACGTGTTGGCCCTCTACATTGAGTCCACGCTGCCACACATCCTATTGTGGAGCTGTGCACAAAACGCTTTAAGATGCACTTCTGACGCCTGGTCTGCACTGTAATATATCTCTTTGTGCGCCTCCCGCATCATCATTAAGTGTTGCACAATATTGTGAAACAGCGACAGGCCACATGGAAGAGGAGAGGAGCATTTCCAACTACAGCATAAGAAGGGGGTGAAGTATAAGGATCTGAAGGATAGAGGACAGGCAGCTACAACAAAGTACGGGAGGGCAGGGCAGGGCAGGATGCGGTCTTCTTTGCAAGATTCACATAATTGCTGCCGTACAGTGTGGCAGCTAGTGCCAACACCATGCCACCACGCTTTTAGAAACGCTGCAGCTGCAGGCCCCAATCTTTAAGTGCACCCTCAAAATAACCCTGACGCATCCACTCCACCGTCCTCTTTCACCCCACACGCCACCACGACCCATCCCGTCCCCACCATCTTTCACTCACTCATCCCCCTCATATGTTTTTGAGACACATCACACCAGGGTAATAGGCCTGGGCTGGCGTTGCTACCAAGTCTATGGTTAAGGCTGGATGGTGATGACGAGTCGCTCTAAGGCACACTGGGCTCCTGCCCTGGCACCGTACATCTCTGACTCCTACCAGTTCTCCGACTGCACACTGGCCTCTAGGAATAAAGTTTTAGATAACAAATGCGTGGGATAATGGGTCGAGTGATTGGTGGGGTGAAGGGGGTATAAAAAGGGGCATTGTTTGACATAGGGTTTAGTAGATACTTGGGAATGCAGGGCAGGAAGGCGGCCTCTAACCTTTAACCGAGGAGCAGATATCGCACATCACAAAGGCCTGTCCCTCAATGCATGGAAACGGGAAACATTCAGACCTGTCGGTAGGAATCAGAAATATTAGTCAAAGCTTTAATGTTTAAAAAAAAAGATTAATCCTGTCTAGTGTTGATCTTCACGTGTGCCCTCATAGTTACGATGCAACCTTCGTATATTACATGGCCTACTGCTAATCCTCGGTCACACAGGTTGCATATCGGAGATGGAGGCGCCCAACTATGATCATATTCTGTGATGATCTTGGAGGGCGTCGATTGGGAGACTGTGACCTGAAGGGTACCGGCCGTCTTGCACATGATACTGATGCCTCCGTGTCACCTTATTTATCCTGGCATTTCCTGGTGTGAGGAAGGAGAAGTTCGAAAGTTCAGGGGTCGTCCGGCGTCTCCTGAACACAGAAGGCTTCAGCAGAACCTCCAGCCATTCTTCCTCCCTCGTGGTGACCGTTGACCCAGGGACATTCCATGAGACTCCAGGGCAGTTGTACTGAGATCTACAAGCCTCGAGGTCACCTGGCTCTACCAGTCACCGAGGTCCAGAATTATCTGTACCATGTTCTGTCATCCACACGCACTAGCCGTCTGACACTGGGCCAAACTCGAGAGCCAATCTCCATTAGCCCCGTGAGGACAGAGTTGCCAAGTTCCACATCCACAGCCTACTGTGCCTCCAAAACCCCTGCAAGAGCCCAAGGCATGGCCAGCTGCGTCACCAAAATCCCTCTGGCATAGTAGACCATGGGCCAATGTGCCTTCAGAATGCCAGCAACATCCTTGGTCATGCCCTATTGTGTCTCTGCCATGATCCGTTGTGCATTCAGAATGGCCTGCACTCGTCACCCATGAAGACAAATCTCTGACTCAGACGTTTCGCGACTGATGACACCCTTACAATATTGGCTGGGTACCACGCTGTGCCAGCACCACCTCCTGTGACAGCGCCCTGTTGAACTTCTAAAAACTGCCTTACTGCTGCTGCTGCATTCTTGCAGGCAACCACCAAAAATTGTCCTGGTCTGCTGATGCATCTCCACCAGCTTCTGGATGACCTATCCCAATGGCTTGACAACTGGCTCTGACCAGCTCAATCATCACATCTTGCAGAATTCCACTTGGAGGGCCTTAGCGGCTTCTCAGTGCTCACCAGTAAGTAACCCAAAAGCGTCACCTGTAACATGGCCCACCGTCGTGATTGTCGGTGTCGGTAATTTGTGTCGTTGTTGCCTATGTCAATTCATTTGTGCTGTCGTAGGAGGATCCTCAAGCCCTCATTCCAAGTTGTCCTCTGAGGTGTCCTGAGAATCTGAGCAGACAGAGCAGAGGGGCGGCGGCACCAAAAGAGCCTGGGGCATCAGAACTGTCTCCTCTAAGAATGGAAACGTTCGTCGAAGGTTAGGAAAACTGTCTGCTTAACATCGCACTTGCATCAAAAAATACATTAGGAATATGACTCAGCTGATGCTTACCTGCATGTTAGATGCCGGCTTGGCTGTCGATGAGCATTTCCTCCTCCAGCTCTAGGGCGTACTGCTCAAAGTCTGACAACAGGCACAGCTCGGGAAAACACCACGAATTTTCGCCTTCCATCTTCTACAAATTATATCCTGTGAACATAATGGGGATTAAATGAAAAATTGTATCGAAGGGCATGGGTTCAATGTGTCTCGGAATGGGGCTGCATCAAGTCACAATGAGCAAACATGATAGAGGGAGATGATGACACAGTGGTATTATCGTTTAACGAAAAATCTAGATAAATCCAAGACAAGTGGGGGAGATTTCAAAACGTAATAGAACATCTGGAATTAAATGTCGAATTGCAACAATGAAACAATTAAGCATTACTAATTATCGCAAAAAAAAATAACCATTTCGTTCACTTTTGTACTTTCTGGGGCAAAACTGCCGCCTTTTTATCAATTCCAGCAAAAATATATGTATTACCACCCAAGATACAGCTAGACGGGTCAAAAATTACATGTCTGCAGGGTGGGATCGCAAAAGGTGGTGAGGTAGCTTACAAGAGGGGGAAAAAAATATAGACGTTCCGCACAAACGTCCTGACTGCAGATACAGAATAATCACCAAGCACTCCTGTGGCGAAAAATTTTATATTGGATTAGCTGGATCAGGCGTCTTGTTAAATTCGAAAATGTATTCTTGACAGAACTGACAATGAAAATATAAATAGAAAGAATGATTCCAGAATGTTTGAAGTGATGATGTCAATCTGACTGAACTTACTCCGCCCTTGCTGAAATAAGCAGAAAATTAAGCCACTCTGTCCCAGAAAGGATAGATCTTTGTGTTATAATACTTGCAGTAATTTTAAGACATAAAACTAAAAATCTAACGGAAATGGGAGTTACATCAGGTAGAATGGGAGTGCGTGTTTAATGATGGGAATTATTATACTGCCATAATGGATTCTAATTAAAATGTATTACATGATTATGCAAAGTTAGTGAATCAATCTCAAAACTGGAGTAGTAGTTCGAAACACAAAGCCTGTTGTAAATTTTGAATCTGAGAAGGTTGAAAATTGTATTAGATGCCAGACGGGCTAAAAGAGAGAGCCCAATTATAATACCAAATTGACAACTTAATATAATAATAAATGAAGGAAATAATTCAGTGGAATAAATGAGAAAATAAAATGAACAGAATAATAAAAGGTATGTTAGAGAGGAGCTGATAATAAATAGAAGAGAACAGAATCAAAAGTGAGATTCATTAGATACAAGAGGGGTATTTAAAGGGATTCAAGGAAGTAGAATACAGTTTACGTGATAGCTATAGATGAGGAAACAAAGTATCTTTAAAAGAAAGAAGAGGCAAACTAAACATCAATAGGCAGTTGAAAGCCCACAACACAGTTTTCTTAGTTTGGGAAGATTCTGACATAGGAAAATTGGCTGTAAGCAAGTTACCTTAATAAAATGATGTTCTTCAGGACAAGGACAAACAATTAAAATAATATATGGTCTGGGGTCAGATTAAAAGATTTGATATCTGTTTCAAATATGTTCTTTGGTTATAATATTCGAAGAAAAATGTATAAAGAGTTTTCACCAGAAAAAGGATAAAACAAGCATTGAAGATTTTTTGTTTAGCTATTGTAGGAAGTTTTTGGAAGATTACGCCCAAGTGCGAAAGCCCTTACAGGATTTAATGAAGGGAGGGAACGCTAGTCAGAACAATATAGAGGAGGGAGATGCAGAAGTACAGGCTATTTGTTTTCAGATTTGAATCAGGCTTTGTGACAGCACCAGCTCTGGGATTGCTTGAAATCGCCAAAATATTTCACATTTTCTGTGAGGAAAGTGATGCAATGCAGGCAGCTGTACTTGCTTTGCAGCACAGGACAGAATATTAGCAAGAGTGGTCCCAAAACAAGTGAGTTTGCATCCAAATGGACCGGGCCCTACGACATCTTTATGACAAGTGACACTTGTATTGATGTGAAAACTGAAGCGTTATGATCCAAAGGATAATGTCTGAACGCACAATGATGAGGGAAACCGCCTGTATGCTGAATGTTACCAGGCGTGAGTTAGCGCCCTGCAGCACAGTGCAATTGGGCATTCGTATTCATTTTTCTTTTATATGGCGTGCATGTTATTTTTTAAATGGGCAATATTGAGGACTCAAACAAGTCACCACTTTCCAGAGCCACCTGAATAGATAGAAATGTTAAGACTTCCCTAACTTGAATTGAATTCTCTCCTTTTAAACCCAGGACGCGAGCTTGCATGGAAAGAGTTAAATTATTAGTGTTGATTAATTCATGGCGCCCCAGGCTCATTTTGTTTTAAACCCATAGTTCATGGAATTCAAATGGGTACTTCAGCTTTGCGGACTTATCCTCCTGGACGTCTCTTCAGAAACACTCTCCCTGAATGATGTCGACCGATCCTTCAAACGCAACAGACCTTGGTGGGCCGAAATCCCATGGGCTCCGGAGCGTTGTCCAACTTCGCCGACGGAATTTGCATTCGGGCAGGAAATGACTGGACTAAAGATAAAACTTACTTTAATGTTTCGTTATAAGTTTATCCGAACAAGGATCACGTACTTCCGATCGGGCCACTGGTTGTGTGGATCACAGGGAACTGCAGAAAAAGGACGGATGTATTTTTGGAATTATATGTGTAGCTGGGCTCGGCCCATCCCAACTGCCCAAGAAGAAACTTGGAGTGTGCGGATATTATGAGGAGGCGGATGCAGTGGCACTATCCCTGTCTGCCTGTTTTCCCCCTCCTATTACTCCACCGTCCGCTCCGATTCCCTTTCCAGCAATATTGCCATGTCCCATGGTTTATAAGGGACCAGAGAACGGGATTGTACTCCTAAACGAAGGAGAAATGTTGTATGATAATGTAAAATACGAGATTGGACTGTTTCTCGTCAATATTCAATTGCCGAAATACTGTTCAGAACAATCTAAAAGCATATATATTTTGTTAAATCAAATTGTATTTGAGACAGGCTGTCGACGCCATGGCGACATCTAGAGTTCGGAGACAGGAGAAAAAGAGGGATAGTTAGTGACATGCTCACAGAGGTGAACACAGGACCCTCCCTGGTAAATTCATTGGATATCCAGGGGTGAAATGAGAAAGTGGAACAACTTAAACCGGCCATGAGGGATCTCCTAAAACGATCGGAGGACACACAAGAGACACAAGCAATTTTGGGGGAGGCAGGTATGGATATCCAGTTAGATAGAATAACATGCTGGAGGACTATGCTCGTACGATTGACCACCAGATAGACAGAGAGAAGGGAGGACACTGCACGATCATAACAGGGACAACTTTGTCATGCATACAGCCTCTGGGTGGTGAGACAGATGAAACATAATCTCGGTCATATCCAAAGAGAGGCGGTATCCAATTTGGATTGACAGCTCCCGCTTGGCACATTTCACCAGACGGACAGGGGTGTTGGAAAAATGCACCCTCAAAGGTCTCACCAGTAGTCCCTGTTTGTGGGATGAGCGAGACTACTGGGTTGGGATTGTCCTGAAGAATTCTAAAGTTACACCGGGCTCAGGTTCTTTTCCCTTGTTCCAGCTGGAAAACATCGGAGTAGTACCGGGAAATAACTATCTCCATTATCTCCTGACCGAGACAGCAGTCATACATAGGAACGATTCCTTCTATGGAGTCTCCCTTGCGGAGTGCAAGCAGAGAGGTAACATTAAGAACATAAGAGCATAAGAACATAAGAAATAGGAGCAGGAGGAGGCCATCTAACCCTTCGAGCCTGTCCCGCCGTTCAATAAGATCATGGTTGATGTGAAGTGGCTCAGTTCCACTTTCCCGCCTTCTCCCCATAACGCTTAATCACCTTGGCTACCAAAAACCTATCTGCCCGCGTCTTAAATATATTTAGCGAGGAAGCCTCAACCACTTCAACGGGCAGGGAATTCTAGAGATTCGCCACCCTTCGAGTGAAGAAGTTCCTCCTCAAATCCGTTCTAAACCCCCCCCCCCCCCCCATTTATCTTGAGGCTGTGCCCTCTAGTCCTGAAGCTATTAGTCCTATTACCGTGCGCCCCCACCCTGTGAGACAGGGAGACAATGTCGAATGTGGCTTCAACCGTACTGAGGGATGCGTCCTGGAGATCGAGCCACACTCTGGGCACTTTGCCCACATAGCATATGTGGACAAGTGCAAATACTGTGTCTCTACCACCATGACCTCCTATCGTTGTAATGGTCTGTTATGCATGATCCCCAAACCCATTTTTTGTTTCACACCAGTTCTACCTGTCACTATAGGCCAAGCTAGGGTCATTCAAGTTAGGCGCTAAACCATACAGGCTATCAAAATGACAGACACCCTCCGGATAGACACCAGAACAGGTCCCTATCCCAAACCTAGCAGAAACTCCGAGAGATCTAAGATTTAGTCGGACACTCAGTAAAGCTGTATCACCAGCTCCATGCAAAAATTCAGACTTTGGAAAAATACACCGAAATATTATTGCTGGAAGAAAGCTGGTGATAGAGAGTGTGGGATTCTGGAATGAATGTTAATAATCATTCTTGGATTTGAACCATTACACACATAATAGTCGGCCTGCAACTACTTCTAGCCTTTGCACGGGTCATTCTCGCTTGCCGGTCTTGCAAGAAATATCGGCAACACAAAAGGATGAGGGCCACTGCTAAAACCTTAAGGGACAAGACACAACATTGTTGGAAGGGCAATTCGGACCAGTTCAATTTGATATAATCAACCATTATTCCTGAAATTATGTGAATGATGTTCAATGAGGCAGGGAATACTGGGCGATCCAGTTTTTTAATATATTCCATAAAACCTCTGTTTCAGGAGCTGGTGGGGTAAGCTCATTATCGAAAGCGGGGATCAAACTGTTAGCCGGACAGACTCTCAAATAAATCCCTCACAGCTGAAGTTTGGGTCCAGGCATCGAACTGTTTAATTTCACCAGCGGGGAAAGGGCTTCTATTCAACTCAGTGCCTCTCTCTGGTGAACAAAGAAAAAGAAAACGCCCATTCTTATACATTTTTCAAACATCTACAGCTATTCACGGCTGGACCTTGTCCAATAATATTGATTACAGATGGCATACAGTAGTCACGTATTCAATAAATAAGAGGCTTTATGAAAGGTGGGATTGCGCATGATCCGCTCGTGGCCTCATGTTCACCATTCATGGTACCTCGTCAATATTATTTTCCTTTCTCCCATCTGGAGTCCTTGAGTGTGCAATACCCTTTGTTCAGTTGTCCTCCTGATCATCTCCCATGACTGCACTCCCAAGTCCTCCATGTCTGGTTTCCATCCGAGACCTCAGATCATAGACTACTACCAGTCAGAAGTATCTGTGGTCTATTGTGCAAAAGCTTCTGCTCAAGCCAGCTGGTGGTGCTCAGGCTGAAACCTAGCATCCATCTTGTGTCGTTTTACTATCCTGAGCTCCTGATAACATGGTGGAGATTTCATACATGCTCTTTGTGATTTTATAACAGTAAATTCATGCATATTCATTACATACTCTTTACCCCTACGAATGTAAATTGTTATACAGGCATCTTTGAATATAATTTGCATTGCAGGCACCTAGACCAAGGGTATTGTTTCCTCCCATCCTGTTCTATAATCTTCCCTTCAATAAGTATAGATGACATTTCCTACATTATTTGTGTTTTATGCTCTAATCAGTTATGTATCAATCTTGCCAGCTCTCTTATGATCCCACCTGACTTCACCTTTTGTACAGTATGAAATGAGGCACCTCGTCAAAGGTATTAATGAATTCCATGAATACAACATCCTTTCCCTCACTTATCATCTTCCTTTATAACGTTGACCAAGTTTGTGAGGCACGAACTCTTTTTCAGAAAACCATCCTGCCTATCACTAAAAAGTCTGTTTATTTCCAAATTTGGGTAATAACTATCCATAAGAAAAGGTTTTCAATAATTAACCTATCAGAGACATAAAGTTTGACAGCCCAAAATGTACTGGATTATTTCTGCTGAATATATTTAACAAAGGAGCAACAGTGATTATTTTGAAATCTTCTGGAGCATAACCTGTAGCCAATGTGGACACAAAGATGTCAGTCAACACCCAGCATTTTTTCCCTGCCTCCCTCAGTATTCTGGGTACAGCCATCAGAAACAACACCAGCTTAAATTCCAACAAGTTTATTTGTAGCAATCGCCACAAGCTTTCGGAACAGGCTGTCCGTTCGGCAGGTGGCTGGGAGTTCCATCAGGTCATGAGTATTTATTGTAATATTATCTTATACGCCAAAGAACTCCTCCTTTTCAATATCGACATGATCAAAATGTCTGCACACCCTGCTCTGAGCTTCTCACCCATCAAGTCCTTCCCACTGGGGAATACTGAGGCAAAATATTCACGTAGTGTCTCATTTGGTTCCATGCATACATTCTCACCACCATACAACGACTTCCCTGGTTACACTGATGTTCTTTACATGCATATACATACCTTAGGATTTCATTTAATCGTGTTTGCCAAGGATTTTTCATGACCCATTTTAGCCCCGACCTCCTTCCTTAAGTACCTTCCTACTTTGCGTATATTCTTCAAGGGCTCCATTTGCTGTAAGTGTTACAGACCTTATGAGTGCTCCATCTCTCTTTTTTGAAAAAAGGCTTATGATGTCCCTAGTTATCCACTGTTCCCAATATTTGCTACACTTATTCTTTATCTTCGCAGGTACATGCCAGAACTCACTCCTGATCAATTGACATTTCAAAGACTTCCACATGTTGGATGTTGCCTCACCCTCAAACAGCTTCCCCCAATGCAAACTCTTCAGATTCTGCCTAATGTTCTTGTCACTCTTCCCTAATTTAACACCTTTATCTCGAGGATCACTCTCGTCTCTTTCCACAAGCTCTAAAAACCTACAGAATTTTGTTCACTGCTCCCACAATCCTCTCCTGCTGCATCTTTGATCATCTGGTCGGGCTAATTTCCCAATGCCAATTCAAATGTGGCTCATTCCCAAGTTGGGCTATTTACTAGTTATTGTAATAAACCCTCTTGAATGCTCCTTACATACTCTGAACTAACCACTTCCCAGTAGTCAGTGAGGCCCAGCCAATATAGGGAAATTTAAAATCACCCATCGCAACAACCCTCTCGTTTGTAGATGTTCCAAAATCTGGTTGCATATCGGCATCCCATTCTCTGGCTAACTGTTGGACGGTCTGTGATATGCGCCAGCATTATGAATGCACACTTCCTATTCCTGAGATCCACGCATACTGCCTCGCTGCCTGAACTCTGCATAGTGTACTGCCTCTGCACAGCTGTGATAATCTTCTGAACCAGTAATGCAATTTACACACCCCTTTTAATGTCCCCCTCTATCTTGCCTGAAACATCTAAATTCTGGAATGACTAGCTTCCAATCTGTTCCTCTCCCAACCAAGTCTCCAAGCCAATCTTGCTTTAGCAGCAAAATCGTAGATCAAATTATTAGTTCAAACTCTAAATTCATTTATCTTACCTTTTAGATTCCTCATGTTGAAACAAATGTTTTTCGGACCACCAGCCCCGCTGTGTTCATCTGCTACACCCTGCCTGTTTTTCCTCTTAATATTACAGGCGTTATTCTGCAGCTGCCCTTCCACTAATTCTCCTAGTAATCTACTGCGCTAGTTCCCACCCCCGCCATGTTGATATAAAACCCCCCAAGTGACTGCAGGCAAGTATTATCGTGCTCCTTCAGTTTCGGTGTGATGAGTTCTTCTTCTACAGGTCCCAAGCGCCCCGGTAGAAATCGCAATAATCAAGACATTTGAGCCCCTCATTCCTATACCAACACTACAGCACGTGTTTCGTAGCATTATCTCCCTATTACGAGGCTCAATGTCACGTGCCACAGGAAGAAATCCTGAGATTTCAACCCTAGAGGTCGTTTTTCTTAATTTGCCACCTAACAACCTGAACTCTCCTTGCAGGGCCTAGGCATTCCTGCTGCTTAGGTCGTATGCACTAATATGTACCCCAACTTCAGTTTGTTCGCCCTCGCCTTTCAAAATATTCCATGCCCGTTCAGAGCCGTCATTTCCCCTTGCAAAGTGAGGTATGGTACGATCCTGGAATTGCTTTCCCAGCCACAGAAATACCTGTGTACGCCCCTGACTATATTGGCTGCATACCTACTGTTTGACTACGCCGTGACCCTCCCTGCGGAGCAATACAGTCAGTCGTGATAGCATTGCCTTGGCTGCTGCTATTTTCCCCTGAGAGACCGTCCTCTACAACAATGTCAGAAACGATAGATAGGATGATAGCCATGGAGGATTCCTGCGCTGACTGCCTGTCCTTTCTCGCGGACAGCATTGTATCTGCTCCACGTTGGGCGTGGCCGATTCCCTAAATCCCCTGTGTATGAGGCTCTTCGCCGAATGTATTTTCCTAATTGCATTCGACTGCTGCTCTAACCGATCGGTGCGGATTGTGAGGAGCTACAACTGATTGCACTTACTGCAAATGTAGTTGTCCGAAACACTTGAAGCCTCGGGCATCTCCCACATCTCACAGACATGCACTTAGCCCTGCTGACTGATCGTAATAACTCTAATGAATTTATTTACAAATACAAGGCTGAAAAAAAAAAGTTCGTAGTTCGCCATATAGTTCCTGGTGCTAAACTGATTATTTACCCGTCTTGATCTGAAATCAAATTATAAGCTGTAATTTAAGTCAGAAATTCAAAATAGATTTTGAAATTTTGCCCAAACTCATTTCGGCCATTTAGGCCACATTATCCTGTGGCGTCACTTTACTTTTGTTTTCGCAAAAAGGCAGACTTAGTTTTATCCTGCTGCCTCTCTCACTGCCACGAATCGGCTCCACTCCCAGCATGAAGGCTGTGATTCACCCAGGTGAAGTATTCATACTGTTACTTTTACTCCGTTGTCATTACAGCTCGGCTTTGCTCCCAGCATGACAACAGTGACAGCTCCTGAAATCTGTGTCTCGTAAACGTGACAAAAAAAAAAGTTTGTTGACTCCCATTCAACGTCTGGATCCCTGCTGATTTTCTGTACAAAGAAAAAAGCTCGGTTTTTTTTTCTATATACAAAGCTTGTTGCTAACCTGTACGTTTTATTCACTTTTTTCATTATTGCGTAATGTAGAATAGCTGAAGAATAGCTCGTTCTAAGATGTCCTATGAAACGGATTATCCTCAAAATGCATTATTAAATGTAAATGCTTGCCAAAGCTCCGACTGCACATTGCTTCAACTTTTAGTCACCCTGTGTTAAAAGGCGAACAGCATGTTCCAATGTTCATTTCCTGATGTCAGTTATAACGTGATGAAACTCAAGTGAACCTTATGCTGGAAAACAACATTTGGCACTGAATTTAAATCCTGAGAATATGCAGATTGGCAAACCCATGGGCGTGTTACCGTGGAATTGTTACTTTCCACTACTGTCCATACGACTAGACTTGATGGTTCAACTATGACGTAATCTGTGACAACGTGTCAAGCATTGTAAAATCATTCTGGGTCCACGTATAGGATGGATGAATTTGATACAATAACTTGATCAGATGACGAGATATCGACATCAAATATAAATTGAATATAATAGATTAAAATCGAATAGTTATGCATATATATAATCACTCGAGGGATCTGCTCTTCTTCGGCACCGCCAGCATGTGTAACTCATCACTGCTTGCTCCTGAGAAAGAGTTGAACTGTCTTCTTGAAAGCCTGCTGGCAGTGGGTGCTTGAGCTCTTAGGGTGGGAGTTCACAACATCTGACCTCGCGTCATGAAGGATTGGTGACGTATTTCGAGAAAAAAGTGATGAGTGTGCAAGAAATGCAACAGGGCCCTGTTCACAATATTGTGTTGCCCTGGTGCTTATAAATTGTGCGGTCCAATTTGTAATGTGGTGTTTAAGGAGCATTGATGAGTCCCTGTAATGCATGTTGTCAACGCGAAAACAGAGAACCGAGTTGCCGGTGTCGGGCAGTCAGCCCATGGAGGCTGCACTACCTTTCAATCTGATTTGACATCTTATTTTCACATGCATTAACGTATAGAGAAACGTATTGTTTCTTGCGCGCTACACAGACAAAGCATACCGTTCTTGGAGAAAGAATGAGTGAAGACTGTTGTGGTGCAGTCACAGCTAGTGTGTAGGGAAAGATCAATTTAATGCCAGGTAAGTTCAAACAAAATTCTAACAGCAGCAGGGAAGAGGCAGTTCTTGATTCGTTTGTATTTTTTTTCCGACCGAAGAAGGTAGAAGAGATACTGTCGGGGGTGCGTGTGGTCTTTTATTATGCTAGCTGCTTTGCCAAAACAGTGGGAAGGATAGACAGAATCAATGGATAGAGGGATGGTTTGTGTTATAGGTTAGGCTATACTCACGGCCGTTTGTGTGGCCTTGGGCAGAGCAGGATCCATGCCAAGTTGTAATATTACCAGAATTTTTTTTTGAGGCATCTGTAAAAACTAGTGAAATTCGTCGCTAACATTGTCAAATTTCCTTCGTCTTCTGAGAAAGCACAGGCGTTGGTGTTTTTTTTAAATCTATAGAGTTGGCATGGGATGGGGGGCTGGCGGGGGGAGAGGAGAGATGTTGGTGATTTGGACATCTAAAAACTTGAAGCTCTCGACCCTTTCCATTTCGTCACCATTGATGTAGGCCGGGGGATTTTCTCCTTTTCCCTTTCTGAAGTCAATCTCCTTCGTTTTGCTGACATTGTGAAAAATGTTATTGTTGCCGCATCTGTTCACCAGATTCTGTATGTTATTCCTATCCTCTATAGCATCATTCTTTGAGATGCGACCCACTACGATGGTGTGGCCAACAAACTTGAAAATAGAATTGGAGGAGAATTTGGCCACATAGTCACAGGTGTAAAAAGAGTACAGTAGGGAGCTGAAAACACAGCCATGTGGGGCACCTATGTTGAGGATAATCGTGGAGAAGGTGTTGTTGGCTATTATTACTGATTGTGGTCAGTAGGTTAGGAATTTTAGGATCCGTTCGTAGATGGAGGTGCGGAGGCCCAGGCCACGGAGTTTGGTGACGCATTTCGTGGGAATAATGGTGTTAGTGGATGAGCTGTAATCAATAAATAGGGCTCTGTAATACGTGTCCTTGTAATTTAAGTTTTCCAAGGTTGAGTTCAGGCCCAGGGAGATGGCATCTGCTGTGGACCTGTTGCGGCGGTAGGCAAACTGTCGTGGATCAAGGTAGTCCGTGAGGCGGGAATTGATACGTGCCATGACTAGCCTTTCGCAGACCGCCATAACGGATGTCAGAGCCACTGGTCGACAGTCATAAGGAATGCTGCTTAGTTGTCCTTAGACAGTGGGATAATAGTCATCTTCCTGAAGCAGTTATGGACTCAGACTGTTGGAAAGCGAGGCTGGAGATGTCTGTGAATACCCCCGCCAGCTTATCCGCGCTGCATCTGAGTGCTTGCCCGGGTACACCATCGGGCTAGTCGCTTTCCATCGGTTGACTTTCGAGAACCTCCTCTGATATCTGCAATGGTGATGTTGCCTGCCACACAGCCTGTTTTAACCTTTATACGGTGGACAAATAACTACGAGTAGACGTCTTGTTAGTACAGACAATATTTATTTAAACCCACACAATAATCACCCACCGACCAACAATAAGTTATCTTACACAAAATACTAGAATTCAAGTCCAATACAAGACCTTGAGTTCGCTTTGTGTGACTAGCAAGTGCCCAAGCAGATATTGACCTTTATCTGTGTGTCGGTCTCGGTAGTCATCTGCGTAGTCTAGTCCTTTGATCTGGTCTGGCATTCTGATTTTGGACTTCCCTCCTTCCTTTTCAGGGGTGCTGGCTCTCTTGCTGGCGATGTCCACCATTGTTGTAGCTCTTTCGTGGGCTCAGAGAGAGAGAGGGAGATTCCTGGTTGTGCAGCACCCTTTATACCCCGTTTGATTTCATGCCCCTTTTTGGCCATTGCCAATCAATTGATCAGGACTTGATTCCCCTGATCGATAAGAGTCCAATCAGGTGCTACCACACCGATCTTTGGGTGTATCCCCAATGACCATGTCTGTCGGTGGTGGAGGCACATACGTCACATACCTCCTCCCTAAATAAGGATTCACGGTGCCCTTATGTCTGGTACACAACCCAGTGTGACCAGAAAGCCTCTTTCATCCTGGAGATGAAACAAACCAATGTGACTGTAAAGTCCCTTTTATCCTGGAGACGACCCAAACCCTGTTTAGTCACTTGTTAGGGTTGCAGCCTGTTTGTTTCTATCTTTAAACTGCAGCCTGTCGGTTGAGTTTCTTGCCTAATTCTCCCAGAGTGCTTTACAAAACACCATTTTAGATGACCCGTTTGGCCACAATGACCCCAGATACAGGTTCATCTGTGGTTTCCAGAGTGGAAGACCATAATATGATAATGGCTGATCGTGCTCATTAAGAATCCCACTGTTGCGTTTTTCTCGTACTCTTTGTACCTTTTAACCACAAGGGCCATTTCCATCTCCCTCTTGAGCATATCGAATGAAATGCCCCAGCAGCTTTCTGTGTGAGAGAATTCCACTGGTTCACAATGCAAATGGTGCACATAGAGCTAGAATGTATTAATGGAGAATGGTGTGAATATTGGAGGGGTGCAAATCAAGCACTGGGTGATACATTTTAACTGTAGTTGGTGCTGCACTTACCGAGACGAGAGGGACATATTCAATCACTACCCTTACTATTGCCCCTGGGTTCACGGGAAAAAGAATGGTTTATGGCAACTGGCCTAAGCAAAAAAAAACTATTTACGTCATGGTGCTGGCAAATAACAACCACCTCTATGCTCATAATGAGAGTTTCCGGGATGGTAATGCAATTGATTATGAAGAGGAAGTTGTTAAATTCTCTCTTGTTGGAGATGTTAATTATCTGTCACTTTTGCGGCACGAGTACGACTTGTTAATTTCCAGCCTACATGTAAGTATTTTTGAATTCGGGTTTAGGCTGTGAACACGGTCAGCAAAATACTTTGCAACACATATCGAGCGACATATTGCTCTAGATTAAATTATAGAGAGCAGAAACTAACATTTCAGGTAGGACGCCAAAACGTCCGCAGAAAATAAACCGATCAATTAGAAACAGCACTGTTGCAGGACACATGACAATACCTTAGCATTCAGCACACGTGTAATTATAACTTTATTTGCATAGATGGTTCTGAGGCACTAAAGTAATTTTGAAACTTGCTGAACATTCAACTGCGGATTTAAAACGATGATGAACAAACATGAACAGAATCCACTGAAAAACCTCAACAATTCTCCCAGCATCGATGAAGAAAGGAAAGTTAACGATTCCAGACTGGATTGTCCTTCGTCATAGCTCTGAATTTGTATATTTCTTAAAGATATATAACGTTCAGTTTTCCAGATCGTGTCTCCTTTTGAAGATTACATTTATTGTTAAACAGTTGTTTGCCTTAGTTCACAAATTTCCGAATGACAGCCTTTGGAAAAGCAATAATAATGGTTAGTTCTTCCCGGAATTTGCGTTGAGAGACTCCGTAAATAAATGTATTTGTGCAAGAACTCAAAGCCCTAAGCATATATCCACACTGTTCTGCAATGGTGCCGGGGTCGTTGTAATCGTCATGCAACAATTTAATATCTGTAAATTGCACAAGTACGAATAATGTAAAATTTACCATCCACAACAGTAAGAAACTGCTAGAAATCGCGAGAAGTAAAATTATAGATTTCCTGCGGCTCTCTATCTCGGGATCTGTTTCATTCTGGACATCCGTCCTTTTACGTAGCTCTCTTCGAACTCTATTCGCAAATATAATATGCCTGATGGTAAGTAAATTAAACAGCAAAATCAACAGAAATGGCGCAAAGGGAGTTAAAATAGTTTCCAACCATAAAAATACCACCCATATTGGTGACGTGTAGAAGCTTGATTTCAGACGACAGGCGAAGGGTAGATTATCAATGATTTTTCGAGGCTGGTAAGCAAAATAAATTGGAGCATTTTCCAGAATACACAATAGACACACCACAACAGTCACCAAAGATGCAATTTTCTCTGTGCAGTATTTTGTTTGCAAATTTTGTTGAGAAATACCGATATATCGATCGAAAGTGAAGGCCACAGTTAACCAGACGGAACAATCAATGAACAGAAACAGTAGAGCAATATTGAGGCTACAAATGGGCGTGTACTTCAGGAATAAGTTTGGCAAACTCGCAGTATTCGTCACATAAAGAGTTACTTCAAATATCAGAACCATAAAGTCAGCGGCTGCCATTGTGACGAGATAACGGGTGATACATTTGGAAAGACCGCATTTTCCACGGGCGAGTATAACGATTGTCACCAAATTAGCTGCAAGGAACATAAATCATTTCTTCACTGCTGGTTCACATTTCTGATTGTAAGTTGGTCATGCAGAATGATAGGTTTCTGACTATCAGTGATATCTCATCCTATCCCCCATGGTTTTTGCACCAGATTTTCACGTTTGCCAGTTTATAGAAATATATGGTAACGATTGTTTAAAGAGCTGTTTGACAGGGACAAAGTGAGGCATTAATCTATTACATAGTTAGAATATACAATTTATGGAATAAGTCTGATATTCCAACTGATATTTAAGATGTGGAGATGTGTTGGGCTGGGGCGGTCACAGTAAGAAGTCGCACAACACCGAGTTAAAGTAAACGGGGTTTATTTGGTAGCACGAGCTTTCGGAGAGCTGCTCTTTCATCAGGTGAGTGGAGAGATGACTTGGCAAGCAGGGCATAGACACAGAAACAGTTATAAGATAATGGTTGGAATGCAAGTTTTAGGAGGTAATCCAATCTTTACAGGTACAGACAATGCAAGTGGAGGGGTCTGCTTTCTTGCATTGTTGTAGAAACTTTGTGTATGTATCGATATGCGAGATCTTCTTGGAGATCCCTTCCACTTTGTAAAAAGTGAGCCGGCATTTTCCTTTTCTTCACTTGCATTTACTGTACCTCGAAAGACTTGATTACCTGTTAGGACTGGCATTGCGACCATGATCTTATAATTGAGTCTATATATGTCCTGTTTGTGAACTCAACACTCCACTCACCTGATGATAGAGCAGCGCTCCAAAAGCTCGTGCTTACACAAATCTGTTGGTTTGTAATCCGGTGTTGTGAAACTACTTACAGCATTAAGAATCAGTATACTTACACAAAGTATCAACACAACTTTCCCAAAATTATCACAACGAATATAGACGATGCACTTTTAAGTGCAGCAATGATATTGTCATAAAAAAATGAAACCTGGTTTGCTTTTGGATTAATATGCAGGGATTGAATACTAGCAGGCTTTACATCAACAGTCTTCCTGCACAGCAACGTCGTAAAAAAAACCTCGAGATTCAGCCGCAATGCATAAAATGACAAGAAACAACATTGATTTCGTTAATGCAGATACGATCTACTGTCTCGAAGTTTCAGTCGAACATGAAAGAAACACATGGTAGCAACTCCCAACTTGCTATTCAAAAAAAACAAAACTTCAGAAGTAATCCAGTGTGTCTTGGGAAAACAATCTACTCCAGAATGGGTGCATCACTTTATCCTGAAAATCGCAATATAATTGATTCCCGTCGAAGAAAAACTATTGTTTTTCTGCGTACTGCTTGTTAGTGTCATTTGTTAGTATAATAACACAGGACTAGCTGGAAATAACTCAGCACCAGCTTCTCAATTTGTGTTAATGCGCCGTTACGTGTGTTCTTAGATTAAAGACGTTTAAGCCTAACAATCGCCCAAGTGTACAAATTTGCACTGCAAGCACCACAGAGGGCCCGAATTTAAACAGGCGCGAAAACATGGTAAAGTCGGGTGTGAGGCCATTAATGCGATCTGCGCCCGCAACCGTGCAGACTGTCATTTTACGGAAACCTGGGGATGGCAGTGATCCACTTTGCGCCCTTCAAGTGTACAACTGCAATTTAAATGCATTTGCATTCATTTAAATTGACTTAATGAATTGTCCGCACAACTTTATCAGCATGTCCACCTTTACTGCCGTGTTTGCCAATCCGGCCGTAATGGATCTGCTAAGTAAACGTCTGATAGGGCACTCCAGCTGCTGACGAGGTGATGTCAGAGCTTCCAATGGCTTTGCGACTCCGATCAGTGGTGGGGAGAAGAAGGAAGGCAGGTCAGATCATTCTCTGGTTTGGGGGGGGGGCGGGGGCGGCGGTGGAGGAGAAGGACCCCGATTAGATGCATCTCTGGTGGACGGATGTGCGGAGGGCCTATCGTTCTGGGCGGGGCGGGGGGTGGTAGCGGAGGGAGGAGATGGCGCATCAGATGAGTGAGGCCAGAACATTCTCTTGGGGGTGGGCGGTGACGGGATGGGGGGTGAATGAGGCTAGACCATTCTCTGGCAGTAGAGACGGGGTCTGTGTGAGGCCAAATCGTTGTCTGGAGGCGGGGGGAGTGATTTGGGTAAAATACATCTCTGGTGGGGGGACTGGGGGGAGGCCCGACCCCTCGCTGGTGGGATGACAGGAGCTGGATCTCTGGTGGATGGGCCAGATTGAACTCTGGTAGGGGAGATGGGGAGCACGGAGGTCCGCTGCCTCTCCGCGGGTGATCAGTGGCGGGAGAGGGGCAGGGGTGTCGATCGTTCTTAGCGGGGGCGT